>NC_140499.1:3013750-3640000 GCF_964271855.1 Acomys minous
GCTAGGTTCTCTGGGCCCAAACCGCATGCTGAGTTCAGCTAGGGACTCTGGGCCCAAATTGCCCCTCATGTTCAGCCAGGGACTCTGGGCCCTGGACTGAGTGCCGAGTCCAGCCAAAGTCTCAGGCCCAGGACCGCACGCCAAGCTCACTTAGAGTCTCTGTGCCCAAACTGCTTACCCAGCCCAGCTAGGTTCTCTGGGCCCAAAGCACGCTCCAAGCTCAGCCAGGGGCTCTGGACCCAAACTGCTTGGTGAGCTCAGCTAGAGTCTCAGGGGTTGAACAGCTTGCCAAGCTCAGCCAGGAATTCTGGGGCCAAACTGCACACTGAGCTCCGCTAGGGTCTCAATGGCTGAACCGCACTCCAAGTCTAGTTTGGGTCTTTGGGCATAAGCCACATGCTAAGTTGAGCTTGGGTCATGGGGCCCAAACCATGCACCAAGTTCAGCAAGGGTTGTGAGGCCCAAGTCTTGCACTGAGTCCCCTCTCCCGCAGCAATTCCCACCAGTTACCATGCCAATCACCTCTGCCTGAAGGTTCCCAGCTGGAAACCTCAGCTGCTGCCTCCACCACCGCTGCTGCAACCACCTCTCTGGTCAAAGAGAATCCTGTGTGCAGGGCTATGTAGGTTTTTTGTATTTTGGTCCTTTCTAACTGTAGAGTATTCCTGCTGTAGTAGGGTGGGGAGCTTGGTGTTCCTGATTCAGACTTCTGTGTAATTCCCTGAATCATTTACTGGAGCTTCTAAACATGGTCCATGCTGCTTGCCACCATCTTGGATCTTCCCCATTTTCTAAATGTTGAGAAATTCCAGGCTTTAAAGGAGTCATGTGTGGGACAGTCTGAAACGCTGGGCCAATTGGGATAAGAAGCTTTCTACTACACTGTCTTGGAAGCTGTCCTGTCCTGAGGGGTAACAGCAACTGAGGAGCCTGTGCCTGGAACATGGAGGATACAGAATGTCAGTATCCAGTATGCTGAGAGGAATGAATCTTGTCAGGTCTGATTCAGCGTTAGTGTCTGGTTCTTTTGTTCTGATAACATAATTTCTCACAAGCATTATACAATTCTAACATTATAATTGTATGAGGTGTGTGGAATGTACAGAACAATTAAGGCTGGACCTTTCCTCATTGTATACAGAAGACATCTGCAAATATTCCTTTGTGCCATACTAAGAAATGCCTCTAATTATAAGTCATAGAGAATCTGTGCCCAACATGAAGCCTTGTCTATGCATAGACATTTCTATCTGAGCCAGTCTCAGAGCTATTCCTATATAATGGTATTAGCACTTGTTCTGCAGTTTGAATTCTTTATATCCCAATTGCAGCCCCTTTGCTTATCACTTCCAGATCCCACTCCCTCTTTCATTCCCTTTCCCTCCTTCCCCTAGTTCTTAGAAAAGGGAGCCCTACTCCCCTAACATCTGACCTCGGGCTTTTCCAGTGTCCTCTGTACTACATATAACTTTTTCCTCTGTGGCCTGTCAAGGCAACCCTGATTCGGGGGGGGGGGGAAGTGATCAATATTGAGAGGCCAGAGTCGATGTCAGAAGGAGTCCCTACTCCTCATATTATGGGAGCTACAAGGAGACTGTGTTACCCTTCTACTACATCTGAGCAGAAGGTCTAGGTCCACATCCTACATGGACCTTGGTTGGCACACCAGTCTCTATTGTAATGTGGTTAACCTGAATTAAGTGGCTAACATCCACTTATGAGTGATAATATGCCATGTGTGTCTTTCTGGGTCTGAGTTACCTAACTCAGGATGATTGTCTCTAGTTCCACCCATTTGCCTGCAAATTTCAAGATTTCTTTGTTTTTGATAGCTGAATAATATTCCATTGTGTGAATGAACCATAGTTTCTTTATCAATTCTTCAGGGGAGGGATATCTAAGTTGTTTCCAGAGTCTGGCTATTACAAACAAGGCTGCTATGAACATAGTTGATCAAATGTCCTTGTTGTATGATGAGCCCTCTTTAGGGTACATGCCCAGGGTTATGTGGCTGGGTTTTGTGGTAGACTTATTCCGAATTTCCCGAGATAGCATCAGAGTGATTTCAAAAGTTGTTGTACGTGTTTTCACTTCTACCAGCAATGTAGGAGTGTTCCCTTTTCTCTGCTTCCTCACCAGCATGTACTGTCACTTGAATTTTTGATCTTAGCCATTTGGATAGGTGCAAGATGGAATTTCAGTTCCATTTTGATTTGTATTTACCTGATGACAAGGGATGTTGAGCATTTATTTGTTTCTCAGGCATTTGAGATTCCTCTGTTCAGAATTCTGTTTGATTCTGTACCCCATTTTTTAATTTGGGTATTGGCATGGTGGTACTTAATTTCTTGGGTTCTTTGTATATTTTGGATATTAGCCCTTTTCAGATATAGGGTTGGATAAGATCTTCCCCAGTTTGTAAGATGTTGCTTTGTTCTGTTGACTGTTTCCTTTACTTTACAGAAACTTTTCGGTTTCATGAGGTCCCATTTATTAATGGTTGATCTTAGGGCCTGAGCTGTTGGCTCCTGTGCCAGTGAGTTCAAGGCTCTTCCCCATTTTTTCTTCCAACAGATTTAATGAGTCTGATTTTAAGTTGAGGTCTTTAATCCACATGGACTTTAGTTTTGTGCAGGGTGATAGATATGGATCTATTTGCATTTTTCTACATGTAGCCATCCAATTAAACAAGCAGAATTTGTTGAAGATGCTATCTTTTTTCCATTGTATGGATTTGCCTTCTTCATCAAAAATCAAATGCCCATAGGTGTGTGGGTTTATTTATGGGTCTTCTATTCAGTTCCAGTGGTCAGCCAGCCTATTTCCATGCCAATGCCACACTGTTTTTATTACTGTTGCTCTATAGTATGGCTTGAGATCTGGGATGGAGATTCCTCCTGAAGATCATTTATTGTACAGGATTGTTTTACCTATTCTGGTTTTTTTGTTTTTGCATATGAAGTTGAGAACTGATCTTCAAAGGTCTGTAAACAATTGTCTTGGAATTTTGATTGGAGTTGCATTGAATCTATAAATTGCCTTTGGTAAGATGGACATCTTTATTATGTTGATTCTGTTGATCCAGGAACATGGGAGCTATTTCCATCTTCTTCTATTTCTTTCTTTAGAGACTTGAAGTTTTTTTTTTATATAAGTCTTTCACTCATTTAGTTAGATTTACACCAAGATACTTTACACCCTTTTTAGCTATTATGAAGGATATGCTTTCCCTAATTTTTTCTCAGCCCATTTATCATTTGTATAGAGCAGGGATACTGATTTTTTGAGGTGATTTTGTATTCAGCCACTTTGCTGAAGATGTTTATCAGCTGCAGAATTTCCTTGGTAGATTTTTTAGGGTCACTAGTGTATACTATCATGTCATCTGCAAATAATGATAGTTTGACATCTTCCTTTCCTATTTGTATCCCCTTGAGCTCCTTTAGTTGTCTTATTGCTCAAGCTAGAACTTCAAGTATGGTATCAAAGAGACATGGAGAAAGAGCACAGCCTTGTCTTGTCCCTGATTTCAGTGGAATTGATTTAAGTTTTTCTCCATTTAGTTTGATGCTGTCCATAGGCTTGCTGTAAATTGCCTTTATTATGTTGAGGTATGTGCCTTGTATTCCTGATCTCTTCAAGAATTTACTTGGCAACAAGACAGATTCATTCCTGGCAACACACAGCCTACCTCAACAAAGACAATGTGCATCAAAGAACCTCCTTATGGAGTTGGCTTCAAATGTGGCAAACAAGCCACTGGGGAAAATGTCCTTGTTTCTGCCACAGACAGATTCTGCTTAAAAAATGGGCAAGCGGGACCCCTGTGCCCAAACCTGCCTATCATAATGTTCTACTTGTAGGCTTCTAGGACCCTCTGGATCCTTCTACTTTGCCTTTCTCCCATGATTCTCTCATCTAGAGTCCCAATAGAATGTCCTCCCCTCTGTCTCAG
Organism: Acomys minous; assembly: GCF_964271855.1. NCBI lineage: Eukaryota > Metazoa > Chordata > Mammalia > Rodentia > Muridae > Acomys > Acomys minous. The sequence continues at coordinate 3,017,706 of NC_140499.1, forward strand.
TTTCTTGGTAAATGAAGGCTTTCATGGGACATACCCCTTGGGCTAATAGGCAGATATAAGTGAGTATATACCATTTGAGTCTTTCTGCTTATGGACATATACAGGGGGAGGTAATCCCCCTCAGGAACAGTCATAGGGGAGGGGAATAAGGGGAAAATGGGAGGGAGGGAAGAATGGGAGGATACAAGGGATGGGATAACCATTGAGATGTAACAAGAATAAATTAATAAAGGAGAGAAAAAAAAAGAAAAAAAAAAGAGATGTAGGTCAAAAAAAAAGTGAAAAAAAAATGGGCAAGCCTAGATGCAGGCAGAGTCAACATGCAAACTCTGCCAAGACAGGGTAAGCAAGTCCTCAATAGTTCCTGCCATGCAAAAATGTCTGTCAGGTATATTGGAGTAGGAGTCTGAAGATGATGCTTCAGTGTTATAGAGAGTGTTGTGTGACTGTTCAGGCAGCAAATTCTCAGTCATTTATTCATTGTGGAAGCTGCTAACATGCATGTCTGGTTCGCCTAGGTAATTATATTTTATTCCTTCTCAAGTCTCTGATGGGGTTGAAGACCAAATAGTGTAGTCTTACAATTAAGCTTAGTTGATTAGGAGTTAAGATGTTTTAAGATCAAGGTATATGTTTTAAGTTAATAGTGATGAGATATGATAGATATTGATTTTAATTCAGAAATTTAATTTGAACTAGATAGGAAAGATGTTTACTTTATGTTTGTCAAACACAAATAACCAAATTACTATGAATGTAAAATCTATATAATTCCTGCTTGTCTCATGGTGTTTCTTGCTGTATGTAGTTCATTTTTACATGTTTAATAATATAAATGTATATGTTAAAAAGAAACATAATTTAAAAAGTAACTCCATGTCATTACATGAAATCTGGCAATCCAGACTGTACTGACTCACTCTGTTTTATGTGAATATATCCTGATGTTGTGTTAAGTCTTTTCTTTTATGAACAATTCTGTAAAGTATCCTTTTGCTTGCTTCAGTGTAGTGCCTGTAAATATATCCTTGAATTACTCTAGGGAGAATTTTTAATGGACAGGTATATATCATTAACAATTTAGTGACTGCCATTCAACTGATTTCTTATAAGCACATACTTACAAGGATACTTATGAGTATATTTTTCCATTAATAATGACAATATGTTATATTGTAAATATAACTTATCTTTGAAAAATCAAAGGCTTAAACCAGGAGGATCCATGTTTCAATGTCACTGCATTTCTCTTATGACTAAATACACATCTTTGAGTAATATTGGAATATTATTACACATTGGTTTCTGCTAAACTATCTGATCATATATTTATTTACTTTCAGGTAAAATCAATTGTCCCTAATAGTTTGAAATATACTTTACTCTGTAAAGTGAGTCTATTATCATAAAATTTTCAAAATGTTTTTCCGAGTATAATTTTTTTTATTTCACAGAATTTTGATATATATATATATATGATCTTTTAGGCCATATTCAGATTCATCAGTATTATATCTTCTGCTCATATATTGTAGATGACATCCCACTCCAGTTTATGAAAACAAAATATTTTCACAGAATATTTATGTTTTCATATATATGTTTCAACACATATTTTTAAAAAAATTTTGTCATTATTTGATATCAGACTTGAAGCTCTAAATAACTTTTTTTGCATTGTTTTTTTTTGTCTTTTCAGTTAACCTATATATTGTTTGTTATAAAAATATTTATTCAGATATAAGGTTAATATAATTTGAATCTTTTTTTCTGTTAAGAGAAACTTATGGACAATATGTGATGCTTTGGTTAAGGCCAATGAGCAAATTTCTTATGAATGCATTCTCAAGCCAGGATAGTTGATGATACACATCTTTTATCATCTATTGATCTTATACTTTCCTATAAGTTCTAAACTAAACTTTAAATTTTAGGCAAAACTTGGAATTAGGCAATTATTGGGGGCATGTTATTTATTAGATAAAATTAAGAATTCACTTATATTTACTCATATTTTCATCTTTCCTCTATTTTCTTTTTTTCTTCCATGATCCTGTCCAGAATTCCACTTTGAGTCATCACAAAATCTTTGGTGCTCAAGGTTTCAGATGTGTTGCAGCCTATCCTTTGTCTTGTTATCCCAAGAGAGTGAAGGGTGTTAATGACCTATTCTGTGGACTTAGGTGTACTCAAGCAGGCTATTTTTTTTTTTTAGAAAACTGACAGTGTCAATTGTCAGTCTCATCACATTGGATTAACATGATTTATCACCACTGATATTGACCTTGATCATCTGATTGAAGACAATGCTTTACATTGTGTGGGAGAGGAGATTTTTTTTTTGTCCTCTATTTTCATTCTGTACTATTTGCAAGAGAGTCCATGCGTCGATAGATGGAGAGATGGCTCTGTGGTTGAGAGCACTGGCTGCTATTCTAGAGGACCCAGGCTCAATTCTCAGCAGCCACATGGCAGTTCACAACTGTCTGTAACCCTTGTTCTAGGGGATAGGACATTCAAACACAGACATACATGCAGGCAAAACACCAGTGTATAGAAAATAAAAATATATAACTGAGATAGATAGATAGATAGATAGAGAGAGAGAAAGAGGGGGGGCAGAGACAGAGACACAGAGAGAGACAGAGAGAGAGACAGAGAGCATGAGTTTATGTGTGCAGTCATGCATAAGAGACAGGAGTTACCATCAATACCATCAACCTTCTTTGGGGTGATGTATCTATAGACATTATTTAGAACCACTTTACATAGATTTAGTAATTCTCATTTTTTAGGTTAAGTCATTGATTTATATCACTATGAACTCAGGAATATTATTTTATAGTTAGTGTTGTAATTTGTCACTACTTTGTTTTATTGGTCAAATTGTGATATCTTTGGCCACTAGGAGCATTTTAAGCAGCCACCTTTTCTATTTGGCAATCTCCTGTTCCTTTTTGATCAAATATTATCTTGTATGCATTTTTGACTCAGTCCAAATCAGCTATTTTTCTAAAATGTTTCATTTCTTTTGTTCAAGAATGAAGCAAAATTATAAGTAAAGAAAGGTGTGCTTTTTATTTCTGGGGACTCTTTATTTTTAGATACTATAAGCTAGTAGAACTAGGGGCTATGCATGACAAATAATTAATGCCTATCTATTATATTTCCATATGTGATCATCTTACTTAAATTAAATATTGGTTTTCATCAAACACTCATTGCTAATTTGTCACTCTGTGCGTTTTATTAGTCTCTCCTCCTCTGCTTTTATCCTCCCACTCCTCCCATCTACATGGACAGTTCAAAACTAATGTGAGTGCCAAGTGATGAATTAGTTACTTTTCTCTTGATATGATAAATTATCATTACTAAAAAGTATTATACAAGGAAAAGTTTGTTTTGGATCCTAGTTCCAGAAGAGAAGTGTCTAATGGCAAGGAGCATGTGGAAGCATGCAGTTGGAGCAGGAAACTAGAGGATCACACTGCATAACACAGGAAACTGGAAGCACGGTAAGGCTACATTTTACCCTGCTTAGCCTGTTCCTAGCATTGTGCTTCCTCTAACAAGGCTCTACATTCTAAATACATACTATCCTCAAATACAGCCACCACCAGGAGATTAGGTTTATGGGCAACAGTTTTTGCTTTAAACTACAAAAAAAAATAGCTTTGGGTTGTCATATTGTAGTACCATAGGAACTACAACTTTATTATCTAGAGCAGAGGTTCTCAACCTTCCTAATGCTGTGATGCTTTTAATGCATGTTGTGATGACCCCAACCATGAAATATTCCTTTGTTACTTCATAACTGTAACTTTGGTAATTTTATGAATTGTAATGTCTGGTATACAGGATATCTGTCATGACCCATAGGTTGAGAAACAATGATCTAGATTACTAGAGTGAGTGTGGCTCATTTTGCCTTCATTCTTTACAAAGTGACTTAGGTAAGCATTTTATTTCCCTTTCAGTGAAGTTGATTTCATTCTGAGAAATTCAACCTTTTAAGTGAGTTATTCAAAATTTGCATATGTCAATCTCCACTCCATATTGTAAAGTTTGCTGGGTTTAGCAAATGTTTGTCTGGTATTCATTATTATAGCCTTTACACAGAATAGTCTCACTATTCTAAAGTCCAAAACTTCAGCTTTATCCAATCAGCCTTCCCCCACCCCACACTACTTACATGACCTTCTTCCCCATGCTAAAGTGTTTATGGTGTAGCTAGCTTTTCTTTATCTAGAATGCCAGAAAATTGAAGTCATAGTTGTAGTACTATAACACATTTTTTAGTTTCTATCGTGGAAGAGTCAATTGTTTTATTTTATGAATTGCTAAATTTTTATTGCTAAATAATTATCCATTTTGTCAACATACTGAAATATATTCATTTACTCCTTAAAGCACCACTTTTGATCATTCTAAATAAAGCTGCTACAGTCACTCACATGGGGATTTTTATGTGGACCTTATATTTCAAGCCAGTAGAATAAATATTGAACTGTGCAACTACTGGATCATATGGTAGACTGTGTTTAGTGTTTTAAGACTTTATCAAGCTGTCTTTCAAAGCTGCTATTACACTATTCCTTCTGAATGGAAATTCCCATCACTTTGTACCCTTTCTAGTAGCTGGGCTATCCACTTCAAATTCATTCGTAAGTGTGGCATCACCTCACTTTGCATTAGCTTGTAACTCCCTGTATCAAGTTTTCTTTCCTTTTTATAAAATTTTCTATCTGCATATATCCTTGGTTGGGTTTCAATTAATATCAAATACCATTTTAAAATTCCTTGCTGTTGATATGTATTTATGTTTTTTGATACATTCTTAGATAAAATTTTGGAAATGATTTACTCAATTTAGTAGTTTCTATTTTTATTCTCCTAGCAGCATATAGCAGAGAGGAAAACAATCATTTTAGTGAAATCTAAGTGATCAATTTTATTTCTTTGTGCATGTTTGACACAGGGTCTCACTCTACAGCCAGACCTGCCATGGAACTTGCTATGTAACTTATGCTGTCCTCAAACTCATAGTGATCCTCCTGTCTCAGACTCAAAAATGCTAGGATTACATGCATAAACCATCACATTCATCTCTAAAATTTTCTTTTCAAGAATCATACCACTGATGTTGATTTTAAAATCTTATTACCAAACTCAAGTTCATGTAGGTTTTTCTTCTGATTTCTTTGAGAAACTTTATGCTTTATAATTTTTAAATTTTATTTCCACCTATGATCCATTCTTAGGTTTTTTTGTTTGTGAATGTAACTCTTCTTGATGCAGGATTGTTTTGTATGACAGGACTGTTCTAGGATAGTTGTGTTTGACTTAAGGACCCAGGAAGCTGTACACTTACAGTTACCACAAATGGACCTGAGCTCTCCAAGTCCACCTTATCAAGCCAGTGAGGGGTAAAGATGGGGACTAAGACACATAAACAAAAAGTGAGAGAACCTGTCAAGTGTGGGAGGGGCTTCCAAGACAGGAAAAAACTTTTGGACTTCTTTTTCTAGGACCTTTTATGAAGGTATTAAAGAAGCCTGACAATGGCCAAGGCAATTGCTATGAGACCAATCAACTCTCCAGATCATTATGGGTTGAACTAATGCAAGGGACCCATATAATCTATACATATCTCTTTGGTCCTGATAGGGATATGATCATGGACTTTTCATGTAATTCCCACTTTTTTCTATCTTTGAGTTTTGAGTTATTAATTATTGACTTTCACTGTATTCTGTTAGTCATTTGGCCAATGTTACTATCCTGCAACTTTGTAGATGTCTCAGTGCTTTTTATTATGCTAAGCTCTCTCTATGCCAAAGTAGTTTCAGTTGTTCTTAGTTAATCTTAGCTAACTTTTTGTCTACAGGGTGGTTTTGGGTCTCTTAGCTGAAGTAGGTAGATAATTTTCTAAAAATTGTCTACCCACTTAGTCTGTTACAGTTTGTTATATAGGAAGTGAAGATATAAGAAATAATAGGTCTTATACCTATTCTTCAATTGTGTCAGGGTGTGAGAGCCAGCCTGACATCACTGACCCAGAGCTCTACCCTACATCTTATCTGTCTAGCTTATTCATCCAACACTCTACCAGGGACTCTCTTATACATTTTCTTCATTGTTCTAGACTTTGTCATATTAATCCTTAAACATCCTTTGAACTCTAGAATGTTCTAATTGCAGTATATGTGAACAACTTGGAATTTTCATCATGGGTATATTTCCCTCTCGGACTATGGGAGGTTATTTCCTGCATCACTATAGGGAATTTCAGTGCAGACCTCTCCATCAATATTATTACCTTGAGAGTAAAGATTTAAAAAAGAACATGGAGAAGACAAAACTATGTATAAAATGGCCATATGCAGTTTGTTTCTCTTTCTTGCCTAATTGAGGTAAGTGAAAATTTTAGTATGAAAAAACATTTCAACTGAGGATGTGGCTCAGATGATAGAATGCCTGCTTACCATGCACAAAGCCCCGAGTTTGCTCCTCTGTGCTGTATAAACTAGGCATGGGATTTAATCACAGCGTTTAGGAGTTGGAGGCAGGGGGATTATGAGGGCAAAGACATCTATGCCTACACACAGACAGCCAGAGTTATATGAGTCTTTGACTGACATAAAAAAACTCTGAAGGCCCTATGATTCTGGTAATTCTACAGTGACTGTCAAGAGGGCTATCATTTTACCCCACACTGAGGAGATGGTTATTTAAAAGAAAAGTGAAGAAAGAGGAAGAATATTCTCATTATGACCACTTTTGCTGTCAACTTGCTGCAAACTGGAATCTTTTGAGTAGGGCTTGTCCAGATACCTTGAATGATGAGGGCAGCCCCACCCTGATTGTTGTAGTGTCTACTGGCCGCACTTTAGATAGAAAAGGTGTGCCAGAAAAATATAATTTTTACTTTTGGCTTGTTTGACTTTTTCTCTTGCCAAAGAATTGATTCATCCTGTTGCTACTGTTGATTCCTTTGCTCATAGAACCAGTATTTCTAAGCTAATCCCACTGATTCTCTTCCTCTAGAGAACTCTGACTAATAAAGTTTGTAATGTTCCCACTATATTTCAGAGCTTAGAGGGAAAGCTTCCTGTCTCTTATCATTAAGTATAATGTTAGGTACAGTTTTTAGTTTTTGTTTCTTTGCTTGTGTGTTTCCTAAAATCTAACATATTCCTCTCTAGTTTGATGAGGGTCTTTATCATGAATCTTACTGGATTTTGTCAAATGATTTTTCTACATTAAATGCTATGATTCTGTAATTTTCTTCATTAATTTCTTGCCTCTAACTTCTGTGAGGCATTTTACAAAATTTGTACCATACTTCTCTATGTGATTGGTTAAAATCTACTAGAAAAACTGTGTTTAAATTTAGAATTATTTGTGTGTGTGTGTGTGTGTGTGTGTGTGTGTGTGTGTATGAGAGAGAGAGAGAGAGAGAGAGAGAGAGTGTGTGTGTGTGTAGGTGTGGGTGTGCTTGATCTCTTAGATACACAGTGAATGAATCAGCAGAATTGTATCCTTCTACTTAGGTTACTATAAACATACAACAGACAAAATGGCTTTAACAATACGTACTTAGTCTCTCCAATTCCTCCTATGTCTTTATGCAGCAGAGAAAGTGATGGAGAGAAGGAAGAAAGGAAAGAAGAAAGGAAGGAAAGAAGGAAGGAAGGAAGGCATGGAGAAATGGAGAAAGTCAGAGAAAGAACAGTGGTGGAGAGGGAAGAACTGGCTTTTATCACCCTAGAGTAGGATTTAACATGGGCATTGTTGGTTAGTATTTCTCTCAGTTTGAAACAAGCTGGAATCACCTGAGAAAGTTGAAAAAAGTGTTTCTATGAGAGTGTCCTTTAGTCAAATCTGTGAAGAATTTTCTTAATTAATAAATTATGTGGCAGGGCCTAGTCCAGTAGGTGATTCTTGGTCATATAGGAAAGCAAACCTAGCAAGCAAGGAAAGAACATTCTCCCATAATTTCTGTTTCAGTGCCTACCTACAGATATCCGTCCAGAGTTCCTGCCTGGATTTCTCTTCATGACAGAATATGAACTACAGTATGAAATGAAACCTTGCAACCCAAGTGGCAATAGTCTTTATCTCAGCAATAGAAACCAAACTAATACAGGTAGAGTAACAAAGTCTATAAAGTGTTACTTGACAGATAAAAAACAAAGCTATATATCTTTAAATAACATCCAACATTCAAAGAATAGTTTATGATATCTATGTTCTCTGTTTAAAGATTTAGAACTGTTCATAATATTATTATTTATTCCATAGAAGCAGTGGAGGTGATCTGTTTTCTATTTTTGATATTAAAAGACATGTCTTCATTTTCTCGTGCTTAGCCTAGCGAGAGAGCTTTATAAATTAATATAAAACATAAGCTTTATTTTTATTACATTTGACAAATCCTTTCATTTTCAAACTCTATTTGATCTTCCTTGTTTGTTTTTTATGTTTGCTGTAGGATTAGATTTTCTTGCTTATGTAGTTTCTCTAGATGGAAGCTGACACTTGTGAGTTTTGATCTTACCTGTTTTCTAATATGTATATTTAATATCATAACTTTTTCTAAACATTGTAACTTAGATAAATTATATTTTCATTTTCTTTACTTTAAATATTCTTCAGTTCCTTTGATACTGCATTGGAACATTTTTTATTTATAGACATATTCCCTTAGTTTTTACTTATCGATACATTACCAACTACCATATATTTCTGTTCTCAACTGTTAGTTTTAATTCCATCTGGTGAGAGCACATACTTTTTCAGACTTCCATAATCTTAAATTCTCTACCATTCTTGACATGAGAGGATGTAGTATATATTATGTAGTATTTATGAGCCTGAGAAGTACATGTAGCACAGCATAAATGACAACTAGATAATATTGATTATGTTGCTCTCATTGAAAGACAAGTATTGAAATCTCTAACTGGGATATTGTGTTTTCCTTTGCCTTGAATTTCATCAGATTTTGCTTCACATATTTTCATATTCTGCTATTAGGTCAGAACATCTTAAGGTTTTTGTGTGTATGACTTTTCCTGGTGAGGTGTGCATGAATATCAATTAACCCACCCAAATCTGGCTTGATAAACTACTGAGTTATTGGGGTTACTTGCAGTAACACACCAGCTGTATGACTGATAACCTAACATGGCTAATGACTCATGAAAACTGTGCTCCTGAAGCTTCTGGCATAGGTTAAATCCGACTCTGCTGAAAAGTCTCCTCTGCACAGCAGCTATTTACTGATTTTACAATTTAATGGAGGGACCTTGTAGAAGATTAATTTTCTGAGCCTCCTAAGCCTTGTAAGCTTCAGGAATTTTCTTATGCTTGTGACTTTCCTTAGTCTAGTTTCAATCTGGAGGCAGTAGCTCCCACACCAACTGCTGTGTTGATTCTTATTCATGAAAGGTTTTTATTCTGAAGGATGCTTGGTCTCAAATTTAAACGTTATTCTAGCTATATTTTGTCTGCACAGTTCATATTCCCTACCCATTTTTATTTAACTCTAGTGAACTTTTGCATGTAACATGCAGCTGTATCATATTACTTAATATGTTTTCATGATATATTTTAATAGACCTATATGGATCATTTATATTTAAAATTACTGTTGATATATTTGAATTAATATCAACTTTGTGTATTACTTTTTTTTAAACAGAGGGTGTTTTCCTTTCTGATTTTAACTGACCATTTAAAATGGTTGCATCTTGTTATTTCACATTATACTTTTACAAATATTTCATTATTGTTGTTTATTACACAATATATATACTTGTGTATTTTGACAATGTCAAATGTACATATAATATACTGTAATCATATTCATGAACACTGCCCTCTCATTTCCTTCCTACTGCCAACAGTCCTCTTCTTATCAACAGCCCCATTCTAGCCCTACATTTATTTATTTGCTTCCTTCCTCACTTCCTCCTTTCATTCAGTTGCTCTTTTTTTCTTCCCTTTTTTTTTCTTTTGCAGGTCCCATTCAAGCAGTATAGCTGTTGTATTTTCAGGATGGCAAAGGCCATACCATATCTAGAAGAGAGCATCCCATTGCATTCCTCCCCACCCTTCGACTTCCACAATCCTATTATGATGGTCCTTGGCTTTGGAGGAGATGATACAGATGTCTCCTTTTGGACTGAGCAATAAGCAGTCATCTGTTTTCAGTACTATGACCAGTTATAAGTTCTTGCTTTGGCTTATGCCTTGTTCTGAAAGAAATTATTTTAATCAAAAATGAGAATTGTGCTAATCTATGGTTATAAAGAAGTATTTAGATGGATTTCAACTACAGGTCCATTTTCAAAATATCTATAGTAGATTCTCTCATAAGTCTTGTGACATCTCTAGCCATAGGTTCTTTGTAGCTATAAACCTATAGCTATAAGTTTTACAAAATCAATATATTAGAATATTCAAGTTTTATGTGTGTTGTAAGTACTTTAGAATACTACAGATTTGTTCCTCACATATTTTAAGGCACATATTTTCTGGCATAAGAAGTTAAATAACACAATTCAGCATTATTTTTATTTATTACATTTTACAGTTGCTAAATGCTAATTTATATCTATCTATCTATCTACCTCCATCATTTACTTACTTATTTACTTATTTATATGGATATAGAGTATATGTACCTTGGTATTTTTTTTTGAGTGGTTAAATTTTCAAAAATTTATTCTTATCTCAAATACTTTATCTCAGACTGAGTTTCTCCTACTTCATCTCCTCCCATCCTTTCATCCTAATTTCCCAGCATCCTCTCATCTACTCCTCCTTCACTTCTCTTTAGAAAAGGATAGGCCACTAATGGATGGCAACCAATCCAGTCATGGCATATCAAGTTCTAGTAAGACCTGGTACATCCCCTATATTAAAGTTCAACAAGGCAACCCAGTAGGAAGAAAAGAACAACCAAATCAGACAAAAGTGCCAGAGATATTTCTTGCACACACTGTTAGGATTCCCATAAGAAGAGCAAGCTACACAACTTTAATGTATATACAAAAATCCTAGATCAGACCCATACAGGTTTCCTGGTTGTCAGTTAAATCTCTGTGAGCCCTTTTGAGGCCAGGCTAGTTTATTCTGTGGGTTTTCTTGTAGTGTAATTGACACCTCTGGCTCCTACAACCATTTCCCCTCATCTTTCTCAGGATTCCCTTAACTCTGCCTAATGTGTCTCTGCATCTGTTTCCTTGGTTGCTGGAAGAAGCTTCTCTGATGACATTTGGGCAAGGCAACAATCTATGAGTATAGCAGAATATCATTAGAAATCATTTTATTGACCTTTTGTTTTTGACACTCATGTTTGGTACTATTATAGGCCTCAGGGTCCTGGCTCTTCAGGCAGCACCAAGGGTGCGCTCCCTCTCATGGCATGGAGTCTCAAGCTGGACCAGTGTTTGGTTGACCACTCCCACAATTTCTGTGCCATCTTCACTCCAGGACATTTTGTAGGTTAGACAAATTGTGTGTCGAAAGTTTTGTGGCTGACTTTGTGTTCTAATCCCTCTCCTGGAAGTCTTGCTTGGTTCCAGGAGTTGGTGAATTCAGGCTCTGTGTTTCCCATTGCTAGGAATCTTAGCTAAGGTTACCTCTACAGTTTCCTAGGATGTTCCATTGTGGTAGGTTTCTAGCTCATCCCTGAGATGTCTCAAAATTCCCGTTGTCTTTCCTATAACTGTATCCCTCAATGTCCCCCACACCTGATCACTCTTGTTCTCACACCTTACGCACCCACACATACTATTGTCTTTCCCCTTCCTAGGGAGATTCATGTATCCACCCTTGAATCTTCCTTGTTAGTTAACTTCTCTTTGTTTTTGGATTGTAGTCTGGTTATCCTTTACAGGTAATATCCACTTATAAGAGAGTGCATACTATATTTGTTTTCATGTGCCTGGGTTAACTCACTCAGAATGATTATTTTTTTCTAGTTCCATCCTTTTTTCTGAAAATTTTATGATGCTATTTTTTTAACAACTGAATAAAAGGTACCACATTTTCTTTATCCATTCTTCAGCTGAGGGGCATCTAGGTTGGTTGCAGCTTCTAGGTATTACAAATATAGCTTCTATGAACATTACTAAACAAGTATCATTGTGGTAGCATAGAGCATACTTTGGGTATATGTCCAAATGTGGTATAGCTGTATTTTGTGGTAGATCAATTTCTAACTTTCTGAGAAACCATCATATTTATCTCTAAAATAGATGTACAAGGTTGCACCCTCACCAGCAATGGAGGAATGTTCCTTTTACTCCACATCTTCTTTAAAATGAGCTGTTACTAGTGTTTCTGAACTTAGCCATTTGATAGGTGTAGGATGGAGTCTCAGAATCATTTTGATTTGCATTTCTATGAAGGCTAAGTTTGGTGAACACTTCTTTAAGTACTTCTCTGCCATTTGAGATTCCTCTGTTGAGAATTCTTTGTTTAGCCCTGTACCCCATTTTTAATTAGATTATATAGCTTACAAATGTCTAGTTTTTATGTTCTTTATATATTTTAGAAATTAGTGCTATATCAGATATGGACTTGGAGAAGATATTTCCCCTTCCTAAGGCTGCCATTTTGTTCTATTAACAGTGCCATGAGGTCCCCTTTGGTAATTGTTGATCTTAGTGCCTGCACTATTGGTGTTCTGTTCAGAAAGTTATTTCCTGTGCCAATGTCTTGAATATTCCCCACTTTCTCCTCTATCAGGTTAAGTATGTTATTTTATGTTGAGGTCTTTGATTCAGTTGGACTTGAGTTTTGTGCAGAGTGATAGGTATGGATCTATTTGCATTCTTCTACATACAGACATCCATTTATACCAGCACCACTTGTTGAAGACATTTTTTCTTTTCTTTGCCTAATTTTGGCTTCTTTGTCAAAAATCAGGTATTCATAGGTGTCTGGATTTATGTCTGGGTCTTTGATTTGATTTCATTTATAAAACTGCCTATTTTATGCCAATACCATGAGGTTTTTTTTTATTACTATGGGTCTGTAGCAGAGCTTGAAATCAGGGATAGTGATACCTCTCGAAATTATTTTGGAATGTTAGTGGAGATTGCATTGAATGTATAGGTGGCTTTTGGTAGGAAGACTGTTTTTACTATGTTAATTATACTGATTAATGACCATGGGAGATCTTTCCATTATCTGATATCATCTCTAATTTCTTTCTTCAAAGGCTTGAAGTTCTTGTCATATAGGTCTTTCATTTAGTTGGTTAGATTCACACTAAGATATTTTATATTATTTGTGAGTGTTGTAATAGATGTTGTTTCCCTGAGTTCTTTCTCAACTTGTTGTTAATTTGTACACAGAAAAGCTTTTAATTTTTTTATTGAGTTAATATTTTATTTAGTTATTTAGCTTAAGGGGTTTATCAGCTGTAGAAGTTCCCTAGTACAATGTCTGAGATTTTATATGTATAGTATCATATCATCTGCAAATAGCAATACTTTGACTTCTTCTTTTACAATTCATATCTCTTTTTGTTGTTGTTGTTGTATTTTATAGCTAGAACTTCAAGTACTATATTGAATAGCTATGCAGAGACTAGATAACCTTTCTTGCTCCTGATTTGGGTTTTGGGTTTTTTCCATTTTTTTGAGTATTTTTGCATCAATGCTCACGAGAAAAATTGGTCTGATGATCTCTTTCTTTGTTGATTCTTTTGTGGTTTAGATATCAAAGTGACTTTAGTCTTGTAAAATGAATGTGATAATGTTTCTTCTGTTTCCATTTTGTGGAATCATTTGAGGAGTATTTGTATTAGCTCTTCTTTTAGAGTCTGGTAGAATTCTGCACCAAAACTGCTTGGCCTTCAAAGAAATTTTGGCTGTGTGACTTTAATGACTGCTTCTATTTCCTTAAGGGTCATAGGTTTATTTGAATAGTTTGTCCAATCCTCATTTGACTGTAAGTGGTATCTATAAGAAAACATCAATTTCTCTTAGATTTCCCTATTTTCTGTAGTACAGGCTTTAGAAGGATAATCTAATGATTCTTTTGTCTTCCTTGGTGTCTGTTATATCAACATTTCATTTCTGATTTTGTTAATTTGGTCTTCTTTCTCTACCTTATATTTACTTTGGATAAAGATTTGTCTATCTTGTTTTTTTCCCAAAGAACCAACTCTTTTTTTTTCATTGATTCCTTGTATTGTTCTCTTTGTTTCTGTTTTATTTATTTCTGTCCTTAGTTTCAGTTTGATTCTTTTTGTTCCAGATCTTTCAGGTATACTGCAAATTGCTAATCTGAAAGCCCTACAATTTCTTTATGAAGGCATTTAGTGCTAAGAGCTTTCCTCTTAGCATTGCTTTCATTGTGTCCTTAAAGTTTGGTATGTTATGCATTTATTTTTTGAACTCTATGAAGTATTTAATTTCTTTATTTTTGCTTTGATCCAGTGGCAATTCAATTGAGAGTTTTTCAGTCTCTATGAGTTTGTGTGCTTTCTGTTGTCATATAAATAGAGTTTTAATTTGTGGAAGCCTGAAAGAATATAGGGTGTTATTGTAACTCTTTTGTATCTCTTGAGACTTGCTTTGTGTCTGAGTATGTGGTCAGTTTTGTAAAAGGTTCTATGAGATGCTGAGAAGAAGCTATATTCTTCTGTGTTTGAATCAAATGTTCTATCTATATGTTATGTCCATTTGAGTCATGACTTCTACTAGTTCTGTTATTTAGCTGTTTATTTTTATCTGAATGATCTGTTAATTGATGAGAGTGGGGTGTTGAATTCTCCTACCGTTAGTGTTTGGGGTTCAATGTGTGATTTAAACTTTATTAATGTTTCCTTTACAAATGTGGGTGCTCTTGAATCTGAGGGCATAGATGTTTAGAATTGACATATCACCTTTAGAGGGGTTTCCTTTGATGAGTATGAAGTTTCCTTCCACATATTATTTGAATTTTGGTTGGAAATCTATTTTGTTAAATACTAGAATAGATACACCAGTTGGCTTCTTAGTTCTATTTGCTTAGAAAATGTTTTTCCTTTACTTTAATATGAGGTAATTTCTATTTTTGATATTGTGGTATTTATCCTTTTTTTGTTTATTTATTTATTTATTTATTTGGTTTCCTTGCATCCATTTGGTTAGCTTGGGTCTTTTGGCGGGAAATTGGTATTGCAGGATAGTTAAGACCAATAATTATTAATTCCTGTTATTTTCTTGTTATTGTTAGTGATGGTAGTTTGTGTGTGTGTGTGTGTGCGTGTGCATGTGTGTGTGTGTGTGTGTGTGTGTGTGTGTGTGTGTGTGTGTGTGTGTTTCATTCTCTTGGATTTATTGGTATGAACTTATTTACTTCCTGTGCTTTCATGGGTGTTGTTAGCCTCCATAGGTTGAAGGTTTTCTTCTAGAACCTTCTTTAGGGCTGAATTTGCAGAAGAAGGACTATATTATATTGTCCAACTGCAGTGATTGGAAGTTTTGTTGGGTAGAGTAATCAGAGCTGAGAGATACTTGTCCAGGACCTTATGGCTTTAGAAAAATCTCAGTTGAGATGTTAGTTGTAATTTTTTTTGTGGGTAACTTTTTTGTTTTTGTTTTTGTTTTTAAAATTTTTTATTAATTTATTCTTGTTACATCTAAATGGTCATCCCTTCCCTTGTCCATCCCTTGTATCCTCCCATTCTTCCCTCCCTCCAATTTTCCCCTTATTACCCCTATGACTGTTCCTGAGGGGGATTACCTCCCCCTGTATATGCTCATAGGGTATCAAGTCTCTTCTTGGTAACCTGCTGTCCTTCCTCTGAGTGCCACCAGGTCTCCCCATCCAGGGGAAATGGTCAAATGTGAGGCACCAGAGTATGTGAAAAAGTCATATCCCACTCTCCACTCTACTGTGGAGAATGTTCTGACCATTGGCTAGATTTGGGTAGGGGTTTAAAGTTTAGGCCTGCATTGTCCTTGGCTGGTGCCTTAGTTTGAGCAGGACCCCTTGGCCCAAATCTGCCTATCATAATGTTCTACTTGTAGGCTTCTAGGACCCTCTGGATCCTTCTACTTTGCCATTCTCCCATGCTTCTCTCATCTAGAGTACCAATAGGATGGCCTACCCTCTGTCTCAGTTTCCTGGTAAGTGAAGGCTTTTTTAGGATATGCCCCTTGAGATATAAGTGAGTATATACCATTTGAGTCTTTGTGCTTCTGGGTTAACTCACTCATTATGATCATTTCTAGCTCAATCCATTTATCCACAAATTTCAGGAATTCCTAGTTTTTAATAGCTGAGTAGTATTACATAGTGTATATGTACCACAGTTTCTTTATCCATTCTTCTATTGATGGACACTTAGGCTATTTCCATGTTCTGGCTATTATGAATAAAGATGCTATGAATATGGTTGAGCAAATTTTCTTGTTGTGTGCTGGAGCATCTTCTGGGTATATTCCAAGGAGTGGAATAGCTGGGTCTTGAGAAAGCCCTATTCCCATTTTTCTGAGATAGCACCAGATAGATTTCCAAAGTGGCTGTACTAGTTTGCATTCCCACAAGCAATGAAGGAGTATTCCTCTCTCTCCACATCTTCGCCAGCATGTGGTGTCGCTTGAATTTTTTATCTTAGCCATTTTCCCAGTCTGTAGGCTGTCGCTTTGTTCTCTTGACAGTGTCTCCTGCCTTACAGAAGCTTCTCAGCCTCATGAGGTCCCATTTATTAATTGTTGACATTAATGCCTGGGCTCTTGGTGTTCTGTTCATGAAGTTGTCTCCTGTGCCAATATGTTCCAGGCTCTTCCCCACTTTTTCTTCTAAGTGACTTAGTGTCTCTGATTTTATGTTGAGGTCTTTGATCCACTTGGACTTGAGTTTTGGGCAAGGTGACAAATATGGGTCCAGTTGCATTTTTTTACACATAGACATCCAGTTAGACCAGCACCGTTTGTTGAAGATGCTATCCCTTTTCCATCGAATGGATTTGGCTTCTTTGTCAAAATTCAAGTGACCATATGTGTGTGGATTCATATCTGGGTCTTCGATTCGATTCCACTGATCAACCAGCCTGTTGCTGTGCCAGTACCATGCTGTTTTAATTACTATTGCTTTATAGTACAGTTAGAGATCAGGTATGGAGACTCCTCCAGAGCACCTTTTATTGTACAAGATTGTTTTAGCTATTCTAGTTTTTTTGTTTTTCCATATGATGTTCAGAATTGAACTTTCAATGTCTTTAAAAAATTGTGTAGGTATTTTGATAGGGAGTGCATTGAATCTGTAGATTGCTTTTGGTAGGATGGCCATTTTTACTATGTTAATTCTCCCGATCCATGAGCAAGGAAGATCATTCGATCTTCTCATGTCATCTTCAATCTCTTTCTTCAGAGTTTTGAAATGTTTTCAAACAAGTCCTTCACTTGCTTAGTTAGAGTAACTCCTAAATATTTTATATTGCTTTTGGCTAATGTGAAGGGTGTGGCTTTCCTGATTTTTTCCTGTGCAAGCTTGTCATTTGTGTATAGGAAGCCTACAGACTTTTTTGAATTAATTTTGTATCCAGCCAATTTGCTGAAGGTGTTTATCAGCTTTAGGAGTTCTCTGGTGGAATTTTGAGGGTCACTTATGTACACTATCATATCTTCTGCAAATAGGGATAATTTGACTTCCTCCTTTTCCATTTGGATACCTTTGATCTCCTTTTGTTGTCTTATTGCTCTGGCTAGAACTTCGAGTACTATATTGAAGAGATATGGAGAGAGTGGGCAGCCTTGCCTTGTTCCTGATTTTAGAGGAATTTCCTTGAGTATCTCACCATTTACTTTGATTTTGGCTATTGGCTTGCTGTATATAGCCTTTATTATGTTGAGGAAAGTGCCTTGTATCCTCGATCTCTCTAAAACTTTAAACATGAATGGGTGTTGGATTTTATCAAATGCTTTCTCTGCATCTAAAGTGATGATTATGTGGTTTTTTATTATCAGTTTGTTTATATGGTGGATTACATTGATGGATTTCCATATATTAAACCATCCCTGTATGCCTGGAATGAAGCCTACTAGGTCATGATGAATGATATCTTTGATGTGTTCTTGTGTTCATTTTGCAAGTAATTTATTTAGTAATTTTGCATCGATGTTCATAAGAGAAATTGGTCTGAAATTCTCTTTCTTTGTTGGGTCTTTGTGAGGTTTAGGTATCAATGAGACTATGGCCTCATAGAAGGAATTTGGTAATGTTCCATCCATTTCCATCTTTTGGAGTAGCTTGAAGAGTATTGGTATTAGCACACCCTTGAATGTCTGGTAGAATTCTGCACTGAAACCATCTGGCCCTGGGCTTTTTTTGGTTAGGAGACTATCAATGATTGCTTCAATTTCTGTAGGGGAAATGGGACTATTTAGCTTGTTTATCTGTTCTTCACTCAACTTTGGCAAGTGAAATTGATCAAGAAAATCATCCATTTCCCTTAGATTTTCAAATTTTGTGGCATATTTGTCTTAGAAGTAGGATCTTATGATTCTTTGTATTTCTTCAGTGTCTGTTGTTATGTCTCCCTTTTCATTTCTGATTTTCTTGGTTTCAATACTGTCTCTCTGCCTTTTAGTTAGTTTGGTTAATGGTCTGTCTATCTTGTTGATTTTCTCAAGGAACCAGCTCTTGGTTTTGCTGATTCTTTGGACTGTTTTCTTAGTTTCTAATTTGTTAGTTTCGCCTCTGAGTTTGATTATTTCCAGACGTCTACTCCTTTTGGGTGTTTCTGCTTCTTTTTTTTTTCTAGGGCTTCCAGTTGTGTCATTAAGGTGCTTATGTGCGATGTTTCCAATTTCTTTTTAAAAGCACTTAGTGCTATGAATTTTCCTCTTAGCACTGCTTTTAGTGTATCCCACAAATTTAGGTATGTTGTTCCTTCATTTTCATTGAATTTCAGAAACTCCTTGATTTCTTTCTTTATTTCTTTCCTGACCCAGGTGTCATTTAGCAGAGAGTTGTTTATTTTCCATGTACATGTAGGCTTTTTGTTATTTCTGTTGTTGTTGAATTGCAGCCTAAGTTCATGGTGATCTGATTGGATACAAGGTATTATTTCAATCCTCTTGTATCTGTTGAAGCTTGCTTTGTGCACTACGATGTGATCCATTTTGGAGAAGGTTCCATGGGGTGCAGAGAAGAAGGTATATTCTTTCTTGTTTAGGGGAAAGGTTCTATAGATATCTGTTAGATCCATTTGACCCATGACATTGGTTAATGATGTTATTTCTCAGCCTAGTTTCTCTTTCAATGACTTATCCCTCAGTGAGAGTGGGGTGTTGAAGTCTCCCACTATTATTGTGTGGGGATCGATGTGTGGTTTAAGCCTTTTTAGCAGATCTTTTACAAATGTGGGTGCCCTTGTATTGGGAGCATAGATGTTCAGAATTGTGATGTCATCTTGGTTGACTTTACCTTTGATGAGTATGAAGTGTCCTTCCTCATCCCTTTTGATTAATCTTGGTTGAAAGTCTATTTTGTTTGATATTAAAATGGCTACACCTGCTTGCTTCTTGTGTCCATTTGCTTGGAATATTTTTTTCCAACCTTTTATCCTGAGGTAATGCCTATCGTTATGGGTGAGATGTGTTTCTTGAATGCAGAAGAATGTTGGAGCCTGTTAATGTACTTATTCAGTTAGTCTGTGTCTTTTTATTGGAGAATTGAGACCATTGATGTTGAGAGATATTAATGACCAGTTACTGTTGAGTGTCTTAATTTTGTTATTGGTTTCAGTCGAGTGTTTGTGTAGTTGTGTTTTTGCCATTGTATAGTTATCTATTTCCTGAGTAGTTTTGGTTGTAGCTTGACCCTTTGGGATGGAGTTTTCCTTCTAGTACCTTCTGTAAAGCTGGATTTGTGGAGAGGTACTGTTTGAATTTGTTTTTGTCATGGAATATTTTGTTTTCTCCATCAATGGTTATTGATAGTTTTGCTGGGTAAAGTAGTCTGGCCTGACATCTGTGGTCTCTTAGTGTGGCTAGCGTTACCGTCTCATCAGCAAGAACGACGCTTCACACACAAACAGGATCCTTCTGCAGTAAATCTTTAATGCATCTTGAGAGGGAGAGCATAAGCTTACAACACGTAAAACGGAGACAGAGAGAGCAAACAGCAGAAACCCCTCCCTTATGTAGGAAACTGTCCTTTGCTTAGGATGTGTCAGTCCCTGATTGGCTGTTGCTCATCGGGTGAGATGATGCCACGGGAGAGGCAGAGCACAACGAGTGGAAAATCCCTTCGCACATGCGCAGATTAGTCGTTTGTCAGCATGGGACACAGGGTGTCAGCGCCATCTTGTAATGGTGAATGTGGGCGCGGCTTCCCACATCTTAGGGTTTGCAGGATCCCTGTCCAGGCCCTTCAGGCTTTGATGGTCTCTGCTGAGAAGTCGGGTGTAATTATGATATGTTTGCCATTAAATGTTATTTGGCCCTTTTCCCTTGCAGATTTTAATATTTTTTCTTTGTTCTGTATGTTTTGTGTTTTGATTATTATGTGACTGGCAGTTTTCTTTTCTGGTCAATTCTATTTGGTGTTCTGTATGCCTCTTGTATGTTTATAGGCATCTCTTTCTTTAGATTGGGGAAATTTTTTTCTATGATTTTGTTGAGAATATTTTCTGTGCCTTGGAGTCTAATATCTTCTTTTTCTTCAATGCCTATTATCCTCAGATTTCTTCTTTTCATGGTGTCCTTAATTTCTTGGATATTTTGTGTCAGGAGTTTTCCAGATTTGGTAGTTTCTTTAATGGTTCCTTCAAGATCTGTGATTGTATCTTCTAGACCTGAGATTCATTCTTCAATATCTTGGATTCTGTTAGAAAAGCTCACCTCTGTGTCACTTGCCTTCTTCTCTGAGGTCTCACTTTCTCATTTTTCTTCTGTCTGTGTGTTTATTATTGAATCCACTATGGTCTTCAGATCTTGAACAGATCATTTTATTTCTTTCATCTAATTTGCTTGTATATTCCTGAGTTTCTTTCATTGTCTCTTTATAGGTCTTCAGAGCCTGAACCATTTTATTTATTTCTTTCATGTGGTTGTTTGCATTTTCCTGAAATTTTTCCAGTTCCACTCTATGTGCTTCTTATATGTCTCTCACCTGTTTGGCTGTGTCTTCCTGCATTTGATTACGAATTTTATTTGTTTCCTCCATTATCATCCTCATTACCAAGGATTTGAGGTCACTTTCTTGTGTTTCCATTGTATTTGAGTTCTCTGGGTTGTTTTCTTTGGGATAGCGGGAAACTGGAGATGCTATGTTGTTTTGGGGTTTTTTGTGTATGCTTTTACGCTGTCCTTTAGACTTTTTGCCGTTTTTGTTTTTGTTGGGTAACTTCCAGAGTTGGATGGAGGGAGTCTGATGATAGATTCACTTGTTTTCTCACGATTTCCATAGGCTGGAAGCTCTGATGCTTCACTGGTGTGGATGGTAGGAGGTTAGCCCTGTCGTTTTGGGTTCTCACAGCCAGTGATCCTCAGCTCCCCTTTGCTGTGCATCCTGCAATCATTTTGGGTCTTTGAATGAGCATTGGCTCAGGTCAAGACATCCACAGACTTCTTGGTCCCCTGCCAACTCCAGCCCAGGGACACTGGTCTTGAACCACGTGTCGAGCTCAGCTAGATTCTCAGGACCTGAACCGTCTGCCACAGCAGAAGAACTGGCTGTGCTGAGCTCCCGCCTCTGGTGGAACTGAGCGCTCTGCCCAGCCTGCGTCACAGCAGGAGAACTGTGGGTGCACTGAGCAAGTGCCTCTTGTGAAACTGAGTGCTCCACCCAGCCTGCGTCACAGCAGGAGAACTGTTGCTGTGCTGAGCAAGCGCCTCTGGTGGAACTGAGCATTCCGCCCAGCCTGCGTCACAGCAGGAGAACTGCGGCTGTGCTGAGCTAGCGCCTCTGGTGGAACTAAGCGCTCTGCCACCCTGTGTCACAGCAGGAGAACTGCAGCCGCACCTAGCTCGAGACTCCAGTGGAACTGAGCGCTCCGCCCAGCCCTTGTTATAGCAGGAGAACTGCGGTTGTGCTGAGCTGGCGCCTAGGGTGGAAATGAGTGTTTAGCCCAGCCTGCGTCCCAGCAGGGGAGCTGTGGCTGAGCTGAACTGGTGCCTAGGGTGGAACTGATCCCTCAGCCAGCCTGTATCACAGCAGGGGAGCTGTGGCTGAGCTGAGGTAGTGCCTCAGGCAGAATTGCTTGCTGTGCTGAGCCAGCGTCTCCATGGCACAGCGCACTGAGTGAACCTGGGACTCTGGGGCTGAACTGTATGCCGAGTCCAGTTTGGGTCTCCTGTCCAGAGTCTCCTCTCCCGCAGCAACTCCCACTGGCCACCACACCAATCGCCTCCACCGGAAGGCTCTGAGCTGCAAACCTCAGCCGCTGCCACTGTTGCCGCTGGTGCCACTGGTGCCACTGCTGCTGCTGCCTATGCCACTGCTGCTGTGATCCTAGAAAATCTCTGATCCCAGGGGCAAGCAGGTCCTCCACACCCTGGTCCCTCCGAACCGTGGAGCACTCCTGCTGCTGTGGTGTGGGGACCTTGGTGTTCCTGGCTCAGAAATCTGTGCAATTCCCTGAATTGTTGACTGGAGCTTCCAAACATGGTCCATAGTGTTTGCTGTCATCTTTGATCCTCTGTAATTTTAATAGACCTCCCTTTATATGTTAACTGGCCCTTCCTCCTTGTAGCTTTTAATATTCTTTTGTTGTTGTTCTTGTTCTGTATGCTTAGTGTTTTAATTAGTATGAGGCATGGGGACTTTCTTTTCTATTTGGTGTTCTATAAGCTTCTTGTACACTTATAGGCACGTTCTTCTTTAGGACAGGAAATTTTCTTCTATGATAGTATTGAAAATATTGTCTGGACCTTTAGGTAGGGATGTTTTCCTTCTACTCCTATTCCTATTTTATTAGATTTGTTCTTTTCTTGGTATTCCAGATTTTATGAATTTTTATGTCATAAACTTTTTAGATTTAACATCTTCTTTGACAAATGAATCCATTTCTTCTATAGTATCCTTTGAGCTTGATTTTCTTTCTTCTATCTTTTGTATTCTGCTGGTGGTGCTTGATCAAATTTCTTATCAGTTACATATGTATATGGGGTTTGGTCCAGTTCATGCATACTCTTTTGTTGGTGCTTCTATGTCTGTGTGCCCCCACGAGGTTAGTTGACTCTGTGGGTATTCTTATGGCATTATTGTCTGCTTAGGCCTTTCTATTCTTCCCCTGACACTCTTCAACAGGATTCTTAAACTCTGCTTAATGCTTATCTCTGAGTCTCAGCATCTGCTGGATGGAGCCTTTCAGAGAACAGTAAAATTAGGCTCCTGTCTGTAATCATAGCCAGAAACACTAAATCTATTAGAAGAGAAAGTGGGAACCAGCTTTGAACTCATTGGTACATGAGACAACTCCCTGAACAGAGAACCAATAGCTCAGGCTCTAAGATCAAATATCAATAAATGAGACCTCATGAAACTGAAAAGCTTCTATAAGGCAAATGACACTGTCAACAGAACAAAATGGTAGCCTACAGGTTGGGAAAGATCTTCACCAAATCTACATTGGATAGAAGGCTAATACGCAAAAGATAAAAGTACTCAAGATATTAAATACCAACAAACCTAATAATTGAATTCTTAAAATGGGGTACAGAGCTAAAGAGAGGGATCTTGAGTGTCTGAAAAGCACTTAAAGAAATGCTCAACTTTCTTAGACATCAGAGAAATGCAAATCAAAAGGACTCTGAGATTTCATCCCACACAGCATATGCTGGCAAGGATGTTCTGTGAATGTTTTTTGGATGTTTTCCCCTTTGTTTCTGTTTCTTTTTTGTCCTTCTGGCTTGAGTGGCCTATGGATCAGGTGAAGTGCGAGTCTTCAGGTGCAGTACAGTATCTCCCCTGGGGTTTTGTCCACCTGCATGACTTTTAAGGTTTTAGATGCCCATGTTGCCTCTGAAGTTATGGGGTTATGAGAGAACTAGCCTCTATGGTTCTGAATATTGGTATTTACTCTGGGGTTTCAGATACATGAAAGATCTCTGGGTTCCAGGTATGGCTTGACCTCTGGTGTTCCTAGTATTGTTGTGGCCTCCAGTAGAGATGGAGTCTTCTGCTAAAGATGTAGGAAAGAACATGTAGCCAGTGGGAAGGGGTGCTACTGAGGACAGCTTGACAGACTTTTAGGAGTGTTAGTGGGAGGTGATTAGTATGGACTTTGGGCTGCTAGTCATGGTATGGCCTCAGGTAAAGGAAGGGTCATCTGTTGGAGTTGTGGTCCAGGATGTCAAGCTATGGGGAGGGGGTGCTATTCTTCAGTTATGTGTCTTTTTTCTTTTTGACGTTTGTTTTAATATATATATATTCTAGAATCTAACTCCATACCCACAGAATATCTAGTAAAGAATTTTCACACTGTACAGACTTCAGTGTCACTTAACTAATGTCCTTTTTAAAAATTTTACTTTTATTGAATGTCTATGATTTACATGTTATGCACCATAATCCCTCTCCTTTCCCAACTAAAATAAAACAAACAGACAGGGAAAAAATCTTGTCACAGAAGCTATAGTGTGTCATACAGTATGGCCTTTTGTCCACACATGTTTACTTTCAAATGTTCATTGCTACGAGTCGTGAGTCTGGTTTGAGGCATACACTATTCTTACTGGATGTCACTGGGGCTGTTGTTGGATATACCATTGTTACCCTGTGTCAAGGGGATTATTAATCTGCTGGTCTGGCCCCTTTGTGTGTTCCAGCAGGTCATATATGGGGTAGATGTTGGGGTAAGGTCCACTCAGAGCCCTGGATCAGGACCCTCTCCCTTGTCCTTAGGGCAGGCCCTGCTCTCTCACTCCCATGTCACCATGGCAGAGCCAGCTTACCCACTCCTGTGTCTCCTGCTCCCATGTCATTCAGGGCAGGGCTGGCTCACCCACTCCTGTGTCCTCAGGGAAGGGCCCACTTTCCTGTTCCCATGTCATCATGGCAGGGCCATCTGTTATCATGGCAGGGCAGGCTCTCTTGCTCCTGTGTTCTTAGGGCAAGGCTTTCTCATCCCCTACCATGTCATCATGGCAGGGCCCGCTCTCCCACTCCAGTGTCATCTTGACAGGGCCAGCTCACCCACTCCTATGTTGTCAGGGCAGGATCTGCTCTCCAGCTCCTGTGTCCTCAAAGCATGGCCAGCTCTCAGGCTTCCATGTCCCCAGGGCTGGCTCACCTGCTCCTGTGTCCTCAGGGCCAGATATCTTGTTTTTGAGTCCCCAGGGTCAGTGCTCCTGCTTCCATGTCTTCAGGGCCAGCTCTCCTGCTCCTGTTCAATTCGCCAGATTGTTCCTGGCTGTCAAGGATTAGATGGCCTCCTACTCCTGTGGGTACTGGATCTTGTGGGCCATCAAGCAGGTGGCAAGTAAAGGTCCCTCAAAGTCTTTGTTGAGTAGCTCACAGAAACCACTGATGCTGGCCCAGCTCAGCTTCTTGTCCCAGGGAACTTGTGGCTCTTTTGATTCGTGCCTCCAGAGTGAGTCTCTGGTTCCATGGTGTGCTCCATCTGCCATGGTCCCCACCTTGGTGCTGCCCATAGTATCTATCTCTGCACAATCTAGCTCTCAGCACTGATCATGGCCTGATGGCCCCTGAGAGGAGGTTTATGAGGCCTGTGGTGTGGGCAATGCAGTCCTTTCTCAGGCTTTACTCTAACAGCAGCTTTCCTCGAATGCCATCTTCTTGGCCTGCACTGTGCCAGGCCAAAAGGCAGTAGCAGTGGCAGTGGCAGTGGCAGCAGCATCAGCAGCCAGAGTTCCCTGGGTGCTCACAGGAGCATGGTTCCATGGTCCTACAGTGGGAGGACACGGATGATGCACAGGACAGGATTTCCTTCTTTCTGTGAAACACCAGCACTGTGATTTGGAGCTCTCACTATGGTCCTTTGTTGGCTGTACAGTTGTTGCTGTTCAGTGAATCAGACATAGTGTGAGATCGACACCATCTTGGATGATCTCTGCTTGGGTATTTCTAATACACTGCACTAAGTGTTTCCTCCCAATCAGGTGGCTCTCGAGGGTAAACATTTCTGTGTAGCTCTGGAACAAAATCATCCTCATCAGAATGCATTGCAGATCTCATCTTTCAACCAGTGGACATGTGCCTACTGCACAGACCACTCACCAATAATGTCCTTTTCTATACAGGAAATTCAAGTATAACATTGAACAGGAGTGAAAAAAGGGGAAAGGCTTCTCTTGTTCCTGATTTTAGTGGAAATGTTTTGAGTTTCTCTCCATTTAGAATGATATTGGCTGTGTGCTTATAATTGCCATTTTTTGTTAACATAATATTGTAATTGATCCTTTGGTCATTTCACATCATGCACCCAGTTCTTCCATGTCTATTTCCTCATGCTTGTGACCTCTACCCCCCAAAAACCCCAAAACTTATTTATTTATTTATTATTATTGACTTTACATCTTGGTTGTAGCACCGTCTTTCCTCAGCTCCCAGTCACACCCTTCCTCTCTCTTCACCATCCCTTCCTTCCTTTTTCTTAGAAAAGGAGAGTGCTTCCACCCCAGTTATTTAGTCATATCAGAAATGAGCATGTCTTCTTCCCCTGTGGCCTGGCAAGAAAGTCCCTTCAGGGGGAAGTAATCAATAAGCTGGCAAGAAAGTCCATGACAGAGCCCTACTTACCTTACTAGAGGACCCACTTGAAGCCTGAGCTGCCCATTAGCTACATCTTTGTAGCAGGCCTAGGTGTAGTCCGTGCAAGGTCTTTGGTTGCTGTTTCAGTCTCAACAGGCCCTTCTGGGACCTGGTTAGTTGGCTCTGTTGGTCTTCTTGTGATGCTCCTGTCGCTTCCCGGTTCTTTTCTCCTTTTCCTCACTTTCCCAAAAAGCTTACTACTCATTGTCCAATGTTGGGCTGTGAGTCTCAGTATCTGTTTCAAGGAACTGCTGGGTAGAGCCTCTCAGAGGACAACTCTGCTAAGCTCCTGTTGGCAAGCATTGTTATTAGTGTCAGGGGTTAGATTTCTCTCATGGGTTGGGTCTTGAGTTGGGCCAGACATTGGTTGGACATTCCTTCAATCTCAGCTCAATCTGTTCTATCTTCATTCATCCCTGTCCATCTTGTAGGCAGGGTGAATTTTGAGACAAGGTTTTTAATGGGTGGGTTGGTGTTCCTTTCCCAATACTGGTAGACTTGTTTAGTTAGAGGGAGTTCTCTTCAGTCTCTATGGCCTCTGCTGCTATGAGTCATCCCTGTTAGAGTCCCTCTCATATCCTCCCCAGAATCTTAACCTGACTTGTGTCTCCAGCGTATCACTAAGATGCCCCCACCCACAGTTTCTCTTTTCTCTACAGGCCTTTTGTCCTCTCGCCCCTGCTCTGCCTAGGTCTGATTTCTACTTTCATATCTCACTGTGTTTCCTCTCCTTCATTTTTCCTATCTCTTCAGCCACTAGCTCTGTCTATTCTATTGAGAGTCAAGGTAGAAGTTGCTCAGAAGCAAAAGCCATTCTCAAGTATGCATCTAAAATCATCCATATCACTGTAACAGCTTACTTGTTCTTTACAGGCTTCCACATAGTTTCTGTCAAAATCAAAGACCAAAAACATGGTCCCCACCTTCAGAAGGACCTCAGACCTGGATATTCTTAGCAATAACATGGACCTGGACATCTTCATGGGTAAGATGGCATCACAGGCCACTCAGATTAGTATGGCTCCTCATGGTACCATAGCCCAGGGATAAGAGCATGGATTTAGGTTGGAACACAGACCATGAATATCCACATAGCCTTCAATAATAAGAGGAGCCACAGACATCTACATAGGCTCAGGCTGAGATAGGACCACAGATCCAGAAATAATAACTTGGGAGAATTATTCTCTCTTCCCACCAAATAGATTCCAGAAACTGAATTCAGGTTATCACGCTTGGTAGCAAACTCCCTTACCTCCTGACCAGTGTCTTGCTTGCCCAAATATTCTTATTTTAAGAAGTAGTTCCTATTATCTCAATAAAGAATACAAAAATTTAAATGTTTGTGTCTTTTTTGACTTATTGTCCATTCCCCTTCATTTTCTTACTTATAAGGAACATCTGTCATATATATTCTTTCTGCTGAAAAAGTTTTGAGCAGACTGTTTGTTATAGGATAAATTTGATGTCAATAGATTTTCTCAGATTTTATTCAAGAAAGTATTTTCCTTTCATTTTTAAGGAAAATTTCTTTCATTATAAAATTGAAATTTTGTTTTCTAGGAGCACCTAAAATACTTGACTTTTCCACAATTTAAATAACTTAAATATTATTCATATTAGTGTATGTGTCCTGGCTTCTCTACAGGTAAGATGCTTCATTCTCCTCTTCCTATGTATGTTTGCTTCTCTGAAGCTCTGAGGGCATGTTGTCATTGCTAATGTTCCATTTCTGTGAAGAGACATCATGACTATGGCAACTCTTACAAAGGAAAATGTTTAACTAGGGCTTAGTTACAGTTGCAAAGATTTAGTCAATTTTTATCATGGCAGAGAGCATGGTGTCTCACTGGCAGACATTGCCCTGAAGAAGTAGCTGAGAATTCTATATCTGTATCTACAGGCAGCAGGAAGATAGGTCCTGGCTTGGGCTCTTGAAGCTCAAAGGCCACCTCCAGTGACATACTTCCTCCAACAAGGCTACACCTTCTAATCCCTTTAAATAGTAGCACTCTCTGGTCACCAATCATTCAAATATAGGAGGATATGGGGGCAATTCAAATCAATGCATTCCACTCCCTGGCTCCCATAGGTTTGTAGCCTATAGCAATGCAAAAATGAAATCAGTACAACTTCAAAAGTCTGGGTAGTCTCAAAACAGTTTAAAGGTCCAAAGTTTAAAGTCTCTTTTGAGACTAATGGCAATCTTATAACTGTAATCCCCTATAAAATCAAAATCAAAAATTAAATCACATACTTCTAACATACAATGGCACAGGATATACATTATCATTCCAAAAGAAAAAAGGAAGAAAAGAAGAAAAGAAGGAAAGAAGGAAGGAAGGAAGGAAGAAAGAAAGAAAGGGGAACATAGTAAAGAAATACACGCAAAAGGAAGTCAGAAAACCAGCTATGCTAATTCCAAACTCTGCATCTGCATGTCTGATATCAAAGTTTTCTTCCATTTTCCATCTCTTTTTAGCGTTGCTGACTAAAACACACTTCTCTCTCTCTCTTGGACTGTTTCTACTCCCTGTTACTAGCTTTCCTTGGCATGTATCCTGTGACTCTTATACTTCCAACATCCTCGGAATTCTAACACAATACAGGCTTCACCTTTACAGTTTCATTTTCAATGGCCATTTTGAGCCTCCATGCAAGGACACCCCTGACATGTGCCTGGCCTCAGTGGCTTTCCTTAGGCACAGAGTGAGATTGTCTTTCTTTTATCCTTGACACTGAAGTTGCCACATTCTACTGCTTGTTGGATCTGAAACAGGGTCCCCTTGTTCAAATACATTTGTACCAGCTTTCTGTTTATCAGTGGTTTCCTTTACTGCTTAACCTTTTCTCTAATTTTTTTCCACAAGTTGGAAGCTTAGCTGGATAGGGTCTTGTCCTGAGGTTTTTTTACTCTGCCCTTTTTCATTTAGAATCATAAAATTCTTGAAACCTTTTATTCCTTTGAGCCCTGACCATAGATCCTTTTCTCCTTAAACTGTACATTTTGTATGCTTTCCTTGCCCGAGCTTATTTTTTCTCATTATAGATCTACATAAGAGTGGCCACTATTAGCCACATGACTCAGTCAATACTTGGCTATTTTGAAATCTCCTCTGCCAAAATCATTAATCTAATACTCTTCTGTTGAGCCTTAGGCATATTTTTAGGACAAAGGCATAAAGCAACAACATTCTCTGCCAGTATAACACAGGAATTGTCTCTGAGCCACTTACTCTAATATTATTCTTCTTTGAAACTTCTTGAGCTGGGTTTCCATAGTTCAAATCACTTTCAGTATTGTCTCCCGTGCTCCTATTAGTATGTACCATTAAGCTCTTCACTTAATGTGTTCAACTGCTTTCCTAATCCAAGGTCCCCAAGTCCACATTTTACCAATAAATAGCATTATCAGACTGTCACAGCAATACCCTAATACTGGTACCAAATTTCATTTAATTCAGTGTTATATTGCTGTGAAGGGACCCCATGAGCATGGCAAATAATTTAAAGCATTTAATTGAGGCTGTCTTACACTTTCAAATGTTCAGTCCATTCTCATCATGGAATGAAGCATGGTGCTATGCAGGCACACATGTACTGAAGAGTTAGCTGAGAGTTCCATATCTCGATCTGTAGGCAATAGGAAGAGGAAGATGCTGGGCCTGGGTTGGGTTCTTGAAACCTCAAAACCAACCCCCAATTGACACACTTCCTCCAACAAGGCCACACCTCCTAATCCTTTCAAATAGTGCCACTCCCTGGTAACCACACATTTGAGCATATAGGGGCCATTCTTACTCAAATCATCACATCTGCAATGCATGTTTTTGGAGGAAGCAGAGAGATATTATCTATACCATGTTTGTTCCTGCGCTTTCTTGGCCTGGTATTTTAGTGTTTGTCATCAATTTTGGAATTTTGCTCATTACTTCAAATATTCCTTCTGTTCTAATTTCATGCCTTCTTTTGAAATTGTCCTATGGCTGTTGACTTCTCTGTTATATTTATCTTTCTATTTCTTTTCACTTGGATTTGGTTTTAGAAGTTTAACTTGTATTTCTACAAGCTCAAATTTTTCTTTGGGTTGAATCCATTGATAACTACATCAAAAGGCAGTCTTTATTTTTCTGGCTTTCTTTATATTTAATAGATTTTATATACTTATTGTGTATATTTGTATATTGCATACATGTATGTCCATGATCTTATGTACACTTATAAAAACACACATACATCTTCTCCTTCCAAAATGTGTCCCAAATTACAAATTCATGTCATCAGGCTTGGTGGTAAGTGCCTTTGTTCAGTGAGATATCTTACCACTATGTGTTAAGTTAGATACCCAATATTTTCACCAATTCATACAAATTACCATTTAAATGTTTCTGCTTCTCTGAATATTGTGTTCCTTCTGTGCTTGTTGTTTTAGTAGTCTTGGCTCTGTGTGTTCCTTTGAAACCCTATGTTCTCTTAAACTGTCCAAAACCTCATTAAATTTTATTTCATATAGTTATAACTAGAAATCTTCACCCTGAAGGATTTATCTAAATTGTTCTGGGGAAGGTAAGCCTTCTGACAGAAATTCAGGGTTTAAGAAGTGGCATTTACCACCTCATCCAATTGTAAGCACAAACTCTACTAGCATCAGCCCTGTCTGCAATACTGTTGGCAATAGAACACATTTTCTATTTTAGTTTTATAAACCACTGTATCATGTATATTCTGTAACATAAGTATGTCAGTTAATTCTGTTTTTTTAAAGCATTACTGAAAAAAACTTGGTGGACAAATTTTTTCTTATTCAAACCATGAAGGAAAAATAAATGCAGGTTGAACGTTCCTCAAATATAGATAAAAAGAAATTGAGGACTTTTGATTCTACAACTTAAGGGAAATAAAAGTCTGTCAACAAGGCAGAAACAAAGAATTTTTGAGGCCTTAATAACAGCAATGTGAAACCCAGCTCCATGATTATAGAACCATGAATATATATATAGTCTTCCAATCTGTAATACAATGATTCTGAAAAATGGCTGTAACTATTTCCATATACATTTTCATTGGCGACTACTCCCCTTCATCACAGTATTTTAGAAGAAACTGATGATCCTCCTGAGTGTCCAGAAATAGTTACAGAATGCTCACCTATTGACTTTAGTCTGGAGAGACCGAAACTATATCTCTAACCTTCAGAATTACAATAGCATGTATTGTTATAAGGAACTAAGTCTGTGGTCTTTATAGTAGCAGTAGAAAACTAATGCACAAAGGATGTCATCCACATCAAGGTGCAAAAATATCAGAAAGGCTAAGGATCTTCCTGCTTTTGAAATCAACAACATTAACGTGGCATATTCTGAAAGGAGAAAATGATGAATCAATGGCTGGTCATTAAGCCATGCTACATTTTAGAAAGGAAATGGCAACTTTTTCTATGCCAACAAAGGCATCAGATGCTTACATTAATGTTCTCCTTCACCCTTTCCAAATTGTTTTCTTTATTTTCTAACTTTGAGTCCAAGGCTAATTATAATAACTCTTATTTTCCTACATAATTTGCTGCATATATAAACTCCATCCCCTAACTTAGAAATAGCTTTTAAGGAAATGATTACTTGTGACAATCGATTGAATATAAATTTTTATTATTTAAGAATGCACATGGGTGGAATATTGTGCCAACAAAATCTAATGAGAAAAATGATGTATTGGGAATGCTGAAGAGTAATGGCTTGCTCTGACTATGCTTCTCAGGTTGAATTAAGTTATATGCAATTATGTTATCTGTATCTCTTGGTAAGAGTAATTCTGAAAAGTCTATATTAGTGCCAGATGTCACTGTGTATTTTCACAAAAGTGCACCTTTAAAAAACAGTGATCAAATGACCATGAAGCTCTTGAAATACTCACTAAAAATGGTCATGGAAGAACTCTGCGTTACAAGACCCTAGGAAAACTGAAATATTCCTACCAGACACTGAAAGTTCATAGGCAGTTTTTAAAGTTAAAATTCTTTTATTTTTCCTGAAATAGAATTTCTCTGTGTAGCCTTGACTTTCCTGGACTTGCTTTGTGGACCAAGCTGGATTGGAACTTTTAGAGATCCACCTGCCTTTTTCCCCCAAGTGCTGGGATTAAAGGTGTGTGCCACCATGCCCAGCTGAAGGGAAAATTCTTAAACAAATTTCTTCCTTTTTTTCTTTCTAATTAGTTATACTTTATTCAGTACTAATATTTTGTATGGTTTTCCAAAAATGTGTTCTATTCATAGCTTTTTAGTCTTTGCATTGTTTGACCCAGCTGCTAAGAGAAAACAATGACATATTTCTAAGCATTTGCTTTCAGAATTGACAGATTTATATGAGAAAGACGTTATACTATTAAAAGCACAGCCTGTCACTTTCCCATCAGTCCTCATATCAAGTTATAATTGCTTATTCTACATGATAATTATATAGTAATATTACTTCAAAATTGCTTGGTGCCTCATGTGTGCAAAGCACTCACTTAAAATTTAAGGACCCATCTATTCATCCACACATCCGTCCATCCATCCATCCATCCATCCATCCATCCATCCATACGTACATACCTCTAGTCTACATATAGCATTTGAGTATTTATAATGTTAACAGTCCTAATCTCTGCAGATACAATGGTGAAGGGGACTTTGACCAAGTTCTTAGCCCAGGAAAAAGGGTATATGTAGTTATTATAAGTACTGATTATATTATAACCTAGAAGACTTATAGTATATTGATAATTGTACATTCATAGAACTGTGTCCTTTCTTTGGCTATTATTTAAACATTTCAAAAGTTTTATATTTGTTTCTTAGTATTTAGTTATATATATGCATTCTCTATGATTATTATCAGCATGTGGTTACTGGGTTACATGAAGAAATTTTCATACAAGTATATAGTATACATTAAATGTGTTCTACCAACATATTCTACCACTCTTCCATTTCTCACCTCCATGTACTAATGATTCTTTTGATATCCATGCTTATACAGAAATGTATACATATGCATATATATAGTGTACATTCATGCATGTGTGTGTGTGTGTGTGTGTGTGTGTGTGTGTGTGTGTGTGATGTACCTCTATAAAAGCTAAGCATTTCCAATGAGAGAAAGTATTTAAATTTCTGAAAATGACAATTTACTTCATAAAGTTACCTCCATTTATAGTCATTTTACTGCAAATGATACAATTTTATTTTATCAGACTAAATTACATGCTTAGGCATATATATTCCATTTTCTTTATCTAGTCTTCTATTGGCTGACACCTAGGCAAGTTCCAAAAATTAACCATTGTAAATAGTGTTTGAATAAACCTCACTTTACAAGTATATCTGGGATATACAGGATTGGAGTCCTTCTGATATATTTCCAGAAGTAGCATAGCTATGCTATGTTGTAGATCTATTCTGTAATTTCCTTTGAGAGACCTCCATACTGACTTCAAAAGATGCTGAACACTTGTTCCAACAGCATGTGTAGCCCTTCCTTTGTTCTCATCCTTAGAATTATGTCCTTTCTTAATGACTGCCATTCTGACAGGGTGATATGGGCTTTCAGTGTAGTTTTTGTTTTTGTTTTTGTTTTTGTTTTTGTGGGAAGAGAGGGTTTATTTGGCTTACATAACAGGAGTGAGATTTCACTGAGGAAAGCAAAGGCAAGAGTGCCTGGAAACTGAAGGCAAGACATGTTTATCCAGAATCCATGAGAAGGTGCTTGTAAGGAGTGCTTTGCTGATGTCTAGTGAGACTAAACTTTGTGTCTGCAAGACTATATGTCTTTTAAGACATCCTCCTTTGAGATTTTTTTTTTACTTCCTGGGTTGTTTGATTTCTTGTCATTTACTTTTTCTAGTTTTCCTAGTTCTTTGTATATTCTAGGTATTAATCTTATGTTAGGTATGTAGTTAATGCTGATTTCTGTGTTTTAACTTTATTAGTTGTTTCACTGTTGTGCAGAGATTTTAAAGTTTTTATGTACCACTTGTCAATTGTTAGCATTGTTGCTGAGTTACTGAAGTTCTGTTAGGAAGCCCTTGCCTTTGCCCGTACATTGAGGCATTTACTTTTTTCTTTTTTTCTCATGATCTTATTTTATAATAATTTATTCAGATTACATCCTGATTGTTATACCCTCAGTTGTATCTTCCTGTTCCCCTTTCCCTCCCTCTTTTGCCCTATTCCTTTCACTTAGGCATGTGATAGAAGAGGACCTCCTCTGCCACCATATGATCATAGCATATCAGGTCTCATCTGGATAGCCAGCTTCTCCTTCCACTGAGTGTCACCAGCCCTCCTCATCAAGGGGAAGTGGTCAAATAGGGAGCACCAGAGTTCATGTCAGAGGCAGTCCCCACTCACTACACAACTATAGAGAATTCACTGTCCATTGACTAGATCTGAATAGGGGGTCTAGGATTATTGCATGTATTGTCCTAGGTTGGTACAGTACTTTGTGCAGGCCCCCATGAGTCCAGGTCCACCATCTTTGATGGTCTTCTTGTAGGGTTCCAGGATCCTCTGGGCCTTCTATCTCCCCATTCTCTCATATGTCTCTCAATTGGAGTCCAATATCAATTCCTAGCATCTATTCCAA
The DNA here is from genome assembly GCF_964271855.1 of Acomys minous. Classification (NCBI taxonomy): domain Eukaryota; kingdom Metazoa; phylum Chordata; class Mammalia; order Rodentia; family Muridae; genus Acomys; species Acomys minous. Next base: position 3,053,069 of record NC_140499.1, read on the forward strand.
TCCCCCACTGAGTGGAGACACTCAGAGGACATCCATGTTGGGCTAATATCCAATTATAAGTGAGTCTATACCATATATATCTTTCTAGGTCTAGGTTAATTCACTCAGGATGATCATTTCTAGGTCCATCCACTTTCCTGAAAATTTAAAGGTTTCCTTGTTTTCAATAGCTGAGTAGTAGTATTCCATAGTGTGGCTATTATGAATAAGGTTGTTATGAAAATAGTTGCACAAATGCCTTTGTTGTGTGGTAGAACATTTCTCATGTACATTCCAAAGAGTGAAATTTTCTGAAAAAGCAAAAAATTTATTTCCAAAGTGGTTGTACAAGTTTGCACTGCCACCAGCATTCAAGGAGTGTTCCCCTTTCTCCACATCCTCACCATCATGTACTATTTCTTGAATTTTTTATTTTAGCCATTGTGATGGGTGTAAGGTGGAATCTGAATCATTTTGATTTGCATTTCTCTGATGACTAAAGACATTGAGCATTTCTTGAAGTGTTTCTCAGCCTTTTGATGTTCCTCCATTGAGAATTCTGTTTAGCTCTGAATGCCACTTCTTAATTGGGTGTTTAATTTCTTGGGTTCTTATATATTTTAAATATTACCCTTTTGTCAGATGTAGTATTGATGAAGATCTTTTTCCAGTAAGTAGGCTGTCCCTTTGTTCTGTTGACAGTGTCTTCTGCCTTACAGAAGCTTTTCAGCCTCATGAGGTCCCATTTATTTATTGTTGACCTCAGAGCCTGGGCTGTTGGTGTTCTGTTCAGGAAGCAGTCTCCAGTGCCAGTGAGTTTCAGACTCTTCTCTATTTTTTTCTTTTAACAGATTTAGTGTGTCTGATTTTATGTTGAGGTCTTTAACCCACTTGGACTTGAGTTTTGTGCATGGTGATAAATATGGATCTACTTGCATTTTTTCTACATGCAGACATCCCGTTATATTAGCACCACTTGTTGAAGATGCTATCCATTTTCCATTATATAGATTTGGCTTCATTGTCAAAAATAAAGTGTCCATATGTGTGTGGATTTAGTTCTGAGTCTTTGATTTAATTCCTAGCCTATTGCTATGCCAGTACCATCCTGTTTTCACTACTGTTGCTCTATAGTACAGCTTGAGATCAGGTATGGAGATTCTTCCAGATCTTTTATTGTACAGGATTGTTTTAGCTATTCTGTTTTTTTTGTTTTTCCATATGAAGTTGAGAATTGATCTTTCAAGGTCTCTAAAAACCTTGTATAGGTATTTTGACAGGGATTGCATTGAATCTGTAAGTTGCTTTTGGTAAGATAGCCATTTTTACTATGTTAATTCTCCTGATCCATGAACAAGGGAGATCTTTCCATAATCTGGTATCACCTTCAATTTCCTTCTTCAGAGACTTGACATTTCTTTCTTACTGGTCTCTCACTTGTTTGGTTAGAGTTACACCTATATACTTTATATTACTTGTGGCTATTATGAAGAGTGTAGTTTCTCTAATTTCTTTCTCAGCACGATTGCCATTTGTATACAGGAGGGTTACTGACTTTTTTTGAGTTGATTTTGTATCCAGCTATTTTGCTGAAGGTGTTTATCAGCTGTAGGAGGTTTCTGGATGGACAGTGGGGATCACTCATGTACACTATCATATCATCTGTGAATAGGTATATTTTGACTTCCTCCTTTTTAATGTGGATCCCCTTGATCTCCTTTTGAAGCTCTCATTGGAGTTTCAATTACTATATTGAAAAGATATGGAGAGTGGGCAGCTTTGTCTAGTCCCTGATTTTAGTAGAATTTCCTTGAGTTTCTCTCCATTTAATTTGATGTTGGCTATTGGCTGGCTGTATATATCCTTTATTATGTTTAGGTATGTGCCTTGAATCCCTGATCTCTCCAAGACTTTAAACTTTTTCTGCATCTAAGGAGATGATTATGTGACTTTTTTATCCTCTCAGTTTGTTTGTATCATGGATTAAATTGATGGATTTCCATATATTGAGCCATCCCTGCAGGTCTGGCATGAAGCCTGTTTGGTCATGGTGAATGACATCTTTGATATGTTCTTAGATTCAGTTTGTGAGTATTTTATTGAATATTTTTGCATCAATGTTCATGAGAGAAATTAGTGTGAAATCCTGTTTCTTTGTTAGGTCTTTGTGAGGTTTATGTATCAAGATGACTGTGGCCTCATAGACTGAGTTTGGTAATGTTCCATCCATTTCTATTTTGTGGAGTAATTTGAAGAGTATTGGTATTAGCTTTTCTTTGAAGGTCTGGTAGAATTCTGCACTGAAACCATTTGGCTCTTTTTTTGATTGGGAGACTTTTGATGACTACTTCTATTTCCTTAGGGGATATGGGATTATTTAATTTGTTTAGATGATCTTGATTCAACGTTGGCATGTGGAATCCATCAAGAATATTTACTATTTCCTTTAGATTTTCAAATGTTGTGGCAAAAAGGCTTTTGAAGTAGTACCTAATGATTCTTTGTATTTCTTCAGTGTCTGTTGTTATGTCTCCCTTTTTATTTCTGATTTTGTTGTTGATTTGGATAGTCTCTCTCTGCCTTTTTTTTTGTTTGGCTGACAGTTTGTCTATCTTGTTGATTTTTTCAAAGAACTACCTTTTTGGTTTTGTTGATTCTTTGAATTGTTCTCTTTGTTTATAATTTATTGATTTCAGACCTGAGTTTGTTATTTCCAGTGATCTACTCTTCTTGGGTGTTTTGGCTTCTTCTTTTCTTAAGGCTTCCAGATGTGTCTTTAAGTTGCTTATATGAGATGTTTCCAATCTCTTGTGAAGGCACTTAGTGCTATGAACATTCCTCTTAGCACTGCTTTCAATGTGTCCCATAAATTTGGGTATATTGTACCCTGATTTTCATTAAATTTTAGGATTTCTCTAATTTTCTTCTCATTTCTTCCCTGACACAGTTTTCATTGAGTATAGTGTTTTCTGTTTCCATATGTGTAGGTCTTTTGTTATTTCTGTTGTTGTTGAAGTCAAGCTTTAGTCCATGGTGGTCTGATAGGATACAGGGTATTATTTCAATCTTCTTGTATCTCTTGAGGTTTGCTTCCTGACCTACTCTCTGGTCAGTTTAGGAGAAGGTTCTGTGAGGTGCTGAGAAAATGTATAATCTTTTTTGTTTGGGCGAAAAGCTCTGAAGTTATCTGTTAGATCCATTTGATTCATAACATTGATCAGTATAATTAGTTCTCAGTTTAGCTCCTGTTTCATTGACCTATTCTTTGGTGAAAATGTGGTGCTGAATTCTCCCACTCTTAGTGTGTGAGAATCCATGTTTGGTTAAAGCATTATTAATGTTTCATTTACAAATGTGGGTGCCCTTGTATTGGGGGCATAGATGTTCAGAATTGTGATGTTATCTTGGTTGAACTATGCTTTGATGAGCATGAAATGTCCTCCCTCATCTCTTTTTATTAATTTTGGTTGAAAGTCTATTTTATTAAATATTAACATGGCCACACTAGCTGGTTTCTTGTGTATGTTTTCCTTGGAAGACCAATTTCCAGCCTTTTATCCTGAGGTAATATCTATCATTTTGGCCGATATGTGTTTCTTGAATGCAGCAGCATGTTGCGGCTTGTTTATGCATCCATTCTATTAGTCTGTGTCTTTTTATTGCAGAGTTGAAACCATTGTAGTTCAGAGATATTAATGACCAGGGACTTTTCAGTCCCTTGATTTTGATGTTGGTTGTGGTAGAGTGTTTATCTAGTTATGTTTTGCTACAGTGAAGTTATCTATCTCCTGTAGTATTTTGGTTATAGTTTGTCACTTTCAGTTGGAGTTTTTCTTCTAGTAACTTCTGTAGGGCTGGATTTGTGGTTAGTTACTGTTTGAATTTGTTTGTGTCATGGAAAATTTGGTTCTTTTATCTATTTTTATTAAAAGTTTAACTGGATATAGAAGTCTGGGTTGGCATCTGTGGTCCCTTACACTTTCAAGATCTCTGCCCAGGACCTTCTGGCTTTTATTGTCTCTGCTGAGAAGTCAGTTGTAATTCTGATAGGTTTACCATTATATGTTACTTGGCATTCTTTACTTTGCCAGTTTCAATATTTCTTCTTTGTTATGTACATTTTGTGTTTTGATTATTATGTAGCAGGAGGATTTTCTTTTCTAGTTTATTCTATTTGCTGTTCTGTAGACCTCTTGTATGTTTATACACATCTCTGTTTTAAATTGTGAAATTTTCTTCTATGATTTTATTGAAAATAATTTCTGGGCCTTGGAGTTGGTCATCTTCTCTTTCTCAATTCCTCTTATCCCCAGGTTTCATCTTTTCATGATATCCTTGAATTTTTGGTTGTTTTGCCTCAGAAAGTTTTCAGATTTAACAATTTTTTAATGGTTACATCAAGTTCTTGTATTGTATCTTCTATACCTGAGATTATTCCCTCCATCTCTTGAATTTTGTTAGTGAAGTTTCCTTCTGTATTTCATGTATTCTGTTCTAAGTAATCTCATTCCTGGGCTTCTTCTGTCTGCTTTTACCATTGTTTCCATTTTCATCTTCAGATCTTGATCCATTTTATTGACTTACTTCACCTAATTGCTTGCATTTTTCTGAATTTCTTCCAGCGATTTCTTCATTTCCCTCTACAGGCTTCTGTCATGGCCTCTCTAATGTCCCCAATCTGTTTGGCTGTATCTTCCTGTATTTGTCTGTAGGTTTTATTCATTTTCTCCATTATCATCATCATGACTAAGCATTTGAGGTCATTTTCTAGTGCTTCAGTTGTATTTGAGTTCCCAAGGTTGAATTCTTTGTGATAAATGGGTTCTGGAGATGCCATATTGTTTGGCTTTTGTTTTTTCTGTTTTTTATGCTGGCCTTTAGTCATCTTGCTATTTCTGATATTGGAAAGTAGTTTCTGGTGTCCTTCATTAGTTATTGAAGGCAGTTCATTGGTGAGTGCCTATAGGTCAAGACTCCTCATCTGTGGAGATCACAGAACCTTTCTCTCAATCAGGCAGGTGACCTGCTTTCAGCCCTAGCAAACTTTGCTTCACACCTTGGCCTCCCCACTGGCCAGCAAATCCTTGTGCACATACTCTGCAGAACAAAGTTCAGTCCAAGATAGTGTAGCTATTATCTACCCTGGGCTGAGCTTTGAAGACCCTTCCCTCCACTACTGGGGCCCAGAGGTTTAAGTTCAGTCTGCCAGGGAGATTGGATAGTGCCTGCTTGCTTATGGTGGCTGGCTAGGCTTCTGACCATTCCTGCTCAGGCAGTGGAGTCTCTGTTCAGTCTGCCAGAGAGTGTGGATTTTGTGCTCTGAAATTGTCTACTGCTGTTTGAGTCCTTGCATGGACCCTGAATCCCTCCATGGACTGGTGTGATTTGAAGTCAGATCTTTCCCAGATCCACACTCTGGGTGCCTCCCTGGACCAGAGGATGGTGGTGCTCTATAACCCACAATTCAGTCAGAGAGAGTATGGGAACAGCCCAATAGGCTGTGCTGAGCTTTGGAGACCTTCACATGAGGCCACATTCCCCTGGGTTTTCTGTGGACTGGTGAGATGGTCTGACATCAGATCCACTTGTTCTCCTGGATTCTTCCCTGGGCAAGCAGATCCAGATTCTGGTACTTCACTGCCCACAATTCAGTCCTAGATACAGAGTCCAAGACATAGAGCTCAGCTGCAGCTCCTAGGTGGGTATAAGGCTTGTCTCTGGGGAGTAGATATTCATCCTCCATGGACCAGAAGGTGGCCTGTAACCAGACGCATCTGTGCTCGGCACCATGTGGAAACCTTTCATCTAGGGCTCTCTGGTTCTTTGGGTCTGCAGCTCCCTGCCCAGTCCCTATGATCCATCCTACTGCTCAGACACCATGTGTGGCTGGTGCCACTATCTTGGATCCACCTGATATGATTTTACTTAAACTTTGTAATTGTTTAGGAAATCTTGTAGAGGAATATCTTATATAGTGATAGATGTAGCAGCTGTCAATAAAAATCTGACTGGTCAGTTAGCTGTGCCGAGAGAGAAAGCTACGTTTTTCTTTAACAATATCAGAAATCCAGATCTTACATTAATATTTTAATTAGGGTTGTTGTTTTTGTTTTTGTTTTCTTGGGGGGTTATTTATTTTATTTTTTTGTAAAGAGACATCATGACCAAGGCAACTTATTAAGGAAAGCATTTAGTTGAGGATGGCTTATAGTTTTAGAGGTTTAGTGCATTATCATGATGGTGGGAAGCATGGCAGCCTGTAGACAGACATTGTGCTTAAGGAGCAAATAGTTCCACATGTTGATGCTAAGGCTGTCAGGAAGAGACAAAAATTCCACACTGGGAGGAGCTTGAGCACAGGAGACCTGAAAGCATGCCCCCATAATGATGCACACCCTCGAACAAGGCCATACCTCCGAGTCCCTCTTCTCTTTATGGATCAAGCGTTCAAATACTTGAATCTATGGGGACCATATATATTCAAACCATCACCATTAAAATCTATCATCCATTTGCAAACTGACTTTTATTCAAAATGAGAGATATGGACCTAAGTTTCGTTTGCTACATATGGATATCCAGTTTTTACAGCATTATTTATTAATGAGGCTTTGTTTTCTCTAATATTCAGTTTCATCTTTTTTGGAAAATCATGTATCTGAAACTGTGGATTTATATCCAGCTTCCTATTCTACTCATAGATTTCTTGATAAAACCTTGTTTCTCTCATTTGCCCTTCTATTTTTTTTCTCCCTTTTCTCCATTATTTTCTTCATACATTGAAGGAATTCTTCTTGAGTTAATGTTATAATATGATTTTTAGTAGGGATTAATGATTAAAATACAAGCTCATGAGATTACTAGAGAGCCTTGGGACACTACTCAGTATAACCAGGTTATCCAAACCCTCTTCCTTCATTTCCTTATTCATACAGTATAAATAATAATAATGTCATGTTTTTTTTTTTTTAACAAAATCTCAATTGTTTAATTTTACCTAAAAAGACACAGGAACCAGATTCTGAGGTGGTAACCTGATAGCTCAGAAAGAGATAGAAAACATCCATCTGATCTTACTCCTCAGTCAACATCCCAGAAGGAAAAGCAAACCTCCTTGTCCATGCAGTTCTGAAAACCTCTCAAACTCAATATCCCTCCTTTCTACTTCCTGTGCATCTCTTTATCTTTCCTCCTGAAATTCTCTTACTCTATCTTTTTGCCCTATGTTCAATCCCTGTCAACAGGCTGCTTTTTCAGCTTCTTGACCTAGGGTTAACTTTATTTAATTCTGTTTGCAACACTTGGTATAAAGCACTTAGACTAACAATGTATGTGAGGGTTGAGTCACACCACAATTAGAAACATATTTTTCTAGTAAACAACACAGTCTCAGGGTTCACAGTGTGATCAAATATCCTGCAATAATACCCATATCACTGTATTCTTATGGTGAAATGAGACAACATGTGCCAAGTGCATGTCTATAATAAGCTTTGTGTAAAAAATGGTATTGTTTCTTGACAACAACATATAGGCCAGCCATAATTCAGGGCCACACCACATCATACTAATTATATTCATCACTTTTATTCCTTTTATTCTTTTTTGCATTTTTTATTATGCATTTCTTCCAGGGGATCTTTATCATTGATTAAGAAATCTCTTACCAAGGACTAAATGGAAGATGTGCATAAGTCTCTGAGTCATTTATCAGTACTATCTTGGAGAGAGGAGGCACTGGTAAAGTTGTGGGGATCTTCACTACAGCTCATCTCAGAAGAATTTTGGCCTTTGATTTGTCTTAAGAAGAATCAATAGAGGGTCTGAGATATGGATCAATAGTTTAGAACACATTTTGCTTTTCTACAAGGTAATTTCCAACACCTATCTCTGGTATCATAAATCTAGACCTAAGGGATATAACATTATTATTATTATATTTTTTGCTTTCAGCAAGTATCCATATACTCATGGCATGCACACACACACACACACACACACACACACACAATTAGATAGGATGAAAGAGGAGGAGAAACAGATAATCAGCTGATTCAGTGATAGAAATAGATTTTAATTTAGGATTTGTGACAGTGTTAATTTTCAACTATACAGGACCAAGAAGCACATGGAATACAGTCTTCTAGGCATGAAAGTAGGGTGTTATCTTGATTATGCTGATTAAGATTTGGAAATTAACCCACTGTGGGTAATGTCACTCTCAGACTGAGATCTTGAACTGTAAAAGTGAGGACAGGAGTGAGCAGCAGCATGCATCTATTGCTCTTTACTTCTTGACTATGATGGGACGTTACCAACTGTCTTGAGCTCCTGCCAATGTATGATTACAGCTTCTCTGAGATGTCTGAGTGTAACCTGGAACTGTGACTTGACATAAACCTTTTCCTTCGTAGTTGCTTTTGTTGGGGTATTTTTGAAGGAAATAGAGATAGATTTTTTTAATTTAAAACTTTCGACTTTCTTTTCAATTTTTTCCATAAGTGAAGTGTTTCTTATGTGATCAAGATCCAATGACACAGGAATCCTGTACTATTGTTTGGAAGAATGTGAACAGAAATTTGAGGTATCATCTACTGGCAAGATAAATATTAATGACAGAGTATCTCTCAGCAAAAACACCTCAGCATTATTGATGCGAAACAGCTTATATATTAACTAATACTTGTCTTTAAATGCTGCACTCATACTCCAGATTTATTTTGCCAGAACAGCATATAACTACTTTCCTCCCTCTCTGTATTGTTATGTCTTATGGTTTTTGACCTCCTCCTTTAATACAAGATTTCTTATATCCAAAATTTGTCTGAAACTTACTATCTAGTCAAGGATCCTTTTGAAATTCTGAGATATCCCAGAAATGATAGGATTACCAACATAATTTATAAGGAACTGGAGATCACACTGAGGGCTTTGGGCATACTAAGAAAGCATCTATCAATTGAGTTACACCCACTCCTTGTATTGAGACTGATTTTAACGGTATAGTGATAGACAGCCTAGAATGCCCTATATAGACCAACTTTCCTCAGAGTTGTGGCAATTGCCTTGCCTCAGTCTCCCCTGTTCTGAGATACAGGTATGTATTACTATGCTTGACCAGACCTATATCATCTTAAATTCAAATATTTTATTAGTATATAGTATATTCATATATTACATATACATATATGTATATATATATGTAGCACTTTATTAGTAATATAGGATATAATTTAAGAGTCATACAAATGAAATGTCAATGTTGGTGGGAATCACACACAGGATTGTCATCTTGAGACAAAATTCTAACCTCTCCATTATGGGCACTGTCAGAGCAGGTTCCCTTCACTACATCTCCAAAGCCTGGCCTCTGAAGACTACAGCATAGCTAGGTTTCTGGAGAGAGAGAGAGAGAGAGAGAGAGAGAGAGAGAGAGAGAGAGAGAGAGAGAGAGACAGAGAGAGAGAGAGAGACAGAGACAGAGACAGAGAGACAGAGAGACAGAGAGACAGAGAGAAAGAGAATAATGTGAGCAGGGAATATAGAAAACAATGCTCTTTGCTTATTTTGATAAGTTTTTATTTGAAAGTTTTAATCCCTTGGAAGAATTTGAAAAAAGAATTGAACTCTGGTTTGTTATTTTCTCAACCCTTGTGCATTTTCTTGTCTTTATAATAAGGATAGCAGGATTTAGACATATATTCCCTTACTGTGTTTAATTCTTTTCTGTTTGGGAAACACTGTAAGTCACAATGGTCTTGTGGCACCCAGTCCCCAGTCCCCTCCCTCATCCCACACTAATTCTAATCTAAAAAGACAGAAAAGAAAAGGCTTGTTTCTGCACCTGAAGTTTTTTCAAGGTTTTTTTGGCACCATTCTGTGTCTGTAAATGTTACAGTAGGGGGTACCGATAGATGCAAAAGGGCATTTGTCAAATCAGGAAAACACTATTCAACTGAGACCCTCATTTCTAGCTCTCTGCTGTGCTCTTGCCTGAGAATAATTATGCTCAAGCACTGTTTGGATTGTGTGTTGACCTGGCTAGAGGAAGAAGATTCTGAGAATAAACAGCAGCTAAGCAGCACAGAGCCTGCAGTCTGTTTAAATAGTTCTTGGTAAATGTCTACAGGTAGCCTGCCTAAACCCCAGGCTCTTTCTTCATACTGCCAAGCACCTCTCTATACTACCAGACTGTAGAGGGGTGACTTTGGGATTTGTTTTCTAAAAATGTCATACTTACTCCTCTCCAAGAACAACTAACTACTTCTGTTACTTTTCATGGTAATTTATAGTTTTTTTTAATATTGCTGTGCATTTATGTGTGCTTATATAAATTAGGTAAAAATATATAAACATAATGCTATCATAAAAATAAAGATCTCATTTTTTTTTCACATCAATGACTATGGCTCTGTAGCCCATAAGATGCTCTAAATTCAAATCTCAGTTTTTATGCTCTAGTTGGAATCATATCCTGTGTATTTGTATAAAAGGCAATTGTTTCTCAGGCATTTCTAATTGCCTTTTGTTTTATAAATGTATAAGTATCAATATGATATTACCTGTCCTAGAAAATGTATTATATATTATTTCATATGTGAATGTTAGCTTTTAGTCGTTGATAAGAATGCTACAATCCACAAAACCACAGAGATAAAGTATAGAGTAAGGGACTAGTGGAGAGTGAAAGATCTTCCAAGGAAGAGAAAAATAGATTGCTTACTTCTGTAGAGACAGAGGAAGACTGGATAGAGTTGCAGGATTGAATGTGAAGTGGGATCGAAGAGAGGTATACAAGAGGGACTATGAAGAGGGACAATTAGCTCTAGGGGCCATTTGAGTATCATATGAAAACCTACTGTTTTAGACTATTCTTAAAATATAAACATGTATGAAAGAAAGCTAACTAGAGTCATCAATAACTTGGCGGACAGTTTTCCAACTAGACATTATTCTCTACCAAGTGTAACTTCTAGTGTGAAGAATGGGTTGCATTTAGTTGAGTAACTGTCAGACGAGGTCCCATGAACCTCTGCATAAATGCTCAGGCTATTGCCAAGTCTATCAATTGCTTCCCACAAACTGGCAGTAAGGCTCTATTGCTGAAGACAACACTTACATATCTCATTGAATATAGAGAAGTTGAGCTGGTACCTAACTAGAGCCTTCACTAGTACTGGCTAGTGTTCATGGTACTGGAAGGTACTCTGCACACTACTATAGAATAAATGTACCCACCAACTCAGCTACAAACCCTGTATTCTACAACTGTAATCCACATGGCATGTTGGTCCAATAGTGACACAAAAGCTGTAGAATTAACCAACAACTATCTGATTATATTTAAGGACCAATCTGAGATTTTGTAGAATCATTCATAATTGGAATGTCTTCTTAAAACCCCCTTCCTCAGGGCTCAGGTAGGGAAGTATATGAAAGAAAATGCAGAAGGATTCTAAGAGTCAATAGATATGGATGGCATCAAGGAAGCAGTGTCTTTCAGACTCAGCTGGACTGGTGTACATATACACTCATAATGATGGTGGCAACATGCACAAGCCCTGTACAGATCCAAACAAGATGGAATCCCAGCACTAAGAGGGTGAAGGGGACCCAGGAGACTCTCATTCCCCAAACAAGAAGCCATCTGCAGTTAATATGTTTAGAAAGGAAAATTTGATTTTACTAAGGAAGCATCAGTATGTATACAATCCACACTGAAGGATAGACCACACACTCAGAAGTAGAGGAGCAGCACATAACAAACAATGGCATTTTTAAAGACTTGTTGGCTCATATTCCTGTGCTTGTTTGTTTGCCTTTGGTTTTTGTCCTACTGGTCTTTTTTGTGTATATTACAGTTTATGATGCTGTATTTTTATGGCTTTGTTTCTAATGTATTTTTTTTCCTTTTTTTCCAAAAATTTCCTATTTTTGTTGCCTGTTTGTTTTCTAGAGAGAGAAAGAAATGGCATGGAGTTTGGTAGGTGGAGAGGATCTGAGAGGACTTTTGGGGAAGGGAAACCATGATCAGAATGTTTTATATGAGAGATTTTTTTCAATAAAAATAAATGACTAAAAAGAAAGCATAATATAAACAAACAATAGTGTGAATATATGGAAATATACATTTTTGTATGCAGGTTCCTTTGGCAGGCAATATATATATATATATATATATATATATATATATCTTATAGAAGGATATATAGAACTTATAGAAGGCACACACACACACACATATATATGTATATATATATGTATATATATATGTAATAAAATATATTGAATGACTTAGAGGCTATGAGCTAGATAACCTATCAATAGCTGGCTAAGAATGGAAAGTCCAAGAATATAGAAGTTTCTCAGTCCACAAATGCTGGATGTCATCTAGTCTTTCATAGAAATCGTGAAGTAGGCTCTGATGCTGATGAAGGGAAGAGTAAGTAAGGGAAGATCAAGTAGGTAAAAAGCAAAAGCTTCCTTCTTAATCATCCTTATATAGGCTTTCATGGGAAGATGTGGCCCATATAAAGAAAGGTGTTTGTTTCTTCTTCAAGATCCAGATTAAATTCCTGTCTTTTCCTGCCTTAATATCTGGATCAAAGGTGTTTGTTTTCCTACTTGAATGGTCTAAACTAAAAGTGAATTCTTCCACTTCAAACTAAGAAAAAAAAAAGCCTCACATGTATGTCTTCTATTTCTTGAATGTAGTCCATTCCAGAGTAGTTAAGCTGTTAGTGACAGCTGTTACAGTGTCATGATCTCTGGAAGTGGAATTGCAGGTATGTGAGTTGCCTGATGTGCATGCTTGGATCTGAGCTCTTAGGCCTTCATGATAAAGGAGTGAGTCCTCTTGACCATTCAGTTCTCTCCTATGTATTTTGACTGAAATACAGAATTATTATATTTGAGTTTTTGGAAATGAAGAGAGGTACCACATCTTACTTGGAGTTGGAAAGTATCTGCCATTCCATGACTTTCAGAACCTATTTTTCAATTTTGGGTATTTCCTTCTCTCTCCACATTCCTTAACTGAACACTCTGTCTTCATTTTGGAAAACTTGAGATTGGGATTTCTTCTATTTTTCAAGCTTTCTGTGCTTTTTATCATATTTTTTGAAGATCTGTATATATCGGCTCAGTTTCTTAATTTGTCTTTCTTCAACATTTACTTATGTGTTCTGTTTAATCTACCATCCATATTGACCATAACATCATTACAGATTCAGGGTTCAGTTTAATATGTGCCAGTGGTTCTGCCTTTAGTTTTCAACACAGAATGGAATTCGTATGTTGGCTCTAACAATGTCTTCCCCTTGTCTTCCCTATTCCATCGTTGTCTCCATGACAAAGTTGTTTGTTATTCTATATACTCCTCCTCAGATGTGCTTGTATTATGATCAAATGATCATATGTTGATGACATCTGTCTATGAAAACCATGAGTGAAACTATGAAAGAATCCTGTGTGAATTTTTCTGTTGCTGGATAGACTGTGTTTCATTTCCCATCCTCCACCAAAGTTTTCTGTCTGAAAGTTGTTTTACTGTTTCAGTTTTATGAAAAATTGAAGAATACATCAAATCATATATGTTCCAAAAGTTTCTAAGAGTTTTTGGAAGCCAGTAAAAGTACCCATCTTGTGTCTAATGAATTCAGTGTATAGGATGAACACCATTGCTAAGATCCTCTCTAGGAGTTGCCTTAGCTAAATATGATGAGAAAAACATCATTAACTTGTCATAGACTCTGCATCTATCTTGGTAGCTTCTTTTCCATTTCTTTTTTTTCCTTTTTTAAATTTTATTTTATTAATTTATTTTACATCTCAATGGTTATCCTCTCCCTTGTATCCTCCCATTTCTCCCTCCCTCCTGTTTTCCCCTTACTCCCCTCTCCTATGAGTGTGACTGAGGAGGACTTCCTCTTCCCTTATATGCTCACAGGGTATCAAGTCTCTTCTTGGTAGCCTGCTAGCCTTCCTCTGAGTGCAGATTTGGGCTCAGGGGTCCCGCTCAAACTATGGCACCAGCCAAGGACAATACAGGCCATAAAAGTCAAACCCTTTCCCAGATCTAGCCAATGGACAGGACATTCTTCACAGTTGAGTGGAGAGTGGTGTCTGACTTTCACACGTACTCTGGTGCCTCATATTTGACCAAGTCCCCTGAATGGGGAGACCTGGTGGCACTCTTTTCCATTTCTTAATTCAAAACTTTTCTAACCTTCACACATAACCTACAAAAGCACAAAGTTCCTTCAAGAAATCACATGTACATGTTCAGGTCTCAAAGTTTCAGTTTTATCTTTGTCTATGTTGATTTCATGCAAGGTTTCAGAGGTGTGTCTTTGGGGGTAAATATAAATTTTTCCCTGTGGATATGCTTATTGCCTTAGACTTGTCTCATTGCAAACTTTATATCACTGAGTCCAAGTTTTGTAATAACTAACCTATGAAGAATCATATGATACTGGGCACTTGTTACAGCAGTAATGTAAATTCTTTTGGATTTATCAAAAGATGTAATGAAACAGGTGATGTTCATTTTACTAATATTTTTTTCTTCTGTGATGAAAGCATGAATGGAAAAAATTTGCTTTCAGTTACTTTTCGAAGGAAGGAAAATCCACTTGGATATTGGTAAAATTTTTGATGAGGTAAAACTCTTGACAGTAAAGTAATAAAATTTGATTCATTTCTCTAGATGAACATCTACGTAGCAATAAGTGCTTCTTGGGTTATGTGCATGTGTTTCCTCATGGACATTTGAAATGAGCCTTTGGTGAGGCCTAATATAATAAATCTTTTCTTCTATGGAAAAGGCACATTTCCTCCAGGAGTTCTGAAATGGTCTTTTATATTCCTTTTTTTTTCAAAAAGATAAAATTATTGATACATCAAATCCATGTCCATAGAAAATGTATTCTTTTACTAGAACAAAGAGCAATTTCTGTGAGTGAACGTAGTCAAGACTGTCAAGGAGTCATGTAGTCCATGGACAGGGTTTTCATACTTTTGGTAAAAGATACATCATAGAAAGGATATAATCATGACACACAAACAGGATAGGAATATTTATTCAACATTTTCTTTTAAAATCAATTACATAGGGGCAAGAAAGTTGACTAAAAATGCTTAGAACACTTGCTTCTTTTCCAAAAGACCAGACTTTAGTTCCTAAGACACATGTATAGGCAGATTATAACTATCTATAATTTTTTCTCTAGAGGATCCACTGCCCTTCTGTGGCTTCTACCTGTATGCATGAGAATCAATTTGTCCTCTGCCCACCACACATGCACACATAGACACAGACACACAAATAATAATAATAATAATAATAATAATAATAATAATAATAATAATAATAATAATAACAATAGTAATAATAAAGCTTTAAAAACTCAGCGGGGGAACTGGAAATGTTAACATTAATTAGAAAAAAAGGGATACTCTAAAGATCCAACCATTATGCATATTCATTAGAAAGGCTGTTTTAAATGTGTTTTATAGATACACAATTTCTTCAGCAGTGGGAGATGGAAGAGGGCTGGCACTCTGTTGGACAGAATTTAATTGCATATTTCTAAACAAGAGATATTTGTATTGAAATCAGTGTCCTGCACACTAATATCTGTCCTTACTGAATTACAAACTAACTACATACAGAGAAAGTCACACATTTCTTAGTATCTGTTTGAGCTTGGTATGTTCTAAACAATATGCTATTGTCCACTAAGAACCCTATAATCTTGACTGTATTTAATTAGATTTCAGTGTTCTCCTAGAATACTTCCTATTTTGATTTTGGCTCTTTCAATGTTAGGGAGAAAATCACACTCTTTTATATTTGTGGATTGTTTTTATTATCTCTCCCTAATCCTATCATTCCCTTCTTTCCATGTTCAACTTATACATGCATCAGCTACTAATGTATTCTGGAGAAGAACATATCTTAAAATTGGAAAATGACCGGGAAGAATGCCTAGAACTCATTACATTGAATTTCCTTCTGAAAACTGTTGTAAAATGAAATAAAGTCGAGGTATAGTATTAGACATCTTAAAAGACACTTGAAATCTGCTGTCCTTCCTCTGAGTGCCACCAGGCCCCTCCAGGGGACATGGTCAAAGGTGAGGCACCAGAGTACATGAGAAAGTCATATCCCACTCTCCACTCAACTGTGGAGAACGTTCTGACCATTGGCTAGATCTGGGTAGGGGTTTAAGGTTTACCGCCTGTATTGTCCTTGGCTGGTACCTTAGTTTGAGCGGGACCCCTGGGCCCAAATCTGCCTATCCTAATGTTCTACTTGTAGGTTTCTAGAACCCTCTGGATCCTTCTACTTTGCCATTCTCTCATGCTTCTCTCATCTTGAGTCCCAATAGGATGTCCTCCCCTCTGTCTCAGTTGAGATGTAACAAGAATAAATTAATTAAAAAAATAGAAAAAAAAAAAAGAAAACACAAGCCTCTGCCAAAAAAAAAAAAAAAAAGACACTTGAAGAAGAATAAATTTTGAGTCTTTCTGTTAAAATACACTCACTGTATTTATCTGTTGTATATTTTAGAGTAGTTAATACAATTATGTTAAACTATACCAGGTGGGTTACCAATTTGATAGACAATTTTTATGAAACCTTAGCAAAAGTTTATGATTTCATGGTCTAAACTTAAGAGTTCTGTTAATACATTGCTGATGCGTTATTCACATGCTGGAATTCTGGAATGGCAGAGGATTCATCAATTTTGGTTCACTATTGCTTCTTCAAAGTTTTGACTAGAATCTGAAGCCTATAATTTATTTAATATCCATTGTTTCAAATGAAAAATTAAGAATGCCCCTTTAATCACTCATTGACACTCTACTGGATATTTAAGATTGAATATATACAGAGTGTTTCTCTACATTTTACACTGTGTCATCATCTCCCCACGGAGCTTTGTCTTTGATGAAAGAATTTCACTATAGAAATTGAGAGTGAGTTGATGTGGATACTCCTTGATCACACCCTGTAGACATATTTTCTTTGAACTGCTTAATGTTAGCTCACCCAGTATCTTTCCAAGCAGCATTCCTGGTATCACCAAGACACATAAGTATTGTGGCTTCCTGAGAGAGATCACTGCCTTCAACAGCTGCTGTTCCTCAAATTGTCTCTCCTGCTCTTTGGTTTTTGAGACTGATCAGAGATTCTTTTCTGTTCTAGCAAAGGGGGACCACTCATTTACATTACCATTTAGGGAACCCCAGAATTGTGGGCAGGCATGTTAAAATTGTCACTTTAAAAAGAATTTATAACCAACTATTGTGGTTTGAACAAAATCTTCCCTGTTCATCTCTGCCCCCAGCGATAGGCTCATGTGTTTAAATACTTGTTTTTTCCCAGTTAGTGGTGTTCCTTGGAAGTTATAGAATCTTTAGTAAATGTTACCTTGCTGAAAGAAGTGGGCTACGGGGTTTGAAAGGGTGGCTTTGTCATCTTTTTTTTATAGCCTTGTCTTACTTCCATTGTGATTTGTTTCCTACCTTCAGACTCAATGTGACCAACCATTTCATACTTTTTGTTAAGGTTTTTGAATTTATTTTTACTGATCTGTATGTGTGTCTGCCTATACATGATATGTGGGCAGTGCCTGAGATGGGCTTTTAATTTATTTTTACTGATCTATATGTGTGTCTGCCTATACATAACATGTGTACAGTGCCTGAGAAGACCAGAAGAAGGCCATTGGGACTGGGATGTCAAGTGATTGTCAGCCACCAGATATAGGCACTGGGAAACAAACCTGAGGCCCCTGGAAAAGCAGGAAGTGCTCTTAATCCTGGAGCCATCTCTCCAGCCCCTTGTTTCAGTTTCTTGCTACCACCCCTGCATGCCATCATAAATCATGTAGGTAGATGATCATAGCAAAGAGAAAAGTAACTGTATACCACCATGAAGTAATCATAGCACAATGGGATTATCATAGCACACTGTGTGCCAGAATTAGATAGGCTTTTAAGTCTGTCTGAATAAGTTAGTTTTGCACATAATAGGACTAGGCCTGAACATGTATTTGTACATGTGAGAATGGTGGTGGGATTCCCCTGTATTTATGGAATAAGCAAGAAAAAATGTGTATTGTGCATTTTTTTTCACCTTCTGCTTCCTGCTTTCTGGGCTCTTGTGCAATAAAGAGTTGCACAGCAACAATGAGAGTTGAACCAACACAGCAGGCTTGAGTATGTTTTGTAGAATTCTAACTCTCTATTGGTGGGATGTGTTGCCATGGAGTGAGTGAAGAAAGTGGCATCTGGGCTTCTTACCCACCTTATTTACAGAGACCAAAAATATGTGCTGTCTGCCCCAAAGCAATCCTTCAGACCTTTGTAACACAGAGCAGCCTGACATTTTCCTCTACATTAAAAAAAAATTCCCATACCCTTAACATTTGATATTATACTCCCTCAGAATTTTCTGTTCCGAAAGTACCTACATTTCTAGTTACTCTGCTCTCCTTTCCACTTTTGAACTCAGTATGTTCTTCTGAAGTAATTTTCCTCATTCTCATTAACCTGGCTCCACTGCACATACTTTTTCTTCCCCAGCCTTACTGTGCCTTCTACATAAATTACTGAGATGACCTCAGTCTTAACTCAGGCCTCCTTTAACATCCAGGCTTCAGAGGTTTTGGCTCCTCGCCATTATTCCTGATTAGTCCTGCATTTCTTCTGTTTGGCAATGACCTGGCAAGAAAATGATTTTTTTAATGTTACTTTCACCTAATTTAATTTTTTTTTCAGCAAAGGGCCAAGATGCTAGGATCACAGTGCTGTTCTGACTTCCCTTGATTGTCTCTTTCTAGAGCCCACTAATGTGAGCTGAATGTATAAGATAATGCATGAGAAACTTGAATTCAATGAAGCCTTACGCACTTATTTAATTTTAAAAATCTGGGCTTGGCACCGATTTTGTTTGTTAAATTCTGTGAGTTATCATTGGGGCAAAGAATAATTTCTGAACATATAGGAGCACAACAACTATTTTTAAAGTATAACTTTCATTTGCCAGGTTATTCAAATACTTTATATTTTAAACATTTTCTTGTGGAAAATAGTAAACATATATAAAAATAGTATAGTTAACTGCTACATATCACTCAGGTTAAACTATTTTAAATTTAATATGCTATATTTATTTCAACATACTCTTTTTTCCCACTGAATAGTTTAGAAATAAATTACAGACAACATAGATCCAATAGATCATTTTTTAAAAGTATGTGAGCTGAGCATCAGCATCCCCCACCACTGCATCCTAAGATGTCTTCCCTGCTATGATGGATTGACTGCTCCAAGTGTAAGCCAAAAATGAAACCTTCTTCATTGATGTTTTATTATCACATCAATGAGAAAATAATACTGTAGTAAGTACTTTCATATCTGTAATCATCTTATATCTTGTTTGTTATTAGCATTGGAATTATGTATTTCTCTAGATAAATAAATTTTTGTAAAACAATACTCTGTTATTTGACTAAGTTTCTAAGGAAACTTATTTTATTGTCCCATAAGACTGTAGTATTTCTGTTTAGAGTTACTGGTTTAGGGTACTACACACACACACACACACACACACACACACACACACACACACACACACAATTAAAAACCTAGTAAATCTTAAAATGTATGAATTAATTGTTTGATTAAGCCCCTTAGCAGCATTTTCCCTCAGCCTTCTGTTGTCCCTGGGAAGCTAGCCATTCACTCCTGCAACTATTACTCGGAGCTCTGAGGAAGCTGACTGGATGAAGGCTTGTTCTGCGGTTGGTCACACAGAGGGCTGAGAACTGGAGGAGGGCATGTGTGTGTGTGTGTGTGTGTGTGTGTGTGTGTGTGTGTGTGTGTGTGTGTGTGTGTGCTTTCTCTGGCAGAGGGGATCTAGGTTCTTATGCTCTCTGCAGGAGGATCGGCTGCTGTATCTAGCTCTTCGAACCTGGTCTGCATTTCCCGACTTGGGGACCTCAGGGTTTTAAAGACTTGTGCTGTAAAATGCAAGAGGCTTACCCAGGATGGAACCTGACTCCTCTGGACTGGATCCTCTTGTTAATTCAGAGGCAGCTTTGAAGTGTTTTTTTTTTTTTTTTTTTCTGAATGGAGGCTGGTTGATCACACCTTTTTGCTAAAGACTTTGTAGTCTGCTGCCACCAGGAGTGAGGTCCTTTTTTTGTTCGGAGCTCAGGAAACCATATTCCGGAAGGAAGTGACTCTGGATCTCAGCCCAGCAATGCTCTACAGTTAATCATTTACACGAGACTGAATAAAATTGGGACTATGCAAGGTACCTGTCTAGACCCAGGCACTTTGTTTTTTTTTTTACTAGTAATGCACTATACATGCTTGATAGAGTAAATAAAAACTAGGATGTATGCCCTGTTTTTATCAACATTGTTAATGCAGACTTACTAGGCAATGGAGAGTTCAAGCAATATGCTTCTACTTTGAGATTACCAACAAGTCTGTCATGTACTGTACAGAGGAAAATGGGTCTAGAACCAAACATCGTCATACCCCATGCAGATCTCATGCTCTGAAGCCCAAGCCCTCAGGTGGCTCCCATAATCTTGAGAGCGTTTGGCCTTGTTCCTTGAACAGGAGAGAAATGTTCTGCTGGGCCACACTTCCTATGGTGTCTCTGGCCATTGCTCTGTATTCTGCACTACCACGCAAGCCCTGCAAAATCTGAGAGTTACTTCCTACCCCAACTTAAAAAAGAAATCAATTCTTCAAAGGACATACCTTTACCTTTTGTCCTGCTCAAGGTTAATGGTTTTTGGTTCTTTGATCAGTTTTTTTTTTCCAGAAGCCAGAGGTTCCTCTGAACTGAGCACTCTCTCTCTCTCTCTCTCTCTCTCTCTCTCTCTCTCTCTCTCTCTCTCTCTCATTCCCATATATATGTATATGTACATAAATCTTTTAAAGGTATAAAATTTATGTGGTTCTGTACATTGTTTCTAATAATTTATATTAATTTTCCTTATGAAAAAAATGAAATACATGCTTAAACAATTTTTTTAATAAGAATTCTTTGCCTTCCCATTGTTCTTGATAGTGACTGAGTGTGAGGCCTAGCTAGAAATAAGTTTGATACTCCAGGAGAGGGAATGACTTAGGAGCTCTTCAGTGGGATGACCTGGGCGTGACGTTGCTTTTAATAGGATGTGGGCATGAGTGAAACAGTCCAGGTTTGTTCAGATGATATTCACAGGGAAAGAATCCAGCAATCCAGCTAAAATAATAAAGGTGTAACACCCATGTAGTTAATGTTAAACAACCTGGAGTCTAGTGCACTGATTTACACAAATAGTCTGTTAGCCTGCAGAAATGCATCTAGGGGTGGACTGTTTTTCTGGGTCAGTTGTTCAAGTCATCCTCAGAGAATAGTATCCTTATGCTGGCTTATTTTGTATGTTCATACTCTTCCTACACTGCAATATTTTTATTGGTATTTCCTTTGGATTGAAGAAAGAACAGTACCCAGCACACTGGATTCCATCTACAACTACAAAATGCCCAGGAACATGGGAGAACCCAAGCTAGGTAGTAGCCTCAGTTGGGCTGGACATATGGCTGTATTCAACAGCTGATGGAGGCAACCTAGGAGGAGAAAAGGGACCCTAAAAGCAATCAAAGGAGTCTGAGACAGCCCTGTTCCTATTACTAGCAGTCCCATGAGAACAGCAAGCTACACAACCATAATATATATGCAGAGGACCTAGTTCAGACCCATACAGGTTTCCTGATTGCTGCTTCAGTCTCTGTGAGCCACTATGAGCCATGGTCAGTTGATTCTGTAGGTCTGTTTGTGGCATCTTTGATCCACCTGGCTCCTAAAATCCATTCCCCCACTTGTCTGCAGGAATAGAGCTCTGCCTAATGTTCCGCTGTGGGTCTCTGCATCTGCTCTCATCAGTTGTTGGATGAAATTTCTGTGATGATTATACTAGGCTCTAATCTAGGGCATAGCAGAGTATCATTAAGAATTATTTCATTGACTTTTCTGCCATTAATATTTGGTTCTATCCTACATCTTGGAGCTATCCAGCCTCTGGTTTCTGGCCCTCTAGACATTGTGAGGCATGGCCTCCCTCTCATGACAGGGGTCTCATTAGTTGGCCATTCCCATAAGTTCTATGGCACCTTTACCCCAGCACATCTTTTAGGCAGAAAAATTGCAGGTCAAAGATTTTGTGGCTGGGTAGTTGTCCCAGTCCCTCCACTGGAAGTCTTGCCTGGTTACAGGAAATGGCCAGTTCAGGCTCCATATTCCCCCTTACTATGAGTCTTCCCTAGAGTTACCCTTGTAGATTCCAGGGACTGTTTATTGTCCATTACATTAGGTTTCCACTTAACCCCTGAACTATGCCACAATTCCAGTTGTCTTTCCCAGTGCTCTCTCCCTCTATCCCCCTGATCACTTTTGTTCCCATCCCCACCTGCCCCCAAGTCCACCTATTCTATTTTCCCTTCCCAGGAAGATCCATGCATTTCAATTTGAGCCCTCCTTGTTACCTAGCTTCTGTAGGTCTGTAGATTGTAGCCTAAGATCTTTTAGTTTACTGCTAATATCTATTTATAACTGAATATATACCCTGTTTGTATTTCAGGATCTGAGTGACATCACTCAGGATGAATTTTCTAGTTCCATCCATTTGTATTCAAATTTCATGATGTTATTTATTATTTGTTTGTTTATGTGTTTAGAGACAGGGTTTCTGTGTAGCCTTGGCTGTCCTGGACTCACTATGTAGACCAGGCTGGCCTTGAACTTACAGCACTGTACCTACCTCTTCCTCCCAAGTGCTGAGATCAAAGGTGTGTGCCACTGCACCTGGCTATGACCCTACATTTTATTATTTATTGGGATATAATTGATGAATTGCATATTTTTAGAAAACAGCAAGAAAATGCTAAAGCAGAAATTTCAGTTAAAAATTCTCTTGCTGTCCATGTCTTCCAATGCTTTAGAGTTAATACATTATATTTCTTCAAAATATGGATGACTGACAGTCTGGATATACTATCATAATATTTTTTATTTGAAACATTAGATGTGTAGTCGTTTTCAATGACATATTTTAAGGAGTAAGTATATGCACGTTTTCCTAATATAGATACACAAAAGATTTTAAAATTTTATATGATTTTATGCCAATTTCTTTTGTTCATGAAACTTCAATTGTATTTGTTATTATTGTGTGTGACACTGTGTATGTTTAGTATGTGTGTACAGTGTGTGTGGTATCTATGGTACATGTTTAGGTGTGGCTGTGTGTACTTATGCACATGTGGAAGTCAGGGGATGATGTTGGCCATCCTACTCTATTACTCCCATGCCTTTGGCCATGAGAAGCTAACATGGCAGCATGTAAGCCTTCTAATCCTCCTGTCTTCTCCTTACAGGCATGGTCTATTATACCAGGCTGTTATGGGGAGTCTAAAGGCTTGAGCTTAGGTCCTCATACTTGCACAGTCAATGTTCTTTTTTATTGAATAGTCTACCAACTCCTGGAACACTTAAATAGTGTATGTTCAGTGTATGCATTTGTATCTGTTCATTTGTGTTTATATGTGTCTGAATGAGCATGTGGAGCAAAGAGACAATGTCAGATGTAATGTCTTTATTTCCAACTTACATTACACAACAAAGCTTCTCCCTGAACCTAGATTTCCTTCAGTCTTCAATATTAGCTTGTAATTGGGCTGCAAGGACATGCCTGTTTCTGCCACCATGCTTAGCTTCTTGTGTGGGTGTTGGGCATCTGGACTCAGCTCCTAATTCTTGTTCTGTCAGTACTTTACTGATTGAGTCATCTCCCTAGCCCCTGTATCACTGTTTGAAGGGTGAGTGCTCCTAGGGTGTTAATATTTACTGTACATCACTGAGTACATCATTGTTCCTCCACACAAGTGAAATCTACCACAGGAGGCTTTTTCTGTTACACTGTTTATGTATCAATGTCATTCACGAACACCCAGATATTATTCATTCAAGCATCTAGCACTAGACTACCAGATGTCTGTGTTGCCTGTACTTCAATCATCTTGACTCCTCTGAGGTTGGAGGCACAACCTTAGCATGTCCATTGTTTGTCTTTATTCTCATATCTGTTGTCTGCATTCATTCCATGGTTGTTTCCTACTTCATCTGGGTGTTGGCACTTTACATACTAGAATTATCTCTTTTTGACTTTTAATTCCTATTTTCTTGTCTCATTTTCACTTGGTTCTTTTTCTTTTTTGAAGCTTTTAATGGCCCATATTTCCATTCTATATGCATTCCTTTGAGTATTTGATCATGTTTTCTTTTTTGACACAATAATGTCTATGTATCAATAAAGACAAAATCTATAGATTTAGTTCATAATTCACTCTTGAACTCTAGATTCTAAAGGTTCATGCTGAATTTTTCAATTTGCTACTCCAGTGACTGTCATTGTCAGCAAGGTCCTTAAACAATTGCTGCTGTTTACATTGTCAGTTCTCCACAGCATGCTCCGGGCGGATTTTGATTTCTACCTGTTTTTCTTATCTTAGTATCACTGTTTTTTCAGGTCTTTCTCTTTATAAAAGTGCAGCTCTGTTGATTTCCTTTCTTAAAAATCCTTGCAATCTCTTTCAGATATGTTTGTATTTCCTTGATCCCCATTATGATCCATGCCTAAGTGACTATTGTCCTAAAAGAGGCCAACTCCCATAGTTCATGTTGACTCCATCTTCCCTATCATTGAAGTGTCTTTGCTCTAAATAGAGGAGGTCTGTGAGCATAACAATTATAGCGTCCTTTATTTCCTATGACTTCAAGTGGACAGCTTTTACTCTACTTTTATGTTTTTCTTTGGATATAATTTCTTCTGAGAAACATCTTATGGATACTTCTTTGGTCATTTGCCTCTTGGGAACTTCGCTGTCCATAGCTACTTCTCTGCAGTTCTGTAATTTACCTCTTATCAGCATTATGAAATAAGTCAATATCTCTCTTTACTTTGATAATCATTACTTTTTCACTGCTGTAGAAAATTACTGGAACATGATTGTCATTCAATAAAAATGGAAAGAATGAAAAAGGAAACAGGCATTGTTGCTGGCACTTGGTAGCTGTGGCCAGGAGTACATTAAGCATGCTTTTGGAGTCCTTTTCTCGCTTATATTTCTGTGTCTGTGGTACAAGACACTTTTATTCATTCATTTAAAATTTATATGGTGCCTTCACAGAATGGCTTCCCAAAAGGGAGCAAGACCAGGAATGGATAAATGAATAATAAATAAGTGAATCTGGACAAACAGAGCATAGGGAAAGTCCTGCAAGAAAAATGAGATGTATCATCAATATGTTTATGACTAAAATAATTGAGGGAGACTGTAGAAAAAGACATTATAAGCCATGATGTGTCAGAAGACAAGGAACCAGGCATGCAATGGGAAAGAACTGTCCAGAGGAAGTCATTGCAACTGATAGCTTCTCAGGACCTTCTGCTTATGCCTAATTTGCAACTCCTGACCATATTTGTACCCACATGTAGGATATTTCAAAACATTCAAATCAAACATGCATCAGAACAACTGTGTATTTTTAAGCACATAGCCCACTGACTGAAAAAAAAATACTGAAGAATGTTTAGAAGAATTATTAAGAATAGAGCTTTTATAAAAGTAGGTAGTTTAGTTTACATGGTGACCCAAGTTTACTCCAGTAGACCAATTTGAACAAATTAATGCTGAGCAGCTACAGTACACAAGGCAGAATACAAAATAAAAATCAGGATATAGGTATTAAACTTCCTTTTTGACATTTTTAATTTTTACTTTTCCTACATATTACTGTCGTAATTCACTATCCATTCTAGAAGCCACTTCCACAAATACCCAGTCCCACCCACCCTTTTCTCTTCATATTTTCCGTGTGTTTGGCTGCTTGAAAATTCATGGCACTTGGCTTTTTCCTGGGTGATGACCTTATAAATCATTTGAATCACAGTTGGTATTTCTGAACATTTGAAATGCTCACGGCATGATGCTTTCTCATTTCTGAAAGAAAGGCTGTCACAAATACTGAACTTTATTGAAAAGGGAGCTGGATGATGATGAAAAATACAAATGCTATCCAAGAAAAGTTTGGTATTTGTATATTAAAAATATTTTTCCACCTAATAGCTACATGTAGCAACATTTCTGTTCCTCATGTAGATGTTCACTTACAAGGAAATGATGACTGAAGTGTTAGAAATGAAATTAATTAACAGCTTGTGCAGCTGATTTGGCTCCTATGGATTTGGTAATGGCTTTATTTGTATATTGCTACCTCTTGCATATTTTTGACAAGTTTGAACAAAATATCTGTTCTGCACAGTGTCTGGATTTCTGATGTTGCTGAAGTGAAAAAACATGATGATAAGAAGGACTGAGATTCACTAATCTACTTTTTGTTCTATCTTCCCTATATATTTCTATATTCCTTCTTTCTTTTCAACCCTTCCCCAAAAGGATGTCAATGTCCAGTATGAGAAGAATGAAGACCCAGGGCAAAGCATGATAGAGGCAGATGCAGTTTCATTTCAATTGATTATATATAACTTTTAGGCTTTTACTAAAAATGAGATGACACTATTAGCCTAATGGCCTATGTTATAGAAATCAAGTGAAATGAATGGTTTATTTTATTTATTTATTTTCTTATTCATTCATTCATTCATTCATTCATTCATTTTTTTAATGTGTTGGTGTTTTGCTTGCCTGTATGTTTGTCAGATTTCCAGGAACTTGAGTTATAGTCAGTTGTGAGCCGCCATGTGGGTGCTGGAAATTAAACCTGAGTCCTCTGGAAGGTCAATTAGTGGTTGTAACTACAGCTCCATCTTTCTAGAGCCCTCAATTATTGTTTTTAAAAATTAAATTGTACTTTAAAATGTTTTTTTATAATTGTAATGAAGCCATGACATCTAGAAACAGGGCCACTTCATTAAACTTTATTCTACTGTCTGTGCCTTCTTTGTCCTCATAACAACAATTTCTCACAATTGAGATAAAATGGTGCCTGGCTATTGTTGACTCTGAGGACTCTTTGACTTTACAATTTCACCTGATAAAATATGTCTGTTATGTATACAGAAAAAAGTAAGAGAATGCTTTTGCTATAGAAGCTTGCAAAAAAAGTTCTGTTGAGTTTATCATTTTATTACTGTATATTAAGATTGTATTTCAAATATGAAAGTGACTTTTTAATATGTCTATATACTTATGTATGTCACTTTACATAAACATGCACTTTAGTATGTGGTTGTATGTTTATATGTGTCTGTAAACATTGGGAAAGCTTCTTGATTATTCATACGATTTCTTTTTTTCTCTTTTTTTCTTTGTTTCAGTTTTGTTCTGGAGGAAATTTGTCTCTCTATCTGGCTAGCTCTCATCTATGGATCTAATGCTATGCATGCCTGCTGCTGCCATAGTCTCTTCTGTGATGACCATGGATTCTAAACCTCTGAAGCTATAAGCAAGTCTCCAATGAAATAGTTCTTTCTATTAATTGTGTTGGTCGTTGTGTTTTGTCATGATAATAGAAAAGTAACTATGACACCTTACAAAATATTTGTCAGCCTCACTGACAAGGAAGATGGAGGACCCTAGTGCGGGAAATTTTTGCCTATGTATTGCCCCTGTTACAAACAGAACCTCTACATTCCTCTTTGGTCTTTTAGTTGTCTAGTTCAAAGTATAAGTCCTTTTTAAATTTTTAATTTTATTAATTTATTCAGATTACAACTAAATTGTTATTTAATCACTTGTATCCTCCCATTCCTCCCTCTCTCCCACTTTCACCCTATTCCCCTCCCCTAGGTCTAAGACCGAGGGGGATCTCCTTCCCCACTATATGGTCATAGGCTATCAAGGCTCATCTTGGTAGCCTGCTTATTCTTTCTTCGAGTGCCATCAGGCCTCTCAACCAAGGGGAGGTGGTCAAATATGAAGTACCAGAGTTCATGTCAGAGTCAGTCCCCACTCTCTACATAACTGTGGAGAATGTCTTCTTATTCCCGGTCTACGAAGCTGTGTAACCCAGTTCCTTCAGAAATGCAGTGTCTAAGTTACATTTATTGTGGAGACTGTAAGAGTTGCTCATCTTGTAACTTGTATGCTTGACTGGACCTGCTTTAGCTATGTCACATCTGTTAAGTGCCTAGAAAGATATTCAGATATGAACCACAATCACAGATTTTTTTAGATATGATAGTGGAAATGTTTAGCAGCTTCAGACAGCTGGCCAATGAGCTGTATATAATACTGACATTCAATACTAACTCTATCTTATGCAGTGGCTCAAGACAGACAAAACACCTTTCTTTCATATTTCCAGTTCTGCACTCTAAGCTCAGCCCTCTGGATTTCAGTGCTTTGTGAGACAATGATATGAAAGTTCTACAGAATATGGCCTATCTTGTCTCTAAGTCCAAAGTTTTATTCTAAGTTTTTTCTAAAGATAGATCCTGTTTGGAAAACAGTAGATACTAGATACAAAATAAATTTGAGGGAAAAAATAAAAAGAATATCCTGACCAATGAGGACAAATCCCTGGGAAGGAGCTACCTGTAATGAAATTATTTTAAGCATGTTTATCTCAAAGAGGAGATTAAATCATTGCCATGATCCTTTGATGTTTTGTATGTGCATATGTATACATTAGTGTGCTTGTGTACATGTGTGATTATATATGTATGAGTGTGCACATTTGTGTGAATGTTTGAATATGAGTGTAGGTATCTTTTAAAATTTAGTTTATTGGTTTCTTATACCTCTGCCTCCCTTCTTCACCTCTTCTCCTTTCTAACACCCCAACCCAAGGTAGGAGAAAAAGAAGGTTAGTGAGGAGAAGGGGAATAGGTCCCTTTACTAATTCTGGCTGATTATGGTCATCAGGTTCTTTGGGGTCAGTACTCCTCACAGTCATCATGATATCCAGCATCAAAAACAAACCAGCAACTAGCAAAGGGAGCATCAGGATGAACCAGCAGCAGCCTTCTTCTTCTTATAGGTCAGCATAACATCCTTCAGCAAGCAATTGATCTTTACCAATATGTATACCCTTTGCCATATTTTTTGTTATTTATATAACTCTGAGAGCCGTTTATACCCTCTCAGACTCTTCAGAACTAAATTATCTGTAGCTGGCAAAGATAATGCCCCTCTCTGAGGCTGCACAAGGCAATCGTAGTTAACAGCTGTGGACAAACTAAGACAGCCCCATATTCCACCCTTCAGTTTCAAACAAAAACATATTTACATAATATAACTATATTTTTAAAGAAATCAAAATTTCCACTACATATGATGATGTGCGTTTATGCATAGATGTGTGTATGTCTGTGTTTGTGGTCCATGCACACATGCGTGCAGGTTTGCTCATCTATGTTCATGTGTGTAGAGGCCAGAGGAGGCTATTACATGCCCTTCACACCTTACAACCTTGGTACAAGGCTTCTCACTGAATCTGGAGCTAAGCTGGTGAACAGTGGGCTGCAAAGCTGGAAGTAGCAACAGAGAAAGCAAGGCAGACTTCCTGAGGTACATGCTGCTCAGTTTTCTATTTTATGCTACTCTTAGTTCATTCTTACAACATAGTATTTTGGAATTAACTTTTATTGTGGTGCATTGTCTTATTTTGTGCATGTTTTGTTTCTGATTTGTGAGGGCAAGTTTCATGTAACCCAGTCTGAATACAAACTCATCATATAATCAAGCAAACTCTGACTATTCCCTAGTACTGGGATAGTACTTGTTGACCACTATAATTATATATAGATTTATAGATAAAATTTTAAATAAATTTTTTCATAGTATTAAGATAATGTTGGTGAGTTTTATAAATAATGACAATGATCATTTATATAATATTCTTTACATTTTATATCATCCCTTTTAATGAAATTAAGTTACATGTCCTATATGTTTTATAATGGTAACACTCAGTGCATATGTGCTATGTCCTCACACTCATGCTTCAGAGGTTTTGGTGTCTGCTGGATGGGGATGAATAGCTCCACTCAGTGAGTTCCTATAGCAGTGCTGATCTTTATGGACCTCCTTGAGAGATAAGAATAGAAAAATTCCCTGGCATTATTATTAGAGAAGAATGCAGTGAACCTATGCAGTCGTCTTTAACTTCAAGGAAGAAAAAATAGACTCATTATTTGAAAAAATGGTTTTGGTTATGGATGACTCTATGAAAGTTGAAAGTTAAACTTTGAAGTAAAAAGACTCAGATAATATATGAAAATGTTTTCTTCTTCTGTTTTGCAATCAGTATTCTTACATATGCACCATACATACCGGAATTAGATATGTCATTATATAACATGACATTAATACATAATATTTACCTGATGAAATTGAGTTGTTATAATAATTATTTTCATGTCTATGTACAGACTAAATACATGAAAATGTTATCTGCCTCTTTAAAAACATAATATATTATTGATTGACCTACAATATGATATCAATTTTACTTTATTATGAACATTTAAATGTGAAGACTTGATACACAGTAGCAGGGTAACTTCCTAGAGCCATGGGCTTGTTAACTCCTAGGGGTAAGAATGTGAACCAGGTCTGTGATTCCAAAGACCGTATTCTTATTTATCACCTATTCATCACTCTCACATATATGATAACATGAAATCAAGCCACACCAAAACAAGAACAACAAACAAAACAAAATTTCTTTTACATGTACCATGATAGATGTAGTTTTGCTTATCAAGTGAAAAGTAAATAGAAGAGAAAATGAATTTTCTTAAGGAGACATTCACAACATTTAAAAACAAAAAGTGCAAGCTATGTAAACCCAAGTTCTTCATTTGAGCACACTGCTAAAGCAATGATTCTATAAAAACAAAGATAAAGTCAATAAACCTTAATTTAAGAAATATGGATTTAGGATTAAAAAGTATAATATGTGGTTGATAATTCTTTTCTGTTCTCTTTGGATATATTATCTTCTGAAGTATGTTTTATAGAAATAAAGGAGTCTACTTTTTAGCCTAGCTTATACTTCTGAAGAGAAACAGATATCATATTGTTGCTAAATTTGAAATATCTGTAGGAATGCACTGCTGCCTAAGCCTGGAGTGCATTGGATTTGTGTATGGTTGGGTATGCTACAAACAACACTGGGATGGGCACTATATACAGACTCCCTTCCATCTGGGCATATTTTAAAATAAACAGCATGTGGAAACCATGACATGACAGGTAGGCCAATAATGCATGAAGATTTTAGAGCAATAGAGGTTTTAACTCATTTATTCCTTCAGTATGGCATATTTGTTTTTAGATAGCTCTTTGATGTCTTTTTGATGTTGGGTTCTGTCATATGCATTTAGAATATACTAATGAACAAAATTGATTAAATTCCCTACTACATGAAATTTCCTACCACTATTAAATGATTAGACTTAAGCATTTCCTGTCTAAAACATCCTTATATCAATGGACAGTAAGAATTTTTGTGAAAAAAAAATCTAATAAATATTTTCGGCTCTACAGTTTTAACTCTAGCCACTCAATCTGTCATGGTAAAACAAATGCTGTCATGAATAATATGTAAAGAAGTATGTTGTCTTCTCAATAAGACTTTGTTTACAAATGGCAAGTATGTGGCTTTTCCTGAGGGAACATGAAAACATGTCACAGGTTGTGTACTGATCACATACCAAAGGGATCATTTTACTCAGTTCCTGCTAATTGAGCCAGCTACAGGAGAATTGGGAAGAGTTACAGAATTATAGATGACTCAAGGCAGGTACATCATGGAAAAGCCAACCATAGCAGGGGAGAAATCTGAAATCTCCTTTCCGGGATCTCCATGCCTAACTGCAACTGCAAATACCCAGTCCAATTGGAATATCCTCTTCCCAGCAATTGTTAGTGTTCATATAACTGAAGAGACTGGTCCTTGGAAAGTTGTAACTTTCAGGCTCTTCCTGGACTTTCCAAGGATGAGTCTTGTAAGTTTTCTTTATTTCCTGAGACTTAATGCCCTTCCCTGCAGGAGAGAATGTTTTGGTGTGGAGGAAAAAGTTAACACAACTGACAGAATTCAGGTTCTATGTGGTCCAGTATTAGTCTTCACTTAATATCTTGGAAGAGAAGCCACAAAATGTTACACAGTGTAAAAATTATTTTAGCAATTAATCTACTAAACTTCCTTTTACAGGGGAATTGGGTAAGAGCCTCAAGTAACAAAGTAAACTATTAATAACACAGGGCCAGAATGACTTGAGCTTGTAACTTCTGTCTTCTGATAATCTTTCTATGTCACAGTCTTTTCTCATTTATAGAAGTCACAGAACTTATCATGACATTGTAATATGTATGACATTTTCTTTGTTGTATTGAGGTCAAGAAACCAATATTTGTAGAAAATCACATTGGTATTACCTCTTCTGTCTATATCATTTCATAGGACCACTGTCACAACCACCATCAATACCATCAATACTATTACCACCACCATCATCATCAGCCATCCTTACAACACAGAAAACACTATATAAACACACAGAAAGTCATAGCTGGGTACAGAAGTCCTTGGAGATGCATTCAAAAGTGATCATGAAAGTACCTCAGTTGGAAGGAGTATCGGTAGCAGTACCTTTTTCTTTCCCCCTTTGAGATAGGTTTTGTGTGTGTGTGTGTGTGTGTGTGTGTGTGTGTGTGTGTGTGTGTGTGTGTGTGTGTGTAGCCTTGGCTATCTTGGACTCACTTTGTAGATCAGGCTGGCGTCAAACTTACAGAGTTTGGCCTCTCAGAGTGCTGGAATTGCAGGCATGTGCCACAGTGTCAGGGAGTATATTTTTACGAATTTGAATTAATGCTATTGAGATAAGGATGGGTTATAAAACAAAAAATTATCTTGAATCAGACGTTATCAAGAGATAAGGCACCTTGATGGTTAGATTTATCTATCTTTCTTTCCTCCATTATTCCTCTCTTTTTTGAGATTATAACTATAATATTTGTCTCTTCCTTTTCCTCCTTCCAGACCCTCCCATATAAGCCCACTACTCCCATATATGCCCACTACTCTTCTTCAAATTCATGTCTTTGTTTATTCACTAACTGTTATTGCATGTATATGTGTGTATTTATCTAACTTGTTCAGTCCATATAAAGACACTTCCTTGTATATTTTCAGGGATGACTGCTTGGCGCTGGATTTGGTGTGCTCTTTCCTAGGGAGGACCACCTCTCTTTCTCCCAGCTTTCCTCAGTTGCTTATAGTGCTTGTATTGTGTTGAGGCCTTATGGGCTTTTCTCCATTTGGTTTCACACATTTGCTAGTGTTCTTTCTCAGTTCACATCTGGGCAGTCATTTTGATAAGATTTTATGGGTGTAATTCCAATGTTACTAGGAGACCCAATCTCACAGCATGCTTTCTGGCTTTTACAGTATTTCAAGTGCCTCTTCAGCAATGTTTCTGAGCCTTAGGTGCAAAAGAGTTTTATACTTGTATATATTGGTACTGTGCTTCTCAACTTTGCATCTTATCAGGAAACAATTGTCTCAACCAAGCAATCTTGAAAACAACTCTTCTATCTTGTTTGCAAGGTCAGACAAAGTTTATATACCCAGGCCAATGAATGAACTCCTATCCCACTTCTGCAAATGTTTTCTTAATTGTTAACCAGTAAAGAATGTAGAAATTGCTCTTATCTAAACCAAGGTGCATAAGATATGAAAGTATACAATCACTTGCCTGCCATGATCTAATTAACTATATGCAGCTGACCCATTATCATCTTGTGCTCTGGACCAAATGTCTTGAGTATGAGTTAAGGGTCTTGAACATCAGACCAAATGTCTAGGAGAATGAGTTAAATACCTTGAAGCCAGGTTACCAGGATAAGGCTCAGTTTCCAAGAGGTACTGCCTTGTTTATCCCTTAATGTCAAGATAAGTCTGGATATCACTGCAGCTCACCCCAGCAACCCTTGTCTTATGGTTTCACTATTTAAATACATGATGCAACTTACACTCATGGATGTAGTTCAGATTCCAAACTGGCAATTTCCCTGGGCACTCAGAAAATAAGCTTACATTTTTAAGCCTCTGCCTCTAAAATGAGTTTTCTCTCCCTCTCCCTGAATCGAACAATTACTTTTGATTTTCTTTAGTGGTCTTCATCTGTTGCAAAAAGAAATTTTCTTGATGAGGGTGAAGAATACACATATCTGTGGGTATAAAGATAAATGTTTATGAATTGTTGTTAGGAATTATGTTTGTTTAGTAAATTAGAGGTTATAGACTCTTCACCAATAATCATAACTTCACTAGTACTGAGTAATTATCTAGTTCCCTATTGTTAATACATATTTAGTCTGATCATAGAGTATGGTATGTGTGCCACTACTGCACTCCTGGGGTTATCATGCCATGCTGGTTGTTAATGTTGTTCATAGACATCAAGGCTGGGTGTGATTATAGGTTGTCTCCCTTCTTCAGAAGCTTGCATAGTGTGTTCTGGTAACATGAAAGCTAGTCCTCAAGGAGGAAACATTCAGCTCAGCTCCAGCTCAGGGGGTCTGGGCTCTGTTTCTCAACTTTATAGTGTCCTCAGCAATAAGGATTTAACTTCTACTTCTATGGGCTAAGCAAAGGCAATATTAATAGACTATATGTTTTGACAGTCTTTTGGACAAACCTATCTAAAAGCTCAAAAGATGCTTCTCATTTTTGATATTAGGTTTTTGTTAGGTAGTCTTTGGCTCTTGGAGGAATCACTGTGTCAGCCAAGATAAGAAATGTTTATTAAAACACATATGTTTATTTATAGGTAGAATTTATGTGTCTCTTGTGATGGTAAGTAGATAATAGTATTATTACTTGTGGCTTCTTCAGACATCCATACAGTTATTTTTACCCTATCTTTTTTTGTTTTGTATTCAAACCCTCCAAATTCCCTAAAGAGCCTCCATTTTCCCTTTCTCTTTCTTGGATCACTTGTATCCTCCAAACTTCTTCTGTATTTGTCATTTCCTTCTTCCTATAAAGGCTCCATCTTAGTGATTTCCTGATCAGATTATTTGTACCCCACTATTTTCTTCTCTATTGTTTTCCCATTCTGGCATTCATCTAATTTTTCTTTCCTGATTTCTGTAGCTATTATAGGCTGTGTACTCACATCAGAAAATTTGGAACTAGAAGCTTCCCATAAGAGAGATAACATGTGACATTTGGCTGTATTTCTTTATACATTGTATCCAGTAGGTGTGAGAACTGTCAGTAAGAATGGCAGATTTGTAAAGACATGACATGCCCTCAGGTCAGCAAGAAGAGGAGCAAAGTAATTATCTTGTGGTGGCCTTCCTATCATCTTGTTGCAAGATATTTGATCACACTGTGAACCCTGGGTCATGTTGGGTATTGGACAAACCTACTTTTTGTTGTGCTGTAGCTTATCTCTTGCATATATGCCTTTAAGCCAAGAGCTTTCTTCCTTGAATTTGCAATCAGGATTAAATAAAGTCAAGCATAGGTCAGGAGATGAGGCAAGCAACCAGTTGACAGGAGTGACCATAGGATAAAACCATAGAAAGTAAGAGAAAGATAGGAGGATAGATAAGGGGACACATAGGAAGTTAGAGTGAGGAACATTCACATTGAGGGATTTTTTGAGATGACATTGGGAAAGGGCTTTCCTTTTGCTTCTGGGACATCGGCTGGGGAGGATGGTCAGGTGGGTGCTTTCTTTACCTCTCTGAGCTAGCAGGCTTTCACCCCAGCATTTGACTCCTGAATCTTTTTTTGTTAACTCAATGGTTTGAGATTTTATTAAAAACAACATTATCTTGCTTCAATTATTTTTAATTTTTTAAAAAAGATTTTACTTATATCTCCTTAGCTCAGTACCAAAATAGGTTAGCTGTTGAAAAATTATAAAATTCATATAGAAGAAAGAAGAAAATTAATGCATGGTATAAGAAATATCCAGAAAAAATCATTTTCTCTTATTTTGCTGTGTTAGATTTGACTAGTTATTATAGAATTACATGATAGCTTCTATGAGTTATTTGTTACTGCTTAGAAATAGATATGAATTTTTGTGTACACACTGAATGCTTTTCTTGGTATTGATACCTAGAGATTAGAATGTTGGAGTAAAGCATCTGTCCTTTATAAAAATAATTTTAATTCTGTATTTTCCACAATGTCATACACATATACATATATAGTGCTATTTGTCTATATTCCATCATCTTCTCATCCTCCTCCTAGCCATTCTGAAACTCTTCATCTCCCAACAACCCCATTCTTATCTTCCTTTCTTTATTTGAAGGTAATAAAACTCATAGTTGCAAGGAGAAAATGTGCATAAACTTTTCCTTACACATGTAGTATGTGAGAATATTCCCAAACATTTCCTAAAATAGAATTTCTATTTCATTTAAAACTGACCATAGTGCAATGTTCAAAATAATAGTTTGCTCTTTTTACATAGAATTCATTCCCCTTTCCCATCAGTTCAATACATTTTTATTGAATTCCTGCTAGAAACCAGTCACCGTGTGGGGTGCTGAATATAAAGGATGAATCATTATTCACTTCCTGTATAGTCAGCATCTTCACTTATCAAGGTCTAAAGACAGGGCATCAATTGCTTTCATGTCAAAAGGTAAGAAGGCATGCAAATCTTGTTAGATGAGTGTTTAGTAGAGGAAAGATCTGTTTATATGGTGGCACTGGCCACAATCAATAAATTACTAGGAGTTCATCATGATCTTGGATGTTTGATACAAGATATAAACTTTGGTCCAGATATTGAAGGCTTGTATTTTAAATAGCAACTGACTGCTTTTTGGTCTGATCTACTCATAGTACAAATGTTGAATGGACTATAAAGATAAGTGGGGCAATAAGCGTAAAATGGCTGCCTTGAAGAGAAACGGTAACCTATGAGTCTGATTTTTCAAAAGAGAAGTTTATGTTGCAGAGGAAAGTTAAAATTCAGTTAAATAATTTCAAATCAAGATAATTTTTTTTCTTAAATATTATTTTCTGCTGAATTCTAAGAGATTAGAAAGAGGCTTAATTATCAGTCAGTTTCTTTATGTAAAACTGGGTAACTGAGCAATATACATGGCCTTGAAATTTAACCAGCTGTGTATACTTTCTATCTCATTAAAAAATGATTTTCCAATTCAGCACATGACAATAAACACAAAGAAACTTTTGTATTAGCAGTTATCTATTTTAAAATTAGAATAACCTTCTAAACATTTATACTTTAAAAAGTTAGCATCTCTTGATATTTTTCTATGCTCCAAGGTGAAATGTTTCTACACATTTCACACTTTTTTGGAGGCTTTTCTCAATACTTTCTCTTGCTTTTTAAATCATAGTTTATTTTTTCACATGAAACTTATCAGGCTACAAAATCATGAGAAGTACCTAAAACAATTCATGACAATGACTATAGAGTGTATTAAACAATACAAGAAATTTTATGTTTTTGAAGTAACACCTAAAT
The DNA here is from genome assembly GCF_964271855.1 of Acomys minous. Taxonomy (NCBI): domain Eukaryota; kingdom Metazoa; phylum Chordata; class Mammalia; order Rodentia; family Muridae; genus Acomys; species Acomys minous. The sequence continues at coordinate 3,090,622 of NC_140499.1, forward strand.
GGTCTGAAAAATTTGGTTTAAAAGTAAAATATGAAATGCTTTTCGGTATGTGAAGTGTTATTTCAGTGCTATATTTTCATTGTTTCATATTGTTAGAAAATGATCTTTAAATTTTATTTGATTATATATTAATTAATATGAATAAACATGAGAAAACCATAGTTATATGAATGCAAAGAACTTATTCTTTGATTATTATAATTTCAAGTGGTATTGAAGCTTAACGTGATAACCAAAGTTACCACTGGCACCATGAAGTTTAGGTATACTAGTAAACTTGTAACCATCTTACTGCTCTATGTAGCTTTTCAAGTTAGGTGTAGATAGAGTGGTAGAAGGTTCAAATGTCTTGATGGGAGTGCAGACACAGAGAGACTTGAAAGGCGTTCAGTTTTGGCGTGAGCATTTTATATTTTGTAAATACTATTGGTTCAGGGTCACTTGCAAATTTGTTGTTCTTCCAACCACTTATTTGATTAAACCGGGTGAAGATTCTTCATAAGCACTATATGAAGAAACAGTCTGTGCTTCCCATAATGTCCTAAAAGATCCAAACTTTCTGTTGGTGAGATGGCTCAGCAGGACAAAATGTTTGTTGTACATGTGTTGACACGAGCTCTATCCCTGGATCCCAAGTTAAGGTTAAAGGAAAGAATTGACTCCAAAAAGTTGTCTTCTGACCTCCAACACACATGCTGCACTGTTATTCTCCTTTCCATATTATTCACAAACATAAACAATAATAAGCAAGTATTAAGAAAAGAAAACTTCCTAATTTTCTCCAAAACTCTCCTTAATATACATACAAGGCTCATTGTTCAGAAGGAAACAAATGCATACACATATAATCTACATTATACATGGGTATAAGTGTATAAAAAAGAGGCATTTTAGAACATTTTGCACTATAATTTAATTTACAGTAAGCACTTTGGGGTGTATAATTCTTTATATTTTTCTAATGCATAATTCTTATGTCTGACTTTTTGATCAAGACAGAGAAGGAATTAATTTATCCCAAGTAAAATATGTCCTCATGTGCCTTTGTTCCCATTTCCTCCAACCATTACTTTGTTGTGTCTGAGAGTCCTTAGCCTTTCCTGAATGTTACATAACTGAAATCATACAGTTCATTGTTTTTGAGAGCCCACTTCTCTCACTAGGCATCAACCAGGAGTTTCATATATTTGTTTATTTATTAGTGGTTTCTACCTGTTGCTCAGGTGTGTCACACCATATAAATAGCTGCTTCTACCAAAGGAGATACATATTTTTAAAAATATTAAAAAATATATAATTAATTCACATTACATCCTGATTGTTACCACCTCATTCTGTCCTTTAGTTACCACCATCCTTCCCTGCATACTCCTCCCCTAGACGTCTGAGAGAAGGATCCCTTCTATCCTATCATCTGACCGCAGCCTATCAGGTCTCATTAGGCTAGATTACATGCTTTTCCTCTTTGGCCATACAAGGCATCCCCACCAAGGGGAAGTGACCAAATCATAGGCATGAGAGTCCATGTCCAAAGTAGTCCCTGCTCCATTTACTAGGGGATCCATGTGGACAAGGAACTGTCCATCAGCTACATCTAAAGAGGGGGTATAGGTTTATTGTATACGTTCTTCTTGATTGGTACATCAGTTTATGCAAGCCCCACTCCCCCAGGTCCATATTTCTTGGCTTTGATGGTCTTCTTGTGGAGCCTCTGTCTCTTCTGCGTACTTCTATACTACAACTGTTCCATAGGACTCTTAGAGGTCTGCCCAGAGTTTGCCTGTCAGTGTTATCTGTTTTCATCTACTGCTCAATGGACTCACTCAGAAGATATCTATGTTGGGTTAATATCCACTTATAAGTGAGTGCATACCATGCGTGCCATTCAGAGTCTGGGTTACCTCACTCAGGATGATCTTTTTTAGTTCCATCCATTTGCTTGCAAAATTTATGATTTCCTTGTTTTTAATAGCTGAGTAGTATTCCACTGTGTGAATGCATCAGTTTCTTTATCTATTCTTCACTTGAGGGACATCTAGGTTGTTTCCAGATTCTGGTTATTTTGAAAAAAGCTGCTACAAACATAGTTGAACAAATGTTTTTGTTGTATGGTGGAGCATCTTTTAGGTATATTCCCAGGAGTGGTATTGCTAGGTCTTAAGGTAACATTGTTCCCAGTTTTCCAAGAAAGCCCCAGATTGATTTCCAAAGTGGATGTACAAGTTTGAACTCCCACCAGGAATGGAGGAAGGCTCACCTTTCTCCACATCCTTACCAGCATGTGCTGTTACTTGGGTTTTTGATCTTAGCATCCTGGAATCTCAAAGTCATTTTGATTTGCATTTCCTTGATGACAAAGAACATTGAACATTTCTTTATGTGCTTCTTAGCCATTCAGTATTTGTCTCTGTACCCCATTTTTAAAATTGGATTATTTGGTTTCTTGGTATTTAGTTTTTTGAGTTCTTTATATATTTTTGACATAAGCCTTCTGTATTATGTAGGGTTGGTGAAGATCCTTTTCCAGTCTTTAGGCTGCTGTTTTGTTCTTTTGGCAATGTCCTTTGCTTTACAGAAGCTTTTCAGTTTCACGAGGTCCCATTTATTGTTTATATTATGGCCTGAGCTGCTTGTACTCTGTTCAGGAAGTTGACTCCTATGTCAATGAGTTCAAGACTCTTCCCTACTTTTTCTTCTAACATATTTAGTGTGTCTGACTTTATGTTGAGGTCTTTAAACCACTGGGACTTTAGTTGTATTCAGGTTGATGAACATGGGTCAACTTGCATTTTTCTACATGCAAACATCCAGTTAGACCAGCACCATTTGTTGAAGATCCTATCTTTTTTCCATTGTATGGTTTTGGTCTCTTTGTAAAAAAATGAAGTTTCTGTGTAGGCTTACTTTGGATTCAATTCAATTGATCAATCAGTCTTTTTCTATGCCAACACTATTCAGTTTTTTACTAGTTTTGCTCTATAGTACAGCTTGAGATCATGGATACAGATTCCTCCAGAAGATCTTTTGTCGTACAGTATTATTTTAGCTATTCTGGGTTTTTTGTTTTGCCATATGAAGCTGAGAATTGATCTTTCAAGGTCTGTAAAGAATTGTGTTGATATTTTGATAGGGATTGTACTAAATCTGCTGATTGCTTTTGGTAAGATGGTCATTTTTACTATGTTGATTATCCTGATCGAGATCCACAAGCATGGGAGACCTTTCCGTCTTTTGATAACTTCTTCTGTTTTCTTCAGAGACCTGAAGTTTTTTTTTTTCATACAAGTCTTTCACTTTCTTGGTTAGAGTTACACCAAGATACTTTATATTATTTGTGGCTATTGTGAAGGGTGTTGTTTCCTTAATTTCTTTCTCATCACATTTGCCATTTGTATATATGAGGGCTACAGATTCCTTTGCACTAATCTTGTATCCAACCACTTTGCTGGAGGTGTTTTCCAGCTGTAGGAGTTCTCTGGTAGAATTTTGGGAGTCATTTCTGTATATTAAGATATCACCGCAAGTTTCAATACTTTGATTTCTTCTTTTCCTATGTGGATCTCTTGATCTCCTTTTGTTGTTTTATTGTTCTAGGTAGAACTTCAAGTACTATATGCAAGAGATATTTAGAGAGTGGGCAGCCTTGTCTATTCCCTGATTTAGTGGAATTCCTTTGAGTTTCTCTCTATTTAATTTGAAATTGGCAATTAACTTGCAGTATATAGCCTTATTATATTTAGGTATATGCCTTGTATCCCTGATCTCTCCAAGACTTTAAAGATGAATGGGTGTTAGATTTGACCAAATGCTTTTTCAGTATATAATGACATGATCATATAGTTTTTTTCTTTCAGTTTGTTTATATGGTCAGATTACATCGATGGATAGCCATATATTGAACCAACCCTGTATCCCTGTGATGAAGCCTACTTGGTCATGGTGAATGATATCTTTAATGTGTCCTTGGATTTGGTTTGTGAGTATTGGTGTGTGGGTATTTTTGCATCAATATTCAAAAATGCAATCGGTCTGAAATTATCTTTCTTTCTTGGGTCTTTGTATAGTTTAGGTACCAAGATAACTGGTAATGTTCTTTCTGTTTCTATTTTGTGGAATAGTTTAAATAATATTAGTATTAGCTCATTTTTAAAGGTCTGACTGAATTCTGTGCTGAAGCCAACAGGCCTTGGCATTCTTTTCTTTTCTTTTCTTTTTTCTTTCTTTTTTTTTTAGTTGTGGGACTTGTCATGATTGTTTCCATTTTGTTAGGTCCTTAGGTGATGTAAGACTATTTAATTCATTTACCTAATCTTGAGTCACCTCTGATAAGTGGAATTTATGAAGAAAACTGTCCATTTCATTTAGATTTTCAAATTTTTTAGCATATGGGCTTTTGAAGGAAGATGTAATGATTCTTTGGTTTCCTTGGAGTTGTTATGTCTCCCTTTTCACTGCTGATTTTATTGATTTTGATAGAATCCCTTGGCCTTATAGTTAGCTTGGTTAAGGGTTTGTCTATCTTATTGATTTTCTTAAATAATCAGGTCTTGGTTTTGCTAATTATTTGAATTGTTTTCTTTGTTTTAAATGTATTGTTTTCAGCCATGAGTATGATTATTTTCAGTTGTCTATTATTCTTGAATTTGTCTGATTCCTTTTTTCTAGGGCTTTCAGGTGTGCCATTAAGTTGCTTATATTAAATGCTTCCAGTCTCTTTATGAAGATATTTAGTGCTATGAATTTTCCTCTTATCACTGCTTTCATTATGTCCCATAAGTTTGGGTATGTTGTAACTTTATTTTCCTTAAGTTTTGGGAAGTCTTTAATTTCATTCTTTATTTCTTCCCTGACCCAGTTGGCAGAAAGTAGAAAGTTGCTCAGTTTTTATGTCTGTGTAGGCATTTTATTTTTTATGTTGTTGCTGAGGTCCAGATTTAGTCCATATTGGTCTGATAGGATATTATCAGTATTACTTCAAACTTTTTGTATGTGTTGAGGCTTGCTTTGTGATCTACTATATGACGAATTTTGGAGAAGGTTTCATGAGGTGCTCAAAGAACACCAGAGATGTGATAACTTTTCTGTAGATTACCCATTTGACCAGGAGTCAGATCCACTTATGTCACATGCCATGGGTTTGCCTCTCACCTGGGAGACCCAGACACTGGTGTTTTGTGGCTCACAGTTTGGTCTTTCCATCACTTGGCAGTCACTGCTGTCCTGCTGATCAGACACAGTGTATGATGAGCACCACAATCTTAGATCCTCCAAAAAGACATCTTATTAGTTTCATATCCTTTCAATTGTTTAATAATTATCAATCAGACAGTGAAAAGCATTAGTTCCTATTGGTTTGTGACTCTATCTGTGGAGAGCCACAGATAGCAGTGCCCCCTGCTGCTTACCTGGCTCAATGCCCCCTTGAGTGAGCCCCTTATGCGCATGCCTGAAGGCATAGTGTGAGGTGGAATGATCCACACGCACCAACCAAGGGCAACAATGTGGCAGTCTCTGATAGGACCAGGCACACTATAAAGGTTCTGCGGGAGCTTTTCCTGGGGTCACTCCATTAGTCAAGGTTCCTGAATAAACTGCTGCAAGAAGAGTTCCTGGTGTTGGTGTCTTTCCTTCTGGTTGGGGGCGGCATCGACATCTATCTAAGCTTTAATTTTTCTGGTGTAAATAGTTTTAGTAGGGCTGTTGGGTACTTAGCTTTATAAGAAAAAAAAGTAAGGTCTTTTCAAAAGGGACTGCCATTTTACATTCTTACCAGCATTGTAAAAGAATCTTTCCAGTTTTGCATCTTTATGAGACTCAAGAGTGCTCACTCTGACACATGAACTCTTTAAAAGGATACTCAGCATGTATCACTGTGCTGCTGAATTTTTGTGTTTCCCATGGCTAATGATGTTGAGCTTATCTTTCATATATGTATTTTCTTCAGTGAGGCATATACTCACACCTCCCAATTTCTTAAATTCTGTGGATCTTTTCTTTTTTGTGTGTTGATTGTTTTTAAATCTTTGTATATTGTGGATACTAATCTTTCATAATAAAATTGCTTCATAAAGTAAAAATAAGATAGTACGAGTTACATTTTTATTATCTTAAGAGTCTTTCAGAGAGTAAAATTTTACATGAAACCAAGTTTAAATGTACTTTGCCTTGTGCTAGAGATAAAACGTTCTTTGTGTTGTTATGGAGTTTAAGATAATGAAAAAGACCACCAAACCAAAACTCAAATTCAGATTGCAAAAAGTAATTGTATTAAGCAACATGGGTGCAGTCACTTCTTCTGCCTTAGAAAAGCTCAGGTTGGAGTATAAAGGCATAGACCACAATTACCTCACCTTTGGGAATTTCCTACTATGTGTTAGTTAAGTTTGATAAACAGCATTTAAACACAATTAGAGAGGCAGGTTTGCATTTGGTTAGTATTTTGGAGTAACAGTTAACACAATGAAGGGAAGGGGCTTTGTTGACGTGGCTTACCTCAGCACTGGGGTCCAGACATCTTGGGATGAGAAAAGTCCTATCCTCCCCCTGCCCCTCTATGGTTTGCATAGCAATTTAACGGAAACAAATATTACATTACAGAGTAAAGCTTGGTTTTGGACATATTTCCTGTATTTTCATTATTTATGTTCTTAGAGTGATGGAGTATTGCAGTTATCCTCACCTGAACCTTGGTTATTCTATTAGGTTTTTATCTTAGTCAATGTTGTGTTGGTGTGAAGGGACACCATAAGCATGGCAACTCTTATTAAAAAAAATTTGGTTGGATCAGGCTTACAGTTTCAGAGGTTTAATCCATTATCACCAGGGTGGAGAGCATGGCAGCACATAGGCAGACAGTGCTGAAGGGTGGCTCTGAGTTCTACATCTTGATCCACAAGCTTTGGGCAGAGAAAGAGACTCTGGTCCTGGCTTGAGCTTCTGAAACTGCATAAACTATCCACAGTCATTAATATACTCCAGCAAGGTTGTACCTATCTTGAACAAGGCCACACCTACTCATTCCATCAAGCCCATCCTCCTTATGCTACTCCAAAAGCATTCAAATATATGAGCTTAGAGGAAACATTCTTATTCAAACCACCACAGCTCCTGAACACTAACTTCGGTACCTAACGTCCTATTTTAATTCTTTGACTACACTGAATGAAAGTCCCTCATAAATACTAGAGTTTTAAAGACATTTTGGCTATATTCCTATATGAGTAAAATCATATAAGCACAAATACACAGTGATAGTGACCTTGTTCCTCAGTATATGAGTTTACTTGTGCCTTTCTTCACTCTTGCATGATAATGTATAAGGCTTAAAGCTGAGTAAGTGGTATACATCTGGTACTTGGTAATCTTGGAGACTAAGGATATATGACTGTCTCAACTAAATAGGAGAATAATGCAGAAAACAACAAAAAACCTTATTATTAAGAACAACAACAAAAAAACAACAACAAGAAGAAATCCACCAAAATACCTCCAAACTCTCAATTTTCATAAATCTGCTTTTGAATAAACCTTAGACAGATAGTCACTATATGAGAAACAATAAAGAGGTGCAACTCAAGTTTGCCCATCTATAAACTGAGGCAAGTACTTTACAAACATGTAAGTCTCACCATGTGTTAAGCACAAGGCCAAACAGTATAGTCTCTCCCTAAATCATAGTAGATGGTTCTTAGTCATTGCTACCTTTATGAAAATGTGACTCATGTAGTCTACGGTATTTCAGTTACTAAATCACACAAGAGTCAGGGGCTGAGGCCTGTTCTTTATCCGGTGTCATAATACAGATGCTCAACCACATCACACCCTTTACTAGCAGGGCCTTCACCTTACCAAGGGCCCTTCTAATGAATATGATCATTAGATGTGCCATAAGGCACCATATTCTCTAGAATTTAGATATTACATTCTCTGTCCACCCTCTTCCATCACTCATTCTTTGATCTTTCCCAGTAAAGTTGATTCTTCCTATGGCATCTTTATCTATTTTCCAACTTGTACTGTGAAATTTCCTTTTAAACATAGATTTTTCTTAACTCACTGCAAAGATAATTTTTTAAGCTGTCAACTAATTTTCAAGGTCCAAATAAAATAAATAAATAAATAATCATACATGCATTTTATGTTTCTATTTGCTCAGACTATGAGATCCTTTATCAAAGTCTAGAAAATCCATGTGTATTACATTTTACGGGCTGCTGTGAAGGTGACTGAGATGCGTTAAGAAAGGCCATTTTTCTCATTTATGTGGAGTAGGATTAAGAAAGTTGTGGGATAAGGATGACTGGAACACAATGGGCATTAAATAATTTGATGTAACAGAATTGAGGGATTGTGGAAGCAGAGTGTGACCTTTTTCCTATAAAAGCAATTTCTGAACTGTACAGAGGTTTATGGTCTTGAGATACCTCAGATTTCTTTTGTGACAAGTCTTTCATTTGTGTGAGATTTGAAGACACTGCCTACCTTTCTCTGGAGTGTTTGCAATGCTACCCCCTCTTTCTGTTAATGAATGGCTTTGGGATTACTTTGAAGTATGTTTCATCTTCTTTCAACTCTTGACACTCTCAAAATGCAACTAAAGATGTGAATGTTGTTCTATCTGTGTTGTCTTTCCACAGAAGAGCTAAGAAATATGATTGCTCAGAAGAAGGGGTAGAAGTATCCCGTGATGACTGTGAAGGGGCAGTTGTGACATCTTGCTGGAAATTTAAGCACAGGGGGAGATCAGATACTCTAATTTGATGTCTCTGTGTGCTTACCTTGTAGGTGAGAAAAATGAAAAATCAAGGAAAACCTCACACAGAAAAATTAACTACAACCCAAATGATAGTGGAGTTAAAGACTATAGAAACCCAAGTAAATGACATGCCCTATACTTAAGGAAGATGAATACTAATCATTGCTCATCATGTGTATAAAAGCTATGAGTCAAAATCTGTTTCTGGAGCTCTGGAACAACATTGCTTGCCGTTTCTGCTTTGGTTTCATGTGACATCTCTTTTGGAGCTATTTGCTATCCCATAAATAGAGGTGACTCAAAGTGGTGCAAACTGTACACCTTATTGATCAAATCAATGTGGAAGAAGTGTTAGAAAATCACACTAATCTAAATGTTCTCTTTTAATTAAAAATTTCAAACAATTTTTTATGATCACAGTTTTCCATCCTCCAACTCCTCTCAGATCCTCCCTAACTCCATACCTACACAACTCCACATCCTTCCTTTTTCTCTGTCTTCAGAAAACAAATAGTCAAGCAAGCAATAAATGTTTCTTAAGTGATTTATTTGGTGTGTTACCTTGGGCATCATTAAAATATAGGAGGTTTTTATTTGTAAATGTATTATTATTATTTTTTTTTGTTTTGTTTTGTTTTCTTTTTTTTTCTTTTCTTTTTTTTTCTTTTTTTTTTTCGAGACAGGGTTTCTCTGTGTAGCCTTGGCTGTCTTAGACTCACTTTGTAGACCAGGCTGGCCTCGAACTCACAGCGATCCGCCTGCCTCTGCCTCCCGAGTGCTGGGATTAAAGGCGTGCGCCACCACGCCCGGCCTTATTATTATTATTATTATTATTATTATTATTATTATTATTATTATTATTATATTATTATTATTAACACTGTAGGAGTAACATCTGGATAGAGAAGAGCCATAGCAGTGGATTGACATTTCAAAATTGAGATTGTGTTAGTTAATTTTCATTGCCAACTCAGCATAATCTAAATTTACTCCAGAAGAGAGAATCGCAAGTGAGGAATTGCCTAAATCATACTGTGACTGTGAGATGGTTTTCATTAATGACTGATGTGTGAGGGCCCATCCCACTGTAGGTAGCACCATTCCTAAGCATGTTTCTAGGCTGTATAAGAAAGCTAGCTGAAGGGGGCATTCAGTATTATTCCTCAATGGGTTCTGCCTTGTTTTCTGCCCAATATTTCCTTAATGACCAGGAGGGAAGGTGGGAATAGGAAGACACAAGTGAGAAGATAACAATCAGGATGTAATCTGAATAAATTATAATAAAAATGAATAAAGAACAGCAGGAAAAAAATCTTTTTCCTACAATTTGCTTTTGGTCAATACTTTATCACAGCAATAGAATGAAACTAGAAGAGAAGTCAAGGTAATTTATAAATGTCAGTTCCCCGCTCTTCCATTTGCTAGTGGAAGTGCAAACTGGTACAGCTGCATTGGAAGTCAATTTGGGAGTGTAGGTGTAAGGTTATTGTGCAATTCAAATGCTGGTTGCAATCCTTGTTATGAGAATCTCCTTTCTCAATGTTGTATAACATTGATCCCCAATTGTCCACTGGCATGCAAATAAAGCAGCTTACAGGCAATCTCCAAACAAAAAATAGCATAGGGCTGAACTTCCTGCCAGCCAGGGAGGAGAAGTTAGAAGATAAAGTACAGGATTCAGTCACCAACAGAGCTCTAGGAGACATCATGAGAGAGGAGCTAGATCAGAAATGAAAAAAAAAAAAAAAAAGCAAGTGTCACTTGGATTCATGCTCAGAGGGAGGCCAGATTATTTTAGTAAAATCTGCTTAGTTATTGTGCTGTGAAGCTTATTAAAATAATATAATAGAGTCTCAATTATTTATGTGATTGCTAGGTTAAGAGAGAAACTGAAATACAACACAGTTTTATAAAAATAACTGTGATAGGCTGTTTCTCAGAAAATAGGGACTAGATCTTCTTCAGAGCCCAGCTATACAATTTCTAAGAATATACCCAAAAGATGCTTCATCATACCACAAGGACATTTACTTAAATATCTTCATAGAAGCTTTAATCATAATAGCCAGAAACTGGAAGCGACCTAGATGGTCCTCTTGAAAAATGGGTAAAGAAAATGTGGTACATTTATACAATGAAGTATTACTCAGCTATTAAAAACTATGTTATCATGTAATTTGCAGACATATGGATGGAACTAGAAAAAATCATGCTGAGTGAGCAATTCACGCCCAGAAAGACAAATAGACATTAGCCTTAAAGTAAAGGATAGTAGATATTAGCCTTAAAATAAAGGATAACCATGCTACAATGCACAGGCCCAAAGATGCTAAGTAACAAGGAGGGCCTGAGGGGGTTTGTGTGAATCTCACAGAGAAGGAAAAATAGACTAGACACCATGGATGGAAAGGGAGCAGGGAACTGATTGCAGTTGGGGTAGGGATGGGATGGGAACACTAGAAACTAGGGCAGTGGAAACTTCCAGGAATCTCTGAGTGTGAGCTAAGTCTCTTAGCAATAGAGGATATTAAGTCTGAACCAGACATGTCCTGTCACGAGGTAAGACTTCTAATGGAGGGGATTGGAATACCAACCCAACCACAAAACATTTGACCTACAATTTATCCTGCCTACAAAATATGCAGGAGTAAGGAAGGAGCAAAAATTGAGAGAATGATCAACCAGGAACTGGTCCAGCTTGAGACTCATGCCATGAGAGGAAGCCCACCACTGATACTATGAATGATATTCTACTATTCTTGCAGCCAGAAGTCTAGTATAATTGTCATCACTGAACAACTGATAGAAACATATGTACAGACCCACAGCCAAACATTAGATGGAGCTTGGGAATCATGGGGAAGGAATAGAAGGATTTTAGGAGCCAAAGAGGTCAAGGAGGCCGCAAGAAAACCTATAGAATCAACTAACCTGGGCCCATCAGGGCTCATAGAGACTGACCTTCCAATCAGGAAGTATGTATGGAACTTAATGAGGCACTCTGCACATATGCAACAGTTGTGTAGCCTTGTCTTCATGTGATACTCCTAATAGTAGGAAGAAAGGCTCTCTCTGGCTGTGTTATCTGCCTTACGGAGCCTTTCCCCCTACTGGGCTCCCTCTTCTACCCTCAATAGGAGAAGATGTGCTTAGTCTTACTGCAATTTGATATGCCAAGGCTGGTTGATATCCATGGGAGGCCTTCCTTTTTCTAAAGAGAAAAGGAGAAGTGGATTTAGGGAGAGGAGGTAGGGGAGTAAGGCGGGGTGTAGAGGAGTGAGGGAGGAGAAAATGCCATCAAGATGAATATTTAATTAATTGATTGATTAAAATAAATGATGGGAAAATAATAATAATAAAGATGGGACATAGGGAGAAAAGGAGTGGGAGGAGAGAAGGCCTGTAGAGAAAAGTAAAACTGTAGTCAGTGGCATTTCAGTGACAAGCTGGAGACCTAAGTTAGGGTAGGCTCCTGGAAAGATATAATGGGGACTCTAGCAGAGATTCCTAGTAGCAGGGCCCATAGAGACTGAAGAGTATACCCTCTAACTAGACAAGACTCCTAGTTGGAGGAAAACATCATCCCACTTTTGACCTAAAATTTACCCTGCCTGTAAGATGTGCAGGGATAAAGATAGGGCAGAGATTGAGGCAATGTCTAACCAATGCCTGGCTCATCCTGAGACCCACCTCAAGGAAGAGAGCCAACCCCTGCCATAGCAGAGGATACTCTGCTATGCTTGCAGACAGGAGCCTAGCAGAGTTGTCTTCTGAGAGGCTCTACCCAGTAGCTCTTTGAAACAGATGCTGAGACTCGTAGCCAAACATTGGGTGATTCTTAGAGAGTCTTGTGGAAAAGTGGGAGAAATGATAAAAGGACCTGGATGTGACAGGAGCTTCACAAGAAGACAAAAAAAGCCAACTACCCAGGGTCCAGACGGGCTTGCTGAGAGTGAAGCACTAAGTAAGGACCGTATATAGACTGGGCCTAGGCCCCCTACACAAACATAGTCAATGGGCAGCTGAGGCTTCATACGGGTCCTCAAGTAAGGGGAGTGGGGGCTGTCTCTGACATGGACTCTGTTGTCAGCTGTCTGTGAACACTTCCCCGTGGTGAGAATGCTTTGTCAGGCCACACGGGGAGAGGACATGCTCAGTCCTGATGCTACTTGATTAACTGGGGTGGATGGGAAGGGGGCATCCCCTTTTCTGAGGAATAGGGGAAGGGAATTGGGTAGAGGGAGAGTGGGACTGGGAGGAGAGGAGGGATGGAGTTACAACCAGGATGTAAAGTGAATAAATAAATAAAATTTTTAAAAATTAAAAAAAGAAAAGGATAAATAAATAAATAAACAAATAAATTTCCCTTCTTACCTCTTATGAGAGATCCTTGAATGAGGAGGACTGAGGCAATACTAGCCTGTTTGGGATATATTACACTTTACTCTTATAAATATTCTTGGCTCTTTACTCTTTACCAGGTACTTAGCAAGTGTTTACATATAGTAACCTATTTAATCTTAAGAATACCCCCATTGGACAGATAAATGCCATGTGATATGGTTCTTTAGCTCAAAACAGAAAGGAAAGCCATTATATTCTCCCAAGTTTTTACAAATCTCTCCTCCCCCACTAAATTTTCTCTGCTTTAACATAGCACACTAGGGAGTTCCCATGTAATAGCAGCATCCAGTAGCAACAGCATCCCTATTCTATGTTCTTGAATCTGGTAAGGTGGCCGAATTGCCAGCAGTGAAAGGTAATGAGTATGAGCTTCTCAGGATAGCAGGTATGTAGTATTCAAGGAAAGGCTTATAAAAGTAACCTTGTTGTATGCCTCTGGCAAGAGAATCTCATTTGTTCCTTCGTGACGATTAGTAAGCTGATCATATGCTGAAAAGTGCTAGCACAGTGAATGCCTTGCTTCTCCACTTCCTCCTTCTGAGGCATGTGTAGTTTACTTCTGAAAAGTACATTTTCTTCCACTTAATGAATACTAAACTCTCTTGAGAATCTGCCCCTGTTTAGCCCCAGGGCTGCTAATTGCCCTTTTGGAGTCTCAGCTAGGCTCTGGCACTTGACTTTGCTTCTACTTTAGACAAGTTGTGCCTTTAGTCCCTCACCATGTGACAGTTTCTAACTGGCTCTCTGTCTTTCCACTCCAGTGTCTATGCCAGGCCTCTGGGGATTCTTTTCCTTGTGTCATTATTGTATGGGCCTTTGTTAAAGACTTAAGAAATCTCTCACAAAATTTTGCACTTTACTATATTAAATCATCTTAAATGGTATGTTTTAGAAGTGGTATTCATATATCTATATCTATGTCTATATATATCTACACATATATATATGTAATATATTATAATTTATTCAGATTACATCCCTATTGTTATCCCATCACCTGTATCTTCCCATTCCCACCCTCCCTCCCTCTTTTGCATGATTACCCTCCCCTAGACCTCTAACAGAAGGGGACCTCCTCCCTCACCCTTCCTTTCCCACCGAATGACTGCAGCCTATCAGGGCTCATCCAGATAGCCTGTTTTCCCTTCCTCCTTGTACTGCTAGGATTTCCCACCAAGGGGAAGTAATCAAATTGGAGGGCACCAGAATTTATATCAGGGGCAGTCCCCGCTCCCCCAACAACAGTAGAGAATGAGCTGTCCAGTGGCTAGATCTGAACAGGGGGTCTAGGTTTTCTGCATGCATTGTCCTTGATTGGTACAACAGTTTATGCAGCCCCTCCCCATCCCTCATGCTTACCCTCATCCCTGCCTTGGGTCCAGATTTGGCAGCCTTGATGGTCTCCTAAGGAAAAGAAAGACAAGGCATAGCATAATAATAGTGGTTAAGCGAGGGACATTGTAGCCAAATAGGCACAAACTGCTTTTCTTGCTTAGTGTCTTAAATCTCCATCATGGAGCCATAGGAGAGTGACATGGCATCCAGTCATCAGAGCCCCTCAGCAATGGTTAACATAAAGGGAGCAAGACTATCTTTCTTTAACATAAATCAAGAGTAAATCAAGTCACTTATCAACTGGTCTTAAGCAGTGCTTCTCCAGTTAGCAGTAACCAAAGCTCTCATATACTCATTTCTCACTTGTGCTTTCAGAGTTGTTGACCTTGACTGCTTACCAGCTGTTAGGTGCTGTCTTCTTTTCTGACCTGTCACAGCTACAAGAAATAGCTGTATTTGTTCTTAGTTACCTCACTGTTTATGGTGTGATCTCGGGTCTGTTTCCTGAAATAAATGGAGGTTTCTAATTAGAAGACATCTTGCTTACGGTTTAGTCTTTTACAGTCATATATATATATCCCTCAGGGGCTTCTGGGTCCTGGAGGCAGCTGTCCAGCTGTCATTGAACCAGAGTCCTGTCCTTCCTTTTATCTGTCTAGCTTGGTTGTGCTGTACCAGCTATGAGCCTTTCTCTTCCTAAGTGTTCCAAACCTTGCTGTTGTCCTTAACCTTCCTTTCAACTGTAGTCTTTGTTCTCACTGAAGCATGTGTGTGAACAACTTGCAGTTGTCACCATGAGACCTTTTCCCTCACTATTTATAGAGAGCCTGCTCCTGTACCAATTTGTCAAATGTGTGATTTACACGAATTAAATTATCCTTTTGTGCTTATATTTGGGGGAGATCATGACTATCCAGAAAAGGTATGTACACAGCATCTACTTCTTAAAACTGAACATTTATTTAGCACACCAGAGAGGTAAGGAAGCCTGCAGAGTGGCCTTGGTCTTATGAAGAGATCTCAGTCTAGAGAGCAAAGAGATTAATATCTCAACAATAGCCCAACCTCTTGGTGTCTTACTAAGTTGTTTCCCTTGCTCTTACTGTGGCTATTTGTAACATGGTTGTAATGCTGCCACACTTTGCAGCAGATTGGAAAGCTAAGTTGGGGCAGTGCTTAGCACACTTCACATGCTTAGCATTATTAATTATAATTAGAATTAATGACAACAATCACACTTGTTCTGTATCTTAAAAATAATAAAAACCATTGTATAAATTTGAGATGAAGCAGGACATGATCACTTTGACTGCACCTATGGAAAATTTGAGGAAATATGGCAATAGAAAAGGCCAAAACTGTAACAGTAATTGTGGGAGGCTTGTCTGAGAGAATGGAGGGCAGGCAGGGGCAAGTACACTGTCCTAAGTGCTTGTAGAGTATTGCAGAATTTCTTTTCCTGAATGAAGAATATTTATATACTATTGAGAAAGAATTAACATAAGGTGAGATGTTAGCACTAAATCAGATAACATCTATGTTTGTGCTTCTGTTATCTGCAGAGAGCTGGTGTCAGCTAGGCAAAGCTGTCCCCACAATGTGGCAGTTCTGGTCTTGATTCATCTAAGAGAAAAACAGCCTTGCTTCCATTATTTATGGACATTGTGGAGGGACGCAGAAGTGTGGATGCCACAGAAAATCTTCCTCAGGAAGAGACTGTCCTGCTGTTACCTTCTTGTTGCTGGGTTTTTTTGTTTGTTTTGACAGGATCTCCTGTAGCTCAGGCTGGCCTCAAATTCACTACGTAGCTGAAGATGACCTTGAACTACACATTCTCTTGTGTCTACGTCCTTAATGCTTGGATAATAGGCATGTGACAACAGGCCTAACTCCTACTGTTACCTTTTCCATTAGATGGAACAAGCAAGTTCTACTCAGTTTAGATCTATGTACCAATTATAAAGAGAGTCAAAGAAAGATATCTCTCAGCTAACTTTCAGCACTCATAGTTATGACTTTTATGGTAAATAAAACTTAAATATATTATGGGAGGCTGAAAAATAACAGGAATCTCTCCCACTGGAAAACAAGGAATTTCCAAGGCAACAAGCATGTTGCCAGGTTATGCAAAATCCTAGAGGAAAAAGAGAATAGTGGAAGTTGAAGATGCAAACAAATGTGTGCATTCATAATAGGGAGGAAGAAAAACAGAATATGGACATATTCATATAGAATGAAACATGTTTTTATTTTCATCCAACAGTAGGTCAAGGCACCTGCTGAGAGACAAGAGAGTCCTTTTAATACCTTTTTGTGTTGTGTGTGTGTATGTGTGTGTGTTTCCACTGGATGCTTGTTACTCCACACTAAAGGTTAGATTTCTAATAATAATCTGGCTTTAGTTTCCTTTTTTGCTGAAGTAATCTTTCACCTGGATTTTGCAACATTTTCTTTTCAAATAGAACATGTTCCAAAAGTTTTCAGGAATCCTAATTGTTTATTATTTTCATTAAATTAGTCTCCAGGGAGAATTTAAATTTGCAGACTAAGGCCTCTACCTACCAATAGGAATTTTTCCTTCATATTAGTTTGTTTGTTCCTCCTCCATCTGCTCTGATTTTCCCTCTGGAGTTAATAACAGTCTTATATTAAGCCTTTTGAATTCATCTTTAACTTTTCTATTTTACTTTCCCTTTGTGGTGTTCATCTCTTTATTTTCCATTAGAGTTAAAGATAATGTGATGCTTTTCACACTTGATCTTCTACATCTCCAATTTAGGCCCCAGTTGTGCCTTACCCTTTACCTCTCTGTAGAGTCTTTACATTGGAAAATTATGTGCTTTAGGCCCAAGAAGGCTTTTAACATTACTTGATAAGTTCTCAAAGTGTTTATGTTTCATTCAGTATGAGTCTATGGAACCTTAAGATGGGAGAAGGGGGTGTAAAATGGTCCCTGACTATATTCTGTAAAATGGCATTTTCCCATAGAAATAGTAAATTTCCAATTCTTTGTGAATTTTTATGTCTCTGCAACAGCCCATTTTCCTTGTATATTGTAGGTCTCTCTAATCCCAATCACTGCAAAGAGCTGAGAAAGTTGGGGGAGGGAGAAGCCTACTCTTATTCTAAAAGTAAGTAATTTATATGCCCATGGATAGAGACAGAAACCCAGTGCTTCCTATAGATGGGAATCAAAAACACTTTTAGGACAACTGAACAGTGGAGGAAGATCTCGGATGAGACCATACTCTAAATATAAGTAAAAACTTAAACTCCCTCAATCTGAGCTCTAGGGAGAACATTCTCTACCTGGGAAATTTGTAATGCTCTGCAATAAAGCTTTACTTTGTGCTGACCTCTTTTCACATTATTTATTTATTTTTTAATTTAACAAAGAGTGTGAACCTAAGTGCTGTCTGGTATTAAGACATTTATCTGTTTCATTAAGAGTTCTATGTCCTATTGGAACTCTAGGTGAGAGAAGTATGGGAGAATGGGGAAGTAGAAAGATCCAGAGGGTCCTAGAAATCTACAAGAAGAACATCAGGATGAGCGGATCTGGGCTCAGGAGTTCTGCTCAAAGTACTGCACCAACCAAGGACAATACTTGTAGTAAACATTGAACCCCTACTCAGATCTAGCCAATGAACAGGACGTTCTCCACAGTTGAGTGGAGAGTGGGGACTGACTCTGACATGAACTCTGGTGCCCCATATTTGACCACTTCCCCTTGGGGGGGATGCCTGGTGGCACGCAGAGAAAGGATAAGCAAGCTACCAAGATGAGACTTGATAGCTTATGATCATATAGTGGGGGAGGAGGTCCCCCTTGGTCATAGACCTAGGAGAGGGGAATAGGGTAAAAGTGGGAGGGAGGGAGGAATGGGAGGATACAAGAGATAGGATAACAATTGAGATGTAATACAACAAATTAAATAAATAAATAAATTCTATGTCACAGAAAAGTGTGTTGATTTCTCTCAATAGTCAGTTTTAGAGTGTCCTCCCTTTTGGGCATGTTATACTTTTTACTGAACTTGTCAGGCTAAGGTCTGTCACCTCTAACATTTTAATGGCGTGATTTTCAAGATGGCTTATAACTTTGTAGGTGGTTAGGTCCTGGACTTTGGTCTCACATTTCAATAGCCAAGCCTTTTATATCATGGCATTCTGGAGTGAAAAATCATGGCACACTGTATGTAAAAATAACTTTCATCCTCCTGGATCTATTGTTGCTGCACAGCCTTACCACTTTCTGCTGGCCTAGGCCTGGTCCCAGAAGCTTCTAGCTTCTGTATAATCTAATCTAGACCTAGAATGTTTTAAGCCTCAGGGATTTACTGCTGAATAAGCTCACCTTTTCTTTTTTCTGAGTTCCAGGCTGGCTGGTTTAAACTCAGCTATTCTGGCTCAAACTCTTCTCCCAGTTGACTTATTTAATCTGACTTCTCTCTTGTTCTGCTTGGTTTCAAACTAACTTAGAAATCTGCTCTAATCTTCTGGCTTCTTTTCAATTTCTGGCCTTTTCTATCTTCACCTGAGTTTTCTCTCTGCAACCAATCTCTCTATTACTGTCCTGGTGAACCTGTCTCCTCTCTCTGTAAAACTTCCCCTTTAAGTAGCTTCCCTTTTCTCTCTCTTCTCATGAGAGTTGGGCATATCCTATTCTATCAAATCTTCTCTGATTTCTCACATTTTCTGCCACTCAATGAGACATCCTTTTCAAACATAAGTGCTTCTTTCTATAAACTAATGTTATCTTTGTTTGGGATTAAAGTCATGTATCACTGCACATGGATCTAAGCTTTTCTTCACCTGATACTTGCTCTATACCAGATTGATCTTGAATTCAAATCTTTCTGCTCTGTCTCCAGGATTAAAGACATGGTGATATTCCAGCCAGATCACATAGACTTAGAAGATCTTTGGATGTGATTTCTTGCTAGAACAGCCATGTTGTGAATTCACATTCCTCTACAGATCTCTGAGAACAATTCTCTTCTCAGGCCTCAATTATGCCCTAAGTTGTATTTTTATGTGATTGTTTGGGCATATGAAAAAAAATCTCACAAATTCTTTTCTGCTTTGGCCACAGTAGAGTCTTATTTAAGCAAAGCTATTTTTAAGTCTAAGCAAGCCAGAAATCAACATAATTTAGAATGTCTGGAGAAACAGTAAATATAGCATCATTATTTGTGGAAAATGAATAAATTGCCTCATGCTTGAAGTACTTTAAAAATATAACCTCTTCTAAGTTATTTAGAGGGGGGAACAGATGACAAAGGAGTTACAATCATGATGTGCAATATTTGTAATGCCTTGTCTATTGATTTGATTGGCTTTTCAAACTGTTTTGTGACCTGTAAAGTAGTTGCTTCTCAGGCACTAACAACTTCGACTGCAAAAGTCATATGTTCTCCCAGGCTTTAGTGAAGCTTCCTCAAAGTGACTTCTTGTAGGACTGACAATAACTATGCAGAGTCATAGTACTTGTGTTTTTCCATGTAATCTACTAACAGCATCTACCTATTATAACTGATTTTTATTTTTCTTATACAGCAAAACAGCACAAATCCAGCTTAAAGTATAGATTCTTCCAGGTGTTTAATCATTAAAAAAAAATAAGGACAGGTCATCCTCAATAGCTTTGAAAAGCTTTGATCTGTACAAATCTCTAAATGTCTTATTACTATAAAAATTGATTTTGAAAAAGGCTTTTCTATCTGTTTTTACATCTGATTCATAGAGAAACTCTGAGTTAAAAATAAATATTGACTGAGGCTTAAAACCTCATACTTCTGGACATAAGGAAACATTTGAGATCTTTTCTTCCAGTTTCTCATTAATGCCAAGTAGTCAGTTGCATTCTAGCCTAATTCCCTGGTGATCCTAACCCAATACCCCATGGAGAGACAATCTATGTATTGGAAAACTCTGACTGTTAAAAATGTCTTGACATATTGAGCTTGGATCCATCTCTTGGCAAATTATGACCATCGATTGTACTTCTACCTTTAGAACATCTATTTTGCAAAGTCACTCCTACATTCACAGCTTTGCATTATCTCAGGTAAGCCAAATGTCCTCATAAAGTTTCCAAGGAGGCACTTGTTTGTATGCTGCAATGGAACTTTAAATTATATGCTGATTTTTCATGAAACTTTTAGTGCTATACTTTCTTTTTACTTTTTAAATTTTTTATTAATTTATTCATATTCCATCTCGATTGTTAGCCCTTCCTCTGTTTCCTCCCATTCTTCCCTCCCTCCCACTTCCGCCCTTCTCCCCTCCCCTATGTCTGTGATTGAGGGAGATATGCTCTTAGAATATCAAGTCTCTTCTTTGTAACTTGCTATCCTTCCTCTGAGTGCCACCAGGCCTCCCCATCCAGGGGACGTGGTCAGAAAAGGGGCACCAGAGTTCGTGTGAGAGTCAGATCTCACTCTCCACTCAACTGTGGAGAATATCATGTTCGTCGGCTAGGTCTTGGTAGGGGTTCGAAGTTTACTGCCTATATTCTCCTTGGCTGGTGCTTTAGTTTGAGGAGGACCCCAGGACCCAGATCTACCTCTGACAAAGGTTTAATATCCAAAATATATAAAGAACTCAAAAAATTAAACACCACAGAACCAAACAACCCAATTGTGAAATGGGGCTTGGAACTTAACAGAGAATTCTCAACAGAGGAATACCAAATGGCCGAGAAACACTTAAAGAAATGCTCATCCTCATTGGTCATCAGAGAAATGCAAATCAAAATGACACTGAGATTCCATCTTACACCGATCAGAATGGCTAAGATCAAAAACTCAAATGACACCACATGTTGGCGAGGATGTGGAGAGAGAGGAATACTCATTCATTGCTGGTGGGAATGCAAACTAGTACAACCACTTTGGAAAGCTATCTGGTGCTTTCTCAGAAAAATGGGAATAGGGCTTCCTCAAGACCCAGCTATCCCACTCCTTGGAATATACCCAGAAAATGCCCTACCATACAACAGGGACATATGCTCAACCATGTTCATAGCTGCTTTATACATAATAGCCAGAACATGGAAACAGCCTAAGTGTCCCTCAGTAGAAGAATGGACTAAGAAACTGTGGTACATTTATACTATGGAATACTACTCAGCTATTAAAAACAAGTAATTCTCGAAATTTGTGGACAAATGAATTGATCTTGAAATTATCATAATGAGTGAGTACACACAGAAGCAAAAAGAGACAAACGGTATATACTCACTTATATCAAAACACTAGTCCAAGGGATATGTACCATGAAAAACTTTACTTACCACGAAAGTGGGTCAGAGGAGAGGACATCTTATTGAGACTTTAGGTGAGAGTAGCATGAAAGAATGGGGAAATAGTAGGACACACAGGGTCCTGGAAACCTACAAGAAGAACTTTATGACGTGCTGTGCTTTCTGAGATGGTTGGGCCAGAGAGGTATACATACTGAATCTGGTCTGAGGAAATTTCATTCTACAACTGAAGGCTGAATGTTGCAAGGAACTTTACCAGCCACCACTTAAAGAACAGACAAGTTTAGATGAATGGAATGTCTGTCTGAATCTCAGTAACACTTATGGACCAGTTGAAGAAACTACTAATAAAAACTAGAGCTTACTATCCTTATCAGATTGTCTACTACCAAAAAGACAAAGAAACAGAAGACAAATGTTATCAAAGATGTAGAGAGAAGCACTCATACACTGTCCAGGCAATGAAATGGTATGTGTCCTTTTCAACAAACAGAAGAGTGGAACCCGAATTTCCATCTGAATCAGAGTTCTCATCCTAGGCTTATGTCCAGTGTGAATTAAGTCAGAACATTTAAGAGGCAGCTGGACTTCCTTTTTTTTTTTTTTTTTTTTTTTGCTGTGCTGTTCACAAAAGATCCTGAGTCAGCCAGGGCATCCATCCAACAGATGAACACATGAGGAACATGTAGCATATGTGGGCAATGGGATATTATTCAGCAATAAAAGGAATAGAGTTCAGCAACCTGGGTAACATCAGAGTATTATTATTCTATGTGAAATAAGTCAGTCACACAAAGGCAGCTTCTACTTGTTCTCACTAATGTGTCAGAATGAGAAAATGACACAAAGTGAAGATTAATTATGGAAGTGTAATACTTGCTACTAGAGCTCAGAAAGGGTCCAAGGGAGAAAAATACTAGTAACTCTGCTGTGATCTTTTTCAGTGTCACAGCATAATAGGGTTTAACAGCACCTAACAGCACATCTATCTGTCTGTCTATCTATCTATCTATCTATCTATCTATCTATCTATCTATCTATCTATTTATCTATCTATCTATCTATCATTTTTAGAGACACGGTTTCTCTGTGTAGCCTTTGCTGTCCTGGACTCGCTTTTTAGACAGGGATGGCTTCAATGTTACAGAGATACACCTGCCTCTGACTCCCCAAGTGCTGGGATTACAGGCATGCAGCACTGCTCCAGAAGCACCTGGCAGAATATTTTAAAACAGCCACTACAAAGAGTTTTGAATGTTCCTAACAAAATGATAGCTTGGCAAATTGCTCCAATCTGCTCATCATACATCATGCACATGCATGAAAATCTCACAGTGCGTTAACAGATATATACAATTACTGCATGTCACATGCAAATATTAACACAGTGAAATGAGATAGAGACTACAGAAGGCTAGATATATGTCATAATGTACATATTAAAGAATTTTTTTCTAGGGCTCTGAACATTGCTCAATTAGTAGAGTGCCAGCCTATAATGTATAAGGCCAGTGGTTTGATCTCCAGTGCTACATAAACCATGTATTGTGAAACCTGGGTCCTGCCTGGTTTTATATCAATTTGATACAAGCTAGAGTCATCTTAAGGGAGAGAACCACAATTGAGGAAATACCTCTGTAAGATCGAGATGTAAGGCATTTTTAAAATTAGTGATTAATGGGGGAAGGGTCAGCCCATAATAGCTGGTGTCATTCCTGGGCTGGTGGTCCTGTGTTATCTAAGAAAAGCATTGGCAGTACTTGGGACATTCCTGTGCCATGATGTACATGTGATATTCTAAGGACATTTTTTTAGACTCAGTTTTTCCTTTCACCTTTATGTGGGTTTAAGGAATCATACTGAGGTCAGTGTGAGTCAACAGTGTTGTACTTATGAGTAACTGAGAAGTCTGATTGCTTTCTTTTCATACAGAGTAACATACCATAACACAAACCTTACCCTACAGATATGGAAGCACACAGAAGATAGGCTGAGGTTACAGATCTGTTGTGGTGACAGATCCTTAGAATCTGGGCCCATGCTTTATTTGTCCTTGTATGAACACTCAGAGTCAGACTGAGATCATATTTATTTTTACTCTCCTTTCCTCAAGCTTTTGAAGAATCTATGGCTATGCAGTTTAATATTTACTAAGCAAAGATAAAATAACTTTCCATGAACATAATATTGGTATATGGTACCAGCCAACACTGTACATTAAAACCCTTGGTGAACACAATCTTTCTATGAAAAGTAACTAATGGCAAGATCATTTTTCTTTGGTATTTAGGATTCGGGGGTATAAAATGTCATGTGAATTCACTTTGTCAGTGCAGTGGACAAAAAAGAATTATTGTTTCTTTTACTTTGTGGCCATGGTGAGTCCTCAGGAAGTACAGTTGAGAAATCAATTTTCCAAGCTGAACTCTTTTCTAGTCACAGTTCAGGGATTAGAAAAATCCAATTTGGGGAAAATATTGGTCTGCCAGAAGGCTCCCTTGTAGTTTATCTCTTTGAAGTGGTAAGATGGCTTCTGGGTGAATATACAAGCTAGGGTTTTCATCTCTTAGTATAAAATTTCCCCCATGCTTCTTAGAGAATAGGAGTTCAGTGGGCTTTTACCTTCATTTAGGGGTAAAAGGCATCTGTGCTTCAGAAGAAGGCAGATTTAGGTATTAATATCTATTTAGGTCCAGCTGTGACCTGTTGATATCTGAGTTACTTGAAGAAGTTTCTTTTAAAAGACACATTTTTCATTCACTTTTCAATGAAAACAGATTTCCACCTTTGTGGTATGAAATCAAGTGCAGAAATACTTAATTACTAATAAGTATCTAAACCAAAAATAATGCCCCTGAACAACGTGTAGGCAGGACAAATTGTAGGTCAAAGGTTTTGTTGCTGGATTGGTATTCTAACCCCTCCACTGGAAGTCTTACCTAGTTACAGAAGGCCAGTTCAGTTTCCATATTCACCATTTCTAGGAGTGTTTCCGAAAGTCACTTTTATAGATTTCTGGGAGTTTCCATTGCTTTAGGTTTTTTAGTTCCTCCCACAGATGCTCCAACCCCATTCCCAGTACTGCTTCTGTCTGTCTTCTCTCCCCGCCCCTTGCTTCCTGTGTGTGGATGAAATATGATCACAAGCACCTTGTTCCTTCTGCAATACTTTTCATGACTGTTGCCATGACTGCTTAAATATAACGGACTCTTTCCCTTCAGAGCCACACAACAAAATAAAACATTTATCCTTAAGTCACTTTTGTCAGAGTATTTTATCCCTGCAGTGGAAAGGTTAATAATACACACTGTGAGCCAAAATAAAACCTTGTTTTCTTAAGTAATCTTTGTCTGTCATTTTGTAACATTAGTGAGTAAAGTAACTGATACAGAGATGTGATTCACAACTAATTATGGTTTTAAAACTGCCTTCTCATCAACGTGTTTTATCCATTGTTCAAATGGTGGAGTTTTCTTCAGATGGTTTTTACCTACCACCTCCCACTACATCTATAAAGAGAAAAAAAATGCTATCTGTAGTTATGTGGTTTAGACAGATGTATGAAAGAGTGTTTACCTCAGATTCACATGGCCAGCTGGGATGTGTACACTTTATATGTGTATCTATGAGAATTAATTACACTGCACATAACCTGAGGTTTAAATAAGAGGATGGAATTACCAATGGTCATGAATGGTTTGTAGAAGCAGATTAGTTGGTGACCCCTCAGTAATCTTTAAAGTGTGTGACTCAAATATAGTCAGAATCTCTAATGTTTTCCTTTTTTCTTTTATTATTTTTTTACTTTTGCATATACATTTATATTATTACACATATACCCAATAAACTACACACAGCAAGAAAGACCACAAAACAATTAGGAATTATATAAGTGTTACATTTGTAGTGTTTTGCCTATTTGTATTTGGCAACCTTGGAGAAAACATATTTCCTATCTTGGTGAGTTTATAATTCTGAACGTAAGTCAATATCTATCATATCTCATCTTTATCAACCTAAAAACATCTATCTAGACATAAAAACAACTTCACCCCTAAACAACTAAGCTTACTTGTAAAATTAAACTATCTGATCTTCTAACCCATCAGAGACTTGAGAAGGAATAAAACTAATTATCTGAGTAAACAAGAAGTGCAAGTTAGCAGCTTCCAAAATGAGAAAATGACAGAGACAGTTCACTGTCTAAACAGTCATCCAAAACTCTCTATAATGTTGGAGCATAGTCTTCAGCCTTCTGACCAATTATATCTGGCAGACATATTTGTGAGGCATGAACTACTGAGGCTTTGCTTAGCCTGACTTGGCAGAGTTTGGCTATCAACTCTGCCTGTGTCCAAGCTTGCTCACTTTGAGGCAGAATTCTGTCTGTGGAAGAAATGAAGACATTTTGCCCAGTGGTTGATTTGCCACATTTGAAGCCATCTCCAACAGGAGGTTCTTTGATGCTCACAATATTCTCTGAGGTAGGCTGGGTAATGCCAAGAGTCAAAGGATGCTTAAAATCATAAAAACATCTTTAAATGCCATATTATGTAGGTCTCTGAGGTTTTTGAAGATCTTATCTATTTTATTTTATCTATCTATAGAATCGTAGCTTCTGTTAAACTTAGGGGGCATATTCCTGTGATGAAAATAGACTAGTAATTGAGGTGACCATGATTTGAACAATTAACTTGTATTACTTGATTATTCTAAAGAGGCTATAATAGCACCTTCAAAGTATTAAAAGTAAACATATATTATATTTGAGTTGTATGGGTATATTAACTAATATTAGAGTAGAAATATATTTAGTGTGTGAAGAATAATCTTGAATTTGAATTCTATACCAATGTATCAAAATTGAACGTATTTTGCATCAATATACAAAACTCTGTACCCATGAATTAAAAATAACCTTGTTTGTGAGTAACAACAGTTAAGGCCTTAAGTTAAGGAGTGATTCAACAATCTACTTTTTGTCCTGTCTTCACCATGCATTCCTATACTTTCCCTTCTTTCTTTCCAACCCCTATCTCTGTTCCTAAGAAACAAAGATAAAGGAAAAGAGAGAAATCCCCAAGTCCAATCTCATTTTTCCCCGAGTAAGACCAATAATAACTTATATCCAACTCCCAATGGAAAAAAATCCATATCCCAAGAAAGCAACCAAAATCCTACCCAAGCCCCTTAAGGGAAATGGGGCATTTTTCTCTTTTTAAAGCTTCTTCTGAGTGATCTGGGATGAATAATATCTTTGTAGGTGCCCAGATGCAATTGGGGAAAGTAGTTAAGCAAGCTAGGAATATATTTGTGGTCCAATTCTAAGTGAGAATCTTCTGGAACTTTCTGGACTGTTTGCATTCATTGCAGAAATGTCTGGAACCATCTGAAGTACATCTGAAACATATCTATTCATTGCTTTTACTACTCTCTCTTTGTTATAAGCATGACCTCTCATATCCCTGCTATAAAAATATTTTACCTCATTAACTTATTTTAATGTGTATGAAAACTTTTAAAAATGACATTTACTTATTTTATTTTATATGTATGAATTTTTCCCATGTATACTTGTGTACCCTGTGTTTACCTGAGGCTAATGGATGCCACAAGAGGGCACTTAATCCAGTGAAAGCGGAATTACAGGCTATTATGAGCCTCCACATATATGTTAGGAATGTAAGCTGGTTCTTTGCAAGAGAAATAAGCTCTTAATTTTTGAGCCATCCCTTTAGGCCCAAGAAATACATACAAAAATCTTGACTTCTACTTCAAGAGTAAAGATTTCTGCCAGAAGCACAGCTTCCTGGCTACGTGGAAATCACAGAGAAGGAGTTTTCAGGCATTTTACATAGTATGACATCTGGTCACAATGGGATCTATGAAAATTTTTTCCAATGTGGATAACATAGCTTCTTTTAAAAATTATTTATTTATTTATGTAATTTATCCAGATTACATCTCAATTGTTATCCTCTCACTTGTATCTTCTGTTCCCCCTCCCTCTTTCATTCTATTCCCCTCCACTAGGTCTGTGACAGGAAGGGGACTTCCTTTCCCACCATATGATCACAGCCTATCATGTCTCATCCTGGTAGCATGCTTCCTCTTCCTCTGAGTGTCACCAGGTCTTCCCACCAAGGGGAAATGGTCAAATAGGGGGCTCCAGAGTTCATGTCATAGTCAGTCCCTGCTCCCTGCACAACTGTGGAGAATGCACTGTCCATTGGCTAGATCTGGATAGGGGTTCTAGGTTTATTGCATGCATTGTCCTTGGTTGGTACAGTAATTTGAATAGATTCCTCTGGGTCCATATTTGCCAGCCATAATGGTCTTCTTATAGGTTTCTAGGACCCTCTAGATCTTATTTCCTTATTCTCCCTTATCTTTCTCATGGAGTCCCTATAGGAAGTTCCAGTATCTATCCCAATCTCCTGCTAACTGAAGACTTTCAGGGAACATCTCTGTTGGGCTAGTATCCAATTATACATGAGTATATACCATGTATATTTTTCTTGGTCTGGGCTAACTCACTCAGGATGATCATTTCTAATTCTATTCATTTGCCTGCAAATTTCTGGATTTCCTTGTTTTTAATTGTGTAAATGTATCACAGTTTCTTTATCTGTTCTTTGACAGAAGGACATCTAGGTTGTATCCAAGTTCTGGCTATTATGAATAAGGCCTCTTAGAAGCATACTGGCATACTCCTTCTTGAGATCAGTGTTCCATATTCCTGAGAGCTTTATAAGCTGTCCTGGCTCAATGAGTAGAAAGCATTATCAGCTCACATTAATGGCTATTCACAGATACTGACATTTCTTGCTTCCAGGAAAACTATGTCCAACAGAGATTATTTGATCTATATGTTTCTACCTTCCTTCAATTCTGTAGAATCACATTTGCTTCGTGCCAGGCACTGCAAGGACATAAAGCGTGTCAGGAAGGAAAATGGAGAAACCAGTTTTTTATCATGTCATAGTTCTTCCCAAAGTAAACACAGATTTGGTTGCTGAAAATCAAATTTATTTAATATTTAGACATAAATTATACTCTAAGAATACAAGTCACAACACAGCAATGACAGGAAGCATCTGGTTCAATATGTTTCTCTATTGTTCAGTTTCACTGAGAAGTTTCGGGCTTTGAAAGAGTGGTGTAGAGAATCCACAATGAAGAGATAATTTTCCTTTGTGTGTTGATTGTGCTGAAATATTCATCTACCTTGATTTTTGGCTCAAAAGCTCCTGACGTGATCAGCAGCTGTTTGTTCAAGAGTGTGCTGCCTGTCTGAATACAGAAGAAAATAGATTTGCCTTTGACATTCACAAAGGGAGTCCGGAACAGGCTGGCTTCTTTGTGGCATAACAAACACAGCCTAGCATGAGAAATCTGATCATTACAGTGGCTAAGTTGTTGTAATAATCAATCTGCCTATTACATAATGGATATGGATCCAGCCAGTTCAGAAAATTGCTACAAATTCACCTTCTCATCAATGTTATCATACTGCTTTTAGTTGTTCATATTTATTTTAACTTGCTTTAAAGACAGAAAAAGTATCTAGGATGACATAAACAAGGTAATGAATTTAATTCAAATCTTTTTTCTATGTCATATTCCATAAAATTGTTATTTGCTAATAAGAAAATATTAATTTTGATGAAACATCTGGTAAATAACAATAATTACTTAAAACTGTCCTAGGTCCTATATAAATGAAAATAGTCTTGAGCACTACCACCTACTTCAAACTCACTGACTGTGATAGAGAGAAGTTGCCAAGTTGTAGTTAATAGGCCAGATATGGTCTAATGCTTATTTTATAAATACAGTTCATAGCCCCACTCATTCATTGCCATTGTGTGGTTGATGTAAAGCTGTAGTGGCAGACTTGAGTTATTGAAACACAGACTGCACAACACAGTCCAATATGAGTGATCTGGCCCTGCATGAAGCAACCGTGTCTGTCCCTTTGTTTTATACTGCCCTGAATTTTACTGTGTTCACTACTTTTCTCTATTTTTGACTTTCATCTTTGAAAGTTTCATTATTTATGAGGTAAAATGATTTCATGACTATACCCAGGTATAACAATGCTCATTAACAGAATTTTTGTGCTCTTTTCACTGTAAATAGATGTCATCATAAGCAAAATAAAGTGCATTCTTTCTTTGTCAGGTCCCAGCCAGCGGGAAAAATTGAATCAGGGTTCACCTGAAAGAGGGAGTCGGGGGTTATAAGTAGGATACAGAGATGTGAGAAATAATGAATCAAGTCAGGAACTTTCTGATCAAGATTCAGTTTATTGCCGACTATCAGGAACATATATAGAGCAAAGTCAATAGGATTTATTTTAATCTCATTCACCCTAGCCCCTGGGCAAGAATACAATAGCCTAAATCGCTCTCTGTAGAACTTCCTAGTTCTCTGAGTAGTTCCTTGTAAGAACTTCCTAGATTATTTGGGTGGTTCCAAGTTAAGACTTCTCTACTTCTTTCAAAGGTAAATAGTCCAAGGATAACCTAGAACACAAGACCTCGTGGTGAGATAAAGGTCAGCAACTTGAAGGTCACAGCACACAGGATTTCTGACATGGGAGAATTTGGCATGGGTTCCCACATCTCTTCATTGATCAGAATGAAAAAGATAATGTATCATTAAGGACTCATTTGACTGGATTGTGAATAAACCTCCCAAAGTATCTAGAAAATTATCTTGTCATCTACTTTGTGCTTTATGAGGTTCAGTGAAGTAGAGGCACCAAGTGGTAATGTCCCAGTCTTTGCTCAGCAGGGGTGGACCATGAGAATTGGGTCTGAAATGCATCTCAGAAACCCAGAGTATTTTAAAGAATGTTACTGCAGAATTTGGTAACAGAGCCCATGTTGACTCTGGCACACTCTTCCATGTCAGCTGGACTCAATGGACACAGCTAGACCAGTTGCTTGCCAAAGATACATCAGCAGTTGTGTATTTATAGTGTATGTTCACTCTTCATCCTCTCACTTTCCCTTTTGTCAATACATTTCTAGTGTAATCAATGCACCGGATTTGTAGCAGTTAATTTCCTACACAGTGTTTAAATATGTGCAGATATAAATTATAAATAATATTATAGCCATTTGAAATGTATCTTGTGAGTATTACTAATTAATAAATACTAATGTTAAACTTTAGATTCCAATCTCAAAATAATTTTGTCATTTACCATGCACAAAATGTAGATCTCATATATTTAAAAGTGTAATACTTTGATAGAAAGATACTTCTCTAAAAATTATCCTTCACATTTATTTTTTGCTATGGGAAGCAAAACCTTAATCATAAAAGTGAGAAATGAGAAAAAGCATGCACCAACTTAGCCATGAGATTTGAACACATGTTTCACTGTGATTTAGGCACTGGAGATAGAAATAAGCTGGTAGTATCCCTGATTTCAGTGCCAACTTTCATTATTTCTTCAAATCTACTCTTTTCCTGTGCTATTTCCTTTTATTTTTCTGAAGATTCTAAAGGTGTTATTACACTAACAATATGAGATCTTTCCAGTTTTTTATTTTTATGTAGGCAGTTAATATTATGAACTTGCCTTTTATACCCATTGTCATTGTCCCTCATAGATTCAGGTATGTTGTATTTTAATTTCAGTTCAATTCTAAATTTTTAAAATTTAAATTATAAAATCTTCTGGTAAATGGATATTTCTAGAAACTGTCATCTTGAGTGATATAGCCCAGAACGAGAATGAAAAATATTGTGTTTTCCCTCATGTGTTTGCTAGCATTTAAATTTTATTTATTTATTTATTTATTTTTTCTCCTTTATTAATTTATTCTTGTTACATCTCAATGGTTATCCCATCCCTTGTATCCTCCCCTTCTTCCCTCCCTCTTCTTTTCCCCTTATTCCCCTCCCCTATGACTGTTCCTGAGGGGGACTTCCTCCCCCTGTATATGCTCATAGGGTATCAAGTCTCTTCTCGGTAACCTGCTGTCCTTCCTCTGAGTGCCACCAGGTCTCCCCCTTCAGGGGACATGGTCAAAGGTGAGGCACCAGAGTATGTGAGAAAGTAACATCCCACTCTCCACTCTAATGGCATTTAAATTTTAGATGAATGTGTTCCATTTAGAATATCCCTCAAACTTAGGTAGCTAGAAAAAAACTAGGGCAAAATGGTGGGGGCATCTAAGAGGACTTGTGGGAGGGGAAAGTGTATGATCCAAATATATCTATAAAAGTTTTAAAATAGTAAAAAGTATAATAAAAATGAAATAAAATGGCAAAGACAGTTGGAATATATGTAATGCGTGAATGACAGTCGATTACAATATCAACTACAAGCCTCCTTTTCCAATATGGAAATCTAAGGAATGTTAACATTCACAATGCCTCTTACTCCAGACTAGATACATTACAAGGACACAATAATAAAATATGGCCAGTACCTGCCATATTGAGCAGTTTATCTCAAGATTTAGTCTAACAACTTAGTAGATGACATTCTTTGTATAGTTAATTGCCTTTGGTTGACATGATGTTTCCAATTGTTTTCCTAGATATAAGCTATAAATACTTCCTTTACATGTCTCACAAGCAAAAGTCAGAATCCTCCATGTTGAGTTATTGGGTTAAGGAATTACTTAATTTGAACTGTGTAGAGAGATTACAAAATCTAAATAGCTAGAGGAATTTGTGTTTCTTTGAAAATTCCCATGACTCAACATCCATGTAAATTTTGGAATTATTATACTTGTAAAATTCCTCTAATCAATAGAAGTGAATTGCATTTCATTCCCTTATGAATTAAAAAATTACATAGCTTTTTATAACAATGAGGTCAGCAACTGTGTAAGCTCTTTCCAGCTACTAAAGTCTCTTCTGAGAGTCATGTTTTTGAATCACATATTTCAAATTTACTTGCTTACTTTTTAGTTTTTGATTTGTGTAAATTTTTTCAATATTATAAAAAGTTGCCTCTTGTCTTTATTTTTATTAGTATATATTAACTATACTCAGTGAATTTTATTTTAACATGTTTTCATGTAGGTTTTGACTTTTTCAAAACCTACTTTATTGGGGATTCTTTTATGCCTCTACCTCCTTTGCAACCTACCTCCCCTATATAGGAGAGAAAGAAGGTTAGTAGGGACAAGGAAAGTAGACCTTTTTAGATTCAGTTCCTTGGGTGCAGTTCCACTCTTTGCTTTCAGAATTTCAAAAGCAAACATAAGCAACAGAAGCAAGCAGCAGTAGGAGTAACTGCAGAACAAAAGCAGCCTTTTAAACATTTTCTCAAAGTGAAGTGAAGTCATGTAAAGTATGCAAAATAATATCTCTCTATCTTTGGTCTCCAATTTATCTCCTCTCAGCATCCATATCAGGGTGTTTTCCAACTTTCAAAGACCATGCCCCTGCACGATGAGTTCCTAGCTGACAAAGATCACATGCCCTCTTCCAAATCTGTTTTCAGTGGACAAACACCACAGGTCCTTACACTAGGGAGTTTTACATCTCATACTTGGGATCAAAATAAAAACATGTTTACATCCAGCACATTTTCATACATGTATATTTTATTTTCATCATATTCACCTTTGTTCCTCTCTCTTATCCCCATTTTAGATCATTTTCTTTTCCTCACCTAGTCCCTGTGATGTTTTCCCACAATTTTTAAACATGACCCATTGAGTTCCATTAGACTTACTTTCAGGAACATGGGTCAAAATTTGTTTATAGAAGCATGCACCTCTTACCAGTGGCTATAACACTGAAGAAAACCTCCCTCCCAGAATCCATTAACTAAGTACATATAAATCCTCAGATAATATGGCACTTCATGTATCCTTTACCCTGTGTTAATGAGCTCAATCATGTGCAGGAAATCACAAATACTGTGAGTACAAGCATGCAACAGCTATGTCATTCTCAGAAGTCAGAACACTACACAGAGTCTACCCTTCTCTCCAGCTCTCATTTTCTTTCCTCTCTTGCACTGATGTTCCCTGAGATTTTGGAGGATGGGAGTGATGACATGAAAGTTGATCCTCAAGTCTTAAGAACTTTAGATTTTACTTTTGGTTTTTACATACCATATACAAGTTATAGTATGATGATAATAATGAATCAATTTTCCCAATGGGCTTTAATTTTTCATTTTTCTTAACAATTTTGTTCTTGTATCTCATGTTTTAAATTTTTATTTTCCTGTATTTGTATCACCAATTTGCTTGGCAATAAAACTTCATTTGAGATAGAATACTACTTTTCAGTCATCAGAGATTACTGCAGGCACTCACATTAGTTTCTCAAATGTCCAGTATCAGTGTATATGTTCACTCTCTTGGGTTTTTTTTCCCTTTTCTATTTTTTGATAGGGTCTTGTCACACACAATAGTAGCTTAGTCATAACTTTTTCTGTCTGGAAAGTTAAAGATATTCACTTGCTTTTTTTTAAAAGTAGGGTTTCTTTGTTCAAATATCATTTAAAATATGATGCTATGGCTTAATTGTAAAATGTCTCCAACAGACTCAGGTGTTTTATTGGTAACTGTCTGGTATCTTAGAATGTTATAGAGTCTTTAGGAAGTATGATTTAGCCAAAAGAACTGGGTCAGGGAACAGTGACCTGGCTTTTTTGTCTCTTGGTCAAGCCCATGATATGTGATCGAACCAAGTGATTCCTTCCATAATGTCTCAAACTGTGAGACAAAAGAGATTCTTCTTCCTTTAAATTGATTCTTGTTAGGTCTTTTGCAACAGTGGTGATAAAAGTAGTTAATGCATTATTTTATGAAGTTCAGTGGAGATGTTTGTACTAAACTTTGGTTTATGGCTGGGCTTAATGATGTATACCTTTCATCCCAGCACCTGAGAGACAGATGATGAAAGTTCTATCAATTTGAGGCCAGCTTGTTCTACACAGCAAGTTCCAGGACTGTAAGGGTTATATAGGGAACCACTATCTAAAAAATATTTTGAACTGTAATTATATTAGTTCACTGTAGTCTAATTAATACTTCAATGGCTTAACAATAACTTTCCTAGGGTTGAACATGGAATATTTAAGATAATTGAAAATATGTTGCAGTTACAGTTCAAAGTTTTAGTTAAGCCTGTAAAAGTTGTTAGATTTTAATTTTAGCTACATAGTTGTTTGTTGTTGTAATGTATCTACTTTAAATTTTATTATCCTAAGTGGTGGAGAGAAATGAAGATTTTCTAAATATAAAATTGTTGTTTTTTTAATATTTAAAGAATGAAACACTATTAACATGAAAGTACATGTTGCAACATAAAAAGATTAAACTATAGAACATGTATGAAATATAGTTCCTTTCATTAGAGTAATGTTTCTGAGTTTACCATGAAATGAATCCATATCTATGTATATGTGTATGCATATGTATATGTTCTTTATTTCTCAGAAATTCTCTTTATTGGCATAAAGTTTTCATCTCATGCATTTTTTATTTTTCATTTCTTTCATACATCTAATTGAAGGCTAGGATCCAAAATATGTGAAGAATGTAAGAATCTATTGTCAAGAAAACAAATAGCCCAACTTAAGAAGGAGTACAAAGCTAAAAAGAGAATTCTCAATAGAATAAAGTATAAGGGGCATGCAAATCAAAGTTACTTTGAGATTTCATTTTACACCTGTCACAAAGGGTAAGGTAAACAACACAACTGACAGATTATGTTGGCAAGGATGTGGAGTAAGAAGAACACTACTACATTGCTGCTGGGAGTGGACTCTTGAACAACCTCTGTGGAACTCAGTGTGGTGATTCCTCAGGAAGATGGGAACCAATCTAACTCAAGATCCAACTACTATGCCACTCTAGGCCATACAGTCAAAAGAACTTCATCCTTCAACAGAGACACTTTCTTAACCATGTCCATTGCTGCTCTACTCATAATAGCCAGAAATTGCAAACAACCCAGATATTCCCTAACAGGAGAATGAATATAGAAAATGTGGTATGTGTATTTGCACAATAAAGAATTCCTCAACTGCTTAAAAATGAGAACATGAAATTTGCCAGCAAATGAATTAAACTATAAGCATTTCTTCCTGAGTAAGTTAACTCAGACTCAGAAAGATGAATATGGTATATATTAACTTATATGTGAATATTAGTGTGAAAACAATGATAACCCACCTACAACCCATATAATTTCAGAGAGTAGGTATAAAATAAGGAACTACAGGAAACAAAGAGATCTTGCTGTAAAGGAAAATAGAATAAATAACTATGGATAGTTGAGGGGAGGCTAGACTGGGATGAGGAAGTGGAGAGGAAGAGGGGAGGCACAGTTATGGGAGAGAATATAGGGAGATACAGCTAAAATTAAAAGATATCTGAAGGGTAGTATGGAAACTTATCACAGTAGAAACTTAGTAAATACGTACATATATAAAGATGACCTAAATAAAATTACCAAGCAGTGGAGAACCAGAGCCCCAAGTGGCCATCTCTTGTCACCAAATGAAGCTTCCAATACTGGGGTTTGGTTACATCTAATTGAGTCATTCACCAAAGGGTACCCACAGGAATCTCCAAACAACCCAGGCTATTTTCAAGACTATAAGTTACTCTCCAAAATCTATGACAAGGCCCCATATTAAAGAAAATACCTATATAACTTATTGAACATGGAGATGTGGAGCTGGTGCCTATGTAGAGTTCCCCCCTTCATTTAGTGTTTTTGGAACAGGAAGGTACTCTGCATGCTATCAAAAGAGAAACATAAACACAAAGGCAGCAAAATTACTTTATCTATAATGGTGTGCTGTAAACAAGGAGTGGTAAGGAAATGGTGTCATAAAAGTCATGAAAGTAACCAACCAATAATTGATCTTACTGAAGGCCTACTCCACAAAATGGGACCCCACCTGACATGAATTGGGTGACCATAAACCTGAAACAAGGTAGCCCAGGTACCAAGGGAAAAACCAACTAATAATGGTTTAAAATCACAGACTCTGGTGCCTCACCTTTGACCATGTCCCCTGGAGGGGGAGACCTGGTGGCACTCAGAGGAAGGACAACAGGTTACCAAGAAGAGACTTGATACCCTATGAACATATACAGGGGGAGGTAATCCCCCTCAGGAACAGTCATAGGGGAGGGGAATAAGGGGAAAATGGGAAGGAGGGAAGAATGGGAGGATACAAGGGATGGGATAACCATTGAGATGTAACAAGAATAAATTAATAAAGGAAAAAAAAATAAAAAACAGAAAAATTATAGTGATAAATGACAGCTAATGATATTCTGTTATACTCATAGACAAATTTCTTCTGCTATTATCAGGGAAGTTCCCATCTACAGCAAATGGGAGCAAATTTAGAGACCCACAGCCAGACATTACACAGAGTATAACAGAACTTGGAACATTTATCCCTAAATAGGATGTTCCCATTAAATGCCACCCTTTCTCAGAGCTCAGGGAATCCCACAGAAGAGGAGGAGGAAAGTGTATAAGAGCCACAGGGGATGGAGGATACCAAGAAAACAAGACCCTCTAAGTCAACATAAGCAAAGCTCATATTAACTCACAAAGACTGAGGTAGTATTCACAGAACCTGCATGGATCTGCTCCATGTTCTCTGTGTTCATATATAATGGCTTCCAGTTTACTGGTCTTATAGTGTGCGAATGAGTGGATCTCTTGAGTCTTCTGTAGGGCTCTTTTCCTTCTTTTGGTTTATTTTTCCTGACCTTGATGTGAAAATTTTCATTTTATCTTATTCTATTTTATTTTCAAGTGAAAACATAGCTTTGAGAGTAGAGGTTAACAACTGTCATTTATACCTGGTGGGAGAAGGAAAAATACAAGTTTTCTCCAATAGAGTGGCACTAAGTTTATGAACTACTACAGGCCAGGCCTCATGTTCAGGAGTGGTTGACCAAAGTATAATTGAACTCCACAGATTTTTTTGTGAGCTTTTATTTGTTTACAGCTTGGTGTTTTGTTTTGTGCATGTGGTTTTATTTTGTTTTCTTTGTTTTGGAGGTTTTGTTGTTGTAGAGGATTTTGTTTCTTTTCTGAAAAAGAACTTAAGATTGAGTGCGTAAGGAGGCAGAAAGGATCTAGAAGGGGGAGGGAATATGTGAGCAAAACATATTTTATTTGAAAATTGTTTTAAATAATGGAAAAACATAATAATAAAATTACTCTTAAAAAGAAAAATTGTCATTTATGATTCAATTTTATTTATTTTGAAAACATTAGATGTCAATTCAGAATGACTTCTCTTTAGGAAAGCTTTCTAGGACAATTGGAGAGAAAATGTTAGCAATGCAGTAAAGAAAATGAAATGAAAGCTCTGTGTTATTGATGAAACTTTACAGTCAAAAGTAATAGATGTATTTTTTTTAAAAAATCCATCAGCAGTGATACATTCCTCCAGCCAGTGTGTTATAGAATGAATTAAGTAAGAAAGAACTAATGGCCAAATGAAAGAGGGAAAAGATGAAATAAGGTGAGGAAATAAGCAAGGAAAGGAACATAAAGTTATATTTAATAAATTACTGTGGGCACTTTTATTTTTGCACATTAAATATTCAGCAGTTCCTAACTAATATGGTACTAACATGGGCCTTGAAAATTATGCTATAGCTGTGCTAGTTTTAAATTATAATATCTATCATATGTCAATAAAGATAGCTTGACAAATGCTGTGGAAAGCCAAACCTCATCAGTTTCTAATTGTCTCAGTGTTCTAGGAAAACTAGGTTATTCTAGATTAAACTTGTACATGTTCTATCATTGGGTCATGAAATCTAGTCCCTGGCATTAACTTTTCTTCTGGCAAAATGATCATCTTTTACACACTACTATTACAATATTGATTTAGAAAGATAAATTGATCATACTTATTTATAATAAAAATGGCAAAATTTTAAATTATGCATAGGAGGTAATTCTGAGATCAGAAAAGATGGAGGCCCACTCTTAATGAATACTGTGCCTCAAGGAAAATTCTTTTTGTATGCTTGATAAAGTATCCCATCTATCAATGATGGCACACTTTATTATTGGTTTGTTTTAAAATCAGAAGATGATATGTGTTTCCATAAGAAGGTGTTTATTATGATAGCACTGATTGAACGCACAAAGTTAAAGAATTTCAGTGCTGTGAAGAATATAATGAGAAAGCACTACATAATCAGAATTTCATCTGTGTTAAAGGAACGTGAGTGCCTGAGGGTTTAGCATCCTGACACGGATCAGGTAATTGGTAATAAATAATGACTTCATGTATTTGTGCCACTATGCATCAGCGCCTGTTCTCAGTCTTTGTATAGTAAACTTTTGTCGCATCTACCAACT
The DNA here is from genome assembly GCF_964271855.1 of Acomys minous. Lineage (NCBI taxonomy): Eukaryota > Metazoa > Chordata > Mammalia > Rodentia > Muridae > Acomys > Acomys minous. Next base: position 3,129,728 of record NC_140499.1, read on the forward strand.
TGCTGTTTTCTTGTTATTTGTTTTATTGTAATACTTACATATTATAAACTTCCATTAGTAGTATATTTTTGCTGAGTTTTCACATTTGAATGCTGTATCAGTACTTCACTATTCCATTCCAGATAATTTATCCATCAACAAATACTCTCAGCTCCTGACTACCAGCAATGCACTTATCTGTCCATCTTTGCTTTCTGGTATTTTCATATGAATGAAATCATATATATTATTTCTATCACTTGCAATATTTTTAAGTTTCATCATCTATAACATACCTCTTGTCACTCCTTATTTCTTTGCTTGTATTAGGACAGTTCTGTTATCCAGACATGTCACATTTTTTTTTATCACTTCATCATCTGATGGATATCTGGGTTGCATACCTTTTGGTTTCTAGGAACATTTGTGTACAATTTATGGACATGTGTGTTTTAACTTTCTGAAATTTGAATATGAATATAAATATCTCCACCCCTAGTAATGTTACATTTCATGTTTTTATTGAAAATATATGTTTTCCTGAAATACATTCTGATTATGAGAATCATATTCTAACTACAGGAACCATCCCCCCACTTTCTGAATCCTCTCCATCTCTTGACCTACATAAATCCATATCCTTTCTTGCTCATTAGAAAACAAACAGGTATCTATAGTCAACTATTCCAATTCATGTACACTGTCTCATACTGTCTTTTCCCAATACAGAAAAACAGTGTACTATTTTTGCCACACTGAATGACAGAAGCCTATGGTCCTTAGTCAGAGCTTAAAGGGAATTCATGTGACTGACACATGTGAAACTGTAAAGGAAAGTGGTTTTGCTATGCTAAGTTTTTGAGATAGTAGCTTTTGCCTGTTACAGCAACAAACACCATAGCCTAATCTAAATGGGCATATCTTATACTGCACATTTGCTGAGTGATTTTATTCATTATTAAATCATACATTTCATCAAGGGAAAACATTGAAAACAACAAAAGTAACATAAAATATAAACAAGATAAACAAATGAACAGAAAAACAAAAACCAAAAGAAAAAGCACAAGAAACACATAGACTCAGAAAAACACACTGAATCCCCTAAAACCACAAAATTAGATGATATAAAAGCAAAAGATCTTTAGGGTAAGGAAAAGTGCTCAGACAAAACATTATGAGACAAAAAAAAAGTCTAAACATGTTACTGAATTCACTTTGTGTTGGTCTTCTACTGCTGAGGACGGCATTGGTATCCCAGTAAAACTCTGTTGGAGAAAACTAAGTTTTCCTTTCAGGGTGGTTTTCAATCATAAGTAACTTTTGGATTAGGGATGTGGGCTTGTGTCCACTTCTATTCTTAGCAGTGGGGCCCCATCAGGCCCAGACCTGTGCAGGCACTGTGCATACTGACAACTCTAAACAACCCATGGTATTGATCACTCTTCACAAACTGATGATAGGCTCTATTGCTGAAAAAAAATACCTTCACAATTCATTGAACATGGAGAAGTTGAGCTGGTGCCTTCCTACCTGGAACTTTGACATCTGCTGACCAGTAGTCATGGTGCTGGAAGGTACTCTGCAATCTACAAAATGAGAAATATAAATATCAACTGAGCAACAAACCTTTCCATCTATGATTGTGACCAGGTGACCTACATGCAAGATTCACTAGTGCATTAGTGGCACAAAGCCTGTAGAATTAACTAACAAATACCAGATTGGTTTAAGATGTACTCCATGAGATAGAGTATATTCATGACACTGCTTATATGGCCAAGACTAAGTAGTCCAGGGACCTATGGTAAAACCAAATACTACTATTCTTCTGAAAAGATATAGCCATAAAATGACTCCTAACAATATTCTGCTATACTCAAAGATCAATGTCTTGCTCTGTCATTATCAGAGAAGCTTCTTTCTGCAGTTAATGGTAATAAATATAGATCCACAGTGGGATAAGGTGCAAAGAGAAAGACAGACCTTGGAATACTTTGTCCTAAATAGGATGTCCCCATTAATTTCCTTCATTTATAAATCATTGATCCTTGCAGAAAAAGAGATAGAGAGATTATAAGAGCCAGATAGGATGAAGGTCACCAAGAAAATAAGGCCTTCTAAAGAGAGCAGAACCAATGCACATATGAGCTCAGATAGACTATGTTTTACCTTTTAACAAATTACCAAAATACATTTTAAAGTATCTCCATGTTACACTTCTATTAGTACCAAAGAAAAACTTCCTTTTCCCCACATTTTGCCCATAACCAGGCCCAGTTTTCTGCTTTAAGATCTTGAATAGCATGTTGCTGATCTTGCCTCTTCTTGCCACCTCAGCAGACACTATGTCAAACAGTGCCACTGGTTGTTTTTGACAAATGCCTCAATGGAAAAGATTGTTTCACTGGGTGAGCTTCTGAGGTCAAACGAAGATAATCTGGAGAGTAGGCTTTCAGGCAACTGTCAGACAGGTCAAATCATGACAGCTCTCTGAGAGTCAGGCTTTAAAGAGAGCCAAATTTGAACTGACCCCTTCTCTGGCAGCTAATGTTGTTCTACACTGTAGTTTTTGAAGGTTGGCTTTGAAAGCTACCAAGAGTGGGAAGAAGTAGATGGAAATGGAGGGAGTAAAATTGACAGAGCTCAGGTTTTTACTGATATTCAGTCATTTTTCTTTAGTCTGGCTTCTTGAAATATTTCAACTTTGGTTAATTTTCAGAGTTGTAAGAAGTTGAATTTGACTATTTATTTTTCTCATTACCTAACTGCTTTTATGCAAATGATTATTTTTGGAGATCCTTATTTCATCATTCCTAATGACACCCCAACTTGTATTTTTAGAAGACTTATTTTACAAACTTTACATGTGTATGTGTTTGTACAGGTGAGTACACATGAGTCAGGTAAACTCAGGTGCCTGAAGTGGCCAGATGTGTCAGCTCCTCCCTGGAGTTGGAGTTTTGGTTACTGAGCCTAGGAGTGAGCTACCCGACATGGATGCCTGAAACCAAACTCATTTCCTCTGTAAGGGCAGTTAATGTACATCCTTCACAAAAGCAGCACTTGCTCTTAACTGTGGACCCATCTCTCCTGCACTAATTTCTGATCACATTCAGGGCAAGATGAGCATATTGTCATTTGGAATAATGGAATGCTGCAAATATTATGATGTAGCAGAATGACATTACCAGAGCAAATCTTTCCATAAATAAGAATATAAAATTTCAAGTAAAACTATTGACACTGTAAGAATTTAAACATAAAAATGTGTCTTAAACATAAAAATCTAAGCAAATAGAGTGAATTAAATAATAAACTATGGCATAATGGCAATTATTTTGATGAAGCACTGTACCTGTGAGATCTACACTTGGCTAGACTTTGTGATTTCTATCTTTTAATTCCTTAAAGAGTTATTCTACTAATGTCATCGATATAGATGGCTAGTTTCATCTTAAACATCAGCTTGCTGGTACCTTAGAGAACAATCTAATAAACTAATTCCTAGTAAGTTTTTAATTACTGCTAATTGTCTGATGCAAATCATCAAAGCTATGACCTTTATTTAAATGGATCCCTCTGTGAATCTTACAGGAATATTGCTTTTGATGACACATCTACCCTCTACCCACCCTGTTCTCCCTAAGTATTTGAAACATGAGACAAGCACTATGGAAACTTGTTAGCATTTATATCCTAAAGTTCTCAGAGGAGAGCAATTAACAGGGCATAAAACATGGCAAGAGTAGTGTCACTAACGGAACAAGAAGATTTTCAGTTTATTTAATTTGAACATCAGGTTTAACACTTGGCAGATTTGTGGCTTTTAGTCTTCTTTCGAGTCCCCTAGCAAGTGGATCAGAGGCTGTCTGTGACACTGACTGTGTTGCCTCCTTTTAGATCACTTGCTCCTAGCTTGGCTGACTTGTTTGGCGTCAATTGAAGAGGATGTATTTGCTCATGATGCATCTTGATGTACCATTGTGGGTTAGTTGTGTGTGTGGCTCCCCTTTTCTGAGAGGAAGGGGAGGGAATAATGGGGAAGAGGGTGGGAGGAGGCTGTGTTCAGGTGACACACATCTGAAATCCCAGTATCAGAAAGGCAGAGGCAAGTGGATCTCTGAGTTTGAGGCCAGCCTGGTCTACAATGTGAGTACAAGACAGCCAAGGCTACACAGAGAAATCCTGTCTCAACAAACAAGCAACCAAAAAACAAACAATGCCTGAAAGAAACTAAAAGATGGAAATTACTTTTTTAAAAAAGAAAATGTTTTAACATCTCTGAGATCATTCCTTGAACTCACATCAGAAATAATACCTATTTCAAAGGCTCTGTGGAAAATTACATGGCATATATTGCACAAAGTATGATAACAATTGTAAATGAAGATAGAACAGTTCTTGTCTGGGCCATAGCTTTAGCTATAGTCATCATATAGTGCCTGAAGCTCTTTTTAGAATATACTGTCTGCAATTTTTCCTTACAGTACATGAAAAGTTAAGAAAGTAACTCTCTTAAGACCTTTTGCCACAGAGAATTCATCAGACAGCTGTTCTTCCAAGGTCAGTATGCTCTCAAGGTCAACATTCTTCCAGTCACAGGTCTTGCAAGATCAGGACTTTCCCAAAGTTAGCTCTATTCCAAAGTCAAGGCTCTTTGAAGGCCAGCAGTCTCCCAAAGTAAACATCCTTTCAAGATCAGTGTTTTCAATCAGCCACCAGAAACACCAGAGAGAGCCATTCTATGTTATCAGTATTCCTCAGTTAATCTATAAAGTCTGAGATGCCTTTGATTGAGATTGTAGGAACCCAAATCATATTAAACTCCCTCACCATTATACAACTATGTTTTAAGAGACTGAGGGAAAAGCCACAGTTGCTTTTTTTTTTCATGTGTGCATGCTGACTATCTGTGTGTTCTTTGACTGTCCCTCTGAAGCCACTCTACTGTGGCATCTGCAAAATGGAAGGATCTTGCCTGGAAGAGTCACTCCAGTTTCCTTAACTTTGCTTTTTCAGGGTAGTTGTGCAAAGGCTATCTTTCACTGACATTAGCAACCTCGGGATACTTGATTAATGCTTTATTTCTACTGTGGTACAATTAGGAATTGGTCAGAGAAAGTCATCTACATTTTTACCAGTATGCATTCATTATCTAGGACTGTATTTTTGGCTTTGGGATGTTTCCCAATTGTTTGTCACATGTGATATTGTCCTTTTCATTGCCTTGGAGAAGGTACATGCTCTAAGCCTATAAAGATTCATTTCAATTGTCACTTGAAAGGATTTAAAAATACACCTGGAAATATCTCTGAGGGAATTAGTGAATTGGATTAACCAATTAACCCATTCTAGCCTTGGACACTACAATACCTTGAGCTGGAATCCTGGATTAAATAAACAGGGGAAAGACATGAAATGCATTTATTTATCTTTTTCTACTTCCTGACTGAGGACACAATGTGAACAGTCACTTCACTCTCCTGCTATCATGCCACCACCACCATGATGGACTGTGCACCCTAAATCTGTGAGCTGAAATAAACCACTCTGCCTTCAGTTGCTTCTTGTTGAGAAGTCTGTCACAGCAAGAAAGTAACAAATACAAGGGCTTTTGGAGGGATCTAGAGATTGAACCATGGGGTATGAACAGACATGAGGAAGGTATGAGTTGTAGATGCATTTGTTTCTTGAGGGTAGGACAAGATACCTACAGTGTAGAAGTACTATGAAGGACAGAATAGACTATAAGAGTCTCGTGTGCCCATCTTGATGTATTAAGTAGATTTTAAACCCCACTATGTGACAAAGAAGAGTGTGGAAAGAAAAATCACAACCAAAACAGAAAAACTATAAATTTAGAATTTCCCCTTGAAATACTATACACAACATGTAATTTGGGAGTTGAAAATAGATGATTGTACTCTTGAGATAAGAAGGTCTGGGGCACCAGTTTAGACTGTGTCTTTGTGAGTTTGAAGAGCTATTATGGAGCTTCAGTGTGAGGAGATGGATACAGACAGAATCTGGAGGGGCAATCTCCATTGTAGGAATGTGAAACTTGCTTTCTTTATTTTATTCAGCCTAGGAGGTGGATCTATTCATACTTGGAGTAGGTCTTACCTCTTCAGTCAAACTTCTGTGAAAATACCCTTACTGATATCATGGATGAGTTTGTTAAATGATTCTTATCTCACCAGATTAGCAATGGAGACTATCACATTCCTCTAGGCCAGTGTTTTATAAAGTGGTCCTAGAACATCGATGTCTGATTAACAAGGGGCATTTCTGAAAAGGTTACTTTCAGGTTTAGTTGACATAAAGTATCTATCTTCCTAACTATGGACACAAGGTGACTTGCCACACCATGCTTTAGACACTACGTGTTCCACATCACAGTGAACTACTGTACTCTCAACCTATCAGACAAAGGAAAATATTTTCTAACATGAATTTATTTTGTCAGCTGTTTGTCATAGCAAAGAAAAAAGTAATTGATGTAGGAATGAAGTGCAAGTTACCTTTTAACTTCTACTTGAACCCTCTATAATTCTAAGCTTGATAGCACCACAAGAATGGGTTGTAAAAAGAAAAATCTTTTGTCCACAAATTTCAGGAATTCCTTTTTTTTTAATAGCTGAGTAGTATTCCTTAGTGTAAATGTACCACAGTTTCTTTATCCAGTCTTCTACTGAGGGACACTTAGGCTGTTTCCAGGTTCTGGCTATTATGAATAAGGCAGCTATGAGCATGGTTGAGCATATGTCCCTATTGTGTGCTGGAGCTTCTTCTGGGTATATTCCAAGGAGTAGAATATTTGAATCATGAAGAAGCCCTATTCCCAGTTTTCTGAGATAGTACCAGTTTGCATTCCCACCAGCAATGAAGGAGTGTTCCTCTTTCTCCACATCCTCATCAGCATGTGGTGTCCCTTGAATTTTTTATCTTAGCCATTCTGATGGGTGTAAGATGGAATCCCAGAATCGTTCTGATTATCATTTCTCTGATGACTAAAGATGTTGAGCATTTCTTTAAGTGTTTCTCAGCCATTCGATATTCCTCTGTTGAGAATTCTCTGTTTAGTTCTGAGCCCCATTTCTAAATTGGGTTATTTGGTTTGGTGGTGTTTACTTTCTTAGGTTCTTTATATATTTTGGATATTAGACCTTTGTCAGATGTAGGGTTGGTGAAGATATTTTCCCAGTCTTTAGGCTGTTGCTTTGTACTGTTGACAGTGTCTCCTGCCTTACAGAAGCTTCTCAGCCTCATGAGGTCTCATTTATTGATTGTTGACCTTAAGGCCTGGGCTGTTGGTGTTCTCTTTAGGAAATTGTCTCCTGTGTCAATGTGTTCCAGGCTCTTCACCACTTTTTCTTCTAACTGATTTAGTGTCTTTGGTTTTATGTTGAGGTCTTTAATCCACTTGGATTTGAGTTTTGTGCATGGTGAGAAATATGGGTCTAATTGCATTTATCTACATGTAGACATCCAATTGGACCAGCAGCATTTGTTGAAGATGCTAGCTATCCTTTTTCCATTGAATAGATTTGGCTTCTTTGTCAAGAATCAAGTAACTATATGTATGTGGGTTTACTTCTGGGTCTTTGATTCGATTCCATTGATCAACCAGCTTACTGCTATGCCAGTACCATGCTGTTTTAATTACTATTGCTCTATAGTACAGCTTGAGATTGGGTTTGGATATTTCTCCTGAGGATCTTTTATTGTATAAGATTGTTTTAACTATTCTGGGTTTTTTGTTATTTCATATGAAGTTGAGACTTGACCTTTTAATGTCTTTAAAAAATTCTGTAGGTACTTTGATAGTGATTGCATTTAATCTGTAAATTACTTTTGCTAAGATGGCCATTTTTACTATGTTAATTCTCCTGATCCACAAACAAGGGAGATCCCTCCAGCTTCTCGAGTTGTGTTCAATCTCTTTCTTCAGGGACTTAAAGTTTATTTCAAACAAGTCCTTCACTTGCTTGGTTAGAGTAACTCCTAGATATTTTAAATTGCTTGTGGCTAACATGAAGGGTGTAGGCCCATATTTGACCACGTCCCCTTAATGGGGAGGCCTGGTGGTACTCAGAGGAAGGATAGCAGACTACCAAGAAGAGACTTGATACCCTATGAGCATATACAAGGGGAGCAGGTCCCCCTCAGTCACAGTCATAGGGGAGGGGAGTAACGGGAAAGTGAGAGGGAGGGAGGAATGGGAGGATACAAGGGATGGAATAAATATTGAGATGTAATATGAATGAATCAATTTAAAAAAAAATCTTTCCCAAGAGAGTAGCCAGCTTATGAAAAAGAAGCAAGTGAGGCAGATAAGGACTGAAAATTGTGACAAGTCTAATAAGAATAATGACAGTGTGCATGTAGAAAAATGTCTCAGAAAAAGGGATCTTGGGTTGGGTACCCTTAAAGGTTAGAGATTCAATAGTCTTTCTTCAGTGATTACAGTTAAGTTTCGAATTTGTCAACTGGATTGACTGGCTCTTTCATGCTTTCTTCATTTGCACTTTCCTTTATTCATCCTAGATTTAGATGTTGATATCTTCATTGTATTACTGGAAACATGTTTTTTTTTCTGCTAAGTTTGAACATAATTAAAAGGTTAACTCGGTTGTTTTTGCATGTGTGTGGGTGTATGCATGTACATGTGGAGATCAGGTACCAAACTTGGGTGACTCACTTGTGATACTATCTGTTGCTGTTGTTGTTGTTGTTGTTGAGTCAAGGTCTTTCTCTGCCTGGAACTCACCAACTTGATGTATTAGCAAGACACTGAGGTCAAGGGATTCATCTACTCATGTCTGCTTTCTTAACAGCATATGCTGAGCTTTATTGTTGTTGTTATTGTTCCTGTTGTTAAATGTGGGCTTTGGGGATTGGATTCAGATCTTCTTGCTTTTGATAGAAGCACTGACCTATTTTCATTGCCCTGAACTCAGTCCCATAGAAGAAAAAATTTAAATTTAAATTCTACAGCAATGAGAGAATAAAGATTTATATAGACTTTTACTTAATCATCGTTGAAAGGTAAATTTTCCTAGGCCCAGTTAATTATTAGGTAAAGCTTTGTTACTACTTTGAGAAAGAAACAAGCAGCAAGATATAGTTGCAGTTCCCACTCACTACTGTGAAGCTGAAAGTTGTATATTTCTCTTCTAGTGATGTTTCCACTCAGGTGGGTACAAGAGCATATATGAGCACCTTTTGCTGAACACACCCTTGCAGAGCTGGATGGGTTTTGCCATCTGCTGAGTCTCACATAGCCTCCAGTTTGAAGTTGAAGCCATGTCAGAAGCTGATTTTACCAGCTTACATATGTTGCACCACAGGAATCCACATTGGATTTTGGGGGTTATGAGAACAATGGGAGGCCCTCGGGATTTGTAAATGCCCAGTGCTTATGACAAATATCCCAGTAGCCACAGGGCAATGCTCCCACCCTTAGATTGAAGTATTGATTTTTCTCCTTTACTTTTAAGAGAATTTTCACATATTTTTTTTTTGTGTGTGTGTGCAGCTGAAACCACACTATCATTAGTCATTGTAGCTTGTGAGGTTATTTTCGTTCATCATAGCCTTTTGTTGCTTAAAGTTTGACAGAAAATGCCAGTGCTAAAGTGTACTTTGAAAATAACTCCATGAATTTGACATCATTTATAATGTTTCTGGAGATATTAGGGGAGTGGAAAATGGAACATTCATAATTGTTTACATTTTGAAGAAAATTTCTCAGAAGATACACTTCCCACTAAAAGGCTGATTATCTGATCAAAATTGCAGTGATTGAGAGTATCTTGGAATGATGCATGTTTAGAGCCAAACTGTCTTGGGACATCTCTAGTTCCTTAATAGCTTTTTATTTCAGAGGACCTCTATGTTAGACTCCAGTCCTGTTCCTTCTCTTCAACTGGCTTCTAGTATCTATTGTTTTTGCCATTCTGAATGAGAATTAAGTATTCTTCCTAGGTTTCTCCTTGTTATTAGCTTCTTTAGGTCTCTGTATTGTAGTGTGATTATCCTGTATCATGTGGCTAATATCCACTTACAAGTGAATATATACCATGAGTGTCTTTCTGGGTCTGGGTTACTTTACTCAGGATGATGTTTTCTAGTTCCACTCGTTTGCCTGTAAATTTCGAGATTTCTATGTTTTTAATAGCCAAGTTACATTCCATTGTGTAAATGTACCACTGTTTCTTTATCCATTCTTCAGTTGAGGGACATCTAGTTTCTTTCCAGATTCTGGCTATTATGACTACAGCTACTATGAACATAATTGAGGAAATGTCATTATATGGTAGAACGTCTTTCAGCTATATGCCCAGAAGTGGTATAGCTGGGTCTTGAGGTAGCACTATTCCCAATATTCTGAAAAAGTGCCAGATTGACTTCCATAGTGGTTGTAAAAGTTTGCAGTCTCACCAGCAATGAGAGAGTGCTCCTATTTCTTTACATCCTCACCAGCATGTGTTGTTGCTCAAGTTCTTGATCTTAGCCATTCTGATGGGTGTAAGGCAAAATTTCCTACTTTTTTGATTTGCTTTTCCCTGACTAGAGACTTTGAGAATTCCTTTAAGTATTTCTTGGCCATTTGATATACCTTTGTTGAGAATTTTCTCTTTAGTTTAATATCTCATTTTCCCCATTTTTATTATGTTTTTTTTTTTAGGTCTTTATGTTGTTAAGGTTGTTTTCTACAAATAACAAATCCCATCAAGAGATAGAGGCAAGAACCATATGCCCATACTCCTAATAAATCCATTGCATATCAAAAAGTATCACAAGTAAAAAACGTGATTAGCCCATGTAACTTACCAAGCATCATGTTCATCCTAATGCATCTTAAATGTGTTTACAGCATTTCTATTTGTCTACACATTGCCTAAATCATCAAACACAAACAATGTAGAGTAAACTACCCCCATAACCCAATGAACATCAAACTGGATGTGGAAAACTGTTTATATGGTTATAATTCTCAATATAACAAGTTGAAAACCATAAATTAGACCTGGATAACCCAAGACCTACTCCTGTATGCACTAGAATTAACTGTGATCTAGGAAACAAAAATGTAGTCACAGGTCTTTCGCCTTGCCTTTTAATTCTTTACTGCAAACAATGGTAAAAGCCAGAAGCTGAAGGAAAAGAGATGGGTAATGCATAAAGCAAATGTACCACCATAAGCCAGAATTGAAGGTTTCTGAATGAAAATCAATAGCTATCACATCTCATCTCAATTAGGTTAAAACATCTATCTAGATCTAAAAACACCTTTTTAAAATAAAAATACTTTATTAATTACCTAATACAAAGTGATAGATTTCACAGCATATGTTCCATTAAACAAGGCAAGCAGACATTTCCCCAGACATAGCTCATTTAGTTCAAGATTGGTTTGTATTTTTTGTTCTGGGTTTTGTTGTATAAGCAAGGCTACCTTGATTTCATAGCATTCCTCCTGCCTCAGCATCCCAAGTGCCTGATTAGACATATGCACTACAATGCACATCTGTTTATTTTCTTAATTTGTGCACCACTGGTGGTTTTTTTGTTTTTGTTCTTTTTTGGAGACTGGGTCTTACCATGTAGCTGATGGTTTCCATAGAAACTACAATTCATCCCAGGCTGGCCTTGACCTTGATCATGATCCTCTCCAGACTCCCAAGTGTTAGGATTATAGTAGTGTATCACCAAGTCTGGCATGGGTAAACCTGTTACTGCATATATCAGAACATACATTGTTAATGAACAAAGGGATAAAATACTATGAATTTTAAGTGTATGTTTGCCTTGGAGGAGAGATATGATTTTTTTTTGAGACAGGGTTTCTCTGTGTAGCCTTGACTCACTTTGTAGTCCAAGCTGGGCTTAAACTCAGAGATCTGCCTGCCTCTGCCTCCCTGAGTGCTGGTGTACACCACCCTGTATGTCTGAGGGATATAATTTAATTTTCAAACTATATCTTAAAATAGTGTTTATTAATTAGGACTTAATTTTTCTGTTGTTAGTTTTTCTTTTTTATGTATATGCGCATATATGCCAAATGTACTAATGTACCCAATGAAGGCATAAGAGGGTGTCAGATCCCCAGGAGCTGTTGTTACAAGCAGTTGTGGGCTGTCTGATGTTGGTACTAAAAAGTGAACTCAGGTCCTCTGGAAAAGCAGCAGGCATACTAAACCATTGAGCTGTTTCTCTCCAGACCATTTCTTTTCTTTCTTTTCTTTCTTTCTTTTTTTCTTTCTTTCTTTCCTTTTTTTTTTTGTCATTGTTTTATGTTTTTTTGAGACAGGATTTCTCTGTGTAAGAGCCATGGCTGTCCTGGAACTAACACTGTAAACTGGGCTGACCTTGGACTCACAGAGATCTATCTGCCTCTGCCTCCCAAGTACTGGGATTAAAGGTATGCACCACCATGCCCAGTCATCTATATGACTTTAAAAAAATTATTTATTTTTATTTCATGTGCATTTGTGTTTTGTGTGAATCTGTGTGAGGGTGTCAGATGTTGGAGTTCATAATCAGTTATGAATCGCCATGTGGGTGCTAGGAATTGAACCTAGGTCCTCTGGAAGAGCAGTCAGTACTCTTAACTCCTGAGCCATCTCTCCACCCTCCAGATCATTTTATAAACATTTATATATTTTGTTATATATAACAATATATATAACAATATATATATATGTTAAGGTGAAGGTAAGAGGTTCACCTTCAGGAATTGGTTCCAGAGATAGAATTCAGGTCATCAAGCTCGGCAGCAAGTGACTTTATTTACTGAGCCAGCTTACTGGCCATGTCCTGTTTGTTTCCACCCGCCCCCCTACAGATTTATTTACTTATTATGTGTACAGTATTCTGCCTGCATGTACACCTGCCCACCAGAAGAGGGCATCAGATCTCATTATAGATGGCTGTGAGCCACCATGTTGTTGCTGGGAATTGAATTCCGGACCTTTCAAAGAACAGACAGTGGTCTTAACCTTTGAGCCATTTCTCGAGACCCCCTGTTTGTTTTTGAGACAGTCTCTCTCTACATGTAGGACAAGAAGGGCCTCAACTTTCCATCTTCCTGCCTTAGTCTCCTGAGTGACAGGATTACAAGTGTGTGCCACCATGCGTTGGCCAATTTAGTTCTTATTTGGTGATTTCTTTCTAAGGTAAATGCCTCACTATTTAAACTGTAACATTGCAATATCCATAACAATGGCACACAGTTGTACACTCTTATATCACTTTGTACAGAAAGAGAATATGATCTTAGCCTTTCCTCAGCAAGAGTCCTGGTAAATGACTTTGAGTACCAACATACCAAATTTCATCATTGGAAAACTGAACACACTTTTAGGACCCTTACCCAAAAACTATTTTTTCAAGTTTTAAAATATGACAACACTCAGTGACAAAGATCTAGCTGTGGCAAAGGCTTAAGACATACACCGGCTTCTAACAAGATGAAAAAAAAAAACCTACATGCTTGTGAAGCTCATTGTACATCATAGGGCCCTTAGAAATTGAAGTACAAAGCAATATGTAGAAAACTTCAAACAGGCAGCTTTAAGACAGCCTTAGCTTTTCATGATTTTCCCAAAGCCAGTCATGGTATTTGCTTAACTTGTGGTCTTCAGGGTGCACCTGCTTCCACTCATTGACACAAAAGATCCGGTAGGATTGGTTGCCGTGTTTACCAATCCCATGAAGCTCAATCGGATACCTCCACGGCTTTGCCAGATATTCATCTGAGAACCTGATGATGGCTTTTGCATGGAGATCACAGAGACCAAGAGGCTTAGGAAGGTCTGACACATTTCTCCAGTTAACAGTTCAGGCCACCTCAGCTGAAGGGTACTTCTCTAGAAACTCCCACAACACAAGGATGGCCATCTTGCCTGAGGTCCGATTGAGAAATACAGTTGCGGTGAGGAGCTTCCATGCATCATGGAAAAGTGTTTATTGAACAAGATTAAAAGTTGACCGAGGAGGGGTCCATTTCTTGAAGGCTTTGTGTCTTGGTGGGCTAAGAGCTTCTTTGTTGTATTTGCTGGGAAAATACAGGCTTGTTTTTCACTCTTCTACTTGTGTTCGTGGGATGCTGTCTTCTCGAAATGTCTCAGAAGTAAAGTGTTTCTTGCCTTGTGTGAGCAGCTGGGTATTTCAGGGCCACTCTGTAAAACGTCGATATGCAAACGTGCCTCCCCCTCTTGGGCTCCCTTGGATCTGATTTCCTCTGATTCTAAAAAAGTCTGCTCATGCTTGGCATCACCTGCTTCTTCAGTTGAATGTAGTTTCTTTGTATTGCCAGGGTCGGTGGTTTTTCCTTTCCCGGGCCCTTTTCTTTCCCAGCCACGCTGATGGTCTCACTCGTGCAGGCACCCATAAAGCAGAGGGTTCTATTGAGTTGGCATTCACTTTCATCATCTGCTTTCTGAACCACAGATTCTCTTTTTCTGTTACATTGAGCAGAAGCTGAGAGACTCTTCCTGCACCTTTGTTTCCTTTTTTCACTTCCACTTCCTTTTGAAACAGTCATCTTTCTTTTGGGTTTTCTCATCGTCCCAGGGCCAGCATCTTTCAATAGCAAAGGAGTAGCGTTCGGTGGTCTGTTGCTAGCTGGCAACTCTGAATTATAACTTGGCAGAGGTGGCACATCTGCTTTCCACTTGCTTCGTGTCCTGAGGTTCTGGTTTGAAATGTCGTTTTTGTTTGGCTGCTGGGAAGTCAGAGCTGCCAAGCTTTGGTCCTTATAACCTGGACTGATGCCTCCTTTAGACAGTACAATAAAATCAAAATCTTCAGGCTTAAGAAAAATCTCTCCATTTTTAAGAAGATAATTAGCAAATGAACGTTTCGATCAGAACTTCAGTTCTTGTGGGCTGATAAAGTACACATCAAATTTTCCTGCAGTTTTTCCAGATGACCTTTGCTTCACAACTCTTTCCCGTCCACACAAGACAGGCTCATGGCATTCTGTCTCTGCAGCACCACTAAACAGAGTAGAAGCAGTTGGCTCCTGGAGAAGGGAGCTAAACCCACTGCTTATCACCAGTTTCTTTCCATCTTCTCCCAGTCATCCCAGTCCAACAGCAACATCTTCCTTGCAGCGATCCCAAGGCGGGTCTGGAACTAGGTTCTCTCCATGGGTGATGAAGGGGACTGTGTAGTCTCCAAGCTTTGGGCCTTTCATCCCAGATGCTCTGGTCCACTGGGCCCCAGCTGCAGCTCCAGATCGAGGGAGGGGCAGGTGAAACGTGAACACAACTAAAAACACAGGGTGGAAACCAAACACTGACCTGAAAGTCTGTCAATCCCACAGCTGCTTTCCTGCTGCCGCTTCGGCTACAGGCCCCAAAAAACATCTTAACCATTAACCAACTAAGCTTAGTTGTAAGATTAAAGTTTCCGGTCTTCAACCCCATCAGAGACTCGAGAAGGAATAAAACTTAGTTACCTGAGTGAACTGGAAGTGCAGGTTATCAGCTTCCAAAATGAAAAAAATGACAGAGACAGTTAACTGCCTGAATGGTCACCCAAAACTCTCTATAACATTGGAGCACCATCTCCAGCCTTCTATCCCAATATATCCGACAGACTCACCTGTGGGAAAGGGATTATTTGGTTTATTGGTATTTAATTTCCTGGGGTATTTTGTATTTTGGATATTAGCCCTCTGTCAGGTATAGAGTTGGTGAAGATCTTTTCTCAGTCTGTAGGCTGTCATTTTGTTCTGTTGACAGTGTCGTTCGCCTTACAGAGGTTTTTAGTTTCATGATGTCTCACTTATTAGTTGTTGATCTTAGAGCCTGAGCTGTTGTTCTGTTCAGGAAGCTGACTCCTGTGCTAATAACCTTAAGGCTCTTCCCAACTTTTTCTTTTAACAGAGTTAGTGTGTCTGGTTTTATGTTGAGGTCTTTAATCCATTTGGCCTTCAGTTTGTCCAGGGTGATAAATAAAAGTCTATTTGTATTTTTCTACAAGTAGACATCCAGTTAGACAAGCATCATTTGTTGAAGATGTTATCTTTTTTCCATTGTATGGTTTTGACTTCTTTGACCAAAATCAAGCCGGCTGGAGAGATGGCTCACAACCAAAAACATAATGTAAACTCTTGAAAATGTATGAACAGGCAGTTTCAAATCAGGCCTATAGATGAGATTTCCCTTCTTTGCTTAAACTCACCTATTTAATGTTTCCATCAATATATTTAAAGATTGTTTGTTTATGACATTATTTATGTTACTATAAAGCCTTCATTTAAAGTGCCTCAGCATGGGGACATGGAATTTAGGTGACATAAATCTGTATCCCAGGTAACAATCATTCATATACTGGGTCATATTCCCTTTGAGGTGAAATGTTTGCTTTGGAATGATAACTTTAATAATCCTTAAGTATTCTATGAATTGGAAAAAGGAAAAGAAAGGGAGTGATTTAATTATAAATGCATAGATAAAAGAAACATAAAAAGAAATTTTATAAACAGCCTGAGTGTTATATAGATCAGTCACCTTTTCCTGTAGAATTTCCTACAATGCGACTGAACACACCCTTCTTGTATGTCCTCTAGTTTAAAAACTTCCCTAACTAATGAATTAGTACAACTGCAATTTTGTAGGCAGATTGGATTTTTGTGATGAACTGATTTTTGGAGCATGTTTCTTCTGTACGTACATTCCTTCTCTTTTGAGTTGCCCTCATCTTCTCTCCATATTAATAATTTATTTGCTATTATGAACCAATTCAAACCATTACAATCCATGAAAGTTTTCTTGATCATTTCTTGTAATTATCTGACAGCACTTGACAAGATTTATATCATTTCATGGTTACAATGTGGGTCATTCTTTTTTCTATAATTGATAATACCGTTGCTTCCATTGTATGTACTTCATGTCTACATCATATAAATGTTGTGAAATGCTGAAAATTCCAAAGTCAGAGCTATGAGCAATTGTACCAAGAGGGGTACTACATATTTTGTAGCTTTTACAGGGAAAGAGGAGAATCTTAGTCCTGATGAGACTTGATAAGCTATGGTGGGTTAGTGGGGGGGGGCTTGCCTTTTCTGAGGAATAGGGGAATGGGAAGGAGGTTGGGACTAGGAGGAAAGAACGGAGGGGCTATGACGAGAATGCAAATAAAGTAATACAAAAGATAAATGGATGACTGAGCAGCAGGGCTCTTGCTTAACATGTCTCGGTTCCTAAATTCAATTATAACACATCCAAAAAAGTTCTTTGGAATGGATAAATAAGGAGCTTGTTGTGAAAACATGGAGACATAGGTTCAATCTTTAGAGTCCATTTAGAACGCTGAGCTGGTGACATCTACTTGAAATCACTGCCAGGAAGGTAGAAATGGGCATCTCTGTTGTTTGCCGGCTGCTCAGCCTAACTAATCACCTAGCCTCAGGTCCCACTGAAAGATCATGAGTGAAAAATCAACATGAATCCAGAAAATGACATCTAAATTTGAATTTGATTCTCCAAAGACACACACATACATACCTCCCTACACACACAGGCACACATCCATGTAGCCACACACATACATGTGCATGCCCACAAAAGGCTGTGTGGTTTTCTTTTTAAACTCAAATCTTGAAATTCTCTCATGAAAAATGTCCACAATGCTCTTGCTCTGCACAGCAAAAGGACAGTGATGGAGGTCAGCACCTGAGACTGCACCAATTTCCATTCAGCTCTTCATCATGTCCACCCAAGTATTAGTGTATTGGCATTTAGTTGTTTCCAGTCTCACATGTTCCCTCCATTCTTCATTCTTGTTCATACACAGTTTCATAGGACTTTCCCACCTCATGCCTTCTCTCTATCACCTATTACCCCTATTTTTGCATATTAGTTCTTGTTTCATCTTGCATTTCCCTGGTGTCCTTGAAACCCTTTGCCTTTTCCTCCAGCCCCATGCCTTGAGGACTTTAATTTTTTCTTTGTTTTGAAATATCAGGTTGAAGGATTAGAAAAAAAATCAGTTATACTAAAAGCTACAAATTAAGGAGATGGGAACATCCACTACTATTTTAAAGTGGAACAAATCAACTGTGTTTTCAGATGTCATCCAGGTCAAACTATTCATTTCTTTTTATTTAAAAGTTGATTCAGCCTAACAGAGTGTTCTGGTTTTTAATGAGACAGCTTTAGGACAAGGTCTAAGTTCATTGCTTCCTGTTATACTCATCCATTTTCTCACTTACTTTATTAAAGAATAAACTGTGTCTATTTAACTTTGAAATAGAATGTATTTTTTCTCTGATATTAATAATTTTTTTGCCTTTAGGTAGAGGACATTTGTCAGAGAAGTCCATATATTACTAATAGATTGCTCTGATCTGTATTACTAGTTTCCAGGTGACATTAACTTTTTAAAAACCAAAGGATCATATTTTGTTTGATTATGATTATTCCAAAAGCCAGTTGTACTGCTTATTAACAAATGGTACATCCTTGGATATAGTTACTTAGATAAAAATAAATTATAAATTTAATGACTTGTAACTAATGACACAGGGAGAGAGAGGGAAAGCAGCTTATAGTGAGTTTCATTACAAAGAACCAATACTCTAGACAAGAGAAAGAGAAAAGGATGGGTTAAAACTGTATTTTATTTGGTGCTGGAATCTGTGAATTATTTATGTTTCTGGTCAAGGCCTTGGAAGTATTTCAATGAAGCTTAATTTGTCAAGGTTACTTACACTTTACCATATTTTTACTAACTATATCTTCCTGTTTGGTACCACACATAAATATTTTCATTGTGTTATCCATTTATTTGCAATATTGATGGCATTGTAAAATGCATAGTGTTTGCCCCTTTTAACCAATGTCAGACAAAGAATTAAGACTGGAAACACCGGTGTCTTTGTTATAGAAATATGGATGGTAACTCTGATTATTATACAGCCTTTGTGGCTGATGAACCAGCTATAAGTCATACTGTGGAAAATTTATTGTACAGAAATCACGACACCGAATATTTTATCTTACTGGAAATGTGCTGTAAAGAGAAATGCATCTTTAATCAAATACATGATGATGTTGCAGTCTCTTGGACAGACTGTCAGATTAAAAACTTGAGGTTAAGCAAAACTAAAGGCATAGCTCTGGGGAAAGAAATGGTTGGGTACGACGATTTGCATATTTCTCAAGGAATATATTTTTCTTTGCCTTTTATTTAAGACCAGTATTTAGACCATGCTTAAACACAATGTGGAGAATTGTGTCTGATGCTACAGTAAGAAATGAGTGGGAATAATTTGTACAACTCAAATAACAGCTTATCAAACTTTTTAGTTTTCATCTTCTATAGCTGTTGAAACTACTCCCTTTCCATTTGCTCCTCTCCTATCTTCCTCTGCCTCTCTTCTCTCTCATTCTCCCACTGCCTCTGCCTCCCACTCCCTCTCCAGTGTTGTGATTACAGGTATACATAATTGTGCTTGGCCTTTACTTAAAGGCTAGGGATCTGAACTAATTTTCTCATGTTAGAAGCAGCAAGATTTTTGTGTGGAACCATCTTTCGAGTACCCAGCAAAAACAAACCCCACTCTTAAATGCTGTAACCAGGTGTTCTAGGTGTGTCTCTACCTAAATATTTGGTTACAGCCTGTTCACACCCACAGCCAGTTGCTTCTGGAGTTTTGCTGTGTTTTGCTTAGGCATTGGATAAAGAAAATGGGTGATTACTGATGTATTTAATTCTTAAATAAATTCCCTTTACAATATTGAGTATTTTATCCTGATGCTTTTACATTATTCTTTTCCAGTGAAGATACTATAGCTTTGGTATCCTATTTTATAATTTTTAGAAGCTTAAATTAAAAACACCATGGCTAGCATAAGAAAAGACTTCAGGATACTTACATGGTTACTGAAATATAATCAAACCTGCAATATCCTTGTCTCAACCATGAAAAGCTACTGTTACCACCTGTCTCATACTTTCTTACAGCTTTTTTCTATGATTTTTTTGTCTTTGTAACATGTTTGTGACCTTGGAGGTAGGTCACTGGATAAGACTTCTTAAACTGTAAAACATGAGCATCTGAATTTGAATTTCCAGTACCCACAAAATGCTAGGCATGACTGCACTTTTCTGAAATCCAAACATTGGCTGTAGAGACCACAGGATCAAGAAATATCTCTCTAGTCAGCAGTCTAGCTGAAATGGCAAGCTCCTTGTTCAGTTATAAATCCTGTAGAGATAATAAAGGTTGTAAATGCAGAGAGTACCAAACAAAGACACCCTGTGTCTTCTTCATGGGTATGTATGTTGATGTGTGCATCTGAACACTCATGTGTAAGTAACACACAGGCACACACACAAACACAAACACACAAACACACACACACACACACACACACACACACACACACACACACGGGGGTGGGGAGGAGGAAATATTTCTGTCTGTGTTCCTTATAACCTCTGGAGACTAGCTTCTTGTTCTATAAGCTTTAAAGCCACTTCCCTAAGCCCTGTACTTGCTACATCACTGTGAATAATGGAAGTGCCAAGCAACAGTATTCAAGGGAAGACTTTTGATGATAAACATTCCGTACATTTGTATCATCTTATACAGTATGACACAGTAGTGATTATTCACATGTGGCAACTGCTAATTGCCCATTGAAAATACAGTTAATGGTGAGTTCAATCACCAGCATTGCAGATAAATAAGCATATGTATGTATGTTTGTATGTATTTGTGAAATTATTGTGTATAATAGTTACTATTGATCCCCAACCTTGGCATGATCTAGAATCATTCATGAGATAACAAGTAGGACCACTTGCTAGGGATTATCTTGAATAGCTTAATGAAGGTGTGAACACCCAACTAAGTGTGGCTGGCACACTCTCTCACCTTAGGTCTCAGACTGTATATGGAGGAAGTAATTTGAGAGTAAACATTCATCTACCCTGTTCTTCCTGACTGTGGATGAAAGCACCTAGGACATATAAATCGAAGAAAACTCTTTTTATTTTAAAGTTACTTTTGTTAGGACAATTTATCACAATATAACCAAATGTATCTGAAAAACTAAATTTTTATTTTGGTTTAGTACCTAATACATGTCACTTGTGAATACTATAATGAAATATGATAACTACCTTCATATATTCTGGGTAATATTGCCATATGGCATTCAAATAAGATACAACATGGAATGCATAGTTCTTTGTAAAAGCACTTGGCCAGAATACCCCCAAATCACATAATATTAATGTTTTTATTTTGTTAAAAGTTCATATAAGTACACTCATTTATATGGATTTATTAATTTAGAGAGACATAATATTCTAAAAGAGAAAATGTAACAACCATCTCTATATTTGTGTATTATAAGAAAACTAATGACAAATTATGAAGGGAATATCTTTTACCATTAAAATTTATTGTAAACAATATCAAGTAGTATATTATTTGAGAACCAAGAGAAGCTATATCAATGCTTTCAACTAGTCAGTGTACTATTAATGTTGCTCATAGAAATAAAAAGTAGCAAGCCTGGATA
The DNA here is from genome assembly GCF_964271855.1 of Acomys minous. Classification (NCBI taxonomy): domain Eukaryota; kingdom Metazoa; phylum Chordata; class Mammalia; order Rodentia; family Muridae; genus Acomys; species Acomys minous. Next base: position 3,151,264 of record NC_140499.1, read on the forward strand.
AAAGAATCCAGGGTGAAGAAAGCCAGTCACTGAGAACTGCCTGTTCCAGGCAATTGTGATTGCCTTCACTTCCTTACCTCCTTGGGTGGTGTTGGGTTTGCTTAGACAAGATTGCTACAGAAGATTAAGTTTTCCATTATTAGCTTTGACTAGATTGTCCTTGTTTGGTATCTGCTACTGTAATCTTATCTACTTTTGGATACCAGGACAAAGCTTTTTGTATCCAGGCCAGGTCTTGAGCTTTCTTTTCATTAGCGTGCCTGAGAATTCTCTTGCTGAAATTAACAAAGAAAGATGATGTAGGACAGGTAAAAAATATACTACAATGTTCACTCAAATTGAAATTTTATTTATAATTGGCAGCATTATTCTTTCTGACCAATAGGGACTATATGAAAGAGATACATGGGGATACATAGCCGTCAAGCTTCCCCAAGTCTCTCAGCATTTTATTTTTAGGCCAGGATGAAATATGCTTTGTTTTTGTTTGTTCTTTATAAAAATATTTGACCCTGCTTGATCTCAAAGCTGTAGATGGAGAGTTAGAGAGGTGGCTCAACAGTGAGAAGGACTGAATGCTCTTTCAAAGAAATCAGGTTTGAATTCTAGCTCCCACATCATGGCTCACAACCATATGTAACTCCAGCACTAGGATGTCTGGCATCCTCTTCTGGGCTCTCTAGGTACCAGACATGCACATGTGAGCAGACATGCATGTAGGAAAACCACCCATACACATAAAATAAAAAAATAAAATCTAGTCAGAAAATATTTCTCTTGATAAACATATTTTTTAAAAAGATATCATTTCTTAACCCATAGACAACTGGTGATGTTCCACTAATCTTTTTTTCAACTAACTGGGTTTATAATGGCTTTCCCCTTTCTCTTAGTAAGTTCTGTGCTTGAGTGTATGAGTTAGCCTGCATGATTCACTTTCTTCACTTGAGTCCTTGACATCTGTTTTCTAGATTTTCTGAGAATCTCATCTGCTTCCTAGCTACCATCAGTGAACTTCAGTCAACTTTGTTTCCTGTCTAACATGTACTACCATCTTCTCAATTTGGGAACTTGGATTCCCACTGTGCTATTTTACTCAGACTCCATCTGATCTCTCACTTGCAGTGCCTCATGACTGAAAGCATAAGAATGAATTAGGTTTATTTGGATTTTAACTGGCAAATCTCAAATGCAAGTCGTTTAAACAAAACACTATATTTCTTTGAAATACACTGAATGTAGAAGAACAATAACTAGGTGGAAAACACAAATTGTTACTCAACACAATCATAGGCCATGGACTTAGCTGTCTGGGACCTTTGGCTTCCTCTGTGTTGAGATAATTTTTCACTTCAGCTAAATAATTCAAGGTTGTTGGAAACATTGTTAACAATAACTCAGGTTATAGTTTTGGCCACACAAATGCCAATATATTGGAAAAGGCTCTGCTTGCTCCAATTTGATTTTAGATCACCAGAATATCAATTTTCTGCTTCATTTTGTGACTGCTGGGACTTTGACTTCATTCTCTTCCAAGAGACCACAAAGGGAATTGAAATATGTTGGGATTAGATTGAAAAACTTTCAGTTCTGACTAGTAAAGGAGAGTTTTGTATAGATTTAAAAGCTGGACATTAAGAAAACAAAAATGTTTTAAAATGCATTATGGGAACAAACTAATGATTATATGTAATATTTAGAACTGACACCCTGAAGCCACTGCTGATAAAGGACAATGCCCGGTGACTGATAACATAACCAGGATAGTGTTAAGCCTGAGAAGCTAGAAGTAGATAAGATGGAAGTCCCAAGGTATGCGATGTCACGGGGTTGGAACAGCTGACTACATGGCTACCTTTCTGTGCCCTTCTGTGTGTCCTGTACTTACATTTTAGTTTTGTTCGCCAAACAGCTGTTTATAGTGTTAACTCTGGAGCTCTCTACATGCTTTCTTTTTGTTGTTGTTGCTTGTTAGTTTCTTTTCCTCCAAATTCAGCTAAAGCAGCGTTTTGAGAGACAGGATAAAGTGAATAGAATAAAGCTTAGAAAACTATGAAGAGACAAATAGAGTTGCCTTTACAAGAGAAAACTGGAGTAGACCACACACATTTGATTCAAGGACTTTTTGTAGTGTCTTCTGATTTTAAGGTACGTTTAGAAAAAAATTCCTGTGAACTTTCTCAGTTTGAAATCTTAAATCAAGTAGGGAGGGTGATTAACAAACCACGGCAGAGATAGTTCTCTCTTTAGATAGTAGGTCACCTGAGGCTCATGATACTCATTGGGCAATTTACACACACACACACACACACACACACACACACACACACACACACACACCACTAATATGTGAAATAAAAGGAATATAGTTTGATATATAATTGTACCCTGCATTTTTATCCATTTATTTTTTATTATTTAAAACAACTACAAATTTTTTGCACAATTTTTTGTTTTCTTTTTTTATTTAATTGGTTTATTCAGATTACATCTCATTTGATATCCACTCACTTCTATCCTTCCATTCCTCCCTCCCTCCCTCTTTTGCCCTATTCCCCATGCCTAGGTCTGTGACAGAAGGGGACATTCTCTCCCATCATATGGTCACAGCCTATCAAATCTCTTCATGGTAGCCTGTGTATCCTTCCTCTGAGTACCACCAGGCCTCCCCACCAAGTAGAAGTGGTCAAATATAGGTCACTGGAGTTCATGTCCAAGTCAGTCTTCACTCTCCACATAACTGTGGAAAATGTCATGTCCATTGGCTAGATCTGAATAGGGGTTCAATGCTTATTGCATGTCTTGTCCTTGGTTGGTACAATAGTTTAGCAGACACCCCTGGCTCCATATCCACCTGGCATGATGTTCTTCCTGTAGGTTTTTAATGACTCTATGGATCCTTCTATTTCCCCATTTTCTGATAATTCTCTCACCGAGAGTGCCAATAGGAAGTCCCCGCATCTATCCCAGTCTCAGTAAGTGAAGACTTTCATGGGACATCCCTTTTGGGCTAGTGTCCAATAATAAGTGAGTATATACCATGTGAATCTTTCTGGGTCTGGGTTAACTCACTCAGAATTATCATTTCTAGTTCCACCCATTTGTCCACAAATTTCAGGATTTCCTTGTTTTTAATAGCTGAGTAGTATTCCATGGTGTAAATGTACCACAGTTTCTTTATCCATATTTGACTGAGGGACATTTAGGTTCTTGCTATTATGAATAAGGCTGCTATGAACATGGTTGACCATATATCCTTGTTGTGTGGTGGAGCATCTTTTGGGTATATTCCAAGGAATGGAATTGATGGGTCTTGAGGAAGCCCTACTCCCACTTTTCTGAGAAAGCACCAGATTAATTTCCAAAGTTGTACAAGTTTGCACTCCCACCAGCAATGAAGGAGTGTTCCCCTTTCTCCACATCCTTGCCAGCAAGTGCTGTCACTTGCATTTTTGATCTTAGCCATTCTGATGGATGTAAGACAGAATCTCAGCATATTTAAGTTTGCATCTCTCTGATGACTAAGTATGTTGAGCATTTCTTTAAATGTTCCCAGCCATTCGATATTCCCCTGTTGAAAATTCTCTTTTTAATTCTGAGCCCCATTTCTTAACGGTGTTATTTGTTTTGGTGGTGTTTAATTTCTTGAGCTCTTTATATATTTTGAATATTAGAACTTTGTCATATGTAGGGTTGGTAAAGATCCTTTCCCAGTCTGTAGGCTGTCACTTTGTTCTGTAGACAGTATCTTCTGTGTTACAGAAGCATCTCAGGCTCACGAAGTCCCATTTATTAACTGTTGACCTTAAGGCCTAGGCTGCTGGTGTTCTCTTCAGGAAGTTGTCTTCTGTGCCAATGTGTTCCAGTCTCTTCCCCACTTTTTCTTCTAACATATTTAGTGTTCCTGGTTTTATGTTGAGGTTGTTAATCCACTTGGACCTGCATTTTGTGCATGGTGATAGATATGGGTCTACTTGCATTTTTCTACATGTAAACATCCAGTTAGACCAGCACCATTTGTTGAAGATGCTATCCTTTTTCTATTGAATAGATTTGACTTCTTTTCAAAAATCAAGTGTCCCTATGTGTGTGGCTTTATTTCTGGATTTTTGATTCAATTCCATTCATCAACCATCCCATTGCTATGCCAGTACCATCATCTTTTAATTACTGTTGTACTATGGTACAGCTTAAGTTCAGGTATGGTGATTCCTCCTGAGGATCTTTTATGTACAAGATTGTTTTGCTATTCTGGTTTTTTTTTTTTTGTTTGTTTCTCTGGATGAAGTTGAGAATTAATCTTTCAATGTCTTTAAAAATTATGTAGGTATTTTGATAGTGATTGAATTGAATCTCTAAATTGTTTTTAGTAGGATGGCCATTTTTACTATGTTAATTCTCCTGATCCATGAACAAGGGAGATCTTTTCATCTTCTGATGTCATCTTCATTCTCCTTTTCCAGAGATTTGGAGTTTTTTCCAAACAAGTCTTTTACTTGCTAGGTTAGAGTTACACCTAGATATCTTGTATTGCTTTTAGCTATCATGAAGGGTGTAGTTCCCCTAAGTTTTTCCTCTGCATGATCGTCATTTGTATATAGGAAAGCTACAGAATTTTTTTAATGTTAATTTTGTATCCAGCCATTTTTCTGAAGGTGTTTATCAGCTATAAGAGTTCCCTGGTGGAATTTTGGGGTTACTTATGTACACTATCATATCATCTGTGAATAGGGATAACTTTACTTCCTCGTTTCCCATTTGGATACCCTTGATCTCTTTTTGTTGTCTTAATGCTCTAGCTAGAACTTCAAGATTATATGGAAGAGATATGGAGAAAGTGGGCAGCCTTTCCTGGTCCTCAATTTTAGAGGAATTTCCTTGAGTTTCTCTTCATTTAATTTGATGTTGGCTATTGGCTTGCTGTATGTAGCTTTGTATTATGTTTTGCTACGTGCCTTGTATTCCTGATCTCTCCAAAACTTTAAACATGAATTGGTGTTAGTTTTTGTCAAATGCTTTTTCTGCATCTAAGGAGATGATCATGTTGTTTTTTTCTTTTAGTTTGTTTATATGGCGGATTACATTAATGGACTTCCATATATTAAACCATCGTGGCATGCCTGGAATGAAGCCTATTTGGTCATGGTGAATGATATTTTTGATGTGTTCTTATATTCGTTTTGCAAGTATTTTATTGAGTATTTTTGCATTAATGTTCATAAGAAAAATTGGTCTGAAAATATCTTTCTTTGTTGGGTCTTTGTGAGGTTTTAGGAATCAAAGTGACTGTGGCCTCATAGAATGAATTTGGTAATGTTCCATCAATTTCTTTCTTTTGGAGAAGTTTGAAGAGTATCAGTATTAGCTCTCCTTTGAAGGTCTGGTGGAATTCTGTCCTGAAACCATCTGGCCCTGGGCTTTTTTTTTTTTTCTGGAGGGGGGAACTTTTAATGACTGCTTCTATTTCTGTAGGAGAAATAGGACTGTTTAATTTGTTTGTCTGGTCTTGATTAAATTTTGGCAAGTAGAATTGGTCAAGAAAATTGTCCATTTCCCTTATTTTCAAATTTTGTGGCATATATGCCTTTAAAATAGGATCTTATGATTCTTTGTATTTCTTCAGTGTCTGTTGTTATGTATCCCTTTTCCTTTCTGATTTTGTTGATTTTGATACTGTCTCTCTGCCTTTTAGTTAGTTTGGATAACCGTTGTCTATCTTGTTGATTTTCTCAAAGAACCAGCTCATGGTTTTGTTGATTCTTTGAATTGTTGTCTTTGTTTCTAATTCATTAATTTCAGCCCTGAGTTTGAATATTTTCAGAAGTCTACTCCTCTTTGGAGTTTCTGCTTCTTTTTTTCCTAGTGCTTCCAGATGTGTCATTAAGTTGCTTGTAGGAGATATTTCCAATTTCTTTATAAAGGCACTTAATGCTTTGAATTTTCCTTTTAACACTTCTTTCAGTGTGTCCCACAAATTTGGGTATGTTGTTCCTTCATTTTCATTGTATTTCAGGAATTCCTTAATTTCTTTATTTATTTCTTCCCTAACCCAGGTGCCATTAAGTAGAGAGTTGTTTAGTTTCCATGTGTGTGTAGGCTTTTTGTTATTTCTGTTGTTTTTGTAATACAGCTTTAGAACTTGGTGATCTTATAGGATACAAGGTATTAATTCAATCTCCTTGAATTTGTTGAGGTTTACTTTGTGACCTACTATATGATCAATTTTGGAGAAAGTTCCATGGGGTGCTGAGAATAAGGTATAATCCTTTGTGTTTGGATGAAAAGTTCTGTAGATATCTATTAGATCCACTTGCTTCATGACATTGGTTAGTGTCATTATTTCTCTGTTTAGTTTCCATTTCAATGACCTATCTTTTGGTGAAAGTGGCATGTTGAAGTCTCCTACTATTAATGTTTGGGGATCAATGAGTGGTTTAAGCTTTGTTTTTGTTTGTTTGTTTGTTTTTACAAATGTGGGTGTCATTGTATTGGGAGTATAGAAGTTCTAATTGTGAGGTCCTCTTGGTTGACTTTACCTTTGATGAATAAAAAGTGCCCTTCCTCATCTCTTTTGGTAAATATTGGCTGAAAGTCTATTTTATTAGATATTAAAATGGCTACACCAACTTGCTTCTTGTGTCCATTTGCTTGGAATACCTTTTTCCAGCCTTTTACACTGAGGTAATGTCTATCCTTGTGGCTGAGATGTATTTCTTGAATGAAGCAACATGTTGGGTCTTGTTTATGCATCCATACAGGTAGGTAGTCTGTGCCTTTTTATTGGAGAATTGAGAGCATTGATGTTGAAAGATATTAATGACCAGTGACTGTTAAGTCCCTTGATTTTGATGTTGTTTGCAGTAGTGCGTTTGTGTGGTTATATTTTACAATGGTGTAGTTATTTATTTCTTGTGTAATTTTGGTTGTACCTCATCACTTTGGGTTGGAATTTTTCTTCTAGGAACTTCTGTAAGGCCAGATTTGTGGATAGTTACTGTTTGAATTTACTTTTGTCATGGAAAATTTTGTTTTGTCCATCAATAGTTATTGATAGTTTCACTGTGTATAGTATCCTAGCCTGGCATCTGTGGTCTCTTATGGTTTGCAGGCCCTCTGTCCAGGTCCTTCTGGCTTTTATGTCTCTGCTGAGAAGCTGGGTATACTTCTGATAGGTTTGCCATTATATGTTACTTGGCTGTTTTCTCTTGCCACTCTTAATATTTTTCTTTGTTCTATATATTTTGTGTTTGATTATTATGTGACAAGGAAGTTTTTTTTCTGGTCTATTCTATTTGGTGTTTTGTAGGCCTCTTGTATGTTTATATACATCTCCTTCTTTAAATTAGGGAAATTTTATGATTTTGTTGAAAATATTTTTTGTGTCTTGGAGTCTGGCATCTTCTCTTTCCTCAATGCCTATTATCCTCAGGTTTCATCTTTTCATGGTGTCCTTGACTTCTTGGATGTTTTGTGTCAGGGATTTTTCAGATTTAGCATTTTCTTTGATGGTTGCTTCACTTTCTATGATTGTATCTTCTAGTCTCAAGATTCATTTCTCCATATCTTAAATTCTGTTAGAGAAGCTTACCTCTGTAGTGCTTGCTTTCTTATCTAAGGTCTCTCATTCTCATTTTTCTTCTGTCTGTGTCTTTATCATTGTTCCCACTTTCATCTTCAGATTTTGAACTGTTTCATTGATTTCTTTCATCTGATTGTTTGTATTTTTCTGTATTTTTCCAGTGCCTCTCTATATACCCTCTTTTATGTCTTCAAACTGTTTGGCTGAATCTTCCTGCATTTGTTTATGGATTTTATTAATTTCCTACATTATCATCTTCATTACAAAGGATTTGAGGTCATTTTTGTAAATTTCAATTGTGTTTGAGTTGTCAGGGTTACTTCCTTTGGGATAGCTCGATCTGGAGATGTCATATATTTTGTGGGTTTTTGTGTGTGTATGTGTTTTGTGTTCTTACACTGTCCTTTAGCCATCTTGTTGTCTACGATGTTGGACGGTAGTTTCTGGTATCCTTCACTGGTTGTTGAGAGAAGATTGTTTGTGAGCAAGTATAGGTCAAGAACCCTTGCCTGTGGGGATTAAGGAACTCTTCCCTGGAATAGGCAGGGGACCTGGTTTCAGCTCCAGAAGACTTTGATACACACCAAAGGCTCCCCACTGGTTCAACAGAGGTAGGTACTGGTGCCCTGCACCCTCAGGATAAGTTCAAGGTAGTGTATGTAGAGCCAGTCATCCTGTCTTTGGCTGGGCTTTGAATACTATGCCCTCTGGTCTTGGGGCTTTTCGTCCTAGCCTCAGATCACCCTAGAGTGCCTGTACTCATGCTGGCTTTTCTCAGTCATTAAGGTTTCTGCTTGATCCCTCCAGGTAGTGGGCTTAGGTTCCACCAACCAGGGACAGAGCAGCTATAACTTTTGATTGTTGTTGGTTGGGTGGCTAGCCCCTCAGGTCTGTCCATCATCTTCCAAGAGTGTGAGAGGTCCTGCTAGGCTATGGAACATGGCAGGCCTGGTCAGTTTTTCCCAATTGTGCAGGGACAGTCCTCTGGGTCCAGTAGCCATGTTCCTGCCTAGTCCAACTCAGACTGTCCATCTGTGGCAGCTCAGTCCCTTCTGATTGCTGGCAACTCCTGTTGGGTTGGGGTGGCTGCTTAGTTTTTTGCCCTATCCCCTCAGGCCTGCCCAACCTCTCCCATGAGTGTGTGAAGCCCTGCTGGGCTGTGGAGCCTTGCTAGGCTGCATCAGTTCTGCCAAATTGCGCAAGACCAGTCTGCTGGGGCAGATTGCTAGGTTTCTGCCCAGTCCCATTCAGACCATGCAGCTGTGTCTGGATAGAGTGTCCACTGCCATCTGTGTGCCCATGTGGCACCTGGGGGCTTTCTGTGGACTGGCATGGGGCGGATGGGGCAGTCTGAGGACAGATCCACCCATTTTCCTGAGATTTCCTCAGGCCAGGAGCTCTGTTGCTTCACTGTCTAGATCTCAGTTACAAAAACAGACTGCATACTATAGTCCATGATTGCAGTTTGTGGGTGTTTCTGGTCCAGATTCTGGGGACTGGGACCCTCATTCTTCATGGGCTGTTGGATTACCTGTGGCCAGACCTGCCTGAAATCTGCACTGTGCAGATCCCTCTCACCTAGTCTTCTCCAGGTCTTTCAGTCTATAGTTCCTAGTCAAGTCCTTAGTCACCTTCCTGTAGATCAGATACAGTGGGTGTTTGGTGCTGCTATCTTGGAATCCCATTTAAAATGATTTTTATATTTAAATATATTTTTATCATATTTCCCCCTCCTCAAGTCTGTCCAGATTCTCTTCTTGCCCATCTACCTTTACATTTTTAATCAAAAAACCAATACAACAACAAGCACCCCAAATCTAGAAAACAAAATGCAATATCACCCCCAAAAGGCAAACAACTAAAGTGTAATAAATATAAAGCACATGGACACACTCACACACACACACACACACACATACACACACACACACACACACACACACACACACACACACACACACATTACTTGTTGATCAATTACTTTTGAACATGAGGGTCTAGTGGATGATACACTAAGTGCTGTTACTTTGAAGAAAACTGATTTCACATCTTCCAAAGGTTAAGAAATAATTTTAACAGGCCAGCACTTTACATCAAGAGTACATGCTACCCCAATATTGGGAGCTAGCTTAGGGAGTAAAGTTCTTGCTTTTCAAGCACAGGGACCTGAGTTCAAGTTCTTCAACCATTGGAAAAAGTAGTGAAATGCTGTACACTTTGAATTCCAAAGCTGGAGAAGCAGAGACATAACTCCCTGGAGCTTGCTGGTTAGCTAGCTTAGTTATATAGAAAAATTCCAGGTGAAAGTTGGAAAACCAGCCTTACAAACTAGGTGGGCATCAATCTGAGGAACCCAAGGATGACCTCTGGTGTCTACATATCCACATGTATATGCATGCTTGCATACAAACATACACATCACAAATACACATACATGTGTAAGTCAGAACTCCCACATCATATGTGTGTATGTGTATGTGTGGTGGGGGGAGACTAATACTCTAGCTTAGTGCTCTCTGTCTTGAGAGGAGAAGCCACACCATGATTTTAGTGATGGTATTAATTGAGAATATATCTGAAAGCAAGTTAAATAGAGGCCACACTTCTAGGTTCAATGCAGTAAATATCATACTGCATTGGCTCCTGACCTTCTATTTTCAGAGTTAATGAAAATAGCAACTCTACACACAGAAAGACACAGTAGGATCTCCACTGCGGCTATATAAGAGAACCACATGTAAAGGACAAGGCCCATTGCAGGATAATTTTATCAGAATCTGTAGAATGACATGTGCGTATAGTTATTTCAAAAGCACTCCCCAGTTGATACTAATGTAAAAGGAGTTTTGAAAATCACTGACAGAGATATGAAAAAATAATCGTGAATTCTGCCATCTAGCAATCAAGAATCTTGAGTTATTACTCACATTTAGGGTATTGCAATATAACTATCACATTTCTCAGTTTCTTTAGCTTGGAAATGAAAAAATGAAACTAAAACTCTCCATATATTTCTTTTTAGCTCTGTGACTCTTTGAACATGTTCCTGGACACTTGCATAAGAATAAACTTTTATATAACTAGGCCAAATATACATTAAACTTCATAAAGAATCCTTCATGAGTACATATATTGTAAATATACATAATGCTTTTATAAACAATCAAACACAAATCACATTTGTGATCTGTTGTTTTCATTTGTGTATGTATATATATGTTCCCACCTATGTGCATTCAATTTTATGTTCATATGTGTGTATATGTAGGATCCAGATGGATAACAGCAATCTTTTCCAATAGTTCTTCTATTCATGTTTTATGTGTTTAGTGGGAATGTATACATATGGGGTAGTGCATATACACTTGTGTGCAGCGACTGCTCTGTAATTGCCCTGACGTATTGAGCGAGGAACTGCGGATTGAAGAATACTCAAGACAGCAGGTCATCCATTCTAAGAGAATGCCATTTAATGAGGAGAGGTCATGGCCTTTTATACAGTACAGAGGAAGGTGGAAAAATATAAGACGATGTAGATAGGAAGTCCCCAGGAAAGAGGAACCACGAAACCAAGGTAACCAGGGTGCAAAACATGAACTTTTGGTCAACCCAGGGAGGCACAATGTTCACAACAGGAAGCTGCCAGGACAGAAGAACAATTGTATACCATTTAGGGCATGGCCCCAGGGGGCCCAAGCCTAACAGTTCCCAAAAGGTCCCACTTTATGTAAATTAAATGAGCTCCTGTCTTAGGTTGCCATGACATTAGGCCATTCTTGGTACGGCTGTCTCAAAACACAGTTGCCCTATCCTAGGTTGGTAGGGGCCTCCATGGTCTTACCTGTCACTGGACACTCATTTATCAAGGCTAAACCAAATTTTGGACAGTGGGATTATCCAATGCAAGGGACACAAGCTGTTTGGTGTGAAACTCTTGAATGGCCTGTTGTTTTTTCATGTAGAAACATTGATCACCTTAGCTGGGGTAACGCAAGCATAATGATATATAGGATAACAAGTAAGCATAAGAAAATTGCACAAAATATTAATTTGCTCTTGCAACAAGGTTGTCTGCTGCTTAAGATTCTGAACAGCCAATTGAATCATGAAGTTCAATGAATTTAGCAGATAGGGCACTGGCCACCTTCTCAAAAAGTTTGTCCAAAGTCTAAATTCTGGGTGATGGCAATTCTAGTAGCTATTGCAGTGGTGGCAGCTAATGGGATGGCTTCTATAACGGCAGCAGTAATGTCAAAGAACCTCAAAAGAGGTTCAAACCACTCTTTCCTGTATGCTCCACTGAAAATGGAGCTACTCCAAGCACTCATACTTGTGATCCTCCTGCCCCTGTCTCCTTCAGCAAATCCTACCGGCATGCACCACCACACCGGCATCAAGATTGGGGGACTCGTCACTAGTGCCCATACTGTCTCCTGAAGGCTGGTAGGCAGATGGATGAGAGACAGGATGCACACATCACCCAGGAGCCCAAATGGTACCTCATTGTCCTGTGGGAAAACACAAGCAGATTCTCAGGCCCACACCAAAAGAGCATCTGGCCCCTTCCATACACCAGTGGACAGATCCTTCCACTTCACCATTCATTTATGTCTTGTAGGAGATCTCCAATGCTTATCTGCAGCAGAAGCTCCAGAAGCATTAATAGTTAAAAAAATTTAAATATATAATATATAGGCTACTTGTGAATGTGGAGTAGTTTTTCCACTATATTCCCCCTTCTTTTTAAAATTTATTTTATTAATTTATTCTTATTACATTTCAATGGTTATCCCATCCTGTGTATCCTCCTATTCCTCCAACCCTCCCATTTTTCCTTACTCCCCTCCTCTATGACTGTGACTGAGGGGGACTTTCTCCCCCTTTATATGCTCATAGGGTATCAAGTCTCTTCTTGGTAGCCTGCTATCCTTCCTCTGAGTGCCACCAGGTCTCCCCATCCAGGGCACATGATCAAATGTGAGGCACCAGAGTATGTGAGAAAGTCATATCCCACTCTCCACTCAATTGTGGAGACTGTTCTGACCATTGGCTAGATCTGAGTAGGAGTTTAAAGTTTACCACCTGTATTATCCTTGGCTGGTGCCTTAGTTTGAGCAGGACCCCTGGACCCAAATCTGCCAACCATAATGTTCTACTTGTAGGTTTCTACGACCCTCTGGATCCTTCTACTGTGTTATTCTTCCATGCTTCTCTCATCTAGAGTCCTAATAGGATGTCCTCCCCTTTGTCCCAATTTCCTGATAAGTGAGGACTTTCATGGGACATGCCTCTTGGGCTAGCATGCAGGTATAAGTGAGTATATACCATTTGACTCTTTCGGCTTCTGGGTTAACTCACTCATTATGATCATTTCTAGTTCCATCCATGTGTCCACACATTTTGGGAATTCCTTGTTTTTAGTAGTTGAGTAGTATTCCATAGTGTAAATGTAGCACAGTTTCGTTATTCATTCTTCTACTGAGGGACACATAGGCTGTTTTCATGATCTGGCTATTATGAATAAGGCTGCTATGAACATGGTTGAGCAAATTTTCTTGTGGTGTGCTGGAGCATCTTCTGGGTATATTCCAAGGAGTAGAATAGCCGGGTCTTGAGGAAGCCCTATTGCCATTTTTCTGAGATAGCACCAGATAGATTTCCAAAGTGGCTGTATTAGTTTGCATTCCCACCATCAATGATGGAGTGTTCCTCTCTCCCCACATCCTCGCCAGCATGTGGTGTCACTTGTATTTTTGATCTTAGCCATTCTGATGGAGTAGCTTGAAGAGTATCAGTATTAGCATACCCTTGAAAGTCTGGTAGAATTCTGCACTGAAACCATCTGTGTCTTGGCTTTTTTCAGTTAGGACAGTATCAATGATTGCTTCTGTTTCTGTAGGGGAAACGGGACTATTTAGCTTGTTTATCTGTTCTTCACTCAATTTTGGCAAGTGAAATTGAACAAGAAAATTGTCCAATCCCCTTAGATTTTCAAATTTTGTGGCATATATGCCTTTGAAGTAGGACCTTATGATTCTTTGTATTTCTTCAGTGTCTGCTGTTATTTCTCCCTTTTCATTTTTGATTTTGTTGATTTGGATACTGCCTCTTTCTCTTTGCCTTTTAGTTAGTTTGGCTAATGGTTTGTCTATCTTGTTGATTTTCTCAAAGAACTAGCTCTTGGTTTTGTTTCTTTAGACTGTTTTCTTAGTTTCTAATTTTTAAATTTTAATACTGAGTTTGATTGTTTACAGACATCTATTCCTCTTGAGGATTTCTGCTTCTTTTTTTTTTCTAGGGCTTCCAGCTGTGTCATTAAGTTGCTTATGTGCGATGTTTCCAATTTCTTTTAAAGGCACTTAGTGCTAAGAATTTTCCTCTTAGCACCGCTTTCATTGTATCCCACAAATTTGGGTATGTTGTTCCTTCATTTTCATTGAATTTTAGGAAGTCCTTAATTTCTTTCTTTATTTCTTCCCTGACCCAGGCGTCATTAAGCAGAGAGTTGTTTAGTTTCCACCTAAGTGTAGGATTTTTGTTATTTCTGTTGTTGTTGAATTGCAGCCTAAGACCACGGTGATCTGATAGGATATAGGGTATTATTTCAATCATCTTGTACCTGTTGAGGCTTGCTTTGTGACCTATGATGTGATCAATTTTGGAGAAGTTTCCATGGGGTGCAGAGAAGAAGGTATATACCTTCTTGTTTGGGTGAAAGGTTCTACAGATATCTGTTAGATTTATTTGATTCATGGCATAGGTTAATGATGTTATTTCTCAGCTTAGTTTCTGTTTCAACGACCTATCCTTCAGTGAGAGTGAGTGTTGAAGTCTCCCACTATTATTGTGTAGGGATCGATGTGTGGTTTAAGCTTCATTAACAGATCTTTTACAAATGTGGGTGCCCTTGTATTGGGAGCATAGATGTTCCGAATTGTGATGTCATCTTGGTTGACTTTACCTTTGACGAGTATTAAGTGTCCTTCCTCATCCCTTTTGATTAATTTTGGTTGAAAGTCTATTTTGTTTGATATTAAAATGGCTACGCCTGCTTGCTTCTTATGACCATTTGCTTGGAATATTTTTCTAAATTTTTACCCTGAGATAATGTCTATCCTTTTGGGTGAGATGTGTTATTTGCATGTTTGTATGTTCCTGAGTTTCTTCCATTGCCTCTTTATAGGCCTTCAGAGCTTGAACCATTTTATTGATTTCCTTCATCTGATGGTTTGTATTTTCCTGAAAAATTTCCAGTGCCTTTCTCCTGGCTTCTTTTATATCTTCCACCTATTTGGCTGGGTCTTCCTGCATTTGATTACCAATTTTATTTGTTTCCTCCATTATCATCCTCATTACTAAGGATTTGAGGTCATTTTCTTGTATTTTCATTGTGTTTGAGTTCTCTGGGTTATTTTTTTGGGATAGCTGGATTCTGGAGACACCACGTTGTTTTGGGTTTTATTTTGCATATACTTTTATGCTGTCCTTTAGACATCTTGCTGTCTCTGTTTTTGTTGAGTACCTTCAAGAGTTGGGTGGAGGGAGTCTGATGATAGATTCACCTGTTTTCTCACAATTTCCCTAGGCCTGAAGCTCTGATGCTTCATTGGTGTGGATGGCAGGAGGCTAGCCCTGTTGTTTTGGACTCTCACAGCCAGTGATCCTCAGCTCCCCTATACTGTGGGTCTTGCAATCATTTTGGGTCTCTGAATGTGTGCTGGGTCAGGCCAAAGTGTCCACAGCCTTCTGGGTCCCATTGTAGCACCGGAGCTCTCCAGGGACTGAAGCAGGTCATGTGGAGGTGGTCTGATGGCCACTCTACTCCCTGTCTCCCTGAGAATTCTTTAGTCCTTGAGCTTTTGTGCTCTGTTGGTCTGTGGTTCCTGGTAGCATTTCAAGACCCAGACTGTTTGCAACGTCCTGATTAATGTCACAGGGCCCAAACCGTCCACACATTGAGTCCTGTTTGTGTTTCTGGGCCCAAATGGGTCTCAGGGCCTATTCCACACCCTTAGTCCAATTAGCGCTGAGTCCACCCTGGGACTTGGGCCCAAAGCGCACACTGACCTCACCAAGTTCAGTTAGAGTCTCAGGACAGAAACTTCCTGCTGATTCCAGTCAGAGTCGCAGGGCTGGCACTTCCCTCCAAGACCAGCCAGGGACTCTGGGCTCAACCCAGACTCTGAGCTCAGCTAGGTTCTCTGGGGCCAAACTTCCTGAGAAGCTCAGCTAGAATCTATGTGCCCAACCCTCCCACCAAGTGCAGTTAGGGGCTCTGGCCCCAAACTGCACGCTGAGCTCAGCCAGAGTCTCAGGGGTGTAATTCCACACCAAGCTCAGCCAAGGACTCTGGCCCAACACTGCATGCTGAATTCAGCCTGGGACTCTGGGCCTAAACTGCACAGAGAGTCCAGCCAGCGTCTCAGGGCCACGATGTGCGCAAAGTTCAGCTAGAGTCTCTGAGCCCAATCTGCCTGCCAAGTCCAGCTAGGGACTCCAGACCGAATCTGTGCACTGAGCTCAGCCTGTGTCTCAGCAGTGGAAGTGCGCGCTGAGCTGAGCTAGTGCCTCAGCAGCAGAACTGTGCACTGAGCTCAGCCTGTGTCTCAGCAGTGGAACTGCGCGCTGAGCTGAGCTAGTGCCTCAGCAGCAGAACTGTGCACTGAGCTCAGCCTGCATCTCAGCAGCAAAACTGCTCACTGAGTTGAGCTAGTGTCTCTGCTGCAGACCTGAGCACTGAGCTGAGCTTGGGTCTCTGGGGTCAAACTGCACACTGAGTCCAGTTTGAGTCTTAGGGCATGAGCTGTGAGCCAAGTTGAGCTTGGGTCACAGAGCTCAAAATGTGCATCTTGGCCCAAGTCCTGCCCAGAGTCCCCTCTCCCGCAGCAACTCCCACTGGCCACCACACCAATCACCCCTGCCGTAGGGCTCTGAGCTGCAAACCTCAGCTGCTGCTCCAGTCCAAGAAAATCACAACTCCTCCCATGTGCAGGGGCATGCAGGTCCTCTGCACCCTGGTCCCTTTTAACCATGGAGCACTCCTGCTGCAATGGTGTGGGGACCTCGGTGTTCCTGGTTCAGGATTCTGTGCAATTCCATGAATTGTTTACTGGAGCTTCTAAACACAGTCCACACTGCTCGCTGCCATCTTAGATCTCCCTCTATTCACCCTTCTTAATCTTATATAAATAAGCTTTAAGTGTGCGATGTGCCCATTCTATAATAGCTTGGCCCTGTGGATTATGGGGAATGCCAGTCTTATGTAAAATATCATAGGAGGAGAGAAAGGATGCAAGCCCTTCACTAATGTAGGCTGGTCCATTATCAGTTTTTAATTGTTTGGGAGTCCCCAAGTATGAGAAGGCCAGCAATAAATGTGCCTTGACATTCTTTATTTTTTCTCCTGAATGGCAGATGCGAAAAAGAGTCCAGAATATGTATCAATGGAAACATGTACAAACTGTAATTTACCAAAACTAGGAACATGAGTAACATCCATTTGCCAAATGTGATTAGGCATGAGTCAGTTAGGGTTGATTCCAGAATGTAAAATAGGAAGGAATTCAGCACATGATGGGCAATCCTTTACTATTTGGACAGCTTGATTTCTAGATATTGCAGTATGGTGTTGCAAGGATTGAGCATTAAGATGAAACTTGGCATGAAGTTGGTGAGCTCGGTCCCTACCGGTCATTTGAAAACAAAGCATGGGCACTTGAGTTAACTGGTCTCTCCTGCAATTTCCTTCAGCTAAGGGACCAGGTAAGGAAGAGTGGGCTCACAAATGCCTAATGAAGATGGGTGAGATTCAACACCAAATAAGCCTTTCTAATTCCAACAGCAAGGATTATACATTAGAGACAGGTGAAATATAAGGACAAGTCTCTAGAGGGGCTAAAATTTGAATTACACACTTACTAACAGAAAAAATATTAAGCAGCTAATCAGGAAAAAGTTGTAAAGCTAACATAACTTCCTGTAATTCAGCTAATTGTGAAAACCGAGTGGGTAAAGTTACAGACTTGCTTACATACTCTGATATTATGATGGCAATATCTTTAGTGGTTCTTTCAGTATACACGACTCTGACCTTAGGAATAGATTGTTGTTGAATTATTTTAGGAAAAATCACAGGATGTACCTTAAAAATTCACTCAACTTATTAGAAGGACAGTCATTATCAAATTGACTAGAAACAGGAAAAAATATGGTCCAATCATCATTATTGCTTTGTAACCATAGTAATTGTGCTGCAGAATGGTGTGTAATAATATGATCTGGGTTTTTACCGAAGGTTTGCATACTTACTTTACAAGCTTTGAAAAGAAGCGACACCATAGCCTGTGGATATGACATAACCATTTTTGCAGGTGTCACTTGTGAATGAACCTATAAGATGGGCTCAGTTTGCCATAACAACCCTGTGGGGGCATGGGTTGTACAAAAGATTAGTAACTGTAATGGTTGGTTGTAATCTACATAATTAACATGTGCTTTGGTCAGTGCTTCTTGCAGTATCTGGATACATGCATGTCCCTCAGGTATTAATATTCGGGCAGAAGAGGGATCTGGATTACCCTGCAAGATATTAAAAAGAGGCTTCAACTGACCAGAGGAGATTCCTAGGCTTGGTTGGATCCAACTGATGTCTCCTAAGAGCTTTTGAAAATCATTTAAGGTTCTCAAAGAATCTAAACACAAGGTAATCTTTTGTGGCTTGATGCCATTTTGAAGAAGTTGATGGCCTAAATATTGACAGGGGTATTGTTGTTGAATTTTCTCTGGGGCTATTTGTAATTTGGCTTGTTTTAATACTCCTTGCAAGGCTGCTAAGGCATCCAGTGCTTCAGATTCCTGTTGGGCCACTATCAAGTTATCGTCTATGTAATGAATGATATATATTTTGGGATACAGCTTTCTAACTGGTTCGGTGGGAGCAGAAATATATGTTTGACATATGGTGGGGCTATTGGCTGTACCCTGAGGTAAGACTACCCATTGGTACCTCTTATAAGACTCCTTAAAATTTACAGATGGGACACTAAAAGCAAACCTATTAGAATCTTTAGAATGCAAAGGGATGGTAAAAAAAGCACTCCTTGAAGTCAATCGCTATCATATGCCAGTCCTTTGGAATGACAACTGGAAGAGGCAATCTGGGTTGAGGAGCCCCACTACTATCATGGAGAGATTGACTGAACAGAGTTCTTGCAACAGCCTCCAATTACTAGACTTCTTTTTAGTAACAAAAATAGGAGTATTCCAAGGTGATGTAGAAGGTATAATATGGCCAGCAGCTAGTTGTTCTTGAGCTAAAGCATTAGTAGCCTCCACCTTTTCTTTAGAAATGAGGCATTGTTCCACCCAAACAGAGTCATCATTTCTCCATGTGATAGGAATAGGAGGAATAGGAGGCTGCATTATAATCACCCCTGTGGAAAATTACCTAATCCCGTTCTATCATAGGGACAATGAATCTCTTGGGCTAAATCAGTTATGGGTTGAGCATTACCCTGAAGATACTTTTTCAGGCCTTGACCAGGGCAGTATCCCTGTTGTTGTAACATCTTTTGTACTAGGGGTATAGTTAAAACAGCTCCCATTCCCTCCAGAATATCTCTTCTCCATAAATTAACTAGAATATGATATAAAATATAGGGCAGAAAAACTTTTGTATGCCCTTCAGGATCTCTCCAAGTTAAGAGCTGTAAGCTCCGAAGGGGACCCGTAGCCATCCCAACACCCTGCAGATGAGCATCACTTAGTTGCAATGGTGAAGCCTTAGGCCAAAAGTTATGTGAAATTACAGAGATATCAGCTCCAGTATCCAAAAGTCCTTTAAACTCTTTGCTGTTGGATGTGAGTGTCATCATGGGGCGACTATTCATGGCAGCCACTGCAGGTCCAGTGTAACCAAATCCTTGTTCTTCTCTTGTGTCTTTTAAGAAGGGGTTGGAGGTTTTAAATTGAGGCAACAGGACAAGTTGAGCTACCCGGGCACCCTGAGGTATAACAAGGATATCCTTAGCAGTTTCCATCATTATTTTTATTTCTCCCATGGTATCAGGATCAATGACTCCTGGTATGACCTTGAGGTTTCTCATGAGAGCCAGCAGTAAGCCAATTGTCCCTGTGGGTAGGGGGCCATTGACCCCTGTACCTACGGTTTGGGGACCCATCTGTGGAGTCAGTATGACTCTGGAGTAGGTACAGAGGTCTAGTCCTGCATTCCCTGCTGTGCCTCTGATGAGGTCTCTGATAGAAAGAGGTTTCTTTGTGGGATAAAATGTACATGCGTGTGGGCAGTTGTCTGCAAAGCTCCATATACCCATTGTGTCAGGGCCCGGAGTGGACCCCAAGACCTGTTTCCCTGTCTACCTTGCTTGTCTATTTTAGAGCAGCACTCATTTGCCCAATGATGTCCACGATTGCATCGAGGGCACAACCTGGGTTTGCCTGGCCCTGTGGGAGGCACTCTAGTGCCTTGACTGCCTTGGGGACATTCCCACTTGAAATGCCATTCTTGTCCACGTCAGAAACAGGTCTTAGGCCTAGCTCCACCCAAATATGGTTTCCCTTGTACAGCAGAAGCAAGGACTTGTCCCATGATATGTGTGGAGTCGATGTCCCGGCAAATTTTTAAATAATCATTAACACTCTTGCTTTTAGGTGGTTGCAAGCAATCTTGACAATATTTGTTGGCATTTTCAAAGGCCAGTTGCTTGATGATAGGCATGACTCCTTCTACATCGCCAGATATCTGACCAGCTAACTGCATAAGGTGATCTACAAATATCTGAAATGGTTCAGAGGGCCCTTCAATTACCTTGGGCAATTGTTCTCCTGCCCCCTTGTTAGGTAAATATTTCCATGCCCGCTGGGCACAAGTAGCAATTTGAGCATACACAGCTGGGTCATAATGAATTTGAGCATTCAAAGCATTGTATTGCCCCATGCCTGCAAGTATATCTACATTCCTTTGAGAAAAGCCGGCTGCAGCATTCCGAGTGGTGGTTTGTATGCATTGTTCCTTATAATCACTGTGCCAAAGCAGGGAGTCACTGCCGGCAAGGACAGCCTGACACATTTGTTGCCAATCACTGGGTGTCAGGTATTGAGTATTAAAAGATTCAAAAATTGCTACAGTAAAAGGGGCACAAAGGTCATAAGCCATAACCACCTCTTTCAATTGTTTTATATCCTTAAATTGAAGAGCCTCATTCTGTCTTTGAGCCTGTCCTGGATTATTGGGGTTAGGCACTTCTATCACAGGAAAAATAACTCCTTTTGGAGGTGCAGAGGCCTCAGCCAAAGAGACTTGACTCTGACCATCAGGATTATAGAGTGGGAATTGATCCTTGTCTCTTTTACTGTCTGTCCCACCCTCTATAGTCATTTTGTGCAAACACTGTTTCAAAGTCAAGATATCTGCTCTTAACAAACTTTCCTCATCCTCAGACTCCAAGGAGAAAGTGTCCATTGTATCTGAAGCCAGTGAATTCAGAAATTCCTGTTCTTGTACCTCATTTAAAGTTTCATTCAAGGCCCCTAACTGTTCTTTCATTTTTTCATTGGTATTAAGCAGGGCATCGTGAACGAGGCACCATAAAGAAAAGGTATCTAGTACTAATATGAAGACCTTTTTTCTGCATTATATGCACACAGGGTAACTAGAGCAAAGACACTTTTAATCCTTAAAGGCATATCCAGGTTTATGACAGTAATTTTGTTTACATTTTATGGTGCCTAGTATTGACAAAATGTTATTTCCCTATATTAAACAGATGAACACACACACACACACACACACACACACACACACACACACACACACACTCACAGCTATAGGGACCCTTCCTGATCCCTCTCTCTGTAATATCTGTTGTAAATCACTTTTTACATGGTCCCAGTCCTGTAAGTTTAATCTCCCCCAATACCAAAAACCAGGGACTGCTCTGTTCTATATTTTTAATAAATTCATTAGCTGTCTTATGTTTAATCCCAGTGCCCTGTTCCTTTAATAAATTGGTTAATTGGTCCACCATGATGGCAGCAGACATAGTGGCACCTATTTTCCAATACACCTGTAACTTACCTTCCTCAGGTGCTGGCCAGCTTCCCTGGGCTACCTGTCAGTATCCTCCCTTCTTTCTCGGTCTCAATGGAACCTCCATTTGCAGCAACTGCACTGCAATTACCCTGATGAGAGAGGGACTGAGGGATGAAGAACACTCAAGACAGCAGGTCATCCATTCTAAGAGAATGTCGTTTAATGTGGACAGGCCAAGGCCTTTTATACAGTACAGAGGCAGGTGGAAAAATAGAAGACGATGTAGATGGGAAGTCCCCAGGACACGAGGAACCATGTAACCAAGGTAACCAGGGTGCAAAACAGGAACTTGTGGTCAGCGCAGTGAGGCACAATGTTCACAACAGGAAGCTGTTAGGACAGAATAACAATTGCATACCAGCCAGGGCCTGGTCCCAGGAGGCCCAAGCCTAACAGTTCCCAACACATGTTTATATATACATATGAAGTCCTGAGGTTGATGCCAGGAGTCTTCCTTGATTGCTCTTTCACTTTACTATTTCAGGTAAAGATTCTTAATCACATTCAGAGCTGGTCAACATGTCTAGTGCTAGTAGACACTTTGCATGGAGAGCTAAAGCTAAAATTACATGTAAGTAAGAGCTCTGACATCACTTTTACATCAGATTCTGTGTATCAGAACTTGGGTTTCTTTGCTTACACAACAAACACTTTAGCCATTGTGTCAGCTCACCATCTCTCTAACTTACTTTTTGAGACAGGGTCATCCATTTTACTTGGAAGTAAGAGCTCTGACATCACTTTTACATCAGATTCTGTGTATCAGAACTTGGGTTTCTTTGCTTACACAACAAACACTTTAGCCATTGTGTCAGCTCACCATCTCTCTAACTTACTTTTTGAGACAGGGTCATCCATTTTACTTGGAGCTCAGAAGCTACAAGGTTAACTGGCAAGTAAACTCTGGGAATCATTTTGTCTCTACCTTCCCAGAACTGGGAATATAGGTGCATGTCACCATGCCTCAGTTTTCAGTTGTGTGCTATGATTTAGACTCAATTCCTCATCATCATATACCAAACACTTTATCTCCTAGGATAATTCCCAAATTCAGAAATTAAATAATTTAATGTGTTCCTGAATAGAAATATTTCAATTCTCAGCCTGTTTGACATTCTCTGGTTGCATCTCTCACATTAGAGAGAAAGTTTTAATATCAGGCATTCTATTCCACTTCTGTTTGTGTAACTGATTCTTCTGTGTCTACTCTTGGATGTGGGATTATCACAATGTTTGTTTGGGACACCTTAGTGATGTCTCACTTTCCAAAGATAAAGAAGTCCCATTCTTATTTCTTATTCTCCTTATAGATATAACCAACACATCACCATTGCCTAAGCATAACTTTAAACAAGTAACAGATAGAGGAATTGCATTGCTGAAAAAGTTTCTTTCTCATTTTATTTGTTCATCTTTCATAGCTCATTGATCACTTAATCTAACTATACTACCTATTTTCTGGATGAAGACACTTATAATCTGAGAGCTTTGTTTAGATCAGTGGTTCTCAATCTGTGTGTTGTGTTTTTTTGTGGGTAAAATGATCCTTTCACAGGGGTTGCCTAAAAGCATAAGGAAACACATTACAACTCATAACACTATCAAATGACAGTTTTGAAGTAACAACAAAAATAATGTTAAAGTTGGAAGTAATTACAACATGAGGAATGGTTAATAAATGATTGCTGCATTACAAAGATTGACAGCCACTTGCTTTGATTCAATGGCAAGTAAATCTGTAAACTAGTCCCAGGACTGTTCTGGTCAAAATCCTGTAGTTTGTTGCAGCTTTCAAATATTGAATGAACCAAATAAAAGTATTAATAAAACTGTGAATGACAGATTAAAAGGTACAGTCTCATGGGGCTTAAGAAAACTTAAGAGCTTTGTTAGAGTGTAAGACCTAATGATTGAAGAAGCCACAGGTTTAGGTAGTTACACTGAGAAGAAGGACGGTTTTCTATGTTGCTCCAAAGAAAGACTGGATAGAGTGAAGACACAATGATCTGTCAAAGTCCTGGACAAACCTAACATATACTGCATACTTACTAAAATTGAGGTTCTTAGGAATAGTATAGCATCTTGATTCCTACACCAGGGCTTCCCAGAGGAAAAAAATATAATAGATGCTGAGGAAAAGACATGAACAGCCTGGAAAGTAGCAATGCCATTGTAATATGTTCCTTTGCCATAAAACTGGATTCAGACCCATTTAAAAAGGAAGCTGTAGATCTGTGCATGGTTATGGGGGGAATAGAGGGGCAGCTGGAGATTGAAACATCACAACCTCCCTTCCTAAAGTCAAGCTAAGGGACTGAAAATGAATTTAGAGACAATGGCAACATGAAAATGACTTTCTCAGACTGTTAAAAAGCCACCACCATTGGCATCATAGGCCAGATTGTTTGCAGATATTGAAAGTATTATTCAAAGAGAAATGTTTAGTCGTACAATGATTAATCAAGGTAATCTACATTATTTCTTTAGTTAAACAAAACAGACTTACAGAGGAAAAAGCTTGCTGTAGAAGGTCAACATTTGTGCATTTGTAAAAGATTTGAAATTCAAAGATTTAATTAAGTCATTTCTTTTTCTCTTCCCTTTAGACATAATGTTTCATTATGACAGGCTTATGAGATTGTAGAACATCTAAAAAATTAAATTAATCTAATTCTTTTACTTGGTATTAATTGTTCCTCAGTGTAGAATTGTTTAACACAGTTCCATTGCCTTCATGGTATTTGAAATAAGTACAGTGGCAAAGCTTATTATTTTTGGTGATGAAATATTACTAAGTTTCTCATAAGACTCTAAGGCAGTAATTTGGACAAGTGAGTCATCTTTATAAGATGTTCACTTTTGTTTTCCTTTGAATGTTAGCCTGAAATTATTTTAGTAGTGCATGTGCCTCCCTAATAAGTCAGTCTCCAATGTTTAATTGTTTACAATGAAGATGCCAGGTGCTTTAGAAGATGTATTGTTTTGCTGGTTAAAAATATTAAAGCAATTCCCAAAGCACTTAAATTCAATTTGGTTTCACTACATCATTATAGTTTTTCACTTAAACACAAACAAGAGTCTTCAGAATAGTCAGAAAGCCCCCAAATTTCTTTCCAAATTTAGATCAGGTAATTTGTGTGGTAATAGAGGAAAAAAACCTGGTAATTACAGTGGTAAATGTTTATTGGTTTGAATTTTCCTGGAGTAGAAAAAGATTTACTGTGTGTTTGCCAGCATTGGAATAACTGTTGAAACCAACATTTTACCTTCAACTCATGTACTTTCAAAATCTGACATTTTCTGCTTGTATAAATATGTCATACCTATTTCATACATTGCTGCAGAAGTGGCACTTCAGCTAAATGCTACTTGTGTTCATCTTGGATAAAAAATCAAGTGGGTGTGTAATCTGGTATGAAAGTATAACATGACGCTAAATTATACTTTCCTAGGAAAATCAGTAAGGATATCCTCAGCCCTAGCCAATGAGATCCTGCTCCATGAGCTTGTGTTCTGCTGAGCCTGCAGTTGTCTAAATCACTGTGAATCTGATTAGCTCTGTGTCTTTCTTCATTTATCATCTGACTTATAGATTCACATACAAATGAAATTAATGGGAGCACATACTGGAAACTGCCTTGCTTCCTCAGTGATGTTATCTTGAACCCTCATAGAAATAAATTAATAAATTATTTTTTTATGACAAGAAGAATATACTCTTCATTTAGTATTTTGGGTTCACTAACATACTTACATGTTATCTTCTTTGATTATTGTGTTAATTTTTAGCAAAATGCACACACAAACACACACACACACACACACACACACACACACACACACACACCTTAGAGAGACTTACTTATATAGTAAGTGTCTGAGTTTCTAAACTTACCAAGTCAACCCTGGGTATTGATAAGTTTCTGGAGTAAACTTTTCTTAGGGAATAAGTGTCGAACACACAATTTGGTTTTTGCTTCATCACCTACCCATGCATCTTTTCCCTTGAAATCTCAACATCCATTGCTTTAGCTGACCTATCTTTGTGTGACTTAAAGTGAACAGATGTAAATGACATTGACCCATTGTCAGATACTGCAATAGCCTTGCTTTTTTTTTTTCAGGAAGTGACATGTTCTTGTATGCTTGCTCTATGATGGTAAGGATAATCCATGCTAACTATAACTTAGATTCAAATGTGAACACCAAAGAAATATAGGACACACATTCATTTTATTTGTTGTAAAAATATACCTATTCCCAATTCAAAATAGGAAAAGTAAATCTTCAAATGAATTTTTGCCAGATGCAGGGGCAGAGTTTTTTCATTAAAAGCAGGCTGAAATGTATTTAAGAATATTGCTGTGAAACCCAAGTGTATGATTAAGTTAGGGATTTTCTCCAGAAACTACACCCCCCTCAGTACAAAATGACCCTTGTTTCTCTTCTTTCATTCTGAACTGTCTTCAGAGGATGTTTTCCCCAGGGATCTGCTCATGATGGATCTTTGATGAGGCACATAAAGAACTGATGTAGGTAGACTGATCAGACAGATGCCATCAATAAATGCCATCATAGAAATACTTGCCTGTCACAAGTTAATTTGATGTAGTATTTTCTGTCATGAAAGTGGATTAATTTTGTCCATTTTCTCCTCTTGTCGTAATTCTTGTCATGTGGATAAGAATGTATTATAAAGAAGAACACACTAGACATTATAATCCTGTGATAACTCATTTTTGTGACAAAGAATATAATGAGACCAGACAATAGTGCAAATTCATCATATTCTTTCTGTGAACTTAATATTGACTTCCTGGCTTCCTATCATGATTTCAAAGGCATGTCACTTACCATTTATTACCAACCAAATGATTGAAAGGACCACCACTGAAAGGCTGGGCCTGATTACAAAGTCTTCTCTACTGGGACATACTAAAACCATTTTGATTTTCCTTCTTTTCTAAATTGAACACACAGTTACTGTATATCTGTGATTTCCTCTTGATGAATAAAGGCTCCTAGACTTGGTAAAGTTACCCAAAAAGCGTTATAAACTGGAATATTGGACAGCTTTTGTCATTGAGGAAAAAAGTGAATTTTCTCAATAAATTACTGTTCTCAGTCATAAAGGAAACATGGTTTTATAATGAAGAA
The DNA here is from genome assembly GCF_964271855.1 of Acomys minous. NCBI lineage: Eukaryota > Metazoa > Chordata > Mammalia > Rodentia > Muridae > Acomys > Acomys minous. Next base: position 3,178,110 of record NC_140499.1, read on the forward strand.
CCTGTCCAAAATGCTCCCTGTGGTTTTTGCTGGTGGCTAGAGCTGAGAAATCAGTTTAACAGTGCATGTGGCTGCAGCCAAGCCAGCTGTGCCTCTGAAAATTACTCTGCGTGAAGAGAAGGCCTCTTAATTGCTCTCCATTCATAATGCTTCTGCCCTAGCATCATGGACACTTTTCTATTTCCTCTTTTTTAAAGTATGGGAACAAAGAAAGAAGCAATTACCTGCAAATAACTAATAATTAAAAAAAATATAATCTCAGGCAAACTCATAAGTAATATTAGAGCTGGAAAAAGTCTAAATTACAAATTTCATCTAAATAACATAGACAGTTAAATATCTATAGTTGCTATGCTTAGTGTACATGAGCATATCCTTAGATATAAGACCACTCAGAATACAGTGTAATAGAAAAACCTGCTAGACTCTGAGTCTGTTTCTTGGTTTATGTCATTTTTGGTCTCATATTACACACACACACACACACACTTATGTGTGTATATGTAATATTTGAAGATATATTTTAATTTTTTTGTAATTTAATACATGTATACAATGTAGTATGAACAAATACTTCTCTGTTACCCCCTCTTATCTCTATCATACTCCTGTTGATTCTCCTCTTCCCAGCCTCCTACCATCATACCTTATTTGTTTTTGGAGGTCTTGTGTAGGTGGCTATAGATACTGCATATTCATGATTATACTGTCAAGATCATACCTGGAAGACTGCATTTCATAGTACTTCTCCACATCTCCTAGCTCTTACAATCTTTCAGTCCTCATCATCTATTTTGTAATGAACATTTCATGATGTTCCTTAAACTTTAGAGGGGCTGGAATAGATAAACTGTTTAGAGATGAACACCCAACAGTCACTTCTCAGCTGTTCAAGAAGTTAGAGGTCTCTGAATGAACTGCTATAGACTGCAGCAAGCTATGGGTAGAAATATAATATTTAGAAGGCAGTTTGATTATATATCCACTAACTTTAATATCAGTCATAAATTCAGTTTACTTTACCCTGTGGCATCCCTGATATGTGTTTTTGTTCACATGTACACTATCAGGCATGTGTTTCTTTCTATGGAGGTGGCTTCAAATCCAATCAGAATGTAAATGATTAATAACAAACAATATGGCCAGTATAGCAGTAGTGGCATCATCTTGTCTGGTATGTGGATATTGTAATGTGCACAGTCCACTGATGGATAAGTGCACTCATGCTTTTTCCATTTAACAGCCAACATAGCACCTTTGGACATGATGTATGCTAGCCAGGGTGGTAGAGGCTTGTAGCTTAACTCCAACATGATTTTTTGGTGTGTTTTATCACAAGTATGTGATCATCAGCATGGGTAACCAAGCACACTGGCAATAACCTTCATTGTTTTGGGATCCTCAGGGACTCCCTGGCCAACACTTCATGTGGAGCTAATGACTACCTGGTCTTAGAATTTTAGTTTAAAAGCTATAGCTTGTGAATACAGCATTATCTGTTAATGTATGATATTCTGTTCAATGTTAAAATTTAATTACACATTTTAGTTACCTTATAAATTTGGTTTCAACATGTCTTTTCATATATTGTAAATTCTGGTTAACATGTCCTCCAGCCCTCACTCACCTGCCCTCATTCTCTACCTAACCTTTCTATTTTCCTCACTATGTTCAAATTACATTGTTTTACAGTCTGTCTGCACAATCCCTACTCTCATACTGTCATGCCTCCTGCTTTGCTGCCTGGCCTCTGTAGTGACCTACTCCAATCTAAATGCAAAACTACAAGCTCAAAGCTATGATCTTCACATGAAGGAAACCTTTACATTTGTCTTCCTGAGCCTGCCACCTCACTTGGTATAATATGCTCAAGTTGCATATACAATCCTGCTAATTTAATAACTCTAGTTTCCTTTAGTCTCAGCTCTAAGATGTAAGCATTAAGACTTTGAATTGTGGTCTTCCTGCTTCTTCACACATATATCAAGCCAATACTTATAGTAAAACAGTACATTTATTGTCCCTGATTTCATCTGATTTAGATAAACTTTACAAGAAAAAAATCCAAGTATTTTACTTGATCTTTGTTGAAAAGAGCTTCTAATGTAGAAATGAGCCCTCTGATTTTTCTTGGGGTGGTGGGGGAGGGGAGGTTGCCTAATTACAATCACTTTTAGTAAAATTATATAATATTGTCTTTCCTTCTAAGAACCAGGGATTCTATTCTGGTTTTGAAATTGGAGCATCTCCAACCTCCTTTGACTTGGAGCACAAAGAGAGACTTCTTTGGCTGAAGCTACATGGTGGTCTCTTCTCAGTCTGTTGGAAGTTCAACAGCTTCTTAAGAAAAAAAGCCCAGCATGCTGTGAATCTTCACACATGGTGTTCACAGGGAGCCTAAGTCACCTGATGATCCCCAACTCATTGACCAAAGAGACTTGGGATGCATTTCATTGCTGGTTGGCAGGTGGAGTACTTTGTAAACACCAGTCCAGGCTGTATGCTGTAATTTTGTTTTTGATTACTGTATTTGCCTGAGAAAGGCTTTAAGGTATGCTCATTGTTCAGACTGCTATGCTAATTAACTGCTCAGACATTTACAAACTGGCTTTTACAAAGCATCTTTTGTTCACCTGTAGTGATATGAGTAACACAGTATTTATTAGTTCTTCTAAAACCCTAAGCTTTAATATCTCAAATAAAGACAGAGAAAGCTTATCTTTTATTAAATCTCTCATTTCAAGTAGGAAAGGTGACAAGGTTGTATTATCCTTTTAAGCACATTTTTATTTATTTTATTTCCTGGAATAAGAAATCGAAGCATATGTGTGTGTGTGTGTGTGTGTGTGTGTGTGTGTGTGTGTGTGTGTGTGAAATGTTCATGAGTGTAAACAAGTGTATAATGATTTATGTGCACTCTCATAGTCCAAGGGAGATAGAAGGGGAGGTGATTGTGAATCAAACTGAATTGAGTCCAAGCAAATGTCAAGACAGGTGTCTGCCCAGCAGGAAGCAAACTCAGGTGCTCAGCCTGGAAGCTCAAAGTGGGTCAGATGAAGTTCAGAGGGCAGGCTTGGGGGCCAGATCCATGCTGGTAACCTGGGATCCATCACAGTTTAAGCTGGCATGATGGGTGTAGACATGTGATGATCTGAAAGAATTACAAGGAGACACAACTGCGTCAGTCAGGGACTGTGTTGCAAGCAGGTACAAATGATAAGACATTTGAGAAAGGGTGCTGAGGGCATTTGCTGCCTTTGTAATCATGAAGAATTGTCAGTATAATTCCTAAATACAAACTTTTATGTTAAATATTTAGCCTGAGATTTTTTAAAAACCAGGTACAGTTGCATCCAGTACTGCAGCATATCTATATCACCAAACACATAATTAGTTCTGAAGAGCTTCCATCTAATATTCATTAGTAAAATTATGTTTCTTTTTGCAGTGCTTTGTTCCTATATCTAAATATGTAAACTATGTCTCTCTTTCCCTGTGAATTCAACACAAGTAATGCCAGCCTGAATTTCAAATGTTTTCTGTGGAATTTGCGTACAAATTCATATTCACTTGGTAACCTAAATATTTTTACTTTTCCCTATTTGGGAGGTATATGCAAATTTTTGTATAATTGCATTATGTTTCAAATTTATTTAGCTATTATTATTGCTGTTAGAAATTATTGATGTGTTTATTGCTAGCAATATAGTAAAACTGAGGGCTCACAAATTCTTTTGAGACTGGGTGATACTAGGTTGATTATGGTATGCCTGAACATGTATGTGAACTCCAGTGATGCTTCGATCAGCCTTCTGTTGGGTTTGAAATTGAAGTGTTTTCTTTGCTCCCATAAGACCATGTTTTTGAATACTTGGTCACAAGTTGGTATCTATGTGTGTGAAGGTTGTGTCACTGGGGATAGTCTTGAAATTTTCTAGTCTAGTTCTATGCTTCCTTTTCACTTTCTGCTTCCTGATTGCTGATACCATGAGACAGGTAAGTCTTTTGCTACCATGATGGATGGCATCCCCTTGAACTATGTCAACAAAACAAAATGAAAAAACAAAACAAAAAAAACCCTCCTTCTCTCAAGTTCTTATCAGGTATTTGGTGTCATAATTACTTATATTAAATATCATAGCTTCCAAATATTAGTACCTCAAGGCATGTCCAGCTAAGAGGTCCAAGAATTCTAACCTCAATCAAAGTCCTCACCTTAAAGAGGTAGATGAGATTTAAGCATCCTCTCTTTGGTCCTCCTTGTTACTTTTCTTCTTTGGATCTATTGATTGTAGTAAGGATATTTTGTACTATATGACTAAAATCCACTTATAAATGAGTATATACCGTGTATATCTTTCTGAGTTTGGGTTATTACACTCAGGATAATCTTTTCTAACTTCATCCATTTGCCTACAGATTGAATGATTTTCTTGTTTTTTAACAGCTGAGCAGTATTCCATTGTGTAAATGCACCAAAGTTTCTTTATCCATTCTTTGGTTGCTTCCAGTTTCTGCCTATTATGAATAAAGTGACCATGAATATAGTTGAGTAAATGTTCTTGCTCTATGGTGCAGCATCTTTTGGGTATAAGCCCAAGAGTGGTATAGCTGGGTCTTGAAGTATAGCTGTTACCAATTTCTGAGAAAGCACAAGATTGGTTTTGAGAACGGTTATACAAAGTTTCACTCCCACCAACAATGAAGGAGTGTTCCCCTTTCTCTACATTCTCAATAGCACATGCTGTCAGTTGAGTTTTTTATCTTAGCCATTCTGATAGATGCAAATGGAATTTTAGAGTTGGTTTAATTTGCATTTTTCTGTTGAATAAGGATCTTGAGAATGTCTTTAAGTGCTTCTCAGCCATTTGAGATTCCTCTGTTGAGAATTCTCTGTTTAGCTCTGTACCCTGTGGTATGTTGGTGCTTAATTTCTTGAGTTCCTTATAAATTATGATATTAGCTCTTTGTCAGATGTAGGGATGGTGAAGACATTTTCTCAGATTTATTGTATTGACAGTGTCCTTTGTCTTACAGAAACTTTTCAGTTTTGTGAGGTCCCATTTTTTAATTGTTGATCTTAAAGCCTGAGCTGTTAGTGTTCTGTTCAGAAAATTGTCTACTATGCCAAAGAGTTCAAAGATTTTCCCCACTTTCTCTTCTAATAGATTTAGTGTTTCTGGTTTTATGTTGTGCTCTTTGGTTCACTTGACCAGCAGAAGTGGTTAAAGAGAGGGAACAGGGTAAGAGATGGAGCATGGAGAGAAATGAATGTCAATATCAGGTTTGTGGAGACTTGGGCCAGGAGGACAGCAGTCTTAGAGAAGAGAAATCTTGGGTGGGGGGCTCCTCTTTGACAAGCTAATGATCTATGGCAGGTTAGGCTCCTGAGAGGGTATGAGAATGATACTTGCTGAGACATCTAGCAGTAGGGGTCATGGAGACTGCACAGGCTATTGTCTAACTAGACACAACTCCTAGTAGAAAGAGGGGAACACAAACCAACCTACCAACAAAAACTTCGACCCAAAACTTGCCTTGTCCGCAAGGTGTGCAGGGACAAAAATAAGCAGAGATTGATGAAATATTCAACCAATGCCTGGACCAACCTTAGATTCTCCCCCATGGGAGACAGCCAATGCCTGACACTATTAATGATACTCGTTTGTGCTTGCAGACAGGGGCCTATTATAGCTGTCCTTTGAGTGATTCCACCCAGCAGCTGAAAGAAACAAATGCAAGGGACCCAAATTTAGTCATTGGGTAGAGCACAGGGCCTTTTTTGGGAAGAGTTGGGGGAATGATAGAAAGATACAGAAGGGACAGGTGCTCTATAAGAAGACCAACAGAGCCATTATCCAGGGCCCAGGGGGCGGGCAGTGGAGATTGAAGCTCCAACCAAGGACCATTCATGGACTGGCCCTATGCCCCCTAAACATATATATCCAATGGGTATGGGCAGCTAGGTCATCTTTTGGGTCTCATAGTAAAGGGAATGGGGGATAACTTTGACAATGATTCTATTACCTGTTTTTTGATCATTTTTCCCTGGTGGAACCATCTCAACAAGCCACAGGGAAAAAGGATTCACAAGTCCTGAGTGGACTTGATATACTGAAGTGGGTGGGATCCACTTCCCTGAGGAGTGTGGGAGGGAGGGTAGTGCAAACAGGAAGGGAGGGTAAAGGAGGGAGGAGAGGAGGAGGGGTATATGACTTGGATGTAAAGTGAATAATTAATAAAAAGAAAAAAGAGATAGACGACTGTCCAAACTAATCTTTTTGATAGTATCAATGTCTTCTGTAGATTTTCCTCCTAACACATGGCAAAAATCTCTCCATCGTAAATCAGAGTAACATACTTGCTTGGGAAGGAAGAGATAGGTGGTAGAACTGATATTGCACAATGTAAGGTGCAATTAAAGTTTTTCTGTACTCATCTCACAGCTTTACGACTTACTATTGTTAAGACTGGTCCAAATTATTTTTTTCTGTAAAATTGAAATAATGTCTGGACTCACTCACAGTATTGAAGAGAAGAAATTATGCCAATGTAAGTTATGTAATTGGAGGAATACAAGGCCTACAGTAGTATTCCATAAGTGTTAATTATACTTCATATAATTTTTATTATAACTATTATATTCAATTGTCATTCATATTCTCCAGGAAGGAAGAGGAAAATAAGAGAACTTCTTATCAACAAATGTAATTGGAAAGGAGATGGAAATGGAAACTTTCACTGTGAGAAATTTTCTTTCTAACTGGACACTTAACAAAAATTCCATATATTTTTTTAACCTAGCTGTTGGATAACATGGTAAATATAATCCAGGTGTTTTTTACACTGGAGAGGCTTCTGTCACAGAAAACACTAAAAAAAAGTTATTTGTATACAGATTAATTTCCTGTGCTTTTTTGAAAACTGTGAGTATAATAATTAGACTGTGCTTTCATGACAAGCCTAATTATGAAACAATATTGGCTGGAAATTCAAGACTTGTGCAATTAACACAAAATGATAACAACTAAGTATATTGCAAAGTACTGACAAACACAAAACAAATTTATTCCATTCAAACAAAAGAAAAAATATCTCCTGTGAAAGCAGACTAGAAAAATTCTCAGTGGTGATGCCAAATAATCACTTAATCACCCTGAAACCCAGCTGTGACATCATAATCAACCCACCCACTTGCATAATTTCTTCCTGGAATTGTCTTATTTTATTTTTGAAATCACACTTATTTATCCACAATAGGAGGCTGATATGCAATTGTTAATCCATGAATCACTTGCTTACTACCTAATTTCATTTGAGAAAACCATTTATAAACTAGTGCTTTGATTTTTTGGAGAAAGATAGAATATACAACAAAGTATTCACATGGGGATTTGGGCATTTTATTTGGGGTGTAATATTGAACAATTAATACAATGTAATAAAGAAATGTGTGGAAAGATGGAATGATGGCATCCTGAATAAATTGTGGGAGTTGTGGGGGTGGACAGGGTATGGGGGGATAGGGAGAAGACTGCTTCTGCTCAGAGTGCTACATTTTATTTATAGCCTCAACTAGTATCTTGGCTTCGATCACAGAAGCTCTAGTTAGTTTGCAGAGATGGTTTTATATGCCTCTGGGTGAAGGGTAATTATCTCCTCTCATTGATGCACCAATTGGAGCCTACTGCTAAGAAACAAAGGAGTGAAGATAAAGAAAACTACTCAGCAATGTGAAGGGTGGGACAGAAGTTTCCCAGGGGATAAGTGTATCAGTGCAAGATCAGTTTCAAAAGCTAAGAATTTGGAGGACAATGGAAGGGCACGATCAAAATCAGAGACTATAAAGAAAAACAGAGAAGGAAACTGCCACATTACCTAGCAAACAGTTTGTTTAAAGGAAACTGCTGCAAATTAGATATATGTTGTTTTGATTTCATAGACCAACACAGGGAACCTGGAGTTACAATATTCTCATTTCTAATGCCCATATTAGTGGCATGCATCATACTTACAGAAAAAAATCACAGTTTAGAACAAGACAGAACATAGACGATGATATGCTTTTGCTTAAATCTTGCATAGCCTATATTTAAATCATGTCTGGTATGTAAATGTTATATTAATGCTATATTTTGTATGTTTTAGTATAAAATGTGTAAATTACATTCATTAACTGTAATACATCTATTGTATCTTTTAAAAGATTAAATTATTTTGACCAGGGGTGTAGCTCAGTAATATAATCTATGTATAGCATGCATAAGATCATGGTTCATACTGGAATTGAGCTGACATCCCTCCAATCTTTATTTTTCCTTTATTTTTTTTCAAATACTACAGCAAGTTTCTTGATCATTATGTCATATTCTATTGGCTTTTGACTCACTCAGAACCCAAATCCCATAGAAACAATACCTTATTGAAACACTCAGGAGTTTCTTAGGACACTCTACCTATATCCCCATTTAGCATTGTGTCTGTATGCCAGTCAAAGGACCTATTTTGCTGCCCAGTTCACTTCTAAGAGGATGTTTTACAGACGTCTCACAAATGAACCTAACTTCTGTTGCTTCATCACTGTGACTCAGCTCTAAAATAATACAATCAGATTATGGTCTCATTAAAATGTGCCATAATAATTGTGTTTCACCAATTGTAGATATTATAGCTTATGCTATGTACAGCTTAGTGGTTTTTTTCTTTTTCTTTTTTGAAATACTGACCTGTTATAGTCAATGGATTAGAAGTCCAAAAATAAGTTTTAAAGAAAATAAATAAATATTGAAATGATTAGTTTGAGAGAGCTATCCTTGGTTGTAGGAATTTGGATGCTGATTTTTAAACTGAGAGGGAGTCCACTTTCAACTTAGACTCAGGGGGTTAAAGATAGGGAAGAATGATTGACTGAAGTGATTCTTTTAAGATGCCTTCAAGCAAAGGGTAGAAGGAGTACATATAATTAATGATGATGCAGTATGTAAGTGGTAAAAACTCTTGAATCAAATATTGTTTACAGACAGCATTCATTGCTAAAATATTGGTTTATGCTCTTACTCATAGACATTCTGCATTAGAATTGGTATGACACTAAAATATTTTTATTAAAAGTCATCTCTGGATATGTTTAAGAAAGTGTAGGAATCTTTGGAAAGTGAGAAAACAAGGTACACTCTTAGCAAACCATTAATTAGCTATTTATTGTGTTTGAATATGAACTGCCCCCATAAGTTCATGTATTTGAACCCTTGCTCCCCAGCTTGCTCCTGTTTATGAAGGTTGTAAAACCATTATTGAGGAGGGGATTGCTGGATGGAGTAGTCACTGGGGAAACCCCTGAGCCTGACTCTACTTCCTCTTTGCTCTTTAATTCCTGAATGTGGTATCAATCTGACCAGCCTGTCCCTCCTCCTGCCACCATAGCTTTCCTGCCTGTTGCCATGTCTTTCTACCATGATAGTCTGTGTTCACCATGACATACTGTATCCTGAAATAATAAGCCAAAAGAAACTGTCTCCTTAAGTTGCTTTTTTAAAGGATATTTTTATTTCAGCAACATGGAAAATAGCTATAAATAGCTATGTGCTCTTTATATGGAACAGCAATTTCTATCTATGAAATTATTAGTACATATCTGTATATAAACTCTGTAGATCACAATTTGGTCCCATGAAGTAACTATTTAATCTTTCTATTATTTTGTAAAGTGACCACTGCTGTTTCCATATTGAATATGAGAGATAAAAATTCAAGGTTCAAAACATGATAGTAGAGCAGAGAATTAAAATCAAGTAGAATGTCTTGGTAGTCTGTCACTGTGCTTCTGCCATACTCAGATTATGTCAGTTCCATTCCATTCAGTTTGATTTTCTCAGCCAGTTTATAAATGTACAGTGTTATTTTCACTATAGATGCCCTTAGCCCAAGAAGTTATTCTAGTTACAGTGATATCTGAAACACATTGGAGAATTGCCTTTTCTTTGTTCTAGAATCTTGTTTTATTAGTCACTAGGTTCTACAGATGACTGACTTTGTATTTACTTCCACGGATAAGCAGAGGGCTTTTAAGGATAAGAGGCAACAGCAGTGGGTAGGATCATCAGAAGTGAATTGGTTCCCAGCAAGAAATGCCTGGGGAAGCTGCAGCAGATCTTTCTACCAGAACACAGAATATTGTGAGTAGGAGGAAGTAGCAGTAACTTCCCCCTCACCACCTGATTTCTGACAAAATGTAAAGGAAGTTGAAAGTAGGGAACATAAGAGGTGAAAGGGTAATTGAACAAATCAGCCATATGATTAACTGGAGTCTGAAGTATATCTGTCTACAAGCTGGCTTCCAGGACTTAAACATAGGTGCAGAGCCTTTTCAGCAGAAGCTATTGTCTGCTTACCATGAGGCAGAAGATGCTGAGCACCACAAAGTGTCCTTTCCACTGCATTGAACAGGCAAGTTGCTCTTGATGCATGACAATAGCACAAGTAACACAGGCACATCTAAGAAAAAATGCCTCCCCATGGAAATGAGAGAAATAGGATATCTTTTCCCATTCTAATTAGCATTAACTGCTAGCTTAACACAGGCTAGATTCACCTGGATAAAACAAGAATCTCAACTGATTAATTCTTTTTACCATGTTCACCTGTGCTCATGTTTATGACAGATTGTCTTGGCTGGTAATATATATGAGTATCTGGCCCACTGCGGGTGGTACCATTTCTAGGCAGGTGGAACTTGATCGTGTAAATAGCTAAGCTTGAACTTGTTCAGTGAGCCAAAGTGTAAGCCAACAAGTCATGTCCCCCCATAAATCTTGCTATACTGCTTTGGTTGTAAGTGAGCTCTCCATTCAGAGGTTGTGGTATGTGGACTAGGCTAACAGTTCTTCCTTTGGGCTCTTATCTTGATTTTTTTCTCTGAAGCAACTTAATGATGGACAGTGGCCTGGAAGTATAAGTTGAAATAAATCCTTTTCTCCTCTAAGTTGTGTTTGGTCAGTGTTTTGTCACAGCCACTGAAAGAAAAACTAGAATCCCTTCCTAGAGTGTGCTTTCCTTCAGTAAGATATTTCAGTGGCTTCCCATAAAGACAAAATTGGAAGAGATCTTGGAGACTGTTCATAGTAAAGGAAAGAATAAGAAAGGAGTGGATTTTTCTCTGTGTTAATGCTCTGATTCTCTCTCACACACTTTGATATCCTGCTCTCTCTATTTGCTCTTAGATGAAAGATTCTTTACTCATAAACTATGTTTCTCTTTTCAGAGGCTTGATTGAGGAAACCTATCCCATTCTGACTAGAGATTTGATCTTCTTTCTTCTGTTTCTGCTTCCTCCTGCAACTGGAATGCATTGTTCTAAATTGATAAAGAAAAGTCTCATGTCCTTGGCAGACAGAACTAGAAGGGCTATATTTCTGTTCGATTACCTACTTGAAGCAGTAGTGCTGATGTTTTATTTTTGAGAGTAAAAGAGCATCTCATTTGAAGGGATGGAGAGTAACCTGCTTTTAGCAAAATGTGCACAATAATAAGCCCACACAGTTGAAACTCACTGAGTGAAACTTGCTAGAGAGAGCTCCTTGGTAACGTAGGAAATAAGAATTTTGAGTGTCAGGCAACAGAGAAAATCAAATTATTTTCAACTTGCTATTGGAAGTTTGTTTCAGATATATATCATTCTGTCAGTGGCAGACATTTAAAAAGCCGTGCCTCTGAGCAAGTACATTGCTTGGTTACTCCCCCAAATTCCATTTCTATTTTTAATCATAACTCTAATATGCTCCTATTTCTGTACCTATTCTTTTATATCATATACCTCAAACTCTGTGGCATTGGGATCATGGTCAGGACTCATAGTCAACATATCTGTGAGTAAGCCAAATATTTCTCTTCCAGCAGATTCATTACAGAGGAAACTGTTGCAGTGATGCTAATTAATCTGGTGAAGGTTCCACAAACAAAGCAACAACACATTCATGGGTGGAATTCAGCTTACCCATTCTGTCCTTAACACTAAAGTGCATAGGACTAGCTCTCAGTAGTTGATTGCCCTCTGCTCATTTCTTTCATATCAACATTTGGAAAATGATCTATTTAAAATATAACACATCACTCTTTCTAGCATTTTGTGGGCTGATATTTCTGGGGTTCCTTGCTTCTGTCAGTATTTGAGCCATGTTCTGTAGCGTTGGTGCTGTTCTGTCACTGATCACTTGTGTGATTGATTGAAGCTGTGCCAAGAGCTTCCCGAACCTAATTTTGCTTAACCTTTACAACTGGTTTGCAAAAATTTCATAGAGGCTAAGTTCTCCAGGAGACTCAATGTCAAATCTCATCTAATTCAGTTGCAGCCTTTACCTCAGTGTCCCAGTGAGTAGAAGGAAGGGAGTAATTACAATTTCCCTAAAGAAATGGACCCTGTATAATCATAACTGAATTTATTACGTAGTGTCAAATACACTGCTGCTTATTTTGTGGGTGACAAGTATTATTATAATAAGTTGCTCATGGATGAAGGGGAATTCCTTGTTTTTAATAGCTGAATAGTATTCTATAGTGTAAATGTACCACAGTTTATTTATCCATTCTTCTACTGAGGGCCACTTAGGCTGTTTTAATAGTCTGGCTATTATGAATAAGGCAGCTATGAACATGGTTGAGCTTATGTCCCTGTTGTGTGGTAGAGTATTTTCTGAGTATATTCCAAGGAATGGCATAGCTTGGTCTTGAGGACACCCTATTCCCATTTTTCAGAGAAAGTGCCAGATAGATTTCCAAAGTGGTTGTACTAGTTCGCATTCCCACCAGCAATGAAGGAGTGTTCCTCTCTCTCCACATCCTCACCAGCATATGGTGTCACTTAAGTTTTTGATCTTAGCCATTCTGATTGGTATGAGATGGAATCTCAGTGTCGTTTTGGTTTGCATTTCTCTGATGACTAATGCAAAGGATAATACCTTCTTCTCAGCACCACATGGAATGTTCTCTAAAATTTATCACAGAGTAGGTCATGAAGCAAGCCTCAACAGATACAAGAAGATTGAAATAATACCTTGTATCCTATCAGATCACCATGGTCTAAGGCAGGACTTCAACAACAACAGAAATAACAAAAAGCCTAGACACACATGGAAACTAAACAACTCTCTACTTAATGACACCTGAGTCAAGGAAGAAATAAAGGAAGAAATAAAGGACTTCCTGAAATTCAATGAAAATGAAGGAAAAACATACCCAAATTTGTGGGACACAATGAAGGTGGTGCTAAGAGGATGAAGGGGAATGAGGAATATTTTGCTAATTACAGCAATCCCAGAAATTGCCTTGTATACAGCAGACCCATAGTTCATATGAATTGTTACTTAATGTATCACCTTGGACAAGATCTTTAATGAAGTATGGCTGTGAGTGTATGTTAAGGCCACTACACATGTGGTTTTCAATCTACTCTAGACTAAAACAAGCTTTCAAGAACACTGTCAAGTATTGTGCAATCTTATAGAACCTTCACATAACATGTTCATATCTATGAACATCCTCATACACTAAATTCTCAGCACAAAGGAAATTTATTACCATAGAGGGACAAGAGAGAGGGGGAGGCTGCCTCTGAGTTGGCCAAAGGCAGACCGCATGCAGCAAGTATTTTTGTAGGAGTGGCTTTTTAAGGAAAAAAAGAAGTGTGTGTTAGGATGAGTTTCTAAGTCTTGAATGGGCAGGCTAGCCAATGTAGCCAAATAATGAATTTTGATAGCTGGACCTTGGTATTCAGTTTCAGGAATGATCCAGGGCCAAATAAGGGCATAGACTTTAGGGTCTACCTTCAGGTATGTAATCTAGAGGGTTAGCAGGGGAAAGAAAAAGGAAAAGGGAAAACTGCTGTCTGCAATGCTTGATCCTGCTAGAGAGCCTTTCACACCTATCTCATTCTAGGTCTTATGCTAGGTCATTGAGATGCTTGTTTTCAACTCTCTCAGCAATTGATTAATTGTCATAGAGGAACACATACATCTAAAGAACTGCTGCAAAAAAAGTGATGAAGCTTGTGAAGTTTCACACTGAGGACAAGTGGATGATATGCCTAGTTAGCATATCCAAATGGACCTGGTCTCCAGGTTCTCCCAGCATCCTCCAGTCTCTACATGTTACAGGCCCTCTACCCTGAACATGCTTTCAAATCCCCAGCATGCATGTAAAAAGTGAACATGGCACACATGTCTGTTAACCCAACACTAGTAGAGGAGAAGATAGTAGAGAAAGAACTCTGTAGCTCATTATCCATACAGTCTAACCAATTGGGGAACTCGGGGGGATTTATGAGAGCCCTTGCTTTAAAAACTAAAGTAGAAAGATATTGAGGAAGACACCTACATTGACTCCTGACCTCCACATGCACACATACCAAATACACACACACACACACACACACACACACACACACACACACACACCAAACACACATACACTTTAGGGATTCTATAGCTGCTGGTGAATAGATTTCCTACTTTCTGGATCTGTGACTGGCATTCCTAGTAATACAGCTACCTTGATTCCATCAGGGTGAAAACTTTTCACAGAAGTCACTGTCTGTGCTCTGCTCTGATAGTTCCTGAGGTTTTATAAACACGGGCTTTGATATAACAGAGATAAGATTTCCCAGTTCTAATTATTCCTCACCCATAATTTCATTAAGGTCTAATATTGTAACTTGTGTGCATTTAGGAGAGACAGAAAAATGAGAAAAAGAAATTGTGAGGATAGTGAGGATAGTGAGGATAGACTTTTATATTTTCATAGAAATTAATTTGGTTTTCACTATCTAGATAGTTTTATACAGTGCTTTCTGTATGCTGAGCTCCAGAATAGGTGCTAAATGCAAATGAAAGGTATTCAGTTCTTAAATTTGTATAATATATGGGTTAGTAATATGCACATATCCATGGTTTATTTGTGCTTTATCCAGAAAATCTATTTAAAATTTTCTAGGCACACTCACCATAGCATTGAGTCCTCACAACAGCTCTAAGAAGTATATATTATTTATAAAAATATACTGTGACTAATGTGACATAAAGAAGTTGAAGAATACAATAAGAATTCTGACCCAAGTCTTCTGGTTATGAGTCTGATTGTTTGGGCACATGGCTCATTGGGTACAGTGCCTAACATGCAAGCATAGCTATTGGAGTTCAAATCCAAGAACCCACATTAAAAAGCCACACGTGGAGGAGTGCATCCAGAATACTAGTGCTGTGTAGGCAGAGACAGGAAGACCTCAGAGGCTCAATAGTGAAAAGTCAGTAGTCAATGATAATGGAATCCACCAGACATTGACTTTTCTCCTCCATATGTCTATTCATGAACACACTTGTGTGCACACACATTATGCACATCCCACATTCTTCTTTAATATACCATAACATAAACAGCTGGTGAGTGGTAATGAATTAGTACTTTAGAAATTTAGGAGGTTGGCTCCCCCCGATGCCATGACTCTTGACCCTATATGATAGATAGAGTTACTGAAAAGAGGAGAGGAGGGTACATTCCAAACAGACAGGAGATCACCTGATAGAAATACCTGAGACAGGTTCAGATAATACACTAGAAAACAGGAAAGAATTATAGGATTGGTGTCAAGCAGGATTCTAAGATGGTTTAGAGAGACAGAAGGCCTCACTACAGTAAACCATCAAGCTGTTTTATTGGTCTGAGTTCAGAATTCCTGGGAACTCCCTGAGGGACACAGTGCTCTTCTGGTTTGCTTTTACATCTCCTGGGCCGAGGAAACCTAGTTTTTTTTGTTTTAAAGGTCACTTTAAATCTTCAGGGTACTCTTACTGACTTTCAAATTTTGAAGATGTTACCATCCAGAAATTCTTAGTACATCATTTTTTTCCCTGTGAAATGTATAAGTTAATAATGTTCTATGTTTTCTCCTATCCTAAATATTTTTAAGTGAATTTATCTGACAATTTCAGATAATAACTTCTGAAAAGCCAGGTCTCTGCTTATTTGTTAATAACTATGCAGCTTACATTCCATCCAAATGCACTGTTAAACAAAGAAGATTTAAGACCAGAGACTTTAGCACAGGGGACATGCAATGCATGCTGAAGGATAGCATAGACACACATACTAAGAACATGGGAAACCATGTCTCTCAAGACAATGATGTAGAAAGAAAGCAAGGTGAGTAACACACTTTTTAAAAGTTTTTATTGAGATGTCCTAGCCCGTGGGACAAATTGAATCAGGATTCACCTGAAAGAGGGAGTGGGGATTAAAAGTAGGGTACAGAGATGTGAGAAATAATGAGTCAAGTCTGGAAATTTCTGATCAAGACTTTCTTTAAGGCCAACGAGTAAGACTTTATATAGTAAGGTCAATAGGATCTATTCTGATCCCTCTCTCCATAGGTCTCAGGCTTGAGTAGCTCTCTGTAGGAACTTCCTTGATCCTCTGAGTAGCTCTCTCTAAGGACTTCCTTAATCATCTGGGTGTCTCTCAGTAGGGATTTCTCTACTTCTTTCAAAGGTAAATAGTCCCAGGATAGCTTGAAACACAAAGACCTCATCTGTCCAGCAAAGCTCAGCACCTGGAAGGTCACAGCATGCAGCCTAAGCATGGGATTTCTGACGTGGCAGAATTTAGCATGGCTCCCCACATTTTACTTATTTATTCACTTTATATCCTGGCTGGGGCTCCTCCCTCCTCTTCTTCTAGTCCCACCACTCCCCCTCCCCTTTCATTATTCCTCAGAAAAGGCAAGCTCTCCCTACACACCCACCCCAGCCCATCAAACAACACCAGGACTGAATTTGTCCTCTTCTCCTGTGGCCTGGAAAGGCAGTCCTGTCAGGGAGAAGTGGTCAAAAAGCAGGCAACAGAGTAACATACTTTTTATCATTACAGGAAGAACTACAATGTCTTCATTTGATATGCATTTTCTTCCAAAATCACTCCCAAAGATTGGTTTTTTACTTACTCCAGTTTACATTGTTTAAACAAGTTAAGAGAAAGTACTGTGTGATGAGTCAAGTAATCTCTGGGCTCTAGGCACCACTGCCATGGATGGCTAAATTATGAGCTGGAGATCTGGGGAGAGGCTCAGTTAAGAATTTAAGGACCTGAGTTCAATACTCAGAGCCTTTGTGAAAAATTCAAGTATTTTGGAACATGGCCCATGACTGAAGCTGTGTGAGGAGAATGCCTAGATATTGTGAGAAAACTCCAAGCAAACAAGACAAGAGTCTTTGTAACCTCTGCTATTCTATAACATATTTGTTCTTGGCATGTGCTTTCATGCCCCTCCCACATATAATAATACGAGTGGGTTTTGCTTCTGATTACCCATTATCTTATCCATTGTTATACAGAATGATATTTCTAAACACAAGTTGTTCTGAGGACTGTATATAGCCTAAACTCATGTGACCTTGCATTTGTGACTCTATATTAATTGAACTTTGCTCACTTGACTATGCTTAACCCACAGAATGCCCTCAGAATATATACTGTCTGAAGAAGAAAATTGGCTACTTCACGAGACTTTAGTCTGCTTCACTTTTAGGCTCTGCTCTCCCAGGATCATGCCTCCAAACAGAACAGCCCATGGTATGTGGGCTTTTAAACCACTGTAGAAATATTAAAGCAGGTGGATTCCTGGGGTTCTTTGCCTAGAAAACCTAGCCAACTTGGTAAGTTCCAGGCTAGAGAGAAATTCTGTCTCAAATAAAGTTAGATGGAATCCTGAGGAAAAACTGTGGAGGTTGTCTTTCAGCCTACATGCACACAGACACTCCCCCCCTACTCACAGCCACCGCCTCTCCCCATGGAGAGGAGGGAGGGAGGGAGGAGAGAGAGAGAGAGAGAGAGAGAGAGAGAGAGAGAGAGAGAGAGAGAGAGAGAGAGAGATATGAACATGCTTGTATATGTACATACCCATACCGACATACATGCATGGTATGCATGGTATGCCTCCATACACATATACGTACACACAGAGGAACAAGACCCCACCCCACCCCCCACACAAAAACAAAAAAACAAAACTAAAACATAAGCTGAATGTGTTGAGTACACTTATTTGCTATCAGGTATGGTATTAAATGTTTTCTAGAATGTTCTGGAGAATAACTGCAGGAGAGTTCTACCACACTCTTCTCAGAAACCCCTGGAACATGCCATGTCTCTATCTGTGGGCAGATTCTTAAGCTTTCCTGAAAATTTCTTTGTGGTCATTACTGTTGTAGCTGTTCCTGGTGCTTTCCTTTTTTCACAGACCTGACAGTTACAAGAGTTCACATCTTCTGGGGGACAGTTCCCCATCTCTACCACCTTGCTTCACAGAGAGCCACAAGGCATGCCACCTCCTAGCGAATGAGTATTTATGACATTCTCCTTAGGTGGTTCCCAAGTAATTTCTAGGGTGCCTTCTGCATAACCTGTGGCTCTGTCCTGAGTGGTACCTCTGGGACACCTGTCTGATGGTGTCCGACCTTAGCTCCTCAGAAGGTGTCTTCAGAGTGAGTCTCACTAATTCAGCACCTTAGTTAACTTTCCCATTATGCAGTACATCACAGTGGGACCTTCTAGAACAACCACAGGAATTCAGCACCAAGCTACAGAGTTTTCCTTCCCTGGATCCCCGACCACAGCATTTGAATACTTTGCTGCTTTCTGTTACATAAAGCCAGGTGTGGTGGTACACAGATGAATTAAGGACATACGATGTTGAAAAGAATCATGAGTATAATGCCAGTATAGCATCTATAATGAGACCTTGTCTCAACACATCAAACCCTATATACACTTAAGACTACTCTTAGTACTATAAGAGTCCTCCTTACTTTTTGGTAACCAATCCCTATCAATTAAATTTCCTGTTACATTTAATATAGTTTTATATTGAAAATCCTCTGTTCAACACATCCTGTGGCTTCTTTCTATAATTGGATCCTACCACAAGTCCTGAATGTGTCAAATAAACCGCCACTTTCATATGTCTGCATTCATCCCTGCTTCTTAGAGGAAATGCTTTAAAGCTATGTCTACTTATATGTGAATTTCTCCATAACTCTACTGTCGTTATTGTGCTTATATACAGTAGATATCTGGTCTTTTCCTATGTAGCCAAAGGTACCAATGACATTATATTTGTTAAATTATTACTTACATTGTTATTATTATGAATATGACAACTATATGCAGACACTATGATTTATTTCTTTTCTTGTATTATTAAAATAGTATTGATAGTAAAAATTGACTATTTGTAGTTATAGACATATTTATAAAATCATCTCACTTCCTGCAGAGGCAGCAAAATTGAATGTAGAGGTGGTGGTCAGAGATATTTAACTATCCTATAGGCCTTTCAAACCTGGGGTTGATTATCATTAGTAATGTGAATGATTGGGGACATATTTTCAAGGTTTACAGTGCTCAATTTATTTTCTCTTACAAAAATGACTAGAATGAAGTTCTATACTGTGGTTACATCTGATTGCTGGAACTACGCACCCTTTTGTCCACTACCACACAGTCCTCTATTACTAAGTTAAATTACTTGTATTTTTCCCATCTTACGTAAGTTCAAACCTGGGATATCTATTGTCTCTCAAGGGCTTTGTAGAGACATCCCATGTCATCTTTCCTGAAGGTTCTGTTTTTGACAGGAGAACTGAAATATGTGTTTCTGCTTTTAGCCTATTCACCCTGATCAAGATGAGCTATATTTAAAAAAAACAAAAAACAAAAAACATAAAACAGCCAAACAACAACAACAACAACAACAACAAAAACCAAGAAAACAGGAATATTTCTATCTATATCACTCTAGTGCTACTTAAATGCCTTTCTGTGTAAGCCTCATGGTAGGTTGCTAGATATTTGTTATCTTGAAGGAGCAAAGCAAACAAGCAGGACTTGATGTGACTCATAGAATCAAGGACTCTTTTTTTTTCTTTTTCTCTTTTTTTAAATTAATTTATTCTTGTTACATCTCAATGGTTATCCCATCCCTTGTATCCTCCCATTTTCCCCTTACTCCCTTCCCCTATGACTGTGCCAGAGGGGGACTTCCTCCCCCTTTATATGCTCATAGAGTATCAAGTCTTTTCTTGGTAGCCTGCTATCTTTCCTCTGAGTGCCACCAGGTCTCCCCCTCCAGGATACATGGTCAAATATGAGGCACGGACTCTAGATGAGAGAAGCATGGGAGAATAGCAAAGTAGAAGGATCCAGAGGGTCCTAGAAACCTACAAGAAGAACATTATGATAGGCAGATTTGGGCCCAGGGTTCCCACTCAAACTATGGCACCAGCCAAGGACAATACAGGCCATAAACTTTAAACCCCTACCCAGATCTAGCCAATGGACAGGACATTCTGCACAGTTGAGTGGAGAGTGCGGTCTGACTTTCACACATACTCTGGAATCAAGGACTCTTAAAGTCCCTTACCTCATCTGTTTGTTCATTTCACAAATGGCTCATGAATGCAAAGCATCTAGAATGTTTCTAAGTCATGAGAAAAAGCAGTAAAATCCACACTGAGCAGAGCAGAGCTTGTGGTATTTCAGCGATGCACAGTATCAATCATAGAGACAGGCTAGTACAGGCATGTGTGAATTTGTAAGAAGGAACTTTACTGGGAAGATGTGGAATGCTTTACTGGGAAAACGGTCTTTGACCAGTGACTTGAAGCATGAATAGGAGTACTGAGGCAGCAGCGAGCAGGCAGTCTTTACTGGCTGTATGTAGTACAGGAGATAACCAGGCAAGCCCAAGGGAGGTGACATAGGTTGGAGCTTCTGGCGCAGGCTATGTACAACCTTATGTGCCTTTTTGAGGACAATGAACAAAATCTGAATGAAGGACACTATACAGACTTACTGCTGGTCTGTAGGTAAGCCTATTTATCTAACTAAATATAGGACTCTCAGTCAGGCCCAAATATAATCATTGAGAATCTGGTCAGAGTAGATTTTATGATGGGTATTTGAGAGGGTAAGGTTGTATTAAGGGGCTAGTGAGGTGGTTTAGTGGGTGAGAACACTTGCTGTACCACTATGAAGATGAGGTCAAATCCTTAGAACTCACATAAATAGCTAGATGTGGCCTCACAGGGCTGTTGGGGAGGGGGTGAGACAGAAGCATCAGGATGGCGGAGCCTTGCTGGCAGGCTGCCTAGAACCAAGTTGTTCGTATTCACACATTCACTTCCTGCTTTCCCCTGCTCACAAACACATAGACATCAATAACAAATAAAATCAAATTTTCATTTTGAGTCTTTTGAGCCAGGGAACATATACTCTAGGCTAGCTTCCAACTTACTATGTTGTTAATGATGCCCTTCAACTTTTAATCCTCCAGCTGGAATTATAGGCCTGAACTATAAGGCCAGGTTCACTTGGTACTAGCCAATAGTCTTATAATGCTACCTAAGCACTCCACCAGCTGAGCTATAGCCCCAGCTAAGAATGAAATATCTTATCGATTATATCTTTTGCCTCAATTTTAACTAATGACTGCTGGATCATAAAAGGAAATAATTATTTATCTAACTAAATATTGTCTGCAAGCCCCTGGCCTTGTGATCTTTTAAACATTTGTCCTTCTTTATCATCTGGGCCTTCGACCAGCTCCCTGAGAGTCTTGCTGTAAACAGCTGAAGCGTCCTGATACAGGATAGTAATTGCAGTGTAAAAGCTAAATCCTCCCCTCCAGCCACATACTGGACATGAATTCCTAACAGCCAGGCAATTGCAGAAAGCTTGCGAAGGCACAGCGGAACCAGGATTTCATATCTCCTCCATGAACAAATTGGCTTACCTCACAGTCAGTATGAGTCTTTGCCTCTCAGCCAATTACCAAGACAACAGAAAATTGCAAATCGGCTTAGCTAGAGAATTTAGTCATGCCATGTAGACTTGGTAATAAACTTTATTTCCAACAGTCATGAAGAGTAAACACATTACATTTGAAAATCACCTAGAAAACTGTGACAGACGTATTTCAATTTTTTTCCTGACTGCACTTGACTATATTACAAACTTCAATTCCATTGTTTAAATGATATATAATTTATTCTTACTTGATCTCTCTCTCTCTCTCTCTCTCTCTCTCTCTCTCTCTCTCTCTCTCTCTCTCTCTCTCTCTCTTCTCTCTCGACCTATTAGATTGGGGAGTAACATTTTTCTCCCCTAAAACTTCATAAGATAGTTGACAGGAAAATGATTTATTCACTAATTAAACTGAAGATAAAACTAGTATTTCTAATTTGGTCATTGAAAAAGGCTTCCCTGAAATTTTCAAACATAATTTTGACTTTAAAAGGTCTTAAACAGAGCTAGTGGTTCAGGCATGTTTGCTCCAGCTGGACAAGAATATTCCTGCTTGTAACAGGATAAAAAATACTGTTCTGCATACTATTTTATTTTAAACAGATATTTCAAACATTGAAAACCAATTTTATACCTAAGTTATACCTACTTGGGTTCTTTCCATTTCCTTTTTTTTTTTTAAATAGGACTATAGGTTATCACTGTAATAGAATACAGTATCCAAGTCACAGTGGCTCTCACAAATTTTTAAGTGCTTTGTGGATTCTACTTAGTAATAGAAGGTATAGTAATTTGATTCTATGCTACTACGTTGCAAACACCTGTCAGTTCTAATATGGATCATATGTGATAGCATTTGCTTATCCCTTATAACTTAAAAAAATACTGCCAACCTTTTTAATACCAAGTTAGCTTTGGCATTAAGTTGTGATATTACTAATATAATTTTATATTTACTCAAATTCTTCATTTTTCAATTCAAGAGATAACAGTGTATTTTCTCCCTGTTCTTAAATAATTTTTCTACTTGACAAATATACTAATGGAAATTATGGAATTGAAATTACCAAATCTCCCCTGATATATGATATTCTGCTGTTGCTTAAACCCAAATCATTATATTTGGGGTCTTGGTACGTGAATAGATAACTTTTGTACTTTTAAGGAAAGAAACTTAGTTCAATTTTGTGATTTGGGGCAAAAATAGTTAACTAAAACTTTTTTACTAGAAATCAACTATAAAGATTTATGAATAAAATGTAGCTCAACTATAGAATATTACCATTGGGAACTCATTTCACAAAGGACATATGAAAAAGGAGTGCTGCATATTCTTCAATTTCTGGCATTTCTCTGTAACTTTATGGAAGTCTATTTAAAGGTAATAACAGCTGACTTAATTTTTCCTCATAATGCTTCACCTGTACTTTTCCTGTAGCATTTATGATTATTTATACATCAGGCTTTTGTTCCTCTCTCATTGCGTTTTAGGACCTTCCAGGGTGTAGCCTTAGACTTTTTCAAAATCTACTTTATTTAGGTTCTTAAATGATTCCACCTCTCTTCTAACCCACAGACCAGAGATAGGGGAGAAATATTAATGGGAAAAGGAGGTTGTGGGCCTGTTTAGAAGTAGTTCCTTGGGGGCATTCCACTCTTCATTGTCAGAATACCAGCAGTCCAGTCCAATAGCCAACACCAAACAGCAACACAAATCAGTAACAGTGGCACGGTACAGCAGAAACAGCAAAGCTCTGCTGAACTGCCAAAAGTCAGTGGAAGTGGATAAAATCAGGTGGAATACCATGAGTTCTCTGGCGTGTTTCTCTCTACAAAGTAAGGACCAGTGGAGACCGGCAGAGACCATCAAAGCATTGAGTAGTGTAACAATGCAAAAGCATCATCTCACTGTGGGGTTCTATTTATGTTCTTTCTTAACATCATGTACCCTCTCACATGTCTATTTTCAGTAAAACATCACATTCTTTCTGACAAGACAGCTTCCAGAAACACATCACATGCCCTCTCTCAAGGCAGTTTTCAGCAAAACATCATGTGTTCTCTCATGGGGCTATTCTCTGATAAAAAAGGTCACAAGATTGTCTTCAGCATGGAAAAACACTTCCATATCCCATACTTGTGAAAGAAACAAAAAGCACACAAAAAAATCAAAGCTTCCTCTGTACCAGTGCTTGAGACTAGATGTTTTTTTTTTCCTTCACTGCACCTTTATTACTGTCCAAAGGATTGGCATTAAATAAATAGACCTACAGTTAGTGAAAGGAAAAATCAAGAGACCTACATTTGTATGTAGAGAAGCATTGAGCGAGATTCTTTTCAGAGAAGTCATTTACTGGTAATGAGACAGACACTTCAGGAATGTCTGTTAGTTTCCTAATTACCATCTACTATTTATCACCCTGAATACCCAGAAGAGAAGATCTCTGAAGTGACAAGCACATTTCTGCTATCAAAGGCTGAAAGAAAGGGAATTATTAATTTCTAATTATTTTTTTCTTTCCTTCATTCGGGCCAAGTCAAGCTGTATCTATGTAGTGCTGCTGCTGCTGAGAACCTGGAGCTGCACATTGAGTGACTTGTGCTCATTGCTTTGAGGAGCACAGTCTGAGCGTCACACTTATGCCTGATGCACATACTTAAAGACAGGTGCTCTGCTTATCTTCTCAGAACAAACAAATTAAAAAACAGCCACTAGACTCTTTGGTTAGATTTGAATAACTTGTGCAGTTTTTTTTTTTCATTTTCATGCTGATAAAGCATTTATCTATTAAAAACTGCTTCCTCTAAGCATAGACAAACAAAATTGTAACAAAGAAGACATTGGGTCAATTGAGTCCATAGGGTCTCATAAATAACCATGAAAAAGAAAGAGGAACTTAGACTTCTACTGTAATGATGGTAATGCAATTAGGGTTGGTCTATAGGCACAGTCCAATCTCAATAGTTCATCGGATCACTCATAGATGAAATGACTACAACTAGATTAAGCTAACATCAAGATGGCATTTGTTCTTATGACAAAGGCTCTCCTTCTAGTTAAAGTAATTTTAAAGTTGCTTGCCTCCTAAGAATTTCATATTATTCTTAGGCTGATTTTTATACTTTGAAAGCAGAAATGAGGAAATCAGACCATTCACTTTAAGGTTTTTTGTATAATTACTCATAAATTTCTATCAATTCTAAGCTTAGATTCTGACTCTGTTAGATGTAAGACTTCATGAATATCTTGGCAGTAATGGTGCAAGCCTTTAATCCCAGCACTCTGGAGGCAGAGACAAAGGGATCTCTGTGAGTTTGAGGGAAGCCTTGTCAATTGAATGAGTTCTAGGACAGCAAAGGCTACACAGAGAAACACTGTCTTGAAAAACCATTAAAAAAAAAGGAAGGAGGAAAGGAAGAAAGAAAGAAAAGAACTCAAGAATAGGATAGATTCTTAGAAAATATCTGGCCTCATGATCTTCACTCAGCAGACTTTGTATCTCTGAAAAATCTCAGAGTTTGGTACAATTTTTCTATGAATCCTGACTGTTCTCTTTAATTGAAGGGGAGTCATAGGCATACTGACATTGTCCATCACCAGCTTCCAAACCAACTTAGAAGATATTGTGATAATACTTAATATAGTTAGTTATTCCAAATCCTCTCTGAAACCACAATAATGTCCTGACAATATTTTTCTGACTGAAATTTATAGTTCATTTATACTCATGTGGAGAAGGTGGCTGGTGAAGCTTTGAGAGTGTAAAGAATCCACAATTTACAAAGCATTGGAAATTATACCACTTTAATGCTAAGCATATTATAGGCACACAATGGGTTGACTAATGGAATAAATGAGCATAATATGAAGCCTCAAATATGAAGCAAGGATTGCATGTAAGGATCTTTCTCAAGATTATAAGCAAATATAGTAATATATTCTCTGTAGAAGACCCTGTCATATACATGTGATGGAGTTTAACTTTGAAGAAATACTTTTGTCCACTCTAGTTTTTTTTAAACTATAGGCCTTGTCTTAGTCTAAATAGAAAGCTTTGCTTTCTGTAGAAGTAATTTCCAGGGCAATAACTAAAAAAAATGTTTGGTAATGTCAATCACCAAGTGTCTGACTGAAAATATAAATAGGTTGTCCAAGAAAATTGAATTATTATTTTCTTGGGTGTCTATTATAATATACATTGTTGGGTAGCACACTAGTTCTACTGAATCAAACTTTCTGCAAGAGGGTCTTTTAGTTCTCTTTCTCTTATCTTTACACCAGGCCTTAAGAATTTTGAAGACTACTGCAGTAGATAGGAAAAAGTAATTAAACATATTGACTTAGTTGATTTTCTATTTCTATAATGAAGTATAAGATACAGAGCAATTGATAACGAAAAGATTTTTTGGCTCAGGGATCTAAACGTTGGCAAGTCTAAGACCTTGACCTGTGTCTGACCTGGTACTCTTTACTGTAATATACCATGACTGAGAGTATCAATTACAGGATAAGCTAGAACAAGTAAACTAGCGTGGTTCTTATCATCCTCTTCTTACAAAACTTTGGTGGCCTTCAGGACCAAATCCATGTAATCTTTTCTAATTCCCCTGCTTAAAGCTCCACATCAAAATATCACCACCATATTGATCAGTTAGAAGATTAGAATTTTATCACATGAACATTTGTGGGACACATTCAAAGCACAGAACACATACCAACAATTCAAATTTAAGGCATATGATCATCAGAAAATCTTATTAATTGCCCTATTATACCTTTACATACCATTAGTAAGAGAGATTTAGATCCATACCTCTCTTTTCTTGAAGTCCTAAAAAGACACATGTGTCCAGAGAACACAGAGTTAGTAATCTCTGTTTGGAATATGAGGTGTATCCACAGACTTATCATTTAAACACTTGGTTGCAGCTGGATGTGCATTTGGGAAAACTTTGGAATATTTAGAAACTTGCTGGAGAAGGCAGGACAGGTCATTTTGTTTTATGTCTCAGTTAAAATCCAAGCCCAGTCCCTGCTTTCCAGCTGTAGACACAACATGACCCATGTCTCAGGCTCTACCCTCTCTGACTTCCTTGTCATGATAGACTACATTCTCTCAAACTACAAGCCAAAATAAACTAACTAATCCTCATTTGACTTCTTGCATCTTGTGAGGAATTTAGCAGGAACAACATAAAAAATAGCCAGTGAAAATGTTTTTATGATTCATGTTATCCTGAACCAACATGTTTAGCCTTTTCTGTCTTAGTGAGACTTGTTTAAGTTTAAGTTTAAGTTTTAAGACATACGTCTTAGCCTTGCAAAAGTAGGGCCCAATTAAAGAGAAGCACCATACACTCTGAGCATGACCACAGTGGAAACTAATGAATCCCCAGAAGAAAAGATACTTGAGAGCACTGTAAAGCTGTACTCTAGCTACATTCTCCAATTTTCCCTCCCTCCACTAACTGCAAACAATCTGTATTAACCTATTTTTTTCTTTTATTAGGAACAACAGAATTCTCTTAAGAGACATGACTAGAACAGGATCCTCCTGGGTTCAGGTCAACTTGTCTCTCTAACCTGTCAGGGAATGCTTAACTTTTACTGCAAGTTATAGTGAGGTGTGTGTGTGTGTGTGTGTGTGTGTGTGTGTGTGTGTGTGTGTGTGTGTGTGCATGCGTGTGCCCATGCATGTGCATGTGTGGGTGTGTCCACATCTGCCAATATTTTGAGTTGGCACAGTATTATAGAAGCAAGAAGCTATTTCTTTGTGATTTGGAAGTAATGTTTATTTTTAAGTATCATGGAGAAATTGGGTTCAAATGGAAAATAATGGGAAACAGTAGTGTTGAAGTGGGAGCAAATGGTAATTTGCATGAAACTGACTAAAATTTCTCTTAAAAAGAAAAG
Organism: Acomys minous; assembly: GCF_964271855.1. Lineage (NCBI taxonomy): Eukaryota > Metazoa > Chordata > Mammalia > Rodentia > Muridae > Acomys > Acomys minous. The sequence goes on from NC_140499.1 coordinate 3,205,867, forward strand.
AGAACATTGTTTTTCTTCATCAAAGTAGTTGTGTTTTTCCCCCTAAACTAAAGTGTTTAGACGGTGTATTAGTGAGATCCAAAAGCAGTCTAACTGTAGCTCAGGAAGCAATTCAAGTTTACTGGGGGAAATGTGCTTGTAAAGTGCTGATCTATTAAATAATAGGAAGGCATCCCAAGACAATAATGACAACCATGAATAAACAGCACAGCAGGAGAATTATCTTTCATGCTATTTCCATCCATCACCATCCTTTCGTACACATCCTTCACAGCTCAAATATCAAATCTGACTAAAGAGAAAGAGATCATGCTCTTTCAAATGTTAGCGTTACCCTGATACACATTGGCATTACGATGGGAATGAAGAAGCAGATACAACATTAGTCTTGAGCTACTGTCTGTATTAATCTTATGCAGGAAGAACATGAGCCATGGGTGACTACACAATGGGTACAAAATTCTTCAAATGAAAACATATGGTAGTTTTTCATTTCTCTTAATGGAACTCCTAAATTAACTTTTCTGCCTTATCATAAATCTTAAATATTCTGCAAAACTTAGCTTAAAGCTATGCTTTCTCAGATGTTTTCTATGTTTTAATCATGTGTCACATCTGTCTTCTGCAACTTTTGTTTTCTTGCTTGTTTTGAGAGGTGTTCTTAGTCAAGGCTGTTTTTGAACTTTCAATGTTTCTACTTAATTTTCCTTAATGCAATGCATACATTCTTATACATTTCTGGTTTTTTTTTTTTTTTGGTGTATGTGTGTGTGTGTGTGTGTGTGTGTGTGTGTGTGTGTGTGTATGTGCTTGTTATATATATGAGGGAAGGTGTGTGGATGTCAGAGAAAAACCTTGGTTGTCAGTATATCTTTTTCCAGACTGGACGTCTTTGTGGTTCATTGCTGTGTACTTCAGGATAGCTGCCTATAAGTTTCTATGAATTCTCCATTTGTTCCTCCTCTTGCCATAGAAGTGCTGCAGTTATGGACATGTGCCACCTCATCTGGCTTTACCTGAGTTGTAGAGATTAGAAATCAGGTTCTAATGCTTGCATATTGGAGGCAGAGGCAGGGAGATTCCTGTGAGTCTGAGGCCAGTCTGGTTTACAAAGCGAGTCTAGGTCTGCCAAGATAATGCAGAGAAACCCTGTCTTGAAAAACTTTAAAATAAAGTGCTTTGCCCATTGAACCATCTTTCCAGGCCTTGTGTATACTTCTTATTCTCAGTTATTCTCCAGGTTCCTTTAAGTGAACACCCTGACAAAACCACCTATACACCTCATATACTTCCTAGAGCATGAGGATTAATGAGTGGTATGGGGGTTTCAATAAGAATGGCCACCATAGACTCATATGTTGGACAATAGGAGGTTGTAGGAGGAACTAGGCCTGACATAGAGCAGGAACAAAGCCTGTAGCTAATAATGCCCGTAAGTGGCTAGGCTTCTGCACAGAGCCTGCCTGAGACCTGCCTGGGCATGCCAGGAGACTGATGATGTAGTAACTGGTAATGAGACACAAGCCAATGGGGAAGAGCCACTGAAGCACCTTCAATCCAAAAGCCTGGACACTGGAAATGGGATGTAAAGGGGCATCATCTTCCTGGAATAAAGGCATCTGCTTTTGCTACTTGCCTTAAAATTTTGAGCATTTGTATCTTTGGATGTTCTGTATGTAAGTACATATAATCTAAATGCTTAAAACTAAGAGTAATTAAGGAAAACAGCAAATAAATTTGACGGTTGATCTGAGTGGACAATGAAGAATTTAGAGGCCAGGCATGTCATTCTCTGGAAGCTCCCAGCTCCATTTCCTGTGGGACTCCTTTATCCAGCCTTATGTTTTTGATGATAGTGTATTCTTTTTCTTAGTCCATGCAGTGAGAACTGGGCATTTTTTCTGTATTGGATAAGAATAACTGATTCATTGTTTTCCAGCAACACCAAACAGCCAAATAGTGGAAGCCATGCTAGGAATTCTGAGACCCTCTTATAATGTTCTGTGATTTACATGGACATGGCCCTAGTTTGGGAATAGAGTAAATCATGAAGGCATTGAGTACTCCTTATATTGGTGAGAAACAATCTTGACAGTATAGTGCATTGTAGAATAGAGACTGTTTTCTCTTTTGGACATGTGGTGAGCTGGGAGCTGAGGGTTACCTTCTGTAGGCGTAGGGGGAGTAGAAGTTACCAAGTATTTGTATACAAGGACAAAAATCAAAGCTCAGAATTTAAAGTTGTTTCTACTGAATGACTATCCCTTTTGAAAATTTGGGCTGTCTCAAATTGCCTTCTGCCTGTAGCTTGATTATCTCATTTTACAGAGGAAGAAACTGAGCCATGAATGACAAACTAACCACCTTAAATTGTGCCAGATATTTATCTTCCCTTCCATTACTTGTTTTCTTGGAAAGGTTGCTGATTTGTTGTTGTTTAAGGAGATAAACCACCATGCCTTCCAGGCCCTGAGCTGAGCCACCATGTACAGGGTGACTGCTGTTGATGTAATATTCAAAACAGCTGGCATCAATAAAATCACTATGTTTGTTGCTTAGTTCCAAATCTAGTCTCTATTTACTGAGAATATTCCAAAGCAACTGACAACAAAATACCTCTGTTCAGGTTCAGTACTGTTTTATATTTAGGTAATTTGGCAATGGACTTTTCCCAGTTCCTTTACAATCAGCATTTGCAAATGCTTTCTTTCTTACCTTAGTCCTTAGGAATTGTTCTTTAAACTCTTACCATGTGGGAAACAGCAAGAGCCCTATGTAAGCATCCATCACTGTTTAATTTCTATTCTGGTACTGGCTTCAGGGGCTCAGGCACATTCAATTCTAGGACTGAGTCCATCTTCCCTCTTGCCAGGGTGCCTGTAACTTATCTTACTTTTACATTTCTCTGCAATACAGCTCAAAGCACCTGAGTTTGGTGAGTTTATGAGGAAGTGCTGAGAGCAATTAACATTTGAGTGAAATCTACCTGTGGATTCCCCTATTTAACAGCTGTTAAATGAAATTACTTGTCTGTTCCAAACTCCAGGCTAGTGGTTTGTGTATACCCATGTGGGAATTACAATGCACACATACAAATCAGGTATTAAATGGATTGGATAGCGTAAATCAAATTGCATTCTGAAATCCAGGTACTAATCCCAAATGCCTGCAAAAGAGAAGCCCACAGAGATGAATCAATGTGTAATACATCAGCAATGTTATGGATAATCCAGTGTTTAATGGTTGCAGATCTATCTTTCAAGCCTGGAATTGGCTGAGATCATCTCCATCATCTGAATCTGAAAGGACAAAGCCAGCAGTAGCAGCTTTCCCTGTGAGTTAATATGAATTCTCAGATTTCACATCTGCCTTTCAATTGCATGAACTCCTGGATGTGGATTTTGAAATAGTAACAATTTTGCTAAAACATTAATATTTTCTTCAAATACACAGATGTAATGTTTTGGATTTCTTCTTTAGAGATCCAAGGGAGAACATAGCATATTCTATTTTCTATAAGGTATCAAAGTGAACCCAAAACTATTATGCTGGTGAAAGCTTGTGTACTGAATGAAAACATATTTAATAATGACTCACTGAATATAAGCAAATAAAAATGAATTATCATATTTCATAGTGGAGATTGCTATATGAGAAGCCTGCCTGTATTAACCTGAATTATAGGCATTATCAAAACATTTGATATATCTGTTCACTTACTTGTGAACACCTATGAGACATTTTGCAATTTGAATTATCTGAACATAATGCCACTTAAATCAATTATACATTAACTAAGACGCTTAGCATATTTTTGGTCTGTAATGAATGCTGTAGTGTATTCTATCTTTTAATCTCTGCAATAATCCATAGCAATGCTGTTTTCAAGTGCATGCTTTGCAGTGGAGATGAGAGCATCTGAGGTATCACACAGCTTACAAGCCATGAGGCTCCTTTATCCAGTTGCCTCACACTAGAGCCTTACTTTCCAACTTCTTTCTTCCCTCTGTAAAAAGCTAGGAGAGAATTGGGAATAAGTACATAGTCTCTACTCTACTATGGTTTAATTACTATATTTTTCAGTTTCATGTCAGCTGCCTATTAAAACAGTGGCAAGTGTTGGGACAAGCCTGTTTGATTGAGCCTTCTGCTTTCACAATAGGCAGTCCTTCCTCATTCAAGTCTTATTTTGTTTTTGTTTATATCGCTAATAACTATCATATATATTTTTTTCATTATATTTCATGTGAATTGGTGTAAGGGTATCAGATCCCCAGGATTTGGAGTTACTTATAGTTCTGAGATGCCATGTGGATGTTGAGGATTGAATGTGGGCACTGGGGATTGAACCCAGGTCTTCTGAAAGAGTAGCCAGTGCTCTCAACCACTGAGTTTTCTTTCCAGCCCTACTATCAATTACTTTTAATTGTTCTATTTTAACAATGGGAGCCATTTTTCAGGCTTTCACAACTAAAGGTTAACACACATTGTGAAAATCTTGTAATTATTTTTTCTTTCATAACTCTCAAACAATTCCTGTCCTTATCTATACCATAAATTTGACTTAGCATGATGCATGTTGTACAATAACATGGTATTAAATACCTCATTATTATGTCTATTTACTTCTTTGTTTTAGGGTGCATGTAAAACAGTCAAGTGACTATGCATTGTTATTTGTGCATATACAAATATTGATGCATTTATATTATATTTACTAATATTTAGATTGTAGATGAAAGAACTTTTTATACATCTTTATTAGTGTGGAAACATATTTTTCCTTATATCATCATAAAAGTATATAAATAAAACATGGATGGTAGCTCCTTCATTTAATCAAAGCCAGAATTTGTATACACAAAAGAAATGCATGGTATATCTAAACTAGACGATAGCATACAATATATCAGATTGTATGCTAGAAGGTTCCTTTCAGTGACATTAATGTAATATTTTTCTCATACCATGATTATTTAGAAAAGTTTTATTTCTATCATATTTAGCCTTTGGTTTAACCAACAATTATAGATAATTAATAATAAAATAAAAGACATTAGATATTTTTATCTAAAGTACAAAAAATCCCATTAACAAATAAAGTCATAAAATTAGGTGTGAAGAAAACACATTAAATTAAGTAATTAGCAACGAGCTGTTATATATTATTATTATTTTTTGCAGCATGTAACTAGGAGCTGAATAATTTACTGTCTGAATAACACCACAGATTTCCTTTGGACAGAACCTGAAAATTCATTCTATTTGTTCTGTTGGATATCTGCCAATGGTGTTAGCTGTCAGAAAAAGGCAAAAGAAATTGATGACATAGACTTCTGCAGTTTAACATATTTGACAAGAGAAGAAAAAGAAAACCACCCCACCTTTAACATTGAAGGCAGCCCTTTAAATCCTTGTAATAATTTCCAGAATTAATAGAGTAACACTACTTAATATTTCTTTAAATATGTACATTTACATGGTGTGATTTTGACATCCTAAAACACAGGATGTGAATTAATGTAATTTCTACAACACTTACTTGAGAAAAGACAGTATGTATCATCAGCTCTATTCTTCAGAATAGGAAACTGAGACTCAGATATAGTCTATGCTTTTCACATAGTAGCATGATAAAAAATGGATGGTAGGAGGTATACCACTCCTGGGCATATACATGAAAGTTGTTCCACCATACAACAAGGGCATTTGCTCAAATATGCCCATAGCAGGTTTATTTGTAATAGACAGAATTTGGAAACAACCTAGATGTCCCTCAACTGAAGAATGGATAAAGAAATTGTGGAACATTTACACAATGGAATACTACTCAGCTACTAAAAACAAGAAAAGCTTCAAATTTGCAGGCAAATAGATAGAACTAGAAACTATCATTTTAGTGAGGTAACCCAGTCCCAGAAAGACACACATGGTATATATTCACTTGTAAGTGGATACATAGATGTACTCTGAGAGACTCTACCATGTTGGAGGATCTGGACAAATGCTGAGACTTACATCTAGATTCTAGGCAGAGCGCTGAGAGTAGTATAGAAGAGTGGAGGAATGTAAGGACACAGAAGTTTCAGGAGTCCCACAAGGAGTTCATCAAGGCCAGTGGATCTGGACAATACAGATAGTGATTCTAGACTCCCCATTCACATATAAAGAATGGACAGCTCATTCTCTCCAGTTGTGGGGGGAATTGGGACTGCCTCTGACAAGAACTTTGGTGCCCCTGATTTGATCAATCCCTTTTGATGAAGAGGCCCAAGGGACCCATAGAAGAAGTGGATGCAGGCTATGGTCATATGGTAAGGGAGGAGGTCCCCTTCTGTCACAGACCTAGTGGAGGGGAATAGGGCATAAGAGGGAGGGAGGGTGGGAATGGGAAGATAAAAGTGCGGATAACAATGAGGATGTAATCAGAATAAATTATAATAAATTTTAAAAAATAAAGTAAATAATGAAAAGAAATGGGTGGTAGGTTTTAATTGGTCTATAAACTTTTAGACGATTTATATTTTTGTTTGAGATGGAAATGCTAGCCAAATATTTCTCAGAAAATCCAAAATGAATAGGAACACTGAAAGATACTCATTGATGGGAAGAGTAGTAGTAGCTCAGTGTCCATATTACTTCTGCTGTTCACAAGCTCTGTGATGAGGAGCGTGAGATAATTTCAATGTTTATTCAGATTACCACTGGAATGTATGGGGTAAGACTAAGTGTGTGTTGAACTCTCTGAAAGGAGCAGGCTACTCATATCCTTCTGCTTCATCCCAGAGGCAGAACTTAATGCTGTATCCAACTGTTGTGTGAAAATGTTTTCTTCTTAGTAAATATGACTCTAAAATTAATCCTACACTTGCCCTTTGGTGGCTATTCTGTATTCTAAACATGAATTCATGGCCTTCGTGATGTGGCTTTCCAGTTCCAACTTCTGAAAAAAGTGGGAGGTATTTTCCATCTTTTCCACGTAGAGTGTAGTTGTGTGACAGAATGCTGTGTGACAGAGACCTTAAGGGTCTCAGCTTGATATATTTCTTGAATTGCTTCTATATCTCTGTGTTATCATGATGAGTAAGAAAACCAGTAGGAAGATATTAGAAAAATGGGAGACATGTGACACTTAACTTAAGCCTACTGCCTAGAGCTCAGCAAAAATCTGATCCATTGGTGCCAATCCATAAAACCCTGAGAAACAGATGCTCAAGATTGGGTATTGTATTTGGGTGACTTCTTATGCTGTTAAAGCATGGAATAATACTCCTATAGTCATGGTGAGTCTTCCTCCCCCTCCCCCAGTAACCTAATCTAGAAAAATCACCTAAACAATTTTAGATCCCGTCAAGTTGATAGTCAATATTAACTGTCACCAACATCAAACTAAGGGCTACTTGAATATTACTAATTACTATACTTTGGCACTTTGTTTAGATTGCTTTTACCGTTTCTACCTTTATATTCTTTTCTGTTCCATGACTTCATCCTGAGCACCTAATGGTATTTAGTGATAATATATCATAAATCTCCTCCACTCAGTGGTAGGTTCTCAGACACTGCTTTTTTAAACTTCATTCTTTTGAGAATTAATGATTGGACAATTTGCACAATGTTCTTCTGTTGGAATGGTTGATGTTTCTCAAAGTTATGTTGGCAGTGTAGGTTTTGAGCATGAATACTATAGTTGAGTGCTATTACAATCAAAGTAGGCCAAGATGGCTCTGTTACCACTCCCCATTGTGATAACTTTTATTCCTTATCTGGTAGTGTTTAACAAGATTTTCAAATGTAAAAATATCTGCCTTACTTTCAACACTGTACTTATGAGCAAATATCAATGTTTACATACTGTCTATTTTACTGAAATGTGTGCATGCTCTTTCATTTATTTAGAACAATACATAAAATCTTCAACTCTAAACTACAAAGAAACCATTTCATTTCTATCATTCCTATTGCCTTGTACAAATACTTTGGGCACTTTCCCATTTCTGCAAGAGCAAATTAATGACTTATTGAATACCTGTTTCCATAACTTTTAATTCAATAAAATTATATACTTTGTAAACTATGTGCTCTACTTCTTTTGTTGAGAATAATGTTTTTTTCTTTATTTGAATGTTTGCTTATTTTGACCTTTTCATATAATATATTTTGATTATATTCCTTCTCTTTCCCATCCAACTATTTTTATTTTTTGTATTTCTAATTCATAAACATTCAATGAAAAAATTTTCTCTATTTTTGAGATTTTATACACATGTATTATGACATATGATCATATATAATCATATATAATTGTCATCTCTCCCTCTTTGACGCCTCCTATGTCCTACTACCAAAAATGTCTCTTAAATTTGGATTTTTCCTTTTTAAAAATGTATTATTTTATTCTCTTTACATACCAATTATAGGCTCCTTCTTCCTCTCCTCTCAGTCTCACACCCTTACCTCTTCCTCTAGCCTCCCTCCTCTACTCCTCAGAAATGGGGAGCCCCACCCACACACTAACTCACCCCAGCACATCTGGTCACATCAGGACTGAGCACACCCTCTTCCTCTGTAGTCTGGTGAGGCAGCTCTACCAGGGGGGAGTAATTAAAAAACAGCAACAGAGTCTGTTAGAGAAAGCCCTCACTCCCCTCTAGAAACCCCACCTGAACACCAAGCTGTCCATTAGTGTAGGGGACCTAGGTCCAGTCCATGCATGGTCCTTGGTTGGTACTTCAGTCTCTGAAAGCCACCCTGAGCTCTGGTAGGTTTGCTCTGTTGTTCTTGTGGAGCACATGTCCTCTTTAATCCTTGTATCCTTCCCCTACTCTTCCACAAGACTCGCTGAGTCTCACTCCATGCCTGGCTACCTATCTCAGTATCTGTTTCAAACTGTTGTTCAGTGAAGCATCTCAGAGTATAGGTACATGAGGCTCCTGTCTGAAAGCACAGCAGAGTATCATTAATAGTGTCAGAGTATCATTAATAGGCTGGTTCTCTCTCATGGCCTGGGTCTCAATTTGGGCCAGGCAATGGTTAGACGTTACCTCAATCTCTGCTCTATCTTTACCCCTGCACATCTTGTAGGCAGCATAAATTTTGGGTCAAAGTTTCCATGGATGGGTTGATGTTCCTCTCACTCTACTGGAAGCCCTGTCTAGTTAGAGAGTAGCTTCTTCAGTCTTCATGACCCCTGCTACTAAGATCCTCAGCACCTCCTATATTCCCTTAGGAGCCTATCCTGTTTTAGGTCTCAACCTTGCCACAATGATACTCTCACCAGTGGTTTCTCTTCTCTCTGCAAGGCCTCTGTCCTCTCATTTCCACTTTTCTTAAGTCTGGTCTCCACCCTCATTTCTCTCCATGCTCTTTATGCTATCCTGTTCATCTCTTCAAAGGCTTCCACTGTTTATTGTATTCCTCCTTTTGAATGAAATTTTAACATCCTCCTTTCCATCATTACTTATTTCCTTTGTGAATATTAGTGTGGTTAACTTGCTTATAAGTGAGTATATACAATATGTGTCTTTCTGGGTCTGAGTTGCCTCACTCGGGATGATGTTTGCCTGCAAATTTCATGATGTCCTTGTTTTTTAATAGGTTTGCAGTATTCTGTGGTGTACATTTCCCATGTTTTCTTTATCCGTTTTCTGGTTGAGGGACATCTGGGTTGTTTCCAGTTTCTTGCTGTCACGAATATATCTACTAAGAACATAGTTAAACAAATGTCTGTGTTGTATGGTAGAGCATCTTTTAGGTATATGCCTAGGAGTGATATGGCTTGGTCTTGAGGTATAGCTATTTTCGTTTTTCTGAGAAAGCACCAAATTGATTTACAAAGTGGTTGTACAAGTTTGCACACCCACCAGCAATGGAGGAGTGTTCCCCTTTCTCCACATTCTCTCGACCATGTGCTGTCGCTTGAGTCTCCAAGTATCAGTGTGTGGGGTTCGATGTGTGATTTAAGCTTTAGTAAGGTTTTCTTTATGAATGTGGGTGCTACTGCATTTGGGGCATAGATGTTGTAAATTGAGACATCATTTTTGGCTTATTTTCCTTTGATTACATTTCATTGCAAGTATATTTTATTAGATACTAGAATGGCTACTCCAGCTTGCTTCTTGGGTCTCTTTGCTTGGATTACAGTTTTCCAGCCCTTTACTCTGAGGTAATGCCTATCTTTATTGCTGAGGTGTAATTCCTGTATGCAGCAGAATTATGGGCCCTGTTTTTGCATTCATTCTGTCAGCCTGTGTCTTTTTACTGGAGAGTTGAGGCCATTGATGATGAGAGATATTAAGGACCAGTGGTTGTTAGCTTCTTTTATTTTGATGTTGGTGTTAGTAGAGTGTATATGTTTTTGCTGCTTTTTTAGATTTGTAGATGTGCAGTTATTTATTTCCTGTGTTTTCATGAGGAGAGTTAGCCTCCTTGAATTGGAGTTTTCCTTCTAGTACCTTCGGTAGGGCTGGATATGTGGATAGGTACTGATTAATCTTGGTTTTGTCATGGAATATCTTGTTTTCTCCACCTATGGTAATTGAAAGTTTTGCTGGGTATAGTAGTCTGGGTTGGCCTCTGTTGTCTCTTAATGTTTTCATGACATCCATCCAGGCTTTTATGGCTTTCATATTCTCTGTTGAGAAGTCAGGTGTCATTCTGATGGGTTTGCCTTTATATGTGACTTATCTTTTTTCTCTTGTAGGTTTTAATATTCTTTCTTTGTTCTGAAATTTAATGCTTTGATTATTCTGTGGTAAGATGATTTTCTTTACTGATCCAATCTATTTGGACTTCTGTAGGCTTCTTGTATGTTTATGGGCATTTCTTTCTTTAGGTTGGGGAAGTTTTCTTCTTTGATTTTGTTGAAAATGTTTTCAGTGACTTGGAGTTGGACTCTTCTTCTTCTTCTTCTTCTTCTTCTTCTTCTTCTTCTTCTTCTTCTTCTTCTTCTTCTTTCTTCTTCTTCTCCTATTCCTATTATTCTTAGATTTGATCTTTTTATACTCTCCCATATTTCTTGGGTGATTGTTGTCAGGATGTTTTTAGGTTTAGTATTTTCTTCCATTGATGTATCAATAACTTTGACTGTATCTTCAACACTTCAGATTCTCACTTCATCTCTTGTATTTGATTGGTACTGCTGTGTCCACAGTTCCTCACAGTTCCACAGTCTCTTCACTATGTTTTCCAACTCTAATATTGCCTCATCTTGTGTTTTCTTTGTTGCTTCTAATTCCCTCTCTAGGTCTTGAATAGTTTTCTTTCTTTCTTTCTCCCACTTGACTGAATTTTCCTGTAATTCTTTATAGAATTTACTCAATTCCTTCATCTATTTGAATGTATTTCTTGAGAGTGATTTTTTTTCCTCTTTCAAGGCTTCTATCATTTATAGCACCTCATATTTAAAGTCTTCCTCTTGTGCTTGAAGAGTGTTCATATCTCCAGGGCTTGCTGTCATATTATCACTGGTTTCTCATGGCATTGTATGGTTCTGAGTTTTGTTCCTAGTTTTCTTGTGCTGGCCACAAGCCATCTGGTTGTCTTCAGTGTTAGCAGTCCTACAGATTTCTCCATCAGAGTCACTCTCTGTGTCCCATTTGGCCCAGGCAGATTGTGAGCAAGCAATGAGAGCTCCAAGCCAAAGACTGTTTGCTAGGGTTCTTTAGAGGCCTCTTCAGGATAGTGAACAGGGGGTGTTGGAGCCTATACTCATATCAGCTCAGCTGGGTTCCCTGACTATATCCAAGTTAAGTCAGACAGGTGAGGAGCCGACTTATTGTGTTCTGAGCTCAAAGCTGCTCAGATGCTCTACAGTCCTTTTCTAGATGGCAGGGTTCTACCTATCTGCTCTGTGTTCCAGATAGGCTAGGCCAATAAGAAGCTGGGGGCCTGCAAGAGATCCAAGCCCATAGCTTCTTGGGTGACCCACAGATCTTCTTCAGATGGCAGCAAATGTAATTAGAGGCTCGTGCCAGCTTCAGCTCTGCCTATCTCTTTGTCCCAGATGGGCCAGGAGGGTAGGCAGCTGGGAGGTTGAGGGAGATTAAAGCCCAAAGCTTCTTGCATGCTCCACAGGCCTTCTCAGGATGGCAGGGCTCTGCTTATCTCCTCTGTGTCCCAGATGGGCTAGGCTGGTAAGCAGCTGGCAGGCAGAGAGAGATTCAAGCACAAAGCTGTTCATGGGATGGCAGCTAATGTGGATTGTGGCCCACACAGGACTCAGCTCTGCCTGTCTGCTCTGTGTCCTAGCTGCTTCAGATTAATAGGCTTCAGGCACGTGGAGAGAGATTGGAACCCCAAGCTGCTTGTAGGATGGCAGCTGATGTGGGTTGTGTCGGTCCCCTGGACTCAGCTCTCTCTGTGTGCTCTGTGTCACAGTTGGGCCAGACTTGTTAGCAAATGGGAGAGCTGAGAGAGATTGGAGCCTAAAGCTGCTTGGGTGTTTCACAGGCCTCTGCCAATCTGCTCTGTGACCAAGAGGGGCTAGGCTGGTAAGCAACTGGTATTATGGAGAGAGAGAGAGAGAAAGAGAGAGAGAGAGAGAGAGAGAGAGAGAGAGAGAGAGAGAGAGAGAGAGAGAGAGAGATATCCAAGTCCAAAGCTGCGGGTGCGGCACACTCTTTCTTAGGATGGAAGCTAATGTAGATTGTGGTCGGCGCTGAGACTCAGCTCTGTCTGTTTGTTCTGTGTCCCAGGTCTGGTAAGCAACAGACAGGCAGAGAGAGCCCAAAGCTGCACGAGTGTCTCAAGTCTTGTCTTTGGGTCTTTGTCTAGATGGCAGCTAACATAGGTTGTCTCCAAGAACTTTTCTGTGGGTTATCTGGGTGTCCAGGTGTAAGACTCACAAGTGCTCCACACAGAGTGTATCCCTATCACTTGGAAATCAGCAGCACAGTTGTTTTGTAGCTCTCCATTTGGTCTTTAAGTTGCTTCACACTACTAGTTGTCCTTCTGATCAGAAGCAGTGTGTGATTTCTGCTGCCATTTTGGATCTGGTTTTAATTTTTCATGGATAGTTAAAAAACTCTTAGTAGATTATACTTAAGCTTTTATGGTACTAACAAATTATTTTCCCAACTTGATATTCCATTTTATATTCTCACTAGTAGCATATGATTTATCCAAATCATTGCTTTTGTTTTTTTAATTTTTGTTTATAAATATTCAAATGAATATGAATTATAATTTTACTGTGAATTTTCCAGATGATTTTTAATACTGAATAGACTTTATTTATTTTAAGCCAATTTATTTTTAAGACATTTAATTAAATAATTTTCCCTATTTTTATTGAGTAACTTTCTTAATATTATTAATGTATTATACTTGAATTATTTTTGTTATATATTTATATTTTTAAATTGTATTCTCTCAGCTTGTGTACTGTCCTTTTACTTGTTTATTTAGAAATGTTATATCTATCTATCTATATCTATCTATCTATCTATCTATCTATCTATCTATCTATATCTATATCTATCTATCTATCTATCTATCTATCTATCTATCTATCTATCTATCTATCTGATTGGCAATGTGACTTATAGTGGTGTAATTTTGCCTCTAAGCAATCTTTAGTCAAGATCATAAAGGCTGTTTCTTGCATCTGCTTTTGAATGTTTTACAGTTAATTTTTGTTCATGGATGAGATAAGGGCTAACAATAATCCTTTTTGCAGAAATATGGCCAACATCTTAAGTTATTTGTGCAGAATGCCTTGGTAACCTGCTGAGGGCACATCCACCTTGATCATAAGGGTTTCTTTATGAACTCCCAATTGTCTTAAATTGACATATAGGTATGTTGCTATATCACTACCACAGTGTTGGCTTCTGTAGTTGTATAGTAATTTTTAAATGAGAAGCGTCTTCTTGTTTCATGAGCCGAATTTTCTATGACAGTAATGATAGGTGTGGAATGTTTTATTTGTGTTAACTCTGAGACATTAAGGTTATTTTTGCCTCTGCATATTTTTTCTCTACAAAAGTATCTCTGTAGTGTGCCTATCTGTTCTTTCTGCTTCATAATATTTGGAGCTCTTGACATAGAAACAGGGATTGTGGACTTTGGCTTTGATTGGAAGGTAATGTTTCAGCCATACCCTGTCAATTCTTCCTCGTGTTTTCCAATTGGGAAGCAGAGAGTACTTGGGCTTGAACTGCTATAATACTGTCTAGACAAGTTTGAAGTGGGCAGTGGAAGAAAAATAATGTTTCTAATTGAAGAATCAAAAGTATACTTCAAATACAGCAGTGATAATTAAAGGTTTTCTTTTTGCTTAAAATTTAACTAATTTAAATGTTGTTTCATGGATCATGTGATTAACGAAAGCCATCTTAATGTCTGTGGCTGGTGCTGCCATATAGGGCCATGATGGTGTCTGTAGTTCATGTGGATGTTCATGGTCTGCACTGCCTGAAGAAACCAAGTAGAAGTCCATGATCTGTGCTGCTGCTGAGTATAAAAGGCAAGGAAACTTCTTTTGCAGTGGTATCAATGGCTGCAGACTCAGAATTGAGAAGGAGAGACATAGAAGGATTCGGTGACAACCATTCTTCCCCAATACTCCCTCCCTCTCAAAAGAAATAGTCTAAACTGAAAGCCATGAAAAAGAACTCCTTTAAAATTTTAATTTATTATAATTTATTCAGATTACATCCTGATTGTTATACCCTCACTTATATATTCCTATTCCCACTTTCCCTCCCTCTTCCACCCTATTCACCTTCACTAGATCTCTGATAGAAGGGGAATTCCTCATCCACCATTATGACCATAGCATATCAGGTCTCATGCAGATAGCCTGCTTCCTGTTTCACTGTATGCCCACCAGGTCTCCTCCCCAAGGGGAAGTGATGAAATTGGGAACACTGGAGTTATGACAGAGGCCCTCCCTGTTTTCCCCACAACTGTGGAGAATGAGCTGTCCATTAGTAATATCTGAATAGGGGTCCAGGTTTACTGCATGCATTGTCCTTAGTGTACAGTTTGTGTATGCCCTCTGCATCCAGATCTGCTGGCCTTGATATTTTCTTTGTGAGGATCTTGAACCCTTTGTGTCTTTCCATTCCCCCATTCTTCAATATGCCTCTCTGTGCTCCCCTCAGAGTCCAGCAGGAAGAACCAGCATCTGTGCAGATTCCACACTGGGTGTAGTCTCTCAGAGGATGTCTATGTTGGACTAAGAACCACTTATAAGTGAGTATATACCATGATGTATTTCTGGGTCTGGGTTACCTCTTCAGGATGATGATTTCTAGTTCTATCTACTAGTCTGAAAAATTCAAGATTTATTTGTTTTTGATAGCTGAATAGTATTCCATGTTTAAATGCACCACAGTTTCCTTATGCATTCTTCAGTTGAGGGGCATATAGGCTGATTCCAGAGCCTGGCTACTATGAATAAAGCTGCTATGAGCATAGTTGAGCATATGTCCTTGTTGTGTAGTGGATCATCTTTTGTGTATATGCCCAAGAGTGGTATATCTGGTTCTTGAGGTAGCACTATTTCCAATTTTCTGAGAAAGTGCCAGATTGATTCCCAAAGTGGTTGTACCCATTTTCACCCTACTAACAATGGAGGAGTATTCCCACTTTTCCATATCCCCACTAGCATGTGCTGTAACATGAAGTTTTAATCTTAGCCATTCTGTTAGGTGTAAAATAGAATCTCAAAGTCATTTTGACTCACATTTCCCTGATAACTAAGGACACTGAGCATTTCTTTAAATGTTTATTGTCCATTAAGTGTTCTTCTGTTGAAAATTATCTCTTTAGCTCTGTGCCTTAGTTTTTAATTGGATTATTTGATTTGGTGGTGTTTAATTTCTTGTATTCTTTATATAATTTGGCTAATACATATATAAATTAGCCCTTTGTCAGATGTGGGGATGGTGAAAATTTTCTCTCAGTCTGTAAGCTGTTATTTTATTCTATTGATGGTATCCTTTGCCTTATAGAAGCTTTTAAGTTTCATGAGACCCCATTTATTAATTGTTGATTCTAGAGCCTGAGCTATTGATGTTCTCTTCAGGAAGTTGTCTCCTGTGTCATGACTTCAAGAATTTCATACTTTTAACTTCAAACATATTTAGTGTGTCTGATTGAATGTTTAAATCTTTAATCATCTTAGACTTTAGTACTGATCAGTGTGATAAATTTGGGACTATTTGCATTTTTCTACATATAGACATCCAGTTAGACCAGTACCATTTGAAGATGCTATCCTTTTGCTATTGTGTCGGTTTGGCTTCTTTGTCCAAAATCAAGTGTCTATAAAGTGTGGGTTTATTTATGTGTCTTTGATTCAATTACATTGATCAACAAGGCTATTTCTATGCCAGCATCATGCTGTTGTTATTAATATTGCTCTATAGTACAGCTTGAGATCAGGGATGGAGAGTTTTCTGGAAGATCTTTTATTGTACAGCATTATTTTGGCTATTATGGGTATTTTGTTTTTCCATAAGAGGTTGAGATTTGACCACCAAGGTCTGTAAAGAATTGTGTAGATATTTTGATATGGATTGCATTTAATCTGTAGATTACTTTTGGTAAGATGGCCACTTTTGCTATGTGGATCATCTCGATCCACAAGCATAAGAGATATTTCCATCTTCTAATATCTTCTTCAGTTTCTGTTTTCAGATACTTGAAGTGTTTTCATACAAGTCTTTCACTTGGTGTCTTAGAGTTACATCATGATACTTTATTTGTGGCTATTGCTAAGCATATAACTTTCCTAATTTTTTCTCAGCTCATTTGTCATTTCAATTTGGGAGGGGTACTGATTTTTTTGAATTAATTTTGTATCAGGTCACTTTGCTGAAAGTGTTTCTCAGAACTGTAGGAGTTCTCTGGTTAAATTTTTGAGGGGCATATATGTATACTACCATTCTTTTCTGAAAATTTCAAACTTGTACTTCCTCCTTTCCTGTGTGGATCCCCTTGATTGCCTTTTATTGTCTTATTGCTCTACCTAGAACTTCACATCCTATATTCGGGAGATATGGAGAGAGTGGGCAGCTTTGCCTAGTCTATGATTTTGGTGAAATTTCTTTGAGTTTCTTTCTATTTAATTTGATGTTGGATATTGCCTTGCTACATATTGCCTTTATTATGTTTAGATATGTGCCTGACCTCTCCAAGGCTTTAAAGATGAATGTGCATTGCATTTTGTCAAATGCTTTTTGGCATCTAAGGAGATGACTTTTTTTTTCTTTCAGTTTGTTATATGGTGGATTCCAATGATGGATATCTGTATAATGAACCACATGTGCATGCCTGGGATAAAGCATGCTTGGTCATGGTGAATGATATCTTGGTTGTGTTCGCAGTTTTCAAATAAATTATTGAGTATTTTTGAATCAATGTTCATAAGAGAAATTGATCTGAAAATAACTTTTTTTGTTATTGTGTCTTTGTGAGGTTTAGGTATTAAGTTGATTGATGCCTCATAGAATGAGTGTAGTATTTTTTTTCCATTTCTATTTTCATACATCTCTGAGATAAACCATCTGGCCTTGGACTTTTTTGTTCTTGTTGTTGTTGGGTGAATTGTGATGGCTACCTCTATTTCCATAGGAGACATAAGATTACTTCATTTATTTACCTTATAGTTATTCAACTTTGGTAAGAGGAATATAACCAGAAATCTTCCCATTTCATTTAAATTTGCAAATTTTATGGCGTGTAGGCTTTTAATGTAAGACCTAATGATTCTTTGCATTTTCTATGTGTCTGTTGTTATGGCTCCTTTTTCATTTTTGAATTTATAGATCTAGATAGTGTCTCTCTGCTTTTTGAGTTATGTATTCTAAGGATTGTTTATCTTGTTGATTTTCTGAAAGAACCCTCTCTTCCTTTCATTGATTCTTTGAATTGTTCTGTTTGTTTCTAATTTATTGATTTTTTTTTTATCCCCAAGTATGATTATTCCCAGCTATCTAATCCTTTTTGGTGTGTCCACTTCTTTTTTTCCCCCACTATGACTTCGGGATATGCTGTTAAGTTGCTTGTATGAAATGTTTCCTATCACTTTATGATCTTTCTTTTCTCTTAGCACTGCTTTCATTGTATCACATAAATTTGGGTATGTTATACCTTCATTTTCATTAACTTTTAGGAAGTCTCTAATTTATTTTTTTCTATAATCTCTGGTAACATTATCATTGAGTAGAGTGTTGTTCCATTTCCAAGTATGTAGATTTTTGTTATTTCTATTGCTGTTGAGGTCTAGCTTTAGAGCATTGTGGTCTGATAAGATACAAGATATTATTTCAAATTTTTTGTATCTGTTGCAGCCTGCTTTGTGACCTACTATATAGTGATCTTTGGAGAAGGTTCTGTTAGATTCTGAGGAGATATACACTTTTGTGTTTGGGTGAAAATTTCACTAGATATCTATTAGGTCCATTTGATCCATGGCATCTATTAGTATCATTATTTCTAGGTTTAGCTTCTGTTTCATTGACATATCCTTTGGTGAGGGGGGGTATTGAAGTCTCACACTATTACTGTGTGGATATTAATGTGGTGCTTAAGTTTTATTAATGTTTATTTTGAAAATTTTGGCGCCCTTGTGTTTGGGGCAGAGATGTTCAGAATTATAACGTTATCTTGGTTGAGTGTTTCTTGATGAGTATGAAGTGTCCTTCCTCATCTCATTTGATCAATTATGGTTGAAAGTCTATTTTATTAGATATTAGAATGGTTACTACAGCTTGATTCTTGTGTCCATTTCCTTGGAAGACCTTTTCCAGCTGTTTACTCTCAGGTAATGTCTTCCTTTGTGGCTGATGTATGTTTCTTGTATGCAACAGAATATTGGGTTTTGTTTACATATTCATTATGTTGGTCTGTGTCTCTTTAATGAAGAGTTGAGATCACTTATGTTGAGAGATATTAATGACCAGGGCCATTAAGTTCTTTTAATTTGATGTTGCTGTTGTAGTGTGTTTGTGTGCTTGTCTAATTTTTATTTTGCTAAAGTGAAGTTGTCTATTTCTTGTGTTTTCTTTGGTGTAGTTAGCCTTCTTGGGTTTCAGTTTTCCTTCTTGTATCGTCTGTAGGGTTGTATTTGTGGCTTTGTCTTCTTTAAACTTGGTTTTGTCTTGTTTTCTCCATCTATGGTGATTGAAAGTTTTGCTAGACACAGTAGTCTGGACTAGTATTTGTTGTCTTAAGGATTGCAAGACATCTGTCCAGGCCCTTCCAACTTTTATGGTCTCCGATGAAAACTCAGGTCTGATTCTCAGAAGTTTGCCATTATATGTTACTTGGGCTTTTCCCCTTGCCACTTGTAATATATTTGTTTTGTTTTGTACATTTTGTGTTTTGATTATTATGTGGCAGGAAGATTTTATTTTCTGGTCTACTGCAATTGGTGTTCTGTAGGCCTCTTGTATGTTTATAGGTATCTCTTTCTTTAACTCGGGGAAATTTTATTCTATGATTTTCTTGAAAATGTTTTCGGGGCCTTGGAACATGGAATCTTTTCTCAAGTCCTACTACTCTTAAGTTTCATCTTTTCATGTGTCCTTGATTTGTTGGATGTTTCATGTCAGGAATTTTTAGATTTAACATTTACTTTGATGGTTGCATCAACTTTTTCCATTGTATCTTCTACACCTGAGATTCTTTCCTCCATCTCTTATGTTCTGTTGGAAATGATTACCTCTGTGGTTCCTGTTTTCTTCTCTAGGTTCTCTCTTTTTATGCTTTCTTCAATTTGTGCTTTTATTATTGGTTCCATTTTCATCTTCTAATCTTTGACCATTTTATTGATTTCCTTCACCTGATGGTTTGCACTTTTCTGAATTTCTTCCAATTACTTCTTTATTTCCTCTCTATAGTCCTCTGTTATGACCTCTCTAAGGGCCTCAATCTGTTTGGCTGTATCTTCCCGTATTTACTTAATGATTTTGTTAATTTCCTTCATTATCATCTTTGTTAGGAATGATTTGAGCTCATTTTCTTGAGTTTCAGATGTTTTAGAATTTCCAGGGCTGATTGCTTTGGGATAACTGGGTTTTGGAGATGCCCTAATACTTTGACCTTTGTTATTTGTATTTTTTATGCTGGCCTTTAGCCATCTGGCTGTCTTTATTTTGGGTTGGAGGTTCTGGTATCTTTTACTGGCTGTGGAGAGTGCCTCATAGGCAAGTGGCTATAGGTTGAGACCTCTTACCTGTGGGGATCGGGGACCTCTTATGGTGGTTCAGGCAGATGACCTGAAATCAGACATCAGAACTTCCATGTACAGGCTGGTGAACTGAGGTCTTATCTACCTATGTTCCACACTGTGGTATCTCCTCTCTGTGGGGAAACTCACACATTGGTGTTTTGGAGCCCACAGTTCCTTCTGAGACATAGAGTTCAGGAACTGTGTGCCCTGCCATGCATTTGGTTAGACCTTGTAGCTCATATCCATGCATGGGTAGACCTGAGAACTGTACCTGGATTGATTGGGTCACCTGAGGTCAAATCAACTTGTCTTCAAGAGTGTAGGGATTCCTTTGGGCTAGAAGACCCCAACACTGTTTTGTTGTCCTCTATTCCATAAGATACACAGAGCTCAGATGCTGTGTACCCTTCCAGGCATGTGGCTACACCTTGGAGCTAGTGCCCATGCCTGAGTGGACCCCAGAAATTTTAGTGGGTTGGCCAGGTGACCTTGTGGCTGATCCACTTGTGTTCCAGACTGTGGGATGTCCTCTAGGTTAGATAATGTAGACACTGGTGTTTTTTATTATCCAGTTCAGTCTGATACCCAGAATGCAGGTGTGGCATTCACACAGGCAAGTGGCTAGACTTTAGAGACTGTGGACATGCCTACAGGGAACCAGAGACTTTTCTGTGGGTTATCTAGGTGGCCTGAGGCTGGACCCACCTGTTGTCCACACACTGTGGACCCCTTTCACCTGGTAACTACCAGCACTGGTGTATTGTAGCTGTCAGTTAGATCCTTAGGTCACTGTGCAGTCACTGCTGTCCTGTGTGTGTTTAGTGCCACCATCATGAATCTCTGAAAAGAACTCTTAAAAACTGTGGTAGGAATGCTAAAGTTCAGCTATTCACAGTTGATGGCATTTGGCAGGGGTAACAGTCAATTTCTTTAATGGGCTGGCCACTGGAAATGTGACCATGCTCTAATGAGTATATGTGTAACAAAAAATGGATTTGGTATTTTTCCCTTTTCTTTTCCTTTTTTCTTTTCTTTTTTTCTTTTTGCATTGGGGAAGGACACAGGGGTGAGTGTCAATGTGATCAGTGTGCACTATATGAAACTATCAAATATTCAATAAACAATGTTATTTTGTATATTTTTTTAATTTAAAAATTTAATTCATTATTTATAGACTTTTTAGGACTTCCTAGTTCAGACGTGTTTTTGTTCTCTATTACACTGTTTAGGTTAAAATTCTCCTTCTGCTGTCTCCTTGTGATAAAAGAGCAGAGTTGTTTATCTCTTTATTTCTGAGTGCCAGCATCTGAAAATAGGGATAACAGGAATGTCTATTTACTCTGAGCCAATTTATTTCATGCAGCTAGGAGAGTGCTTATGATTTTCTTATGTGTTTGCTTTATTTCTCCTTCTGCTCCTTGCACATCTTTACTCCCTCTTCTCTGTGAAACATTCTTGGATTACAAGTTCAGATGCTTTTGCTACTTGCTAGTTTTAGTTAGCAGAAGCATCTATGTTTGATAAATAAATTTTATTCTGTAATTTTTAATTCAGATTTTGTGTTGTTAAATGCTTCTTTCCTGGTGTTTCTACTGAGCCACTTATCTAAGTAAGTTAATTGCATAGTTTCTTTTTGTTTGTTTGTTTTTTGTTTTTTTTTCTTGCAGACTTATTTATTTACTTATTTTTTTGTTTAACTTTTGTGAGTAAGTGTTTTTAAGGGCATCATAACAAAATTTTCCTATGCATGCCATTGTGTTGCTCTATCTTTTCATTTAATGGAGCTTTTACATAAATGCTTTTGCTTGATTTTTACTTTTGTTTTAAAACAAGGTCTCTTCTTTAGCCCAAGCAAACCCTGAACTCTATGTGATCATAGGTGACCTAGAGCCCTCAATCTTCTGCTTCTACATCCTGCATAATGCAACTTATTCCTTGCATTCTTAATGAAGAAATAGTTTGCTTTGCATTTTCTGGGGGTATACAATTTCAACGTGGCAGAGATGTTATGGTGGGGGAGGGAAGAGGAAGCAGATGGCTACATTAAATCCACAACTTGGAAACGGGGAACTATTAACACTTATGCTGAGCTTGCTTTCTTCTTCCTCTTCAGTTTGGAGTCCCAGCCCATGGAAAAATGCCAGACAAAGTCAGGATAGGTCTCCAGTTATTTGGCCTAATCTATGTAAGCACTCAAAGACATACCCAGGGGCTTGTATTTACAATGATTCTAGATCTTGTCAAGCTGAGAGTAGTAGCCATAACTACAGCTGACAGTTGTGGTAACCCAGCTAATAGTTGAGATTTTTTTCTTAAGAGATTTCCACTACTGTATATTACAGACCTTCAATAATATGTCAGAAATATCTTGGGTTCAAACTAGTGTGCTTTATGGCTTTGGGGCGTTTATTCATTCATTTATTTATTTCTCTGTTATTTATACAATTTACATCCTAATTGTAGCCCCCCTCCTCTCCTCCCAGACCCTCCCTTGCCTAATCTCCCATTCTCCTGTCACCTCCTCAGAGAAGGTAGAAGTCCCTATGGGTAACAACCTGTTATAGCACATTGAGTCACTGAAGAATTCTCCCACTGAGGACAGACAAGGCAGTCCAGTTAAGCAGATGGGATCCAGTGGGAGGCATCACTGTCAGAGATAGCCCACACTTCAGCTGCTGGGGGATTCACACAAAGAGTAAGCTGTGTATCGCTACATATGTGCAGCATCCCAGGACCAGTCAACCATGGTCTTTGGTTGGTGGTTCAATCTCTGTGAGCCCTCAATAGGCCAAAGTTAGTTGGCTCTGTAGATCTTCTTATGGAGTCCTTGACCCTTTAGGTTCTCTAACTCATACCAACAACTTTTCCATAGGACTCCATGAGCTCTGTCTAATGTTTGCCTGCGGGTTTCTGCATCTGTTTCCATCAGCTCCTGGATGAAGCCTCTCAGATAACAGTTATGCTAGGTGCTTGTCTGCAAGTATAGCAGAATATCATTAATAGTGTTAGGGGAGGGCTATCTCTCTCTCATATCAGGTGGGTCTCAAGAAGGGTGAGTCTTTGGTTGGCAATTCACTCAATGTTTTCTACATCTTTGTTCCTGAACATATCGTAGGGCAAATTTTGGATAGAAGGTTTTGTGGGTAAGTTGGTGTTCTTATCCCTCCAATGGAAGTCTTCCCTGGCTACAGGAAGTTGCCTCTTTAGGCTCCATATACTCTGCTATAAGAAGTCTTAGCTAGGGTGTTCTCCATAGATTTCCTGTTGTTCTCCTATCCTAGGTCACTGGCAAATCCCAGCTATGCCTTTCTATCACTTGACCCTATTTCCCCAGATGTCCATACTCCTAATCCTCACCCCTGCTCCCCCTATCCCATTCTCCTTCCCATTTCCCTCCCTGCACCCACTTTCAATGGCTACCTTATTTGCCTTTCTGAGTGAGATTCAAGTACCTTTCCTTGGTTCCTCCTTTATTACTTAGCTTCTTTAGGTCTATGAATTGCAATATGATTATCCTGAACTTTATGGCTAATATCCACTTATAAGTGTATAGATGCCATGGATGTTTTTCTGGGTCTGGGTTACCTCCCTCAGGATGATCTTTTCTAGTCTTATCCATTTGCTTGCATATTACATGATGTCTTTGTTTCTAATTCTGAGTAGTATTCCATTGTGTAAATGTACGACATTTTCTTTATCCATTAAGGAGTATGTCCTAAAAGCACCTAATTGTCTTTACTGAAATCAATTAATATTTTGATGGGCAAGTACAGCCCATTGTTTTGTGCATAATATTCTATAAATTCATACTTAAAATAACAAGAAATGTCTAAGATTTTTATATTAAGCATTATTATCTTTGATCACTCAACATTTGAGTATTTTAAAATTTTGTTTACTTTTGCTCAAGTATACACAAGGATTCTTCAGCCATGGTTTTCAATAAAGGGAAAGTTTTAGCTCTCTGAGTATAATTGGCTATGGCTAATTTTTATTTCACAGCTACAAGATTAGGGACTATAACTTCCAAGTTTGTGGAAAGCAAGGATTCTACTGAATATCTGACAATGAGCATAAAATGCCACATAGAGGATTATCCAGTCACCTGGAATGTCAAGAGTGTTGATTTTGAAGCATCAAGATTTTGGTGAAAAATCTTTCTTTGATTAAACTTTCAGTCAGGTTTTGAACCTTCCCTTGGTCAATGTGTGTACTTCCTTGTAAAACTGAGTCCCTGTTAAGTCTCTTTAGCGAGAACTTCCTGTCCAAGGTGTGCTGACAAATTTCCATATTCAACCTGACTGCTACTGGGTTCAGCTAAAATACAAGATTCTGGAATCTCCTCTGAGGGATTATTTAAATTACATTATTTTAATAAGGAAGATTCATCCTCAATCAGTGACACATATTCTGGTGGCAATACACATACAAAGACATAAGAAAAGGAAACATTGCTTTTTGCCTGCTTTCCTTCACTCTAAATGGCCAGTTATTCATTGCAACATTCCTCAAAGACAACTTCTCCAATAACAGCAGTATTCAAATATCTGAGCTTATGGCAGACATTATTATTCAAACCACCCCATAGAGTGTGTGTGTGTTGTATGTGTATATGTCCGTGTGATATATATATATATATATATATATATATATATATATATATATATATATATATATATATATATATATCTTTATATATATTATACATATGTATTCTTTTTTCTTGTTTTCTTTCTTTCTTTTTTTCTCCTTTATTAATTTATTTTTGTTACATCTCAATGGTTATCCCATCTCTTGTATCCTCCCATTCTTCCCTCCCTCCCATTTTCCCCTTATTCTCCTCCCCTATGACTGTTCCTGAGGGGGATTACCTCCTCCTGTATATGCTCATAGGGTATCAAGTCTCTTCTTGGTAACCTGCTGTCCTTCCTCTGAGTGCCACCAGGTCTCCCCCTCCAGGGGACATGGTCAAAGCTGAGGCACAGGAGTATGTGAGAAAGTAATATCCCACTCTCCACTCTACTGTGGAGAATGTTCTGTCCATTGGCTAGATCTGGGTAGGGGTTTAAGGTTTACTTCCTGTATTGTCCTTGGCTGGTGCCTTAGTTTGAGCGGGACCCCTGGGCCCAAATCTGACTATCGTAATGTTCTACTTGTAGGTTTCTAGGACCCTCTGGATCCTTCTACTTTGCTATTCTTCCATGCTTCTCTCATCTAGAGTCTCAATAGAATGTCCTTCCCTCTGTCTCAGTTTCCTGGTAAGTTAAGGCTTTCATGGGACATGCCCCTTGGGCTAATATGCAGATATAAGTGAGTATATACCATTTGAGTCTTTCTACTTCTGGGTTAACTCATTCATTATGATCATTTCTAGCTCAATCCATTTATCCATAAATTTCTGGAATTCCTTGTTTTTAATAGCTGAACAGTATTCCATAGTGTATATGTACCACAGTTTCTTTATCCATTCTTCTATTGAGGGACAGTTAGGCTGTTTCCATGTTCTGGCTATTATGAATAAGGCTGCTATGAACATGGTTGAGCAAATTTTCTTGTTGTGTGCTGGAGCATCTTCTGGGTATATTCCAAAGAGTGGAATAGCTGGGTCTTGAGGAAGCCCTATTGCCATTTTTCTGAGGTAGCACCAGATAGATTTCCAAAATGGCTTTACTAGTTTGTATTCCCACCAGCAATGAAGGAGTGTTCCTCTCTCCCCACATCCTCACCAGCATGTGGTGTCACTTGAATTTTTGATCTTAACCATTCAAAGTGTTAGTTATATATGACTATACACACACACACACACACACACACACACACACACACACACACACACACACAAAATAGTTCTATTCCTTCATAGAAACTTGACTAATGTACCTAACATTTGATCATGATTGATTTCTAGTCTGGTTTACCAAGGTGATATTTGATCACCTGAGCCTCTGTTCAACATTTATTCTGCTAAATTGGTTTCCCGGCCTCCCCTTAGTCTGGATGTTTTCTCCGAGTAAGATCCCTTCTCTATGTTCTTCCTGCTTCTTAATTGAAATGCTAATTAAGAATTAATTCCCAGTGACAGCCTACAGATTGGCAAAATATCTTCACCAACCCTACATTTGACAAAGATCTAATATCCAAACTATATAAAGAACTCAAGAAAGTAAACATCACAAAACCAAATAATCCAATTGAGAATGGGGCTCAGAACTAAACAGAGAATTCTCAACAGAGGAATATAGAATGGCTGAGAAACACCTAAAGAAATGCTCAACATTCTTAGTCATCAGGGAAATGAAAGTCAAAACAACTCTGAGATTCCATCTTACACCCATCAGAATGGCTAAGATAAAAAATTCAAGTGACACCACATGCTGGCGAGGATGTGGAGAAAGAGAAAGACTCCTTCATTGCTGGTGGGAATGCAAAATAGTACAACAACTTTCAAAATCCATCTGGTGCTTTCTCAGAAAACTGGAAATAAGGGTTCCTCAAGATCCAGCTATTTCACTCCTTATGCTATAACCAGAAGATGCTCCACCACACAACAAGGTCATATGCTCAACCATGTTCATAGGAGCCTTATTCATAATAGCCACAACATGGAAACAGCCTAAGTGTCTCTCAGTAGAAGAATGGATAAAGAAACTGTGGTACATATACACTATGGAATACTACTCAGCTATTAAAAAAAAAAAGAATTCCCAAAATTTGTGGACAAATAGATTGAACTAGATATGATCATGAGCGAGTTGACCTGGAAGCAGAAAGACTCAAATGGTACATACTCACTTATATCTGGACACTAGCCTAAGAGGCATGTCCCATGAAAGTCTTCACTTACCAGGAAAGTACGACAAAGGTGAAGGCATCCTACTGGGACTCTAAGTGTGAAAAGCATGGGAGAATTGGGAAATAGAAAGATCCAGAGGGCCCCAGTAACCTACAAACAAAACATTATGATGGGTAGATCTGGGCACAGGGTCCTGCTCAAATATGACCCCAGCCAAGGACAATATGGGCAGTAAACTTTGAATCCCTACCCAGATCTACCCAGTGGACAGGATATTCTCCACAGTTGAGTGGAGAGTGGGTCTGACTTTCACACGAACTCTTGTGCCCCATATTTGAGCATATCCCCTGGATGGGGAGACCTGGTGACACTCAGAGGAAGGATAACAGGCTACCAAGAAGAGACTTGATTTCCTATGAGCATATATGGGGAGAGGAGTTCTCCCTGAGTCACAGTCATAGGGGATGGGAGTAGGAAGAAAGTGGGAGGGAGAGAAGAATGAGAGAATACAAGGGATGGGATAACAATTGAGATGTAATATGAATAAATTTATATATATAAGAAATATAGTCTTTGATAAGAAACAAAAAAAATGTTAATTCCCATAACTATTCCCTACTGCAATACGTAGTAGAAACATGATTATATTAATGAGGTGACCATAAGTAGAGATGTCAATACAATTTAACAAAGAAAATCAAGTGATTTTTAATTTTTCTTAAAATAAGACATTACATTTTCACCCCAAGAAAGCAAAAGAGTCCCTCTGAGTGTGTAGAATAATAACATTTTATCAAAATTTATTTAGTTTCTTTTTGTTATTAAAACTTTTTCAGTTTTATTTATTATTATATGTTTATATGATTGGGTAAAGGTATATGTAGGCCACAGAATGGATGTCCATGTGAGAGAGAAATTTTGTGGCATCACATTTATGTGAATTTCAAGTATTAAACTCATTTGCGAGGCATTCATGGCAATGCTTTCACACATTGTGTCATCTAGCTGCATCTATACTTATTATTTCTTACAGCTTCTCCACTTTGTTTGAACTAAATATTGTTGTCTGAAACAAAATATCATGTAGCTTTATATTTTCAGATTTCTACATTTGTATCACCAGAGTTTCGTTTTTTTAGTTTTCTAACCCTATAATATGATAAAAATTTATTTTTACGTTTCAAGATAGAATCATGTCATTAGGTTGTAATAATTATGTCTTAGGACTAGGCAGTAAAACAAAGGGTGTGTTGCAGGGACCATTGAACATAAACTAGCTCTAGGTACCTGCATCAAATTAGGGTATCATTTGTGAATGTCCATGACTACTCACCTGGCTTACCATCATGTTTTTCATTTTTTCTGTCAACAGTGTGTATATTCAGAAAATTAGAGAGTATGTTTGGGAGTCAGTCATAATGGCAAGCAGCCAAGAATTTGTCATGGTTAATTTTTGATAACAGAGGTCACCTTACCTAGCAATCATGCACAGTGGGCCAGCTGGACCAAGTCACCTTCATCTGTCATTCTCTGGGAATGGGAGAGGAAGTAGCTCATTAAATCACAGGCATGATTTAAAATTTTTTTCCTAGAAAAATTAGCATTTGATACATTGGGAGACAACTTGTACTTTTTTAAAAGTTTCTAATTCAAATCTTCTTGGCTAGAGATTTTCTCTTATTTTTATAGGATTATAATTAATATAGCATATATTTTATTTTCACATAAGAAATACTTATAGTCATGCTGTGGGAGGCCTATAAGTTTAATATGATGGTGAAATTTTCTAATGCCTGATAATATTGCCAGCAGAAGACATTCTTTACTTTTATATTGATGTTTGAGAATAAGCAAGAGTGCTGTATTATGTTTATGCAAAAGCTTGGCATGTATAGTTATGTTCAGTAAGTTTGTGATGCACTAGTCCCCTTAGATTATGAGATTATCCTATGATGCTTGCACATTGATAACATTACTTAACATATTTTTCAAAAGAACGGCTTCTATTGTTAAGCTATGTAGGCCTTGTACAAACATACCTGAATATCATGCAGTTTCTTTACTGATGGTAAATTTTAAAGGTTAAAATTATAGTACTATTAAGCCAATTATGAAACAAAGGCTTGTTTGTACCCAGATTCACACATTGAAATTCTAACCCCAATACAATATATCAAAATATATCGAAAGATAAGACCTGGGAATGTAGTCTTCAATATTGGAGTTAATACCCTTTAATATTTTGTTTTATTTGTTTGTGTGTGTGTGTGTGTGTGTGTGTGTGTGTGTGTGTGTGCATGTTTGAGTCACATGCATTCCATATGAAACCAAGAGGAGGACATTAGGGGTCTATCTCTATTCCTTTTACCTGATGGGCTTGAGATAAGGTTTCTCCCTAACTTACCTACTAATGTAGGGTGTATATTTAGCAAGCTGTATTCCTTTGTTTTCATCTTCTAATACTGGAGTTATAGGCATGTACAGTATGCCTATCATTTTATTCTGGTTTTGTAGCTTCAAACATAGGTCCTCATACTAGCACAGCAAGTCATATTAATGAAGGAGCCACCTCTCCAGACCCAACATGGCACTTTTAAGAAGAGATGTCCTTTCCTTTCACTTTGTTCTCTTTAAGGGAAGGTATGGTGAAAGACAGATGTCTTCATAGGAAGCAAGGGTGTTCATCAAACACACTATGTGCTTGATCTTGCATATCCTATCCTGAAGAAATAGGAGAACTTATTTTCTATTGTTTAATTAATTTCACTCTGTTTAAACTAATCTGTTTTTATTTCATCATAGTTGTGCCAATGGACAGAGGCAAGACTTTAGGAAATACAGAATAAAACACAATTAAAACTTGTATTAAACTCTAATGGAATAATGAACTTATTCTTGACTGGGGGTAAAGATTTCACTATATTCCAGGAAAATAAACTTTTACATGGAAGAAGAGAACAGTTTCAAGCTGAATATCTAAGAGGCAGCCAACTTGTCTTTGAAAATTCAGCTCAGAAAGATGCTTTTAAAAGGTATGCTCCCTTAGTTTTTGTTTTACCATTGAAAGTGGGTTATATGGAGAAAGTCATATTTTCTCGTGGGCCAGTTGTAACAATGGAACAGAATCGATATTTAGTGAGCAGCCACATGGATATCTAAAATATGCATCCTGATTTATCAAATAGGAAAAGAGCCTCTAGTGAGTTACCATGATGAGCAGCATAGAAGAGATGACCATAAGGAGCACACATTCCTTACACTGTGAGAATTTTAGTCAAAGAGATATGAAAACATGACAGCACATTGAAAGCCTATGGGAAGGAATTATAAATGACTTAAAATGGACTGCTTCAAGAAAATATAAAGAATTTCTAAGTCCTAGCATTTCCCTACATTTAAAAATTGTATATAACTTCCAATATAATCATGAAAGAAAATGATGTAGGTTAAGCCATTCAAAAACCTCTGGGGGAGATCTTTGTGGTATGAAGAACTACATTAATGGAAGGAAACTTGGAAACTGTGCCTTTCTTTGAATGAGTTTCCTTCTTTCTTTCCTTCTCTCTTTCTTTCTTTCTTCATTCTTTCTTTCTGTGTTTCTGTCTGTCACTTTTTCTGTCTTTCTTTCTTCCTTTTCTGAAACAGAGTTTCTCTGTGTAGCCTTGGCTTTATTGGACTCACTTTGTGGACCAGGTTGGCCTCAAACTCAGTGATCTGCCTGCCTCTACCTCTCTGAATGCTGAGACTAAAGGAACGCACCACCACACCTGCATCAGTTTCTTCTTGATGAGTTGAAAATGCTTTGTCTTGTACAGTGTCTAAATTTTTATCAAATACATATTTCTTGATGTTATTTATTGATGCTATAAACATATAATAGCTTAGTAAATTGAATTTAGTTTCTCTGGACTCTACATTTACCATATACATAATCTGTTTAATAATTCTAACCAACTAAATATGTGAAAAAGTCAAAAAAAATTAGTTCTTATTCAAGATTGACATGTACTGTTAGACTTAACCTTATTCTGAGTTACACAAAGATGGTCAAAATACTGACTTACATATTTGTTACATTCACTATCTCAAGTCAATGCTTTACATTAAATAAACTGAACCATATACAAACACAGCTACAAATAATAAGATTCATCACCCTTTTTTTCTGTATTAAGATGGGCTGAAGTCAGACCAGCATCCCAATAGCTATTATACCCATGGCTTTTGAGGACCAGTGTGTGTCTTATGCTTGAAGGAATGAAAGTCATCTTCATTTTTAATTAGCTTTAAATTGAGCTATTTTTTCCTATTATCATCCTGAATAGAGATATGGATGGTTTGGTTCTCCCTTAGAATGAAATGGCATAGGCATCAGGTCATATGCTATGTTAGTCTGCAAAATTCTTTCTTTCAGGCAGCTTAGCTTCTCTCTATCAGTGCTTAAGATGTCATTAAACTTGCTTAGTCAAATAAGACAGGAATTACTTATTATAAAAGACAATGATCATGTTTCATTTTTAGTCCCAGGGAAACCTGCCAAGACTGGCAGGTTATGCATTTCATGAAAAAAGAAAGTCTTAACCGAAGAGGAAACCTATTCTTCCTTTTGAATGTCTCTATTCTCTTTACTGCTAAACCGCACTTCTGAACTCTTTATATCTTGGCTGTTTTTCTTACATTTGGTCTTTATTGGCATCTATATCCATGTTAAAGGATAGATATATTCTCACACATTTTTGAAGTATGATGTTTAAAAGACTAGCACATGCATAAATCTCATTAGTTGACTAAACTGTGGATTCAGACAAAGAAAGGCAAGACATCCTGGAAGCTTATGCCTTAGAAGCAGGTGCACACTGTATGATTAAGAGAAAATGTGACCAGGAGGAACAGGATTATAGCAGGAACCACCTTTCTGACTCATTAGAGGTTGCATCTGTGTCTTGTTACTTAACTAAGAATGAATTCTTTTTAAAAAAACTGAAACTTTTTTTTTTCAAATATGAGATTGGCTGCAAAACAAGCTTAAGGTGATTCTAGAATAATAAGTGAAATAAAATTGACTTGATATATTTAAAAATGAATCTCACATGATGCTTTCAACAATAAAAATACAGCAAATGGCACAATTATAAAAAGAAACCATGAAATTCTGGAAGACCTTCCATATCTCAGAATTTGGCTGCTCTTTTATGAGGTTTGCTGAGGTTTGCATTATAGCACCAAGTGTTTCCATCTCCTCTTTTTTTGAAGGGCTGTAAGTTGGCAAAAACACAACTACACAAACACTCGACTGGAACCAACATCAAAATTAAGACTCTTAACAATCACTGGTCATTAATATCTCTCAACCACAATGGTCTCAATTCTCCAATAAAAAGACACAGACTAACTGAATGGGTGCATAAACAAGATCCAACATTCTTCTGCATTCCAAAAACACATCTCACCCATAACGATAGGCATTACCTCAGGGTAAAAGTTTGGAAAAAAATATTCCAGCAAATGGTCACAAGAAGCAAGCAGGCATAGCCATTTTAATATCGAACAAAATAGACTTTCAACCAAGATTAATCAAAAGGGGTGAGGAAGGACACTTCATACTCATCAAAGGGAAAGTCAACCAAGATGACATCACAATTATGAATATTTGTGTTCCCAATAAAGGGCACCCACATTTGTAAAAGATCTGCTAAAAAAGCTTAAACCACACATCGGTCCTCACACAATAATAGTGGGAGATTTCAATACCCTACTCTCACTGAAGAATAAGTCATTGAAACAAAAAATAAGCCGAGAAATAACATCATTAACCAATGCCATGGGTCAAATGGATCTAACAGATATCTTTAGAACTTTTCACCCAAACAAGAAGGTATATACCTTCTTCTCTGCACCCCATGGAACCTTCTCCAAAGTTGATCACATCGTAGGTCACAAAGCAAGCCTCAACAGATACAAGAGGATTGAAATAATACCTTGTATCCTATCAGATCACCATGGTCTTAGGCTGCAATTCAACAACAACAGAAATAACAAAAAGCCTACATGTATGTGGAAACTAAACAACTCTCTGCTAAATGACACCTGGGTCAGGGAAGAAAGAAAGAAAGAAATCAAGGAGTTTCTGAAATTCAATGAAAATGAAGGAACAACATACCCAAATTTGTGGGATACACTGACAGCAGTGCTAAGAGGAAAATTCATAGCACTAAGTGCCTTTAATAAGAAATTGGAAATATTGCACATAAGCATCTTAATGACAAAACAGGAAGCCCTAGGTAAAAAAGAAGCAGAAAAATCCAAAAGGAGTAGACAACTGGAAATAATCAAACTCAGGGCTGAAATAATGAATTAGAAACTAAAAAAAACAGTCCAAAGAATCAACAAAACCAAGAGATTTTTTTTGAGAAAACCAACAAGATAGACAGGCTGTTAACCAAACTAACTAAAAGGCAGAGAGACAGTATTGAAATCAACAAAATCAGAAATGAAAAGGGAGATATAACAACAGACACTGAAGAAATACAAAGAATCATAAGATCCTACTTCTAAGACATATATGCCACAAAATTTGAAAATCTAAGGGAAATGGACGATTTTCTTGATCAATTTCACTTGCCAAAGTTGAGTGAAGAATGGATAAACAAGCTAAATTGTCCCAATTTCCCTACAGAAATAGAAGCAATAATTGATAGTCTCCCAACCAAAGAATGCCGAGGGCCAGATGGTTTCAGTGCAGAATTCTACCAGACCTTCAAGGGTGAGCTAATACTGATACTCTTCAAGCTACTCCAAAAGATAGAAATGGATGGAACATTAACAAATTCATTCTATGAGGCCATAGTCTCATTGATACCTAAACCTCACAAAGACTCAACAAAGAAAGAGAATTTCAGACCAATTTCTCTTGTGAACATTGAACTAAAAATACTAAATAAAATACTTGCAAAGCGAATACAAGAACGCATCAAAGATATCATTCATTTGATCAAGTAGGTGTCATTCTAGGCATGCAGGGATGGTTTAATATACGGAAATCCATCAATGTAATCCACCATATAAACAAACTGAAAATAAAAAACCACATGATCGTCTCCTTAGATGCAGAGAAAGCATTTGATAAAATCCAACACCCATTCATGTTTAAAGTTTTAGAGAGATCGGGGATACAAGGCACTTTCCTCAACATAATAAAGACTATATTCAGCAAGCCAATAGCCAAAATCAAAGTAACTGGTGAGATACTCAAGAAAATTCCTCTAAAATAGGGAACAAGGTTAGGCTGCCCACTCTCTCCATATCTCTTCAATATAGTACTTGAAGTTCTAGTCTGAACAATAAGACAACAAAAGGAGATCAGGGGTATCCAAATGGGAAAGTAGGAAGTCAAATTATCCCTTTTGCAGATGATATAATAGTTTATGTAAACGACTATTCAATTCCACCAGAGAACTCCTTCAGCTGATAAACACCTTCAGCAAATTGGCTGGATACAAAATTAACTTAAAAATGTCTGTAGCCTTCCTATACACAAATGAGAAGCTTGCAGAGGAAGAAATGAGGAAAACTACACCCTTCACATTAGCCACAAGCAATATAAAGTACTTAGGAGTTACTCTAACTAAGCAAGTGAAGGACTTGTTTGAAAAAAATTTTAAAACTCTAAAGAAAGAGATTGAAGATGACATGAGAAGATGGATCGATATTCCTTACTCATGGATCAGGAGTATTTACATAGTAAACATGGCCATTCTATCAAAAACAATCAAAAACAATCTACAGATTTAATGCAATCCCTATCAAAATACCTACACATATTTTAAAAGACATTGAGAGTTCAATTCTGAACTTAATATGGAAAAATTCATAACCTAGAATAACTAAAACAATTTTATACAATAAAAGGTGCTCCGGACGAATCTTCATACCTGATCTCAAACTGTATTATAAAGCAATAGTAATTAAAACAGCATGGTACTGGCACAGCAACAGGCTGGTTGATCAGTGGAATAGGATCAAAGACCCAGATATGAATCCACACACATACGGTCTCTTGATTTTTGACAAAGAAGCCAAATCCATTCAATGGAAAAAGGATAGCATCTTCAAAAAATGGTGCTAGTCTAACTGGCAGTCGATGTGTAAAAAAATGCAACTGGACCCATATTTGTCACCTTGCACAAAACTCAAATCCAAGTGGATTAATGATCTCAACATAAAACCAGAGACACTAAGTCACTTAGAAGAAAAAGTGAGGAAGAGCCTGGAACATATTAGCACAGGAGACAATTTCCTGAACAGCCCAGGTCTTAATGTCAACAATTAATAAATGGGGCCTCATGTGGCTGAGAAGCTTCTGTAAGGCAAGAGACACTGTCAAGAGAACAAAGTGACAACCTACACACTGAGAAAAGATCTTCACCAATCCTACATCTGACAAAGGTCTAATATCCAAAATATATAAAGAACTCAAGAAATTAAACACCACCAAACCAAATAACCCAATTGAGAAATGAGGTTTGGAACTAAACAGAGAATTCTCAACAGAGGAATATCAAATGGCTGAGAAACACTTAAAGAAATGCTCAACCTCGTTAATCATCAGGGAAATGCAAATCAAAACAACTCTAAGATTCCATCTTACACCTATCAGAATGGCTAAGATCAAAAATTCAAGTGACACCACATGCTGGTGAGGATATGGGGAGAGAGGAACACTCCTTCATTGCTGGTGGGAATGCAAACTAGTACAGCCACTTTGGAAATCTATCTGGTGATATCTCAGAAAAATGGCAATAGGGCTTCCTCAAGACCCAGCTATTCCACTCCTTGGAATATACCCAGAAGATGCTCCAGCACACAACAAGAAAATTTGCTCAACCATGTTCATAGCAGCCTTATTCATAATAGCCAGAACATGGAAACAGCCTAAGTGTCCCTCAATAGAAGAATGGATAAAGAAACTGTGGTACATATACACTATGGAATACTACTCAGCTATTAAAAACAAGGAATTCCAGAAATTTGTGGATAAATGGATTGAACTAGAAATGATCATAATGAGTGAGTTAACCCAGAAGCAGAAAGACTCAAATGGTATATACTCACTTATATCTGCATATTAGCCCAAGGGGCATGTCTCACGAGAGTTTTCACTTACCAGGAAACTGAGACAGAGGGGAGGACATCCTATTGGGACTCTAGATGAGAGAAGCATGGGAGAATGGCAAAGTAGAAGGATCCAGAGGGTCCTAGAAACCTACAAGTAGAACATTATGATAGTCAGATTTGGGCCCAGGGGTCCCGCTCAAACTAAGGCACCAGCCAAGGACAATACAGGCGGTAAACCTTAAACCCCTACCCAGATCTAGCCAATGGACAGAACATTCTCCACAGTAGAGTGGAGAGTGGGATATTACTTTCTCACATACTCTGGTGCCTCAGCTTTGACCATGTCCCCTGGAGGGGGAGACCTGGTGGCACTCAGAGGAAGGACAGCAGGTTACCAAGAAGAGACTTGATACCCTATGAGCATATACAGGGGGAGGTAATCCCCCTCAGGAACAGTCATAGGGGAGGTGAATAAGGGGAAAATGGGAGGGAGGGAAGAATGGGAGGATACAAGTGATGGGATAACCATTGAGATGTAACAAGAATAAATTAATAAAGGAAAAAAAGTAAAATAAAAAAAAAAGCATAGAGCATAGGAAACAGTCATGTTCCCACTTGGCTATTTTCTATTGAATCTAATTCTCAATTGGGTAAAATTGTTTTTTTTTGGGAATAGTATAGAGTATAGACATTAACATTCCCCCCAAATCTCAAAAAGGTCAATCAATTTCATTAAAAATGGGAACAATGTTAAACTGGCTTTGATTAATGGAAAACACTTGATTTGAGGCCCAACTTCTACATGCTAATTGTATGAACTTGAAAATATTTCTTAATTTCTCTGTGTGTCTCTTAAATGTCCATGACTGCTGATTTGCTTACTATTCTACACTTTCTATGTGATCAAATGGGTATCATGTGTGGAAAGGAGACATAGGTCTCTATCCCAATGGCAGATCACCAATGTGATTAGCCATGCTACACACATGAATCTCTGAAATGACAGTTAATTTGTAATAGTTAGCTTAGTTGTAAAAAGAGTGTGGAATCAAAGAAGAGAAATTTCCATAGACATATTATTTTTTTATGTTCAGGACATTCTCATTTTCAGGTAATGTATTTTATGTTTTTAAGAGGAAGACGTTTGTGTCATTTATAATTTATCTTTATTATTAACCAGAGAACCTTAATAGCTAAGCAGGTAAGAGAAACAACATGGGTATATGAATAGAAATTCACCTTATCATAGATTTCTACAGAAACAAGGGAGACATGGGGGGATGGACGGGCATTGCAAACTAATTAGTTGAAGACTTCACTGACTTTTTCCTAGATCTGCTGCCCTACTACTACACCAATTCAGTTCAGACTTTCAGAATTTTTTGGCTTACACAGTCTAGTTTCTTAAGAAAAATTCCTGATTTATCCTATCCTTGTCAGTAGATAGGTCCTTTATTTTATCAATAGCCACAAGAAATGTTTTTAAAGTACTAATAAAAAAAACTCAAAGAGTATAAGGGTGTTTGTGAGTAAAAGTTGACATATACACACTATTAATTTTTATTGGGAAAATACTTTAAAAGAGATGCATTATGCACAACTTCATGAGCATGTGTCTTAATGAAAGAATAATGAATGAAAGTGGTATCTAATCTCAAAATGTAAGCAAGAAGGATTAAATAAGATAGTCCATATAAATGTTCCATGAAAAATTGTAGACATAAACCATCATAGCATAACATGAGCTAACCTCTCCATAAGGTACTGTTTTATTTTTCACTTATAGTTACAGTGTTGAGAATGGAACCCATGATCTCACACATGCTTGGCACAAAGTCGCACACACAGATCTGGTTATGAAACAGTTAGTCATGGTCCTGGTGTCTTAGCACAGTTATGCTGTGGTGCTGTTTATATTTTTTCTACACAGATTTTCCATCAGTATGTAAAACACAGTGGTTTTTGTTTGTTTTTGCTTTTTGTATTGCTTCATCTTGACATTTGATAAGAAAACACTTATGTTAAAAAGAGAAGTCATCCCAAACAACAACAACAACAACAATGAGAATTGAGAATTTATAGATAGGTGATGGGTGATTCAAGCTTCAAAGAACAATCAACAAGAAAATCACAATACTTCAGAGCCCAGTGGCTTCAAGGTCTTTCTCAAAGTTAGTTTCTAGTAATCATGCTGAAATTCCTATTAATAAAAGTTCAGTTTTTTTTTAAATGTTGTTCTTATGGTGAATTTATTAGTAATGAAATGGTCAATGTTTGTCTAGGGTGTTTTGAAGCCAGATGCAATTGTTTGAATGTTTTTTCTTAAATACAAGCTAGCTCATCAAATATGTCTGATAACATAAAGGAATATTACACACTTTAAATGGTTTTCCATTTAAAAGTTTTCTGTTTTAGGTTAAAAATGCCCACTTAATACAGAAATATGGCATATTACCCACACGAAATGTCACAACTTGTTTGAACCACAATTTCACTAAGTTAGGGTTGATTGAACATGCAGGAATGCAATACATGTCACTCGGATACAATCTACAACTCAGGAGCCTCTGTCCTGACCCTCTGTCATGGCCTACATTTTTTGGGTCTAAGAATATATTCTTGTTGGAACATCCAAATCTTACAACTTACATAGTAATTACAATGTTTTAGAACTTAAGGTATTTGAAAAGTGGTACATAGTGTAATTCTTTTCCTTTTCAAAAGACATCAATACCTAAAAGGTCAAATGACCTTCCCCCTGACTTAGAGCTAGCAAATAACAAACCTAGACTTCACATTTCTGTATTTCCAGTGCCAAGTTATTTTCATTATCACACAGTTTCTTGTTTTGTTTTTAAAGAATAACCCTGATTTGAAACAACAGAAATGCTTAAATTGCAGTGTCTTCAAAATATAGAAAACACATGAAAACAAATAATTATGTCTTAGAACAATTTTCATAATACAGAAGTTAGACATTGCATTTAAAGTTTAAGTAAGAGTTATGAAAAGGAACTTTTAAGCCTGAATATGCTAAATGTATTGTTATTGATCCTTCTTCCTAAGAGGTAGGATTACAAGGTACAGTTTATAAGTTTTGTAATGTTCTATATATTACAGGTTTTTATGAGCTAATTCACTTTCATAATTAATAAATGAAGAAATGTAAATCAATCAAACTGTTGATTAAATCATATCATTTAATTATTTTACCACAGTATTTGAGAATGTGTTATAATCATGTTTTCCAATACACACCTCTGTGAATTCACTCTTGAATCCATTAGTGACTGGTTGTGGAACCAGGCAGAAGTTTGCCCTCTCCAAGGCTCTGTTTTCTTATCTGCAAAGTGGAGTTAACAACCACTCTGAAGATTTCGGATGGCAATTAAGTGAGATCATGCATATAAAGTGCTTCTCAAAGTGTACACATGGTGGCTATTCAGTAAATGTTAGTTCACTTCCATTTTATGAGTTCATAAATTTTTATTAATGAAAATGCTATAAAATGCTATTTTCATTAAAGAGGTTCGGTAACCTGATTTTTAAAATCAATTATACTGTTGTGGAAATACCTTATTGCAGAGTTCAAAGTGCCAGCAGGGAACACAAAGGTCCGAATGACCATGGCACAAAAGTCAGAATTTAATGCCAAAGGAGAAAGCACCTTTGTACTGAGAAATCTCAAACTGCTCACCTCCAGAATTCTTCAGTATGCTTCGTGAAAATCCATTGTTTGGTTCTGCTAATGCACTGGAAACTAATATCTTGCAAAGCATCTCTATATCCTTGAGGTAATTTACTTAACTGCATGAGACCATATATAAAGTGTCAAGCAAACCTAGCTCATTAGAGTAATGATTTTCTGTGTGAGAGAAACAGGATGATCCAGATGCTAGAAAATACCTATGTGAGCCAGGACCAGGCTTTATTATAGACATTGAGCATCTGGGTGCTATAACTGCCTTAGCATTGAGTAGAAATGTTGTGTTTTATTAAACCAGTGCTTCTATACATCTGTCTTGTCATGTAAAGAGCCTTTGGGTTGTCAAGGAAACATTTCATGGCACCCAGTCTCGATGTAGTGCTACATCTACTGATGTATATTACAATCACATATGTGATGGTTCCCTAATTGGAACATCTAATTTTTTGGAATAGTTTCTTATCTCACAGTTTCACAAAACAGGGATATGAGTATAGGGGGAAAACTAGATTATTTTTTGATACTTTAAAAAGTATCAAGTGTCAAAACATGAAACAATTGGTTTCGCTGGATAGAATTCATAATGTAAAGTGAGTAAAAAATACCCTTCTACTCTTGTTTCACCACGCTTAATATTTTCTGACAGAGAAAGGCTTAAAATATTGCACAGTTCACAGAATGGATAATGAGTCTAAAGAAATGCTGTGTCTTCAACCCTGGGATGGGACTTCTAGTCACATGGCTAAGTATTTAGAAGTCAGGATGAAACAGAACAAGCTTTCTTTTTTTGTAACAGCTGCAGCTGCCTTTTCTCACTCATGGAGAGATATTTTCATGTTACATTAGCCTGGTGTCTGCTGGGTAAAGGTATGGTGTCACTTGCTGCTTTGAAACAACTGGTTTTTCTCTGGCAGAGACAAGTTACTGCAAAATTTTAACCTAAAAGTTAAAATGGAAAATGGATGTTGGCAATTCCTTTTCTATAATCTACAGTAAAAATATTAAAGAAACGATTTGGATTTTCACAAATGAAGGCTTTTCATTCCAAAATTGGCTAAATGTCATTTTAATATATGGCATAATTTGTCCTGTTGATAGACTTGATCCCATGAAAGTAACTCAGCAGTGCACACTGCTCTGTTTCAGTGAGATAGGCAAGTCAGCTGAAGGACTGTCAGGAAGGATGCATTGATATGGGGCTGTTTGAGAAGGCAAAGGTTTGCTGCAAGGACTTAGTTCCACTTAGTGGGCTGAATTCTGCCTTCTCCAGTTACATAGACAGAAAATAACACTTGGAAGAGCGAATTGCCTCTGCCCAAGGGAAGCAAACTGCTATTGTTTTATCCATTTCCATTTTTCTTCTTCATGCACAGACAGACACCAACTCGAGGCTGGCTGAAAGCAGAATCAGAGACTAGCTATCGTGAGCAACATATTTGCCTCATGAATGAACTTCCTGATTTATACTTGAACTATAGCTTTGCCTTGGTGAATGGAAAGACCCAGACTGAATATGATGTAGCAGAAAGTGCTAATCCTGGAGGCATCTCCAGTCAATTTATTTTCAATTAAAATGGTGTCTCTAAATCTTAGCTCCCTGATGTATAGATCTGCTCCTTGGTCTGAGTACTACCTAAAACCTTGTCAGTTTTAGTCTGTACATCAAGCTAACTTGCTGAACCAGAACTTTTGTAACCAAATATGATACAATTATATCTGGCTAAGTCCAAAGCCAACAACAAGGATAGTAAAAGGAAGAGAAAGGCTTATATTCTGTGCAAGGAAGGATAGCACAGATTTCATTTCCAAAGTATGCTTTCTCTGGAACAAAGGAAGGATGGGGCCTTTATTCAGATTGCTTATAAGTATTCATATAATCTTTGGCCCATTCCTGGGCATTCTCAGTTTAGAAATATGTTCCTGATGATGCTCCAGGTGAGTTTATAATTTTGAAAGGAAATGGTAGTAGACACATTTTCAGTTTTGTTTTCCTCAAAGCTTTGAGGCACATATGTAAAAGATTAAAATGATGAGCACAAATGCATTGAGCATGCTCAGTTTGATCATGAAGTTTTAGCCTAGAATAAGAAAGGGTACTTTGAAGGTGTAGTAAGGTGTAGTAAGGAGGTTTCTCTTTGCATATCCACTGAAAATTGCACTTCAACAAGGTGCCCAGTAATGTGTGTGAGTAGTCATGCCCAGGAAGACTGAGTTAAGCCAAAGGGCATGGGTCTTTCTTGTAACTATGTTAGCTAATCCAAACCCCAGAAACATCAGGAAGCAATTATGAACTGTTATCTAATTATGACTGTTAACCTGTTCTCCAGAGAAACAGAACTGGCAAGGTTTATTTAGATAAAAAAGCTTATTGTAAGAAATCAGCTTACACAACTACAGGGGCCAAGAAGACCTAATATCTACATCCAATTAACCCACATAGATGATGGATGGCATACTAGTCTGAGTTAGCATGGGTTATCTTGTAGTCTGAAGGCTGCAAGCTCTAGGTCTGAGAAAAATTTATGCTTTGGCACTGAATTCTAAAGACAGAGGAAGTCTAGTATGGTAGGTCATGCCCAGTCCAGAACTCTGTTCAGTCTACTCATACAAAGACTACTTTCATTCTAATTCTTCCTAAGAGACACACCCAGATAATGGGGTTACCTCCTGTTATTCAAGCCAAGTTAATATATGTAACTAAACATTATAACAGTTGCCAAGGAATGCTATATATCTACGTTTCCACACTTATCCCATACCTTTGGCCAATGCTATGGCTCTTTGACTGGGAAGGAGGCAGTGTGACATGTTTCTCTTTCTCTGTGTTTCCTGTATTGGCCAACAACCTGTCCCTGTGTGAATAGCAGTGAGTTACCAAAGAGAGAAAAACTCTGTGTCATAGCTCCAGGAAGCAAGACTCCGGCCAATGCCGCTATGGCTCTTTGACTGGGAAGGAGGCAGTGTGACATGTTTCTCTTTCTCTGTGTTTCCTGTATCGGCCAACAACCTGTCCCTGTGTGAATAGCAGTGAGTTACCAAAGAGAGAAAAACTCTGTGTCCTAGCTCCAGGAAGCAAGACTCCCTCTTCTCTGTTGCCTGCTGTAGGCCTGCTGGAGGTTGCCTGCTTATCCTATTCACCATTACCATATCCTCCTTGGAACATTTTAGCTCTAGATGTAATTTTATTTTGGCTTTCAGAACTTCACAAATGAGTTTTAAGTTTTTTTTATACTTGAAATCATAACTCTAAGGCAACATTAGACATACTTTTGTAAACATATAAAATGTTTTACTGAATTCCTTTATGATTAAGAACATATTGTCTTTGAATTTTATTCATTTGAGATAATATAATCTATATTATTTTCCAAATCAGTATTTATTGCAAATGAAATAAAGCACTGATTTGTTTTATTGTAACTCATTGTTGATGTATAATCAATAAAATATTTCAGGAAAGACACATCACTGCTTCTCTTTTCTATGTAGCTTCTGTTTATAGCAAACCTTTTCCTTATTGTTTGTTTTGTATGGCTTCCAGTGGGTACATATACTCATTTGCTGTGCCCAAT
This sequence comes from Acomys minous, assembly GCF_964271855.1. NCBI lineage: Eukaryota > Metazoa > Chordata > Mammalia > Rodentia > Muridae > Acomys > Acomys minous. The sequence continues at coordinate 3,249,237 of NC_140499.1, forward strand.
ACTTGTTTCTCCACAGTTTTGTGCTACTATTGGTAATATATTACACTGCAGGTGATACAGGCTCAGCCAGAGGTTATATTAATATAATTTAATCCAATTTCCTTTTAAATCAATTAAGAAAGAAAACTGAAAACTTGCACCCATGCTGGCATGCATAATTGCTTTATTGTTCTATTTGGTTTTTATGAATTAAAAATACTTTCTCATGTCACCCTTTTTTATCCTGAACAATTTTCATTTGTATTTTAAGTGGATTACCTAGTAATACTAGGTATATAGAAGCACACATATAAATGAATCTTGTGGATTTAGTAAGCCTCCTTTTTTGAGAGACTTTATTTTGCTGGATATGTTTTGTGTGTGTGTGTGTGTGTGTGTGTGTGTGTGTGTGTGTGTGTGTGTGTGTCCTTTTTTTTAGTTTGTTTTTAGTACTTTGAGTAACTTAAATATATAATTCCCCTTTCTTCTAGGGTTGATTCTTAATGTATTTTCTTTCTCTGTTGTCTGGTTGGCATGGCAATTCTGTCTTGAGAGTCTCTGGACAAATATTTTATTGAATATTCTAGAGCATCTCACTTTATTTGAGGATTGTTTCTTTCTTCTTCAACAATGCTTTGAAGAGTGAGCCTTTCAAGCCATCTCTGCAGTGAGAGCATTTTTTAGAAATAGGATCAGGAGTCAACCAGGCAGATTGGGCTTCTCTTGCCTCAAAGACAGTAAAACGTGTGATGTTTGGTCTCAGTTGGAAAAAGAGTCTTCAGTTTCATCAGACCTTTCTTTGGTTTCAGCTCTTCCTCCCATTTTGCATATAGTATAACCTGGAGGTTTAGCTCCTTTGTATATATATGTTTCTAAAATATAATTATTTTAGAACACGTATTTTAGAAATGTATTTCCAAATATATAAATTTATTTCTAAGCTCATTTCTTTGCCAAACCTGTTTTCAATAAACCTTAGGATTAGATGTAAGATAATAGTTTTCTTTTCTTGACAGCTGTGATATACACATAAGGTTATTGTGTAGCTTAAATTCTGATTTTCTGTCTAAATGTTATGTGAATGGTGCTCCCCAATTGTCCCTCTGTTATGTCAATAAAGCAGCTTATAGCCAATCGATGAGGGGAGATAGTAGGGCTGGACATCCTGACAGCCAGGGGAGGAGGAGTTACAGAAGCAGCCACAGGGAGAGGGCAAAGGAAGTTGAGGAGCAAGGAGCTGGAGCCACTACAGAAAGCTACAAAAGTGCAAATATCTGGTGTTTGCTCAGAGTAAGACAAAATAGCATAAATGGTTAAGAGCAGACAAACTGCTCAGATTGTATTATGAAGCCTTGTATTATAAATGAGTCCCAATCAATGGTGTGATAGTTGGGTTAAGAAATAAGCTAAGAGAAACAAGCAAGATAATATGAAAATTACTTTAACACTGTGAGGATTCTTCAACACTTTTCAAGATTGCATAAAATTATTCTATATATGTGAAAAAAAATCTTTCTTATATTCATTACTAGTATTGAAATTTTTGTTCACAGACAATATCTCTTTCCTTGGTCAAAGAAAAGTTAACTCTCCTTTTTTTATTCATAAAATTTATTTTTTGAGAATTACATTTATATGTACATGAATATATTTATATAAAATATAACTATTCTCTTCTAACTCCCCCAAATTCTCCCTCAGATGTCATCCTCCCAGCTTCATGCATTCTTCTTTTAAAAATAAAATGGCCCACTAAATCCAATTAGTGCTGCTGACACATGCATGGTTATGGGGTCATCCAGGCAACCCATCAGAAACCATACCTCCAAAGAAGAATTCATTTTACCTTCTGATTACTCCTTTATTAGTTATAGGAAAAGGAGGTTTAATATTTAGGCTTGTTATGTTGCCTTACATTCTTTGTATATTTATACCTTACACTTTAAGTTCAAGCATTTTCATATACCATGCTGAAGCTACATAAAAATTGGAAAAAGAAGTGTTGTGAAAAACGAAAAACATAAAAACTTTGCGATTGCCCCCTATTAGCTCTGTAAAGTGTAAGGCACCTTCTATTTAAGCATAGTTTCTCAATTTCTTGAAATACCAGGGATTTATAATGTTCCAGTAATAACTTCACTGGATAATTATGTGGGACATAGGAGAGAGCATCTCTAAGAGGAGAGGCATATAAGAAGCAATGCATTCAGTTGATTATGTTTTATCTGTCAGCTGAATTCTGCTAAAATTTTGAAGTGAATTTATAGGTGCATAATATTAAGTGCTAAGTGATTTTGCTTACATGATCGTGATTTTTTAAAAAGATATTTATTGGCAAAAGAAAATGAGGGGATGAGGCAATAGTCTAGTAGTTTAAAAAGCTTGTTGTTAAAAGCATCTGAGTTCAATTCTCCATAGCCCACATAAAAATCTAGATGTGGTCATGTATACCTGTAGTCCAGAGCTATGGAAGATGGGCAGATACAGCAGGATCATCACAGGGATTTGCTGGCTGCCACCCTAACACTAGGTACAGTGAGAGATCCCGTCTCTAAGGAAGAAGGCAGAAAGTGATAAAAAAGGATATCCATTTGGTATCTAGGTATATGCACCTACATATGGACCCATGCCTTAGCAAATAGGCATATACCACAATCACATAATATACACATATACACACATTGAAATACATAAAAAGATCAATGTATTGCATATAAAAAACAGAAAAGGTCTTGAATTCCAGATATGTTTTGTTTATAGACTATTGAAAGCTGCATTGTTTCATCAGTAGTGGTTATGTTGTTTTTAGCTTGAAGGCTCTAAGTTATTGGCTATCTTTGTTTCTTTTGGTGAACTTCAGTTTCTGTTCTCCTTTTTGTATGCCTCATCCTCCTTAAATAAATCATTGCAGTCGGCATAGTGTGTGCTGAATATGGAAGTCTCTGCTGACCATGAAAGAAAATCTTTCAGGTACATTTTCTATGAAAAATACTGTGAACTTGTTCACAATAGAGAGAAGTCAAAATTCATAACATTGTGTCTGGTGTCATGTTTATTGGATAAAATATTCCAGAAAGGGCTTTGTGTGCACAAGTATGTAGCTAGACTTTTACTACTTTGCAGGTTTTTCCTTCTTCCACCTTTCTCTACCCCCTTTCTCCAACACTTTCAATCTCCTAACAGTAGATAAAAGAGAAAAAGAAAGGAGGGAAAGTAAAGGAAAGAGATCTTTGAATAAAGTCAGGGGCAACATTATCATTATACTACTTGCTGCTAATTAGAGGCATTGACTTCCTTGCATCAAGTTTGATCTTTTTGATCAGGATATCTGATATCTTCTTCCTTCAGTTTATTCTTGGCGCACCACTATTTAACAAATTGTGACTAATAGCAACTAACTGAAACCAATGACAACCACCCAACAACCCACTCCACCTCTTGGGGACCTAGGCATTTATATGCCCTCTGAAAATGTCCCCAGAATTCCCAACATCACACAATCACAGAAACTCTGCATATGTTAAAACTACTAGAACATGAGGCAAAAATTGCATATATAGTCAGCAGCTACAAAGCATTCCCATATCCCCATACCTGGGATTAAAAGGAAAACATATTCTTATATATTTTGTGATTTTTAATAATTCATTCATATTATATCCCAATTGTTATTCCCTCACTTGTATCTTCCCACTCCCACCACTCTTCACTCTTTTGGCCTGCTCCCCTCCCCTAGGCCTCTGACAGAAGGGCTCCTCCTCCTCCACCATATGACCACTGCCTATCACGTCTCATCCAGATAGTTTGCTTCCCCTTCCTTTGTGTGCCACTGGTCCTCCCCACCAAAGGGAAGTGATCAAATTGGGGGCACCAGCGTTCATGTTGAAGGCAGTTCCTGCTCTCCCCACAACTGTGGAGAATAAGCTGTCCAGTGGCTAGATCTGAACAGGGGGTCTAGGTTTACTACATGCATTGTTCTTGATTGGTACAACAGTTTGTGCAGCCCTCCCCCATCTAAATTCCCCAGCCTGGATGGTCTCCAGTGGGAATCCTGAGCCCTCTAGGTTCTTCCATCCCCCCATTCTTCCATACCACTCTCACCTGGAGTCCAGCAGTAAGTCCCAGCATCTGTCCTGATTCCCCGCTGAGTAGAGACTCTCAGAGTAAAAACTTCCAAAATTTTTACTACACTTGTATGTATAGGTCTAAGCAGAAATGATGGGTGTCAATGGGCAGAGGACAGAGAATAATCCAGAAACCAACCTCTAGTTCTGTGGGACCAAACATTCATTCTGGGGCTGGAATAACAATGCCAGGACCAGAAAAATGTATCCTCTGACTTTGCCTTAGCCTCTGTGTCCCACAGTGCTGAGTGTTTACGAATAAGGATAAGATTACAGGAACGGCTACTATTGGCTGAGCAGTTCTATTGAGACTGTACTGGGACATGTGGATTCAACTTCTCATTTGATATTAACAAAGTCATGAAAAGCAGATATGATAAGGAAAATGATTGCAGAATGATCGAACAATAATTTTAAATATTCATTCAGCTGTAACTGGATATCCAGAGTCTGTCCTCCTAGTTTCCCAGGTGTTGCTTTTTCCCACTATTTTATGTTGTTTCCCAGAAATCTCAATAAATAAGTTGTTGTCTCCATTCTGAATTTTCACAGCATTGTTGTGATACAGTTTGTGTCAGAAGTTCACTCACTGAATGAGACCATAGTCTTTAGTATATTTACAAAATTGAATGCCATTACTACCCTATGCTTCTTTTGGTGAACTATGGTGCTGGAGACTGAACCCAGGGCTTTGAACAAGGAAACAAATCCTCTATTACTTCTTTCAAATACACAGACACTTTCTTAATTTGAGACTGGTTTTATAGTATCTTTCCCAGGTTTATCTCAAAGTCCTGGGCTTTCTCAGCATCTTTCACGCTGGAACACCATGTGACTGTCACTAGCTTTCTAGCCACCATCATCTAATTTTAGAATATTTTTATTACACCAGAATAAAACTGTAGATGGAAAAGACTCAAGATCCAAACTAAAAGAAGCAAACACAAGACTGATGTAAAACCCACACTTGATGTGAAGTCAGATAGGCACTTCAATTTTATTGTAAAATTCTAGTATTTGAATTATTCACTTGTATGTGATTATTTTTACAAAATACTGTAATTTGGTTCTACACTCTTGGCCCAAATGTTAGCTCCCAGTGGCTGTCCTCCTGTTCTTGGTGCAATAATGTCTTACTGCTCACAATCTTATCTTCTACTCTTCTAACAGATTTGGAGCTATTTGCTTGCGGTCTTCCCATCTTAATTCCTATACCCAAGAATCTATATACTTGAGTTTACTTGTGGTTAAAGTATGGTTCCTCCTTTATAAACTCTTGGGGCTTTGTGCCCAACATACATGATAAACTGATATTTTAAAATTAGTATAATAAAAACTTAATCCCAAAGATTAAGATCATATCCAAGTACAAAATAATTGGGATTTATATGAGTAGCCACAAAAAGGGTATATTTCACCTCAAGTGATTTCTAAAAGTAGCTTGATAGAATTGCTTAGTCATTGAAAATCTGAGTTGCTTGCTTTCATTTATTCCTGTGTAGTCTGAAATGCCCCATAGAAGATGTACCAAAACAGAAAAGTTAGCACAGATGCTCTAAGCTGGCATCTCTTAGAAAAGATCCACCAGAGGGCTGGTGCTGTTAGAGGAACTTTCACTAATCCTAATACTGCCTTCACCTTGGATCAAGTCTCCTTGTCCAATGATCTCCAGGTTTCTGCCCCGGAGATGGCTTTACCTTCTGCTCTCCTAAAACTCTTGGAAGGAAACAGATGTCATGTTCACTTGCCAGGCTCATAGCAGGAGAATGAGCTAGGTGTGTGCCAGCTCAGTGCTATAGGCTCAGGCACCAGACTCTGCTTAGAAAATTTGCTAAGCAACACAAGTGAGGGGATTTGATCTCAAGATTCTTTTATTAACACATTGGAACTGTGAATGGCTAATCTGAAGAAGAATATGGCTGTCAAGGCAAGGTACACATGCAAGACTACTTACCTAACACATTGCAGGATTTAGACCACTCAGACATCAGGACAGCTAAATTGATTCATCACCTTTGTTATACATGATAGATGAAAAAGTAAATAAAATGAGCATATTATGACATTAGTGAGAGTTCCTATGCCTGACTGATACATAATCAATTCCATGAAGATGCCAAATACAGCAATTCTTACACACACACACATACACATACAAACACACACACAAAACACACATACAGTGCCATCTTTTGTACATTACAATAGTGATACAAAAATGAAGACATTAATTTAAAGGAATTTATATAAATTTAACAAAAATATATACATCAATGCACCTTTTCTCCTTTATTAGACTTATTCTATTAGGTAGAAATATATTTAATAACAAGGGCCCAAGTAAGGCCCTGTCTTTCCTTGGTACTTAAATCTAATTTGTTGTCTAGTTATATAAGTCAAATTAAAACTTCTACACATTCTAATCAAATGTATATGACTTTCTTTGTTGAAATAATAAAACCTTTATTAACTGCTTTTAAGCATTTAATTCTTATTTAATTTGGATCACTGTACAGTTAAATGTCTGTTCTGCTATGTTAAATATCATTTCCTACTACAGAATCCCCTATTGTAGAATGTGCTATTCTTTCCTGTGAACTCACATGGAGTTTCTGCAGCTTCAACTTTAGTGTGCATGTCCATGAAGCTTGGAGTCTGACAAGTATCTAAATTGCCCTTGTTAGTCACTTTTATCTTCAAGTTATAATGTTTTTCTGGGTATTGAGTCTAAGGGTTGTTGGGTATTTTACTGATCTTCCTCAAAGAGTATGGAACTCTTTAAAAAATTTCAGTTAGTTAAATGACCACCCTGCTGTACTGAGATGAGCTTTTGTATGAATATTTGCCCACATATAAAGCACTTAGTCTTGTATTATCACTTAAAATGATCTTTCCTGAAATATTTATAAAGATTTTTATTTTATTTATTTGTGTGTGCTTATGCTCATATGTGTGTGCCTGTGAATGTGCTTGTGTATGCATATGTGTATGCATATGCTTGTAAGTGTCAGTAGAAGTGTATGTCAGATTCTCTAGAACTGGAGATACAGAAGACGCTGCTAAACAGCTTGTGCTGGCAATCTATCCCCAACCCCCTACAAGAGCAGCAATTGTTCTAAACCACAGGTCATCTCTCCAGAACCCCTGAGATAAATTTTAGTGTTTATATTCCTTAGCACCTTAGTGTCTTTCCTATTATGTGATAAGACAGCAAAGCCAATGGTAAAGTAAGGAATAAAAGGTTTACTTTGGTCTACAACTCCAGAATGATAAGAATCTATGTTGGAGGAGGTGAGGAGGCATGGCAACAAGCAGTAAGTGTGGCATCAGGAGCAGGAAGCTGAGAGATCACATCTTGGACCTCCAGCATGAAGCAGAAAGTAGAACCCTTAGACTACAAAGTCATGCTCCTCTTTCAGCAAGGCCATATTTTCTAAATCCTGGCTAGCTGACCTTTGGAGAGGATGAGTTGAGAACTGATTCAAAGTACAGGCTCTCAGTGTGAGACTTAGGGCAGGAGAAAGTTTCCAAAAGAAACTCTGAGAGTAGGTAGAGGACCACATGGATGGACTGTTTACAATACATAGAGACTTTATGTTTAGGCTTTTTTTTTTTTGGTGGGTGGGGTGGGATGGATATAGGGATTGTCACAGAATCTTTCTCAACTGAGAGTCCGTGGTCTTTAATACTGTGGCAAAAGTAGATTACTTGCCTTATAAAGTCAGCAGGAGCATGGATCATAAACTTACACATGGTTTCTGGAGACAGCACGAGCCATGGACATCTACATGGTCTCAAGTGTAAGCATGTGCCATGGTTGTCAGTGTGTTCTCTGAGGCAGTACATACCATATACTACAGACATCAATATGGCCCTTTGCCACAGTAGGAGCACAAATGCAGATATTACCCTCAGCAACAACATGGATCTGAACATCACTATGGCCCCAGGATAGCAACACAAGTCCCTTAGATCAATATGGCCCCTGGTTGCAGCATAGCCCCCGGACATGATCATGGGTTCATGTGCAGAACAAACCATAGACATTGTGTAGTCTTTGGTGGTAACACTGAACAGAGACATCAACACAGACCCTGGCTGCAGTAGGACCACAGATGGACTCAGACATGGCCTTTGGTGGCAGCAGGGACTCAGATATCACCATGACCTTAGATGACAATGCAGGATACTCCCATTAATAAGGCCCCCAGACATCAACATATCTTTAGGTTACAACATAAATATTTAATTTTGAAATTATTATTTAATTACAATGTTTTTTCTTCCCTTTCCTCATTCCAAATACCTCCAGGTACACCTCTACATTCTTCTTTCAGTCTTCTACCTTCTTTTTTCATTTGTTATTTCATTAATATGTATTTTTATGTATATATATAACTAAAATCACTTGTGTGTCTATATAGTATTTCTTCTAAGCATGTTTTCAGGGTGACCATTTGATGCAGGACAACCAATTGGTGTGCTCTCTGATTCCCAGCTTCCTTCAGTTGCCTGCAGTTGTCTGTGTAGGTTTGAGGCCACATGGACTCTTCTTTTTTTTTGGTATGTTCATTGATATTATTCTTGTTCATATCATGTTTGAAAGTTTGTGTTAGTGCAACATTATATGTGTAGCTTCTGGTATTACTAGGAGAGATAATCTCACATCAAAGTTCCTGATTCTCTGTCTCTTATAATCTTTCTGCTTCTCTTTCCACAATGTCGCTGAGCCTTTGGTGTTGGGGACATTTGCAGTTATATCCATTGGGGTTGGGCTCTACTGCAGAGAACCATGGAGGTGGCCCAGGCTAACTACATTCACAGACATGAATTATGGGTTTTTCATATTGGAGTCAATGGCTCCTTGAGTTCAATGTGCCTTCCAGTCCCTAAGAGACTGGTGCACTCCTTCAGGTGTTCAGTTCATTTTGTGTTTCTCTATATGTTCTCTTAGTAGTCAAGGAAGAATGGAAGCTTGACAGGACCATTATTCTTACACACTAGTCTTGTGTACCCTGTGTTACTTGCAAACATTATTTTATGTTTGCAACTCTGTAATAGACAATTACAACTACATTGATCATGGCAATTGGCATTATATTCTGTTTTTTTGTAAGGGTGTAAAAATTCTGATTTTTCTCAATAACAGCATCAGTCTTTCTGTGGCCCCTCCAACCTGAGCCTGGTCTCATTCCTCAAGGCGATATCAGGTGACATTGGCTCAGTAAGTAAGCCAAGGTGCCTACAATCTATAACTCTGCACTTTGTGGTTTTCTGTAGTGATCTCTGTCTGTTGCAAAGGGAAGCTTTGTTAGGGAAGGGCAAAAATTAAGCTTAACTGTAAGTATAAGGACAAATATTTATAGGTTGTTGTTAGGTATTATGCTGTTTTAGGAAATTAGTATTTTTAGTGTCTATTACTACAACAATATTAGTCCTTGATGTAGTTCAGAGGCGTCTCATCTAGGTAGGATTATTGGTTGCTTCCCTCCTTTAGAAGCTTGTATGGCACTTTCTGGTGCCATGGAGGGGATTTCAGATCAGTTTTATTTAAGAGTTCTCTTAGCCCTGTTTTTGAAGTGTATGGTGTCATCAGCAATAAGGACTTATCTTCCTCCTCTGGGAAATAATCAAGTACAACATTAATAGCCTGTATGTTTGAGAGTCTTTAGATAGCTTTGCTGAGCAAGTCAAGGTTGCCTGCCATTGAGGTTTTTGTCATGTTCTTTAGCTCTCAGATGGAGCTTTGTCAGGCTTGATAAGAAAAGTTCATTAAAAACTACATATGTATATTTATACACACAGATAAGTGACAGTCTTTATGATGAATAGTTAATAGTGTGGTTAATGCTTCCTTCTACCTTTACTGCCATCCACATTGTTTTACTTACATCTCTTCACCTATATTTATCTCCTTTCCTATTCATTTAGGACTACCACCATTTCTGCATTTCACCAGTAAGATTACTTATTCCCAGCTAGTTCCCTATTTATTGCCAACCCCTTATGGCCCAGACACCATTGTTGAAGATGAGGTAGAACGATTGTCAGATTCAGAGGAGGTAGGTGACTATAATAAAACATTGATCTAGAAATGATCATAATGAGTGAGTTAACCTAGAAGCAGAAAGACTCAAATGGTATATACTCACTTATATCTGCATATTAGCCCAAGGGGCATGTCCCACGAAAGTCTTCACTTACCAGGAAACTGAGACAGAGGGGAGGACATTCTAGTGGGACTCTAGATGAGAGAAGCATGGAAGAATGGCAAAGTAGAAGGATCCAGAGGGTCCTAGAAGCCTACAAGTAGAACATTATGATAGTCAGATTTGGGCCCAGGGGTCCCGCTCAAACTAAAGCACCAGCCAAGGACAATACAGGCAGTAAACCTTAAACCCCTACCCAGATCTAGCCAATGGACAGAACACTCTCCACAGTAGAGTGGAGAGTGGGATATTACTTTCTCACATACTCTGGTGCCTCACCTTTGACCATGTCCCCTGGAGGGGGAGACCTGGTGGCACTCAGAGCAAGGACAGCAGGTTACCAGGAAGAGACTTGATACCCTATGAATATATACAGGGGAGGTAATCCCCCTCAGGGACAGTCATAGGGGAGGGGAATAAGGGGAAAATCGGAGGGAGGGAAGAATGGGAGGATACAAGTGATGGGATAACCATTGAGATGTAACAAGAATAAATTAATAAAGGAGAGAAAAAAACATTGTTTTCCAGGTACAACGAGACAGTCACACATATGAATTCACAGCAGTTGTTATGGCATGCCCAGACTTTATCACAGTGTGGATAAAGGAGGTAATAACTGAGTCCCATGACTAGCTGATAGCATCTGCAAAAATTAGTTTTATTTAAGGGTGTGGCCCCCAATAGCATTAAATTGCCACATACCACAAGTATACAGATAACGGTAATTGGACTAGGTATTATTTGTTTTTGATTTTGTTTTTGTTTTTGTTTTTTTTTGGATGGATTTTGTAGGAATTAGGGAGTGATGAATATGATTAAAATACAATGTATAAACTCTTCAAAGAATCAACAACAATATGTATTTAAATAAAAATTTGAGTTGTTGTTGTTGGTGGCTCAGGCCTCAAATCCCACCACTTTGGAGGCAGAGCCAGGCAGATCTCTGTGAGTTAGAGGCCAGCTGGGACTACATAGCAAGTTCCAAGACAAACAGGGCTACACACAGAAACCCTGTCTCAAAACACCAAACAAGATAAAAAAAATATTTTCCTATTAATAACGTAACTAAGGTTATGTCATCTATGAGATTTATCAACTTGTGTTTTAGGTTAGAAATTAGTCATTAAGGAATTCACTTCTGTTTATATGTGTGAAGTAGGAATGAAGGAAACTTTGTTCTTTTGTGGTTACTTATGCAGTTAACTAATTTATTGTAAAGAACACCATTTCTTCAGCCGAATGTCATGGTACCTTTGTAAAAACTCAGTGTCTCTTGTAAGTCTCTATCTAATCTCTCATATTCTTTGCCTCTTCTTATACTAACATAAATGCTTATGATGTAATATATTGATATCTTTTAGGAAGAACTCATTTTATTATTTCTAAAGTTCTTGTTTTCACATTATATATCAATTTTGTAAAAAAAAAACCCCATTTTTCCAATTATGTCTATTGAATTTTAGATGTGAGGATAGGATTAAGCTTCAAGGTCCCTCAGTCTACATTTTTATACTACTGCACTTCTTATTTCTTGTCATGGCAAAAACTTCTATTCAGATTCTAATTTTCCTCAATGTGTTTTAGAATAAGAAACAAGCACATTTATTATAAGCCATTTTGTGTTTATGAAAATTATAAATAATTTGAATGTTGAAATAAAATTATTCTTAAAAATTGGGCTTACACCTAATGAATCTGACAAACAGTACCTATTTCATTGGTTTTTACTTCCATGATTTATTTACCTGTGGATGATATATCATTATCCCTGCTATCCCTGTGATTATGCACTACAGAGAATGCGTTCTTTTATAATATGACTATTTCTTCCAGCACAATATTGAAATAACACTAGAAGGCTCTTGTGATGATTCCAGATCAAGAAGTGAGCTTTAAATGTCTCAAATGAGGCCCAGTATTTGTAATATCTGGAAATGTTCTTTAATGGAAAACACATTTCTTTATATAAGTGGCATAGTCAAAGTCCTTCCTTTGAAAAATTTCTATTTATCTCTCCTTTCCACATTTATTGAGAAAATCATTTTATATTCTATTATGTTTATGGGAAAGCAGAAGTTGACCTTTAGATTATAAACTAGTGTGCTTTTTCTAAGGTAATTTTAATTGGCTTACTTTTTGTTTAGTAGAGCTTATTTTGCTATATTCTGTTCAGTACATTTGCATACATATGTGTGTCTGTAACCTTTGGCTTTCTTTAGTATTCTAAATATCTTCATATATTAGTAGCCTCCTGAAATTATTTCCAATATTTTCTGTGTTTTAATATCCTGCATAAGTTTTATAAAATTAGTATAATATTTTTCATAATTATTTTGGGGGAGTTTATTAAAAATGGCACATAAACTTTGACTCACCCTTGTAAGAGTTCCTTATAGTTTACTTTCACTGTAAGACACAGACCAAAAAAGATTCCCATTTTGTAGTAGATTTAGAAAGTTGTACTTCAAGGAATTCATTCATTTTATATTAAATAGAGTTTTGCATAAAGTTATGTATAACTATATTTTTATCTATATGATGTATTAAGAACCTATAGTATTATCATAAAGCTATTCATTTATTTTTCTTGCCTGTTAGTGTACACAAATCTGTTTCATTATTTATATTGGTAATTTTATCTTGTTTCTTTTCATCCATTTGTTTATAGAGAGTTTATTAATTATTATAATCATAAAATGTTTTATTATAAGTAGTTATTAAATTATACACCTTTAATCTTCACTAATTGCTGATCTTTTAAAGGTTTCTTATTTATTTAGATGGATGTTTAAAAATGTGGTTTTAAGTCCTATTTTTGAAGTAATTCTTATTTTATTATTTCTTTATATTTGAGTGTTTGCCTGTGCTTGTGTCTATGTATCCCGCACTTTCCTAGTTAACATGGAAGGTGTCAGATCTCATGGAACTGCAGTTACAGATGTCCGTGGGCTACTACATGTGTGCTGAGAATAGAACTGGGGATCCCTGTCCTCCTAACTGCTGAGCTATTTCTTCTGTTCCTTAGTTAGATCTTTATTTCCTTAAAATTATATGATGCCGTATATTCTCTCTAAGCACTGTATTCCATAAGCTCAAATATTCAGTAGTTTCAGAATCTTTTTAGTTTACAATTTGAACTTTTCCTTTGGCCACATAAAGGTAATGCTTACTTTTTATTAATTATTTTTTTCTATTTCTATATTTACCAATTAATACCATATGACCACAAAACATAATTTGTTTCATTTTCTTTCATATTTACTGATTCTACTTTTTGACTCAGGTTGTGGTAAATTTTAGTGAATTTTCTATGCATACTTGAAAATAACATGTTTATGATATTTATTTTATAGATTTAAACTGTAATTTTGTTATTTTCATGATAATATTTTTACTGTCTAAATGATGCATTTTACAGAATGAAGACTGTTGAGATGATCAATGTTATCTATCTATCTATCTGTCTATCTATCTATCTATCTATCATTTACCATCTAGTGCTTGGGATAAAACTCAGGGTGTCAACATGTCAGGTATGCACTTTACCAATGGACTATACTTCTAGCCTCAGGGTTGAGCATCTTCTTGTCAGACCTCTTCTTATTATATCCTTACTTATGAGGCAGAACCTTCCATGTGTCAAAGAATTCAATCAAACAATTATCATTTCCTCTGGCGAATCTTGAAGGTCAGTGTTTTTCCTCTGAGGAACTGTAGAAATCACTGCTTTAAAAAATCACCCCAGCACCTTCATTCTATTTGATTCTGGTAGATCAAATTGTGTTTACACAGATAGCAACTATCAAAAATGATGATATGACATTACAAAAGGATGTTTACCACTTTTAATGAAGTGCACCTCTTTGTTTTCATTATAGTTTTTGCCTCAGATCAGCTATTTGAGTTGTTTTAAGTTAAAAGGTAATTCTGATCCCAAAACTATCTTCATAACCATACTTAGTTATCTTAACTCCTTTATAAACTGTCCTGAGTGATGGGACTTAAAGTTTCCATATATCTTTCCTGGTGAAATAGCACACATTTTATCAGTATGTATAAGATAATACCTCCCTCCCTTCTGCAGTGTTACCCCCACAGTGTGACAAGGAGGATAATATAACAAAAGAAAACAAATACATTGCAGCTGGAAGTAGGTGGATGCTTGACCAAAATTTTATGATATATAAAAAAAAATCTTCAGAATTTGGCAAATATAGCACTTGAAAAGAGTTTAAACTATGTAACCACCAAGTTATTACTAAGACACTGTACAAAAAAGCATGTAGCATCATGTAATGTTTGAGAATTAAGTTACTTAATGGATGATAGTTTCAAGATGACAATGAGATTTTTAAAATTCTGCACATTGCTAAGTTACAAACATTTTAGCTGTAGCAGGTGGACCACTTAGTTTTCCCCCACAAAAGCAATAATAGCAGCAACTTCAGATAGTGATTCACAGTTTCATTTTTATGGTCTGAGTGACAGCAGTAACAGAAATGACATCAAGGCTCAAAAAACAAACAAACAAACAAACACCCTAATGCTGCTTTTTCAATTTCATTCATATCCTCCAGGGAATATTGCATACGCACAACAGCACATGCAATCCACAGAGAGAGCCAAATTTTCATTTTTGATTTACAGTTAGCAAAATGTTTATATCTGTGTGAAACAGCACTGGACTTTCAGGTCTAGCTTAAGCCTGTGCATAGTGCATTTTCCTCTCTTTGGATTGAAATGCACCTTTCAATCTACCTTATGTCAAAGTGAAAAATTCATCAGTATAACTCTCCTCAATGAGCTGAACTCAGCTTTGTCTGGTCCTAAAAGAAACCACTACAACTCAGGAAGACTTAGGTCTTCCTGTGTGGTAAGTCCCTGAGACCTCATCACAGGCCAATCCAATCATCTAAATGAACACTGTTTCTATTCACCAGGCCACATACCATATAGTGCTTAACCCTGGGATTTTGTATCCTGCTCATATTATCTCTGAATCAATTTTATTCATATATATATATATATATATATATATATATGTATGTATATATATATATACATACATATAATTAGCTTCTCCATAATTTTAGCTTAGGGAATAAGCTTTTGCAAGAACTATGGCAGCAGAATCTTTAGGGATTTAAAATTGTTTTGCTATTGATATGATAATGTAAATATAGCATTTGAAAAGAATTAAGAAATCTTGTATTTGAGAACTATGTTATTATTCAAACATTTATATCTCTCCGATTGCAGATTATAGCCAAATATTAGATATGAATAGAAAAATGTGAACAAGCCTATTTTATAACAAGAAAGGAGATAAAATGTTTACAATTCTCTCAGCAAAGTTTAGTTCAGTAATATTAAAATTTAATTGAAATGTTGATTATAAAATTTTCCAAAAGAAGTAGTATTAAAGAAAATTATAAGAAATATGACCTCTGAGAAATCTCAGCTGCTTTTCACCATTCTGTTTAACAGACTTAAGTCTCTTTGAGTTGAGTTTAATTTTCTTCTAGTTGTAAGTTGAAATGACCTCATAATAAGCCAAGTGATTCAATGCTGACTTTGAAGTACTGTGGTCAACAGCATGAGTATCCTTCGTCTCTATCCTACAAGTCAGTTCTTGACTTAACTTTCTATACTTATGTGACCACTCTGAGCTTCTCAAATAGACATTTGATTATCTGGCTTTCCTGGAACTTCCTGTCTTGTTACAAGAGAAGCTATGCATGAAAAACCTCTTTCTATTTTTTTTGTCTCTATAGCAAAGTGGAAATTTTATTTTGCTTTATCATGGAGTATCATTCATTTATCAAAATTTTAATCAATTAACAAAGCTTAGAAATAAGCCACTATAATTGATTTTAAAACTTAAACAAGTAAATGAATAAAACACACAATGTAAAATAAGTATGCTTCTTACTTCCTGGAATAGATACATGTGGAATATGGGGAAATTGGTCCTGTATATAATGGCCCTGTTGGCTGGGCTTGTATTGTTGTATTTGTAGATTTTTTTTTAATCCCAAATGTTTAACTGAACAAAAATATGTAATAATTTGTATCTTACAATTACATGACATTTCATCTATATTACAAATTAAAGAAATAGCTTCTCTTTTCTGAGAAGAAGGGGATGGTTAGGAAGAAGAAAGAGGGAGAATGGGATCAGGAGGAAAGGAGAGAGGACCTATGATTGAGATGTAAAGTTTGCTTTTTTAAGAATAATGAAGTAATCTAGTAACAACATCAGAACCTAGTATAGTATTTTATCACATCATTTGCCAACAGATTTTAGCTAAAATTCAATACTGTTGTAATCTATAGATAGAATCTGAATTCTTCAAACATTCACTTCTAAACCTATTTATTCCTATTCTATAGAAATAGCTATATCCTACATTTTTTATTTCAGTGAGGATTTTCAAATATAGATAAACATATGCCCACATGTACTTCTCTTCATATGCATATATATTTCTATGAATTATAGGCATATGTATACAGATAAGTAAATGTTTAATGCTGTAATTGCTGGTGAAATGTGGAAGGGAAGAGCCTGAAAATGAGGTAGACTAAAGCCATTATTAACCTGTCAATCTAGGAAACATAGTCTTGTAATTAACTCAACTAGTATCTAACATCACCATGAATTTGATTATCTGACTGCTAATATGCATTTGTTAACTACTCTAAACAATTGGAAATACCAGGTTTCAAAAAGCCTAGAATTTAACATTGCAGTTTTAATAATTACATGGGTACAAGGCCTTAGCATGCAGTAACAAAATATTTTACCAGTGTAAGTCTTTTAGTTTATTGGTTTTTTTGTTTCAAGGTAGACTCAATAACCTACTCTTACTCATCATTCCTATAACCAAGATTTTAAAGTGATAACCAGCATCTATCACCCATAAATGACCAAAACTCCTTTCCTTCTTTTCCATCCATCCTCTATTGGAAATAAGGAATAGTTTTCTTAAATCACTTCTGGTCATTTGGGACATAGTTTTAGGGTGGGGCAAAAATATTAGGATATTTTCCAGTCTTAATAAAGTTAGCAGTAACTTTTTCTGTCCAGTCTCTAAACACTAAGAAAGTTCTGGGCTTAACTGAAGTCCTGACTGAAACAGTCTGTGATGCTGGATGACCTAGATAGGTTTTAATTGACCTGGATACAGATTTTTGAGGAAACAGTTATTGAGGCCATCTGTAAAGTTGGATCTTCGGAGCTACTTTTCATTTTTGATGTCTGGTACTTTTGTTCTGCAAAATATATAAATTTTCAAAGATGCTGTACATTTTATATTAATATATGTATGGTCTTTGCACTGAGCATAGTTCAGCTAAGATAATTCTTTGTAAATAAATTTTTCTCTATGCCATTAACAAGAATGGCATGGTAAGTCCTGACGATTTTGTAACCAAAGACTTATTGGCCATTCATAGTTAAAGTCTTGTCTGGAGACATTTTTATGTCTCAGTCAATCTCAGAACTATTCCCATGTGGAAGGTTCAGCAAATTATGTTGCCTATCCTGTTTGGTCTTCTTTATTTCTTTCTATCTGTCTGCAATCATCATCTCCCAGAGGTCTCTTCCTGTCAAATCTGATTTCCATCTGTTTGTATGGAATACATAGCCTTTTGATTTCTGTTGAGAGGAGAACGTGTTCTCCTCATCAATGCAACATATTTCCTCTCTCTCATTTTATGGTATGATATCCTTAAAATAAACAGTCTAAATTAGAACAGCAGATTTCCAATGTCTTCCACCAGCTGTGGTATTTGTCTCATTGATGATTTAATCTATCTCTGGGAGATTTATTATTCCCTTTCTCTATATGTGTATTTTTAAGAGTCCTGTTAAATATATCTACATTTGTCCATCCTATAAGATTATAAGATATATCTGTAATATTTTCTATGCCACATTATTTAAAATATTGCTGTATTCTAAGGGATATATATAAGCTGAAGCACCATCAGTCCCAAATTCTAAAGGCATTTCCAAGATAACCATAATCTCATCTCTAACAAATGTGTAACCTTATAATCATTTCTCCAGAATTTAAAACAAAAGCCCATTGTAATTCTGAATATGAATGTTCCCCAAACTCTGAAAAAAATGGAACACAGAAAGAACTATATGATCTTGTTTGAAGACAATACCAAACAGGACATGAATATCTACTTTAGCATTTTGACCTTGATCTAGTAATTGAGCCGTCACAATACACATATAATATTAAGTCTGACCATGTTCATTTATTTCTACCCAACATCCCAATCGGTTGCCATTATGCAAATTTTTCAAGCCTTTGTGGAATTTTTTTTCTGGAACTACCTCTTTTGATGATATTGTAAGTTCCAGAATGGATTTCTCTGAAGGTTACTTATTTAAAGATTCCTCCAACCTCTGGTCTGTGGCCTTTAATTTAGCAACTAATTTCTTAGTTCCTTCTTTCTCTAGGTCTGTCTTATTCTGATCTTTTCCAAAGAGGATACACAAATCTATAATCATCATTGAAAAAATTGCTTGTATGCTTAGAGAAACAAACTCAAATGTAATCAAAATTCATTCTGTCACTGTGTCTTTCTCCATTTTCAGCATAGAAAATAATCCTCAATCTCAAAATCTTTCCCTAAGGACTTTACTTTCTTAGACCGAGCTTCCCTTCTAGATACTACCAGTTTGGATGTTTGAGGCTTCTCAGTCTGTCTGTACCTCCTGCTTTCAGAAAGAGGCTTTTTTTTTCCTGCCTCCCTCACTGTATCCTGACTCTTCCTCGACTCTGGGAAGTTATTGGGCCCATAAGTGTTTGTTTTTTTTTTTTTGGCCTGCACTTGTCAGACCAGTAAGAAATCCTCTCAAAGAGATTTTGTTTTCTGCCTTGTCTAGGAACGTCTAGCTTTGATAAGCTTGCTTGTGTGAAAGAGCCATTTATTTATTAATTATATATTTATGTATTTACTTTTCCAAGAACTTTCTAAAACAAATGACACTCTGGGGTTTGTATCAGGTTTTTTGCTATTTGACAGTGGGAAGACTTGCTGTTCTGCAGGGAATCCAATCTGGTAAGTGTGAGCTCCTGCCTTAGAATCTGTGGCTGCTCTCTTAATGAATAATTCCAACAATGTGCTCTGTAGTTTTACTTTCTACATAATATTATTCCCAGGTTGGGTGCCAAAATGCTAATTTTATTTTAACAAAACCCTGTTTGTTCCTCAGTTTTTCTTTTAACCCAACAATCACCCAAATAAGAGAGACTCTATTGTATTTTAACAAGATTCACAGCAAAAGAATAGAGCATAATTACTTCTTAATCATCTAGGATAATCTGGCTTCCTCTTAGCATACACCCCAGAGATACTTGAAGTTTGTAACTTCAACTGATGAGCGCTCTCTCTCCTGGACATCTGACTATTGCTGAATCCTCTGCTTTCTCTTATAACTCTTCTTCTCCTGGCTGGCAGGAAGTCCAGTCCTATTTTCTCCCCTGTTCAGCGATTAGCATATCAGGGGACAATTGGGGAGGTGTGCTTATACAACATTGAGACAGGAGATTATCAGAACAAGAATTGCAACCAGACATGAGAATGGATACAGAAATCAGAATTTGAATGATACCGTAACATGCCTACACATGTGCCACAGTTTGATTGAGTGAGCTGTGAATAACTGTAGTTGACTTGAATGCACTTAGTATTTTTGCTAACTTAGACTCCCACTAATAGCTAACTAGAATTCTTTATTCTCTGTACAATTATGGACAATTAATGTGGTGGTAGTGCTTATTGTAATGTTTGGGAGAGGTCAAAAAACATGAAATCAAACATAGATTCAGTAATATGATTGACAATGAAGCTTATTTTCCATCCCTTGGGGAGATCTAAGAAAAAATTTTAGAAATCAAGAAAAGTTAGAAGTAATACATTTGTTTGGTTTACACAGACATTAGTCCTACCAAACAAGCAAAAGCAACACAACCTACACACACACACACACACACACACACACACACATACACACACACAAAACATTTAAAAACATCCAGATGGTAATTACATGTTATTTGCATATATATGGTTTCAGGGTTGAACACTTGCTATTTCATAACCATTAAAGACCATTAACCATTAACAGGTTGTATTTATATACTTATGCACACACATATGAATATACACCTAATATATGTTACATATAGAGAGGTGTGTGTGCGTGTGTATGTGTGTGTGTGTGTGTGTGTGTGTGTGTGTGTGTAAAACATTGTTAGTAAAACAAGGGGCCATGTGTTTCAGAGGTTTAAGGCCTATGAAAGGGGTTGGAGAAAAAAATGGAAAGGGGGCAAAGATTTAATGATACATTGCCTAAAATGTATTGATTTATTTGGTCAAACACTTAAGAGACAACTAATTTTTCCAAATTTTATTTACACTATTTTGAGGTTAAAGCTAAATATAAAAATGTTTTCTAGGAAGCCTTGCAGAAGCTCCTGAAAGCAAGAAATCACAGTCTATGCCCAATCCCCAAACATGCTGGAGGATAAGAATTTATCCCTAGTGTTTCTATGTTTCTTACCATATGTGTTAAAAACAGAAACACTAAAAATAAAAAAGTAAAATAAAGCAAATAAAATCATCTAATTACTAAAATCTGAGGATTTTTTCCCTTTTTTAATTGGAATTTTTATTACATATTTTCATCATTTTCCCTCCCCTCATTCAAATCCTTTATACCTCTCTACTCACTCAAATTTTTGTTCTTTTTCTTTCCCTCAGAAACAAATTTTAAAAAATGCTTTCTCTGCATCTAAAGAGATGATCATGTGGTTTTTTAATTTTCAGTTTGTTTATATGGTGGATTACATTGATGGATTTCCGTATATTAAACCATCCCTGCATGCCTGGAATGAAGCCTACTTAGTCATGATGAATGATATCTTTGATGTGTTCTTGTATTCGTTTTGCAAGAATTTTATTTAATATTTTTGCATCGATGTTCATAAGAAAAATTTGTATGAAACTCTCTTTCTTTGTTGAGTCTTTGTGAGGTTTAGTTATCAATGTGACTATGGGCTCATAATGGTATATACTCACTTATATCTGCATACTAGCCCAAGGGGCAAGTCCCACGAAAGCCTTCACTTACCAGGAAACTGGGACAGAGGGGAGGACATCCTATTGGGACTCTAGATGAGAGAAGCATGGGAGAATGGCAAAGTAGAAGGATCCAGAGGGTCCTAGAAACCTACAAGTAGAACATTATGATAGGCAGATTTGGGCACAGGGGTCCCGCTCAAACTAAGCCACCAGCCAAGGACAATACAGGTAGAAAACTTTAAACCCCTACCCAGATCTAGCCAATGGTCAGTACATTCTCCATAGTTGAGTGGAGAGTGGGATATGACTTTCTCACGTACTCTGGTGCCTCACATTTGACCATGTCACCTGGAGGGGGAGACCTGGTGGCACTCAGAGGAAGGACAGCAGGTTACCAAGAAGAGACTTGATACCCTATGAGCATATACAGGGGGGAGGTAATCCCCCTCAGGAACAGTTGTAGGGGAGGGGAGTAAGGGGAAAATGGGAGGGAGGGAAGAATGGGAGGATACAAGGGATGGGATAACCATTGAGATGTAACAAGAATAAATTAATAAAAAAACCAAGAAACAAAAGTAAATAATGAACCCTGACAAAAACCCAAAAAGAAAAAAAATACCAATAAGACAAAAAAGGCCAAACAAACCAAAAATTCTTCCAAAGCTAAAACAGCACAACAGTCTCCAGAAAGACATGGAGTTAATTTTGTGTTAACCAACTACTTCTGGTCATGTAGCCTGGTCTGAAGTATGGTTGATATAGCCTGTAACACTCCATTGGAGAAAATTATATTTTACTTTGGGAGCAGACATCAATTACAAATATATCTATTGTTCACTGTCCTCTCTCCGTGACAGGACCCCTCTGACATGAACCTGTGTAATTCTTATGAGTGCTGCCACAGTCCCTGTGAGTACATAGATTCATCGGTCCTACTGAATCTGGATGAAGCTGTATCCTTCATGTCATTTGTCACCTCTTATTTTTATAATATTTTTTCTCATCCTTTACATAGCTCTCTGAGCCCAAAGAGAGGGCTTTGATTAAAACACTCAATTTATAGGTGAATATTTCAAAGTCTCACACTGTGTACATTGTTGAGTTATAGGTTTCAATGTTAATTTTTAAAATTTTTAGTTGTTATAATGTATTCAGAGTACATCCTGATTGTTACCTCCTTGCACATATCCTTGTGTTCCCATCCTCCATCCCTCTTTGCCTATATTCCCATCCTTAATATGTCTGTCTGCTTGAAGATACTCTTAGAGAGAAATGCTCCAGAGAATGCTTTGAGCTTTTGGTTTCTGGCTACTGCTCTGGGCTCTAGCTGCTTGCTGTTTAATGAGTCTGCTAGAAACCTGACAAGGAAAAGTAGAATCACTCTAAGGAACTGAGTCTAAAAAGGTCTACTTCTGCTGTCCCTATTAACCTATTTTCTCTCCTATCTATGGTATGTGGGTTGGAAGTGAGCTATAAGCATCAAAGAACCCCAACTAATACTTGAATACACCATAAAGCCTTTAGAATTTAATCTAATTCTACTTCTTCCCATTACAAGGAGATTCAGATTTAAACAGTCCATGATATCTAATGGCTGAAGCAGAAAAAGAGTTAATTCTGGTGGAAACAAAGAATACAAGACACATGTGTGGATAGAATTATTCCTAAACATGAGTGTATTTTGATTATTTTCCTTCAACTCATTATGGGCTCATTATGCAAAGAGAAGATAGTATTATGGAATGTGTTTTCTCAGCACATAAACAATGTAAAAACTTGAAGACATACACAGAAAAGTTCTAAATTAATTATAAAAGGTAGAATATGACAGCATCAATTGTCAGGAACAGATCCAGCTAAAATCATAGTGACTCTTAGTAATGCTAAGATTATATGATTGTGGGTAATCAATGAAGATTGGCAAAGAGCTTGTAGTAACTACTTAAGCAAAATTAATAACAAATACTGGAAAGATAAATCTATGCAGTTTATAAAAAGAACTAATTGTATTCTAACACGTATTGTAAAGAGAATACCAATTCCATAGCTACCAGCATTCTATACTGATGCAAAAAATATGGAAATGACAGATTTTAAGTCAGATAAAATAACCAAAGTGATTAAAAACCCCTATACATCAGTTCAAAAATCAGAATTGTATTCAACGCTCATAGAGTTATTAGAATTTTCTGAATCTCTTAATAGAATTACTGGCTGAATATGTGGAAACAGTTGTTTTGTAAATAGAAACTGCTGAGTTTACTTCTGAAAAGTCAGAATTGACCTTGCTATTTATGTGTTTATATCAAACCATCGGAAGCAGAGAGTATCCTTTATATATTACTTATATCTAGTCTCATACAGGTTTACCAGGTCCATTGGCACAAGGAAATTGACCAATTACTAATAGGAAATGTGTTAGAAGTTTCAAAATTTTATGGAAAGCATGGTGTTAACAGTAAATGTTTAAAGAAAAAAATCTCTATCACTTGGCAAGAAGCCAAAGAAATAATTTAAAAGGTTCTCACATATTCTCTGTATAATCAAACTCCATTGCCAGCTGGAAGTAGCCCTAGGTGTACCAAAAGGAATAAAATCTGGCAGATAGTTGCCATTTTGCAGAATTTGGAAAACAAATCTATGCACATCATACCACTGATACATGTTCAGAGTTTCAATGGGCAACCTTAAGTTATGATTGTGTTATTACACACTTACTGGAAATAATGACAATTATGAGGATACCTGCACAAATTAAGACTGACAATGCTTGTACATATGTATCCAACAAGATGAAGAATTTCATTGTATATTATTATATGAAACTCATTACTGGTATACTTACTACACAATCCTATAGGACAAGCAGCTATATAATGAGGTATACATACTTTAAAAGAGATGCTTATTAAACAAAAAGGAAGGGTAAACAACCCCAGGGACAGATTAAATTATGTTTTGTTGACTTTAAGTTTTCTTAATATTGGTGAAAAAGGAACAACAGCAGCTTAGAGACATTGGGTTATAGAGAAAAAGCTGAGGAAAAACACCAGCAATATGCTGTAAGGAACTGTTGACAATGGAATAGAAACTTGCAATAGTTTTGAGATGGGAACAGGTTTTTGCTTATGTAACTACAGGGAATGAAACAAATATGGTTATCAACAAAACTTATAAAGATTAAATCTGGTCAAGAAAGACCTCCTACTATCTGAGACATTAATGTCTTCACAAAGCAGGGAATCTTATGGGCTACCTGGTCTTCATGATATTCATATAGCATGAAGATTATAGTGAAAACAGTCTTATAAAGTTGATAGATGACATTCACATACTCTAAAATAGGGTAGAAATTTATCTTTAGCTAATTTGTGTACTTTGCATATTCCATATAAATAAAAGTAGAAATGTACCTATACTAATACTTTTTAAAGTTTGCCTATTTTTTAGAGCGAAAGACCACATAACGATGAGGCCAATCAAGGAGCCTAGGTGATTCAGCCTCACATACTGCCTCAGCTACTGTTTCATCAAGAATGCAAATCAACTTCAAAAGGGCTAGCCCAAGTGATTGATCCCACAGAGACTAGACAGAAAAAGATATAGGTAGGTTTTTCAGTACTTGTCCAATATCTTTATTTTTTAAGGGTGCTCAAAAGATGTTTTTACCCTCCCCAACAAAGGTAATTTAAGAACATGATGCCCCCCATTCCCAAGAGTTGGTTTGGGTGTTGTTGATGAGTTATGTTTGGGGGGACTGGTTATAAGTTGGTAAAGGTTAGACTTAGCGATTTTTTCTCTTCTCTATCCTTCTTTCTTTCCTATTTTTCTAACCCATCTAGTGTCGGGAGAAAGAAAGGAAAAGGGAAATGATTAGAAGGGGGATATAGATAAAAAAAATTGGTTATTGCTCTCAATATTTTACATTGGTATTGTAGACTGATAAAAATTTAAGATATTTCTTCAACTTTTGCTTAATGTATTGTACATATTTATGCTGGTAGAAATTTAAGATTATTTTGTTCAACTTTTGGTTAATGTATTGTATTTCTGCCACTCATTTAAAATGTGATGTAAAGTTGTAGTCTTATGAAAATTACTATTGCAAACTGTTCAGAATGTTTGGAAATGTAAGTTAGTAGTTAGTCACATATAAATCTTACTTGTAGACTTGTAATACACTAATTTAGTTAATTATATAAATAAGCTTTATTTAGGTTCTTTTATATGTTTTCAGTATTAAGCAGATAGTACATAGCTAAAAACAACCAGTGTTTTTCTATTTATATATATGGAGATAGATAGACAGATAGTTATGATTATACACTATAGTAAATAGATAGGTGGTGTTCAAGCAATTCAGAGATATACAGAATATTGATTTAATAGTAAAGGATATATTTGACAGAGAGACACATCTCCTCCTGGCAGCATCTCCAGTCTAACTCAATAGAGATGATGGGCATCAAAGAAAGTAATGTGGCTAAATTGTCAATGGACCAAAAAATGGTTCTTATCTGTACTGCTGATAGCAGACTGACTGTCCAAACTGTGAACAAGCATGAAACTGGGAAATTGACTTTGCAACT
The DNA here is from genome assembly GCF_964271855.1 of Acomys minous. Classification (NCBI taxonomy): domain Eukaryota; kingdom Metazoa; phylum Chordata; class Mammalia; order Rodentia; family Muridae; genus Acomys; species Acomys minous. The sequence continues at coordinate 3,275,247 of NC_140499.1, forward strand.
TTGCAAAGACTAAGTGGATCAGCCCTTCAAAATTCCTATAAAAGATACATTGGAATATTGTGATGAAACCATCAAAGAAATTGTTAAATCCATTGATGTAAAAACACTCAATAAAATACATCCAAAACAAATATGAGGACATATCAAAGATATGATTTACCATGACCAGGTAGGCTTCATTCCAGGCATGCAGGAATGGTTTAATATGTGGAAATTCATCAATGTAATCCACCACATTAAAAAAAACTAAAAGAAAAAAAACACATGATCATCTCTCTAGATGCTGAAACAGCATTTGACAAAATCCAACACACTTTCTTGTTTAAAGTTTTGGAAAGATTGGGAATACAAGGCACATACCTAAACATAATAAATGCTATATATAGCAAGCCAATAGCCAAAAACAAATTAAATGAAGAGATACTCAAGGAAATTCTTCTAAAATCGGGGATGAAACAAGGCTGCCCACTTTGTGGTCCATATCTCTTCAATATAGTTCTTGAAGTTCTAGCTGGAACAATAAGACAACAAAAGGAGATCAAGGGGATCTAAATGGGAAAGGAGGAAGTCAAATTATCCCTATTTCAGATGATATGATAGTGTACATAAGTGACCCCCAAATTCCACCAGAGAACTCTTATAGCTGATAAACACCTTCAGCAAATTGGCTGGATAAAAAATTAACTCTAAAAAGACAGTAGCCTTCCTCTATACAAATTACAATCAAGTAGAGGAATAAATTAAGAAAACTACAACCTTCACAATAGCCACAAGCAATATAAAATATCTAGGAGTAACTCTAACCAAGCAAGTGAAGGACTTATTTGAAAAAAAAAACTTTAAACCTCTGAAGAAAGAGATTGAAGAGGACATCAGAAAGTGGAAGAATCTCCCTTGTTCATGAATCAGGAGAATTAACATAGTAAAAATGGCCATTTTACCGAAAGCAATTTACAGATTCAATGCAATCTCTATCAAAAATACCTACACAATATTTTAAAGGCGTTGAAAGTTCAATTCTCAACTTCATATGGAATAACTAAAAACCCAGAATAGCTAAAACAATCTTATACAATAAAAGATCCTCAGAAGGAATTTTCTTACCCAATCTCAAGCTCTGCTATAAGGCAAGAGTAATGTATTCAAAACAGCATGGTACTGGCAGGCAATAGGCTGGTTGATGATTGAAATTAAAACAGAGACTCAGAAATGCATCCACACACATATGGTCACTTGATTTTTGACAAAGAAGCCAAATCTATTCAATGGAAAAAGGATAGCATCTTCAACAATTGGTGCTGGCCCAACTGGATGTATACATGTAGAACAATGCAATTGGACCCATATTTGTCACCATGCACTAATCTCAAGTCCAAGTGGATTCAAGACCTCACATAAAACCTGAGTCACTAAATTGGTTAGAAGAATAAGTGGGGAAGAGTTTGGAACACATTGGCACAGGAGACAACTTCCTGAACAGAACACCAACAGCCCAGGCCTTAAGGTCAACAATTAATAAATGGGGCCTCATGAGGCTGAGAAGCTTCTGTAAGGCAGGAGACACTGTCAACAGAACAAAGTGACAGCCTACAGACTGTCACTAACCCTACATCTGACAAAGGTCTAATATCCAAAGTATATAAAGAACTCAAGAAAGTAAATACCACAAAAACCAAACAACTCAATTGAGAAATGGGGCTCAGAACTAAACAGAGAATTCTCAACAGAGGAATATTGAATGGCTGATAAACACTTAAAGAAATACTCAACATCTTATTCATCAGAGAAATGCAAATCAAATGACTCTGAGATTCCATCTTACAACCATCAGAATGGCTAAGATAAAAAAATTCAAGTGACAACACATGCTGGTGAGGATGTGGAGAAAAAGGAACACTCCTTCATTGCTGGTGGGAATGCAAACTAGTACAACCACTTTGGAAATCTATCTGGTGTTATCTCAGAAAATTGGGAATAAGGCTTCCTCAAGATCAAGCTATTCCACTCCTTGGAATATATCCAGAAGAAGCTCCACCTCACAACAAGGACATATGCTCAATCATGTTCAGAGCAGCCTTATTCATAATACCCATAACATGGAAACAGCCTAAGTGTCCCTCAGTTGAAGAATAAAAAAGAAACTGTGGTACATTTACACTATGGAATACTACTCAGCTATTAAAAACAAGCAATTCCCAAAATTTGTGGACAAACGGATTGAACTAGAAATGATCATAATGAGTAAGTAAATCCATAAGCAGAAAGAGTCAAATGGTATATACTCATGTACATTTGGGAACTAGCCCAAGGGACATGTTCCATGAAAGTCTTCACTTACCAGGAAAGTGGGACAGGGGGGAGGATAACCTATTGGGACTCTAGGTGAGAGAAGCATGGGAGAATGGGGAAATAGAAGGATCCAGAGAATCCTAGAAACCTACAAGAAGAACATTATGATAGGTGGATTTGGGCCCAGGGGTTCTGCTTAAACTATGGCACCAGCCTAGGACAATACATGCAGTAAACTTTGAGCTCCATACCAGATCTAGCCAATGGTCAGAGCATTTTCCACAGTTAAGTAGAAAGTGGAGAATGAGGACTGACTTTCATATGACCTCAGGTGTACCATATTTGACCACTTCCCTTTGATGGGGAGACCTGGTGGCAATCAGAGGAAGGATAGCAGGCTACCAAGAAGAGACTTGATATCCTATGAGCATATACAGGGGGAGGACGTCTCACCCAGTCATAGTCATAGGGGAGGGGAATAGTGGGTAAGCGGGAGGGAGGGAGGAATGGGAGGATACAAGGGATGGGATAACAATTGAGATGTAATATGAATGAATTTATAATAAAAAAAAGAAAAAAAGAATTGCTGGGACCACAATTCAATGGGTGGGGGCAGGGGGAGAAATTCTTAAATCTAAAGAAAAAATCCTGACATAAAACATGCAAGAAATCAAGGACACAATAAAAGATGAAACATAAGATTAATAGAAATTGAGGCCAGAGAAGATGCCTGGCTCCAAGGCTCAGAACATATATTAAACAAAATAATATAAGGAAAAATTTACAATTTAAAGAACGAGATGCCTATAAACATACAAGAGGCCTGCAGAACACTAAATAGAGAAGAATCAAAATGAAAATGCTCAAGCCACATAATAAACCACTAAATGTATAGAATAAAGAAAAGTATTAAAAATGGCAAGGGAATATGCCAAGTAACATACAATGGCAAAACTATTAGAATTATACCCAACTTTTCCACAGAGACAAAAAAACCCCAAAGGGTCTGGGCAGACGTCTTACAAACTCTAAGAGACTACAGATGCCAGTCCAGACTAATATATACAGAAAAACTTGCAGTAACCATAGATGTAAAAAACAAAATATTCCAAAACAAAAACAATTCAACAGTACCTGCCCACAAATGTAGCCATACAGAAAACACTAGAAGGAAAACTCCAACCCAAGGAGGCTAACTACACTCAAGAAAACATAAGAAATAGGTCACTTCACTTTAGCAAAACAAAAATTATACAAGTGTACAAACACACTACACAACCAATATAAAAATAAAAGAACTAAATAGATATTGGTTATTAATGTCTCTCAATATCAATGGATTCAACTCTCTCATAAAATGATACAGACTAACAGAATGGATTTGGAAATAGGACCCAAAATTCTGATGCATTCAAGAAATGCACCTCAGCCACAAAGATAAACATTACCTGAGAGTAAAAGGCTGCCAAAAGGTCTTCCAAGCAAAACGACACAAAAGCAAGCTGGAATAGCCATTCTAGTATCTAATAAAGTTGAATTTGAAGCAAAATTAATCAAAATAGATGAAAAAGGACACTTCATACTCCTACAAAAAATTCAGCCAAGATGACATTGCAATTCTGGACATCTATGCCACAAATAAAATGGCACCCATGTTTGTAAAAGAAACATTAACAAATCTTAAAGCACATATTGAACCCAACACAGTAATAGTACGAAACTTAAACAGCCTACTTTCTCCAAAGGATAGGTCATCCAAACAAAAACTAAACCAAGAAATAATGATATTAACAAATGTTATGAACCAAATGAACCTAACAAATATATACAGAACTTTTTACCAAACACAAAACACAAAAGATTATACCTTCTTCTCAGAACCTCTTGGAACCTTTTTCAAATTTGACTATAATGTAGATCACAAAGAAATCCTCAACAGATACAAGAAGACTGAAATAATACCTTGTATCCTATCTGACCACTGTGGACTAAATGTGGACCTCAACAACAATAGAAATAACAAAAGCTGACACACACATGGAAACTGAACAAGTCTCTACTCAATGAAAATTGAATCAGTAAAGACATACAGAAAAAAATTAAGGACTTCCTAAGATTCAAGGAAAATGAAGGTACAACATACCAAAAGTTATGGGACACAATGAAAGCAATGACATGTGGAATATTTATAACACTAAGTGCCAATGTAAAGACATTGAAAACATCTCATACAAGTAACTAATTCACTCACCTGGAAGCCCTAGGAAAAAAGAAGCAGATATACTCAAGAGGAGTAGAAGATAGGAAATCATCAAACTCAGAGCTGAAATCAACAAATTAGAAACTAAAAGAACAATTCAAAGAATCAATAAAACCAAAAGCGGGTTCTTGGAGAAAATCAGCAACACAGGCAAACCCTTAGCCAAACTAAGTAAAATGAAGAAAGCCACTATCCAAATCAACAAAATCATAAATGAAAAAGGAGACATAAGGACAGACAACAAGGAAATTCAAAGAATCATTAGGTTTTATATGAAAAGCCCATATGCCACAAAATTGGAAAATCTAAATTAAATAAACAATTTTCTTGATCAATTTCACTTATCAAAGTTGAACTAAGATCAGGTAAAATAAATTAAATAGACCTTTATCTCCTGTTTAAATAGAAGTAGTCATAAAAAGTCTTTCAACCAAAAATCCCTAGAACTAGATTGTGTTGGCACAGAATTCTACTAGACATTCAAAGAAAATCTAACATCAATACTTTTCAAACTATTCCACAAAAAGAAATAGAAGGAACATTACCAAACTTCTTCTATGAGGCCACAATCACCTTGATACCTAAGACACACAAAGATACAACAACAAAAAAATAAGAATTTCATACTCACTTCACTTATGAACAATGATGCAAAAATACTCACAAATCGAATCCAAGAAAACACAAAAAATATCATCCATAATTACCAAGTAGGCTTCATGCCAGGCATGCAGGGGTAGTTCAGTACACAAAAATCCATCAATGTGATCAATCACACCAAATAAATAAATTAATTAAATAAAAAAGGAAAGAAAGAAAGAAAGAGAAAAAGCCCCACATGATCATCTTCTTAAATGTTGAAAAAACATTTGAGAAATTTCAACACCACTCCATGTTTAAAGTCTTGAGACATCAGGCATACAAGGCACAAATACCTAAACATAATAAAGGCTATATGCAGGACTGGAAAAATGGCCCAGCCTTTAAAGGTTAGGCTCACAACCAAAATTAAAGTATGCATACAGCAAGCCAATAGCCACCATCAAATTGAATAGAAAGACACTCAAAGAAATTACACTAAAATCAGGGAATTGACAAAGTGTCCAATTTTTTTTCACATCTCTTCAATATAGTACTTGAAGTTCTTTCTAGAGCAATAAGACAACAAAAGGAGATCAAAGGGTTCCACATCAGAAAGGAGGAAGGAAATGTATCACTATTCCCAGATTATATGATAGTATACTTAAATGACTCCCAAAATTCCAGCAGAGAACTTAACAGCTGATAATCAACTTCAGCAAAGTGGTTGGATACAAGATTAATTTTTAAAAGTGAATATCTCTCTTGTATGGAAATGACAAATGAGCTGAGAAGGAAATTAAGCAAAATACACCTTTCATAATAGCCACAAGTAATATAAAGTATTTTGTTGTAGCTCTAACCAAGAAAGTTACAGATTTGTATGAAAAGATTTCAAGTCTCTGAAGAAGGAAATTGAAGAAGACATCAGAAGATGGACAGATCTCCCATGCTTGTGGATCCATAGGATCAACATAGTAAAAATGGCCATCTTACCAAAAGCAATCTATAGATTCAATGCAATCCCTATAAAATACCTGTACAATTTTCTACAGACATTGAAAGATCAATGCTTAACTTTATATGGAAAAACAAAACAACCCAGAATAGCAAAAACAATTCTATGCAATAAAAGATCTTCTAGAGGAATCTCCATTCCTGATGTCAAGGTGTAACATAAAGTAACAGTCATAAAAATGTCATGGTACTGGAATAGAGATAGGCTAGTTGATCAATGTCATTGAATCGAAGACTTAGAAATAAACCCACATATGTAAGAACACTTGATTTTTGCCAAAGACGTCAAAACCATAAAGTGGAAAAAGACAACATCTTTAACAAATGGTGCTGGTATAATGGAAAGTCTACATTCAGAAAAACACAAACAGATCCATATTTATCTCTCTGCAGAAAACTAAAGTCCAAGTAGATTAAAGACCTCAACATAAAGCCAGTTAAACTAAATCAGTTAGAAGAAAAAGTGGGGAAGAATCTTGACCTCATTAGCACAGGAGACAACTTCCAAAACAGAACACCAATAGCTCAGGCTCTAAGATAGACAATCATGAAACCAAAAACCTTCTGTATGGGAAAGGATACTGTCAACAGCACAAAACAACAGCCTACCAACTGGGAAAAGATTTTCAGCAACCCCACATCCAACAAAGAGCAAATATTGAAAATATATAAAGAGCTCAAGAAATTAAACACCACCAAACTAAATTATCCAATTTTTAAAATGTGGTACAGAGATAAACAGAATTATCAGCAAAAGATTATAGAATGGCCAAGAAAAACTTGTAAAAACTTCAATATCCCTAGTCTTCTTGGAAATGCAAATCAAAATGGCTCTGAGATTCCATTTCACATGTATCCTATTGACTAAGACCAAAAACTCAAGTGACAGCATATGCTGAAGAGAATGTAGAGAAAGGAGGACATCCCTCAATTGCTGTTGAAGTGTAAGTTTGTGCAGCCACTTTGTAAATCAATCTGATGCTTTTTCAGAAAATTAGGAATAGTGCTACCTCAATACCCAGCTATACAACTCCTGGACATATACCTGAAAGATGCTAAACATACAAGAAGGACATTTGTTCAACTATGTTCATAGCAGCTTTATTTATAATAGCCAGAATATGGAAACCACTTAGATGTTCCTCAACTGAAGAATGGATAAAGAAACTGTGGTTCATTTATACAATGGAATACTACTCAGCTATTAAAAACAAGGAACTCTTGAAATTTGCAGGCAAATAGATGGAACTAGAAGAGATCATCCTGAGTGAGGTAACTCAGACCTATAAAGACACAAATAATACATATTCACCTACAAGTGGATATTAGTCATATAATAGAGGATAATCCCACTAAAACCCACAGACCTAAAGAAGCTAAATAACAATGAAGACTGAAGGGAGGATGTTTAATTTTCATTCAGAAAGGGAACTAGAATAAATACCAGAAGTGCTTCAAGAGAAGGAGCAGAATGGGGGTCTACTATAGAGGTTCTGTGAAAGACCCCACCTGGCATGGGATCCAAGCAGATTCTCAGACTCACAGCCAAACTTTGAAGCAGAACACATGGAGAATTAGGCAAGAGTTGGGGGATTAAAAAAACCTGAAGGTGACAGGAACTCCACAAGGAGAACAACAGAGTCAATAAATCTGGGCCCATGGGGACCTGCAGAGCCTGATGCATTAATTAAGGATTATGCATGAAGAGGACCTAGACACCATGCTCAGATGTAGTCAAATGGCAATGCAGTCTCCCTGGCATCCCCATAAGATGGGGTTTAGGGGCTGCCTCTTATATGTACCCTCTTTCCCATTCATTGATCACTTCTCCCTGGCAAGGAGGCCATGCAAGCCCACAGATGAAAAGGATGCAAGCAGTTCAGATGAGACTTGGTAGGCCAGATTCAGATGGTAGAGGACAAAGGCTCCCTGTTACTGAGGGATAGGTAAAGAGGTGGAGAGGGGCTGGAAGAGGGAGGGAGGATGGGACCAGGAAAGACATGAGAGGGTCTACAGTCAGGATATAAAGTGAATAAATTAAAAATAAAGAAATGTGTAAATAAAATAGGGGGTTAGGAGAAAGAAAAATAGAAAAAAGAGAATGTGAGCTGTTGAAGAGTATACAAAATGTGCCTTACAGTGAACATGGTGGAGAAACATAACAGTCTCCAGATCTAAGTGGGCTACATCCATACAAAAGCCAAACCATCATGAGACACATATGCAGGAGTAGATTTTAACTTCTAGATGAGCAGGGGTTAAAAAGCATTCTTCTGTAATGCATTCCTGCCACCACTACTCCAAATAAAAGAAGTTCTCAGGTCCCCTGTCTCTAAGAGGTTCCATGAAGTGAGGTGTCCCAGAGTGGAGAATAGGGACTGTTGACCATTGCAGTATCAGTATTCATGGGAGAGTCTATTGGAAGAAGGTCCTACTGGGTTTTCACATGCTGATTTCAGTGCCCTGAGATCTGGTTACTGCCCTGCTGTGGGCATTGTTATGAATGTTGAACTATCTCCTTTAACCACATGATGATAAAGGAATGTTTCCCAATTATCCTTGATCGCCTAAATAAAGAGGTTGAAGGGTATAACTTGATAGAAGAGAGGAAGGTGCAGTTTTAGGTGTCTGGGCTTGGAGTTGGGAAGAGATAGAGAAGCGGAAAATGTAGCAGGAGGAGGGAAATCAGAGATAAAGGAGTCACCATCAGGTAAGATGAATGAGGAGCACCGCATGTGGATGTAAGGACCGACTGAGGGAGCAGAAACTGCCCCTGAAGTGGTACTAATATTAGAGTAGCTCATATTCTGCCCAGCATAGTGCTTACAGCTTAATAAAAATATTGAGCTATAAATTAATATTTAACCAGTTACAGAGTATGATAGAGATAGATTTGCTTTGATAAAACAGGTACATATTATAAAATTTATGTTTAAAATTATATAAATGAAGTCCAGAAAAATGTAGTTTTAATGATACTTAAAAACAATGAAGAAAAGTAAAAGATAAAACATGTATACTATAATATACTAATTATATAGTAATTAAATATAATATACTAAGTAAATACATTTAAGTAAAAATTAGAGCTTACAAAAAACAAGTGATATGCAAATTTTAAAGTAATCCTCTACCAATATGAGCTTGACAATTAGTAAAAACAGAAAAGTAAGAAGAAAAGAAATACAAATTGTACAGAAATTCATTGAGATGTATACATTTTTGGACTACTGTTTTAGTATACTAAACCAAAAGCATATTTGGCCAGTGCCATTAAGAAGAACTGCATTGAGCAAGTGAGCTTCCTGGAGACAGTTTACCATTTTTACATAGCTGTGATGGGTGTATCTTGGAGAAGCATGGGCCTAGGGAGTTTGTTCCTGGATTGCTTTTTGCTGCTGCTGTGCCCTCCCATGCTTCTCATTTCCCTACCCCTCATCTAGCTGGTAAATTGGGTGTGGAGATAACCTCACTGCCTATAGGCTGGTGTGAGTGCTTCCTGGCCATTTAGTCCACTCTGTTGAGCAAATTTCTGAGATGTACTTTCATCGAATAATGCTGTTCAGATGAATTGATAATTTTATAATTTCTGCTAATGATGTTACACAATTCCTGTTTTAATTCAAGTACTTTTAAGATGTAAAAAGTTAAGAGAATTAATAGAAAGTTTAAAGTTAGAATCAAAAGTAGAATATCTGTAACCTCTTCCTTTATAGTCTGGTAAGGCTGCCCTGCCAGGGGGAAATGGTCAAAGTTCAGTGGCCAAAGTCCTTGTCTGTAGTAGTCCCTACTATCAACATTGTGGTAACCACAAGGGGGCTGTGCTACTACATGAGCAGAGGATCTAAGTCCATATCATACATGGTCCTTGGTTGATGTGTCAGTCTCTGTATTATAATGTAATTATCCTGTATTATGTGGCTAATATCCACTTATGAGTGAGTATATACCATGTATGTATTTCTGGGTCTGGGTTACCTCACTCAGGATGATTTTTTCTACTTCCATCCATTTGCTTGCAAGATTTCCTTTTATAAAAATAGCTAAATCATATTCCATTGTGTAAATGTACCACAGTAGCAAGAATCTGTAAGCCTTAACCCAATCTATATTGTGAAAAATAGTCAATATTTGATATGAAGGCTATATAACCCATAAATATCCTGACTTAATTGACACACAACATATAAATATACCAAAATATAACTCTATGTCTCTTGAAGGTGTACTACTATGATTGATTGATTTAAATGAATATATAAAAAGAGAAAATCACTTGCATATTTAAGAAAGCCATTGCATAAATCACATCAAATAATTTACATTTACTTAAAAGGTCACTCTGCCAACCAGAAAAATGGCTATCTTGTAAAGAGGCTGTTGTTAGATGGAGATGTCCCACTTAAGTCAGGCTGTGTAAAATACTGAATTTGTTTAGGCTTAAAGGATTCACTGTATCTGCCATAAGTAGGATATGCGAAAGGTAGAAAGGATGGGTCCTCCAAAGTTTGGATAGGTCATTTATGAGTAGTGATGCAATTTATGAGGGGATATTATAAGACAGACAGGTTTGGGGAGGATGTCAGAAGCTCTGTTTTAGGTACAAGGGACTTGAGGTAACTGTTAACTGTCTAGAGAGAATTCTGAGTTATAATTCTTTTCTATAACTGTAGTCTTTGATTTTTTAAAAACCTATTTTTGGAGGTTAATTAATGCCTCTACCTCCCTTCCAACCTGAAAAATCTGGGTAGAAGAAAAAAAGTTTAGTAGGGAGAGGGGATATAGACCTTTTTAGAGTCAGTTCCTTGGTGGTGATTCCACTCTTCATCCTTATGATTACAGCAATCCATATGAACAGCAAACAACAGAAACAATGCTGGAACAAATCAGCAGCAGCCTTCTTGAAGCATTTTCTGCAGCATTTCTCTCTAGGAGTGTCTATCCAATTTGCTCTTCTCTCTCTCTGTCTCTCTCTGTTTCTGTCTGTCTGTCTGTCTGTCTGTCTGTCTGTCTGTCTCTCTCTCTCTCTCTCTCTCTCTCTCTCTCTCTGTCTCTCTCTCTCTCTGTCTCTCTCCTTCTCTCTGTGCTCTTACTTATATCTTCTCAAAGTCAGAACCAAGATATTTTCCAGCTGGCAGAGATCATGCCCCCTTGCAAGAGGTAGTTCCTAGCTGACAAGCACCCACTCGCAAGGCTGTTGTCAGATGTGCATAAGATAAAGGCATATCCCATACTTTGGATTGAAATAAAAAACATGTTTACATAAGGTAACCAAACCATCCACTACATATAACTTAGAAAAATGGTAGTTCTTTTTTTTGTCTCAGAAAGGTTCACTTACAGGTGGGACCTCCCTAGACATAAGTACATATACCTGGCAAAGCACATCATTTCTATAACAATTGCAAGAATAGGAGTGACTGGTGTTACTAGTTGTATTGATTATTTCACTGCCCATCTTAGTTACTTCATAAAGAACATTTAAAAATATTTACCAGCTAATAATTTACCAGCTAATAGCAATTATAGACTTGTTAGCAAAAACAGTACAATTTCCAAATATGTCATACTAGTTAATGAAATTTCATATCTTATTCATATTTCCTCAGTGTTTTATCAACCTTCTTTTTTTCTTTAAACACTATTGAATTTAACTTCTTTCTGCCATTAAAAAGGAATTCAAGGGGACTATAGATATGACTCAGCAGTTATTATCAATTACTGTTCTTGTAGAAGACCAACATTTGGTTCCCAGAACACATATGACACACATGATGGATCACAATTATTTTTAATATGTTTTTTATTAATTTATTCTTGTTACACCTCAATGGTTATCCCATCCCTTGTATCCTCCCATTCTTCCCTCCCTCCCATTTTACCCTTACTCCCCTCCCCTACGACTGTTCCTCAGGGGGATTACCTCCCCCTGTATATGCTCATAGGGTATCAAGTCTCTTCTTGGTAACCTGCTGTCCTTCCTCTGAGTGCCACCAGGTCTCCTCCTCCAGGTGACATGGTCAAATGTGAGGCACCAGAGTACGTAAGAAAGTCATATCCCACTCTCCACTGTACTGTGCAGAATGTTCTGACCATTGGCTAGATCTGGGTAGGGGTTTAAAGTTTACCTCGTGTATTGTCCTTGGCTGGTACCTTAGTTTGAGCGGGACCCCTGGGCCCAAATCTGCCTACCATAATGTTCTACTTGTAGGTTTCTAGGACCTTCTGGATCCTTCTACTTTGCCATTCTCCCATGCTTCTCTCATCTAGAGTCCCAATAGGATGTCCTCCCCTCTGTCCCAGTTTCCTGGTAAGTGAAGGCTTTCGTGGGACATGCCCCTTGGGCTAATATGCAGATATAAGTGAGTATATACCATTTGAGTCTTTCTGCTTCTGGGTTAACTCACTCATTATGTGGATCACAATTATTTCTGACTTCAGTTCATGGACATCTATAGCCATGTTCTGGAATCTATGGATACCAGGAACACATGTGGTATACATATATACACACAGACATGGCATTCATATATATAAAATAAAAACAAATAAAAGGTTTAAAGGAATTATAAGTAAAAGTTTTTTCATTTAATGCTCACAATTTATATTTATTATCTTCAGCACATAGCTTCATGTTTTTATTAAAAAATATACTAAACTAGAAAGTTAAGCTAGACAAACACACACACACATACACACACACACACACACACACACACACACACACACACACACACACGAGAGAGAGAGAGAGAGAGAGAGAGAGAGAGAGAGAGAGAGAGAGAGAGAGAGAGAGAGAGAAAGTGAGAGAGAGAAGAGAGCGAGCAAACTGGATAGGCTTGCTTAGAAGGATTTAAAGTCCTTGTATTGGAGATAAAACAGAAGAAAATGTAACAAGGATAAATCTGATTCCTTGGACCAGGATAGTTTCTAAAACAGAACATGTTTAATAGCAGTCTGAGATGAAAACACCCTAGGTCTGTCTGATGTCATGTTATCACTGAATAGCAAACATTACTGGTTCAGTAGCACATGAGCCAAAAATTTCTGTGTGAACAATTTATTTTCTTTTTAAGTTTGTTTTGATATTTTCATATGTAAGATTTGAATTTACTTCATTCCCAACCTTACTTCTTCTGCCTGCATATCTTCATGTGTTTTCCTTCAAATTCATGACAAATTCTTTAATTATTAGTGCCCTTTTGCTTTCCCTCCACTTCAGTCTGTGATTGAGGGAAATCAAGCAGAAACTCAAGTTAGAAACTAGAATAACGGAGGCCTATTGTGGACTTGCTCACATGTTCTTGCTTAAGTAACTTTTTATATAGCTCAGGGCCACCTGCCCAAGGAATGATGCTAACTACAGGATAGACCATCTTCCATGGATTAACAGTCAGGCCAATAGGCCACAGACATGCCCACAAGTCAGTGTGATCTGGTCAGCCCTCAATTGAAAATACCTTCTCAGTGACTTTAGGCTATATCAAGTTAATAGTTAAAATTACTTAGGACAGACAACTATAAAAGACTATTAAGGGACACAGAGTAAATAAAATGATATGCCTATATATGGTAGATAAGACAGTGTCAGGAGTATGCCAACTTTCTTCAAATAAGCATATTCATTCAATATGTACTACAAAAAATGATTGCAATATCTAATATTTGTAAAGAGAAGATTAAAAATGGCCAACACAATTTTGAAAAGGAGAGATTCTTACCATAGGTCAACCTATATACCATAATTAAAACAAGAGAATTTTGTTTATAGAAAAATATTAAGAGAAAAATATTTTAACTGTTACTAATCATAATTACTAATAGTACTTATAAAATTAATGTGATTTTCCATACATGAGTATTTTATAATTTGATCATGTTTTCTTTCTCTTTTATTTTAGTTATCTAATTCTTCTGTTACCCAGAACATCCAAAGTCCCTAAGATTCACTCTTGCTTTTTGTTTCTACTACTCCCATACAGCTCCTCATTTCCAGTGACAATAATCCCATTTTGTGCTTCTACATGATTGAATTTGTAGTTTTGATGCATGAATGTTATTCTATGACACTTGTATTCAGATGTATAGCCTTTTCAGGCCATGCAATATTCTTCAATTAGAGCTAAGTAACTCCAGAAAGAACAAGAGATAACATTATGGATTACAAACATTTCATGAGGTATAGATACCACTTTATTTTATTCAAGATACATGTTTTATTCAATATGGTTAATGTACAAAATATTGCTACTTTCCTTGAGAACTTATTTCATAACTAAAATGAATTTGTGATTAAAACTGAGAATCAAGTCATGGCATGACATAAGTAGACTGAAAAGAAGTGAACACAAATTCATTATAGTCATCAAAATCCCAATGGTCTGAGTCATAACATTGATAATATTTAAAAATGTCTTAGACTCATTTAAAATCTGAAATTCTCCTTTTTTGTTTTCTACTTGGAAGACCAAGAGGAGAAAGGCAGTAAAGTTATCACCAGAGGAGATATTTCTGGTATTTTCTTGATATCTGATTTCAATTTGGTATAGAGGTTCTTGCATCCTGGGTGTGGTATTCAGTAATGAGACTTCTCTGGCTGTATTGCCTGGGAAGTTCTGGTTTCTTGTAGGTATTATTTTTGTTGGTCTCTGTTCCATTGCTGCTCATCAAAACAACTTGTTACATCATTAAAGAGTTAGTTTAATTCTCCTATGACATATAAAAATGTCTCCAGTGAGGTCATTCAAGAGTTGCTTCCCATCTCGTTAAACATTGGAATATGCTCACTTTTGGTGTTGCTCCACCACTAAGAGGAGGAAAACTCTTATTTTCCTTCATAACAACATCATCATTGAAAGCTAAATGGCTATGTTTTCTATGCTCCCTTCCCTCTCACAGGAACTTTAGTAAATACTTTTCTTCAAAGCAGTGCTTTCATCTTTGTTACTCTGATAATTTCTCCAGTGTGTTGTACGATGTTTTTGTGCACTGTGTGTTCAGATGTTGATTTGTGTGCCTCAAGATACGTTTGCAATCCAGATGTTGGCATTATCATTATCATTGAAGGCTCTTCTGTATCAATGCTGTATAAACATTGCTCCCCTATTATCTCTGATTGGTTAATAAATAAGTTGATTAGCCAATAACTGGGCAGATAAGACAGAAGGCAGGACTACTCTTCCACTTTGGGGTTCTTAGTAGGAAGCAGAGAGGAAGAAGGAAAAGGAAGAAGTCACCACAAGGAAGGAACCATGAGAAGTTTACCATGAGAACAGAGAGTTACTACAGAAGGTCAAGACAAGACTGAGACAGCCAGTAAAACACAAAGCATTTGGCTGGGAGTTAGCCAGACTAGCATAATTGGATTAGAAGAAATGAATATCTGGCCAATTATAGAGCTCAAAGCTTGTTGAATAAATCTAACAAGTCTCTGCGTCATTTATTTGGGAGCTAGAGCAGGTAGAATAAAAGGCTACTACTAATACCATAATTCAACACCAGTGATATCTTTTGCCATGAGAACTCTCAAGCAAATGTTACTGAAGGCTTAGGTGTTTCAAGTCGTTGGGAATAACTTTCATACGGAAGTATGGAAAATGATTTAACAGACTCTTACCTCTGAAAAACTTTGCATTCAAACACTTTAAAAAAAAACTTTCTTTGGTGCCATAGCAATCTCTGATGCAGTATCTTCTTTGTATTTAATTTTCTTTCCTGTTGCATTGTGTATGGAAATCAGATAATTTCTACCTGCAATTCATTACAATTCCATCTTCTCCACCCTCAAAAGACTTTTAATTGTGTATGTATTTCTTAACATTTCTTATTTAAATTCCTTGTGTTTTGTCAGATTGTTGGATATATTGGTTTACATCTTCTACTTGAAAATGCAGCATATCGCAAATCTATCCAGATTTATACAGTTATTTCTTTCTGTGTTTATATTTTCATTCACAAGACATAAAAACTGCTTAAATCTTTCTTATTAAACTAACTGCTATGTGAATAACACCATCAGAATCACCGTTGATGGCCAGTTCAAGTTTCTTCCTACTCAAGACCATGTAAGGTTCATTTTTTTAGCTCCTTTCCAGTGTATAATTCTTAAGTATGGCTCACCATGTTGCATTTGACACATCTATCCTCCATTTACTTCAACTGATGGAATTTATTGTACTGAAAGGCCATCTGAATGTGAGGTAGTGACTGCATTTTAATCTGACACGTTCTTCATTGCAAATGCTTAGAAAACCCAGAAGACAAGTTCATGTATTTGAAGTTTACTCTTGGTAAAATAAAGCACACAGATTTTTGTTCCAATGTCTCTTTTGCTGCATGTTGAGGCCTATCACCTTACATTTATAAAAGTTTCTGGGTGAGGGGTAAATAGTATATTTATCAGTGGTATAAAGATAAATGATTGTAACTTGTTGTTAGAGATTTTTCTGGCTCAACCAATTAGTAGTTATAGATTCTCCTCCAATCACAGTAATTTTGCTAGCATTGAGTAGCTCAGTATTTTCTTCACTATCAACTCACAACAAAACCTTATCAAAATTTGCTCTGGTTTTCTTGGCATCCCTGTGCTTGGTATCTTCCTTCTGGTTCATCCATGAGAAATTCTTTCAAATTCATTTTCTATGTTTATAAGGCATAAACATATAAAGGTCTGCTTTTTCTCTTGATCCATCATCCTTCCTGGTATGGGTGCTACTATGGTAAAAATTGTTATTCTCTGTGTCACTATTTTCTGTTGTTCAAACATTCCTTACTCATCTGTTATTTGTTCCATTGGTATTCTGTATTGGATCTCCTAATCCATGTATTTTGTTGGAGTAGATTGTTCTGTCTCAGATTTGACAGCCTTCTAGCTATCAAAAGGAAAGCAAGATTACACATGGTTAAAAAGAATAGAAGTTATCATGTCTTCTTTCTACTCAGAAGGTATAAGTCCCATAGAAACATGAGTCATTTTACTCGACTAATGAGATGGTTCAGCAAGGAAAAGCACTTTTTTTTTTAATTGAAAAGTTTTTATTTGACTAAACATAAAAATAAAAATCCCATCATTGTCCTTGTTTTCCTATTTAGGATAGTATTTCATTATACTAGGCTTGCTTTGTAGACCTGGCTGTCCTTTCGTCTATCTCTGTCTTGCAGCTACTTTTTACAAAATATATTTTATTAATTTTTTCATATTACATCTAAATTGTTATCCCATCCCTTGTATCCTCCCATTCCTCCCTTCCATTTTCCCCTTACTCCTTTCCCCTATGACTGTGACTGAAAGGGACCTCTTCCCCCTGTATATGCTCATAGGGTATCAAGTCTTTTCTTGGTACCCTGCTATCCTTCCTCTGATTGCCACCAGGCCTCCCCATCCAGGGGATGTGGTCAAAAATGGGGCATCAGAGTTCATGTGAAAGTCAGACCCAACTCTCCACCCAACTGTGAAGAATGTCCTGTCCATTAGATAGATCTGGGTAGGGGTTCGAAGTTTCCTGCATGTATTGTTCTTGGCTGGTGACAAGGGCCCTTATTCGCGTGTTATGTTCTTCTTGTAGGTTCCTAGGACCCTTTGGATATTTCTATTTCACCATTCTCCCGTGCTTCTCTCACCTAGAGTCCCAGTAGGATGTCCTACCCTCTGTCCCACTTTCCTGGTAAGTGAAGACATTCATGGGATATGCCACTTGGGCTAGTGTCCAGATATAAGTGAGTATGTACCATTTGGCTCTTTCTGCTTCTGGGTTATCTTACTAATTATGATCATTTCTAGTTCAATCCATTTGTCCAAAAATTTTGGGAATTCCTTGTTTTTAATAGCTGAGTAGTTTTCCATAGTGTAAATGTACCACAGTTTCTTTATCTATCCTTCTACTGAGGGACACTTAGGTTATTTCCAGGTTCTGGCTATTATGAATAAGGTTACTATGAACATGGTTGAGCAAATTTTCTTGTTGTGTGCTGAAGCATCTTCTGGGTATATTCCAAGGAGTGGAATAGCTGGGTCTTGAGGAAGCCCTATTCCCAATTTTCTGATATAGTGCTTGAGAGATTTCCAAAGTGGTTGTACTAGTTTGAATTCCCACCAGCAATGAAGTAGTGTTCCTCTCTCTTCACATCCTCACCAGCATGTGGTGTCACTTGAATTTTTGATCTTTGCCATTCTGATAGGTGTAAGATGGAATCTCAAAGTTGTTTTGATTTGCATTTCCCTGATGACTACGGTGGTTGGGCATTTCTTTAAGTGTTTGTCAGCCATTTGATATTCCCCTGTTGAGAATTCTGTTTAGTTCTGAGCCCCATTTCTCAATTGGGTTGTTTGGTTTTGGTGATGTTTGCTTTCTTGAGTTCTTTATATAATTGGGATATTAGACCTTTGACAGATGTAGGATTGGTGAAGATCTTTTCCCAGTCTGTAGGCTCTGGCTTTGTTCTGTTGACAGTGTCTTCTGTCTTACAGAAGTTTCTCAGCCTCCTGAGGCCCCATTTATTAATTGTTGACCTTAAGGGCTGGTCTGTTGGTGTTCTGTTTAGGAAGTTGTCTCCTGTGCCAATGTGTTCCAGACTCTTCCCCACTTGTTCTTCTAACTTACTTAGTTTCTCTTTTTTTACATTGAGATTTTTGATCCACTTGGATTTGAGTTTTGTGCATGGTGACAAATATGGGTCCAATTGCATTTTTTTACACATAGACCTCCAGTTAGACCAGCATTGAACAGATTTGGCTTCTTTGTCAGATATCAAGTGACCATATGTCTGTAGATTCATATCTGGGTCTTGAATTTTATTCCACTGTCAACCAGCCTATTGCTGTGCCAGTACCATGCTGTTTTAATTACTGTTGATTTAGAGTACAGCTTGAGATGAGATATGGAGATTCCTCCAGAGGATATTTTATCGTACAAGATTGTTTTAGCTCTTCTGGGTTTTTTGTTTTTCCATATGAAGTTGTGAATTGAACTTTCAATGTCTTTAAAAAATTGCGTAGGTATTTTGATAGGGATTGCATTGAATCTGTAAATTGGTTTTGGTAAGATGACCATTTTCACTATGTTAATTCTCCTGATCCATGAGCAAGGAAGATCATTCCATCTTCTCATGTCATCTTCGATCTCTTTCTTCAGAGTTTTGAAATTTTTTTTCAAACAAGTCCTTCAATTGCTTAGTTGGAGGAACTATTACATATTTTATATTGCTTATGGCTAATGTGAAGTGTGTAGTTTTCCTAATTTCTTCCTCTACTTGATTGTTATTTGTTTATATGAAGGTTATTGATTTTTAGAGTTAATTTTGTATCTAGCCAATTTGCTGAAGGTGTTTATCAGATGTAGGTATTCTCTGCTGGAATTTTGGGGGTCATTAATGTACCCTATCATATCATCTTCAAATAGGAATTATTTGACTTCCACCTTTCTCATTTGGATCCCCTTGATCTCCTTTTGTTGTCTTATTGCTCTGGCTAGAACTTCCAGTACTATATTAAAGAGATATGGAAAGAGTTGGCAGCCTTGCCATGTTTCCAATTTTAGAGGTATTTCTTAAGTATCTCATCATTTAACTTGAATTTGGTTATTGGCTTGTTGTATATAGCCTTTATTTAGTTGATGTATGTGCCTTGTATCCCTGATCTCTCCAAGACTTTAAACATGATTGGGTGTTGGAGTTTAACAAATGCTTTCTCTGCATCCACAGAGATGATCATATGATATTTTATTTTCAGTTTGTTTATATGGTAGATTACATTGATGGATTTCCATATATTAAACCATCCCTGCATGCCTGGAATGAAGCCTACCTGGTCATGGTGAATGATATCTTTGATGTGTTCTTGTATTTGTTTTCCAAGTATTTTATTTAGTATTTTTCCATCAACGTTCATAAGAGAAATTGGTCTGAAATTCTCTTTCTTTATTGGGTCTTTGTGAGGTTTAGGTATCAATGTGACTATGGCCTCATAGAATGAATTTAGTAATGTTCCATCCATTTCTATCTTTTGAAGTGGCTTGTAGAATATTGGTATTAAGACATCCTTGAAGGTCTGTAGAATTCTGCACTGAAACCATCTGGCCGTGGGCTTTTATTTGGTTGGGAGACTATCAATGATTGCTTCTATTTCTATAGGGAAAAATGGAACTATTCAGCTTGTTTATCTGTTCTTCACTCAATTTTGGCAAGTGGAATTGATCAAGAAAATTGTCCATTTCCTTTAGATTTTCAAATTTGTGGCATATATGCCTTTCAAGTAGGATCTTCTGATTCTTTGTATTTCTTCAATGTCTGTTGTTATATCTACCTTTTCTTTTCTGATTTTGTTGATTTGGATACTGTCTCTCTGCCTTTTAGTTAGTTTGGCTAATGGTTTGTCTATCTTGTTAATTTTTCAAAGAACCAGCTCTTGGTTTTGTTGATTCTTTGTACTGTTTTCTTAGTTTCTAATTTATTAATTTCAGCCCTGAGTTTGATTATTTCCAGTCATCTACTCCTCTTGGGTGTTTCTGCTTCTTTTTTTCCTAGTGCTTCCAACTGTGTAATTAAGTTCCTCATGTGGAATGGTTCCAATTTCTTTCTAACGACACTTAGTGCTATGAATTTTCCTTTTAGCACTGCTTTCAATGTATCCCACAAATCTGGGTATGTTGTTTCTTCATTTTCATTGAATTATAGGAAGTTCTTAATTTCTTTGTTTATTTCTTCCCTGATCCAGGTTTCATTAAACAGATAACTGTTTAGTTTTGATGTATGTGTAGGCTTTTTGTTATTTCTGTTGTTGTTGAAGTACAGCCTAAGACCACAGTGATCTGATAGGATACAAAGTATTATTTCAATCCTCTTGTATGCTTGCTTTGTGACCTACTATGTGATCAATTCTAGAGAAAGCTCCATGGGATGCAGAGAAGAAAGTATATTCCTTTTTGTTTGGGTGCAAGGTTCAATAGATAACTTTTAGGTCCATTTGATTCATGGCATTGGTTAATGATGTTATTTCTCAGTTTAGTTTCTGTTTCAATGACCTATCCTTCAGTGAGAATGTGGTGTCGAAGTCTCCCACTATTATTATGTGTGAATCGATGTGTTGTTTAAGCTTCATTAATAGATCTTTTATAAATGTGGGTGCCCTTATATTGGGAGCATAGTTATTCAGAATTCTGATACATCTTGGTTGACTTTACCTTTTATGAGTATGAAGTGTCCTTCTTCATCCCTTTTGATTAATTTTGGTTGAAAGTCTATTTTGTTTGATATTAAAGTGGCTACGCCTACTTGCTTCTTGTAACCAGGTGCTTGGAATATTTTTTCCATGCTTTTACCCAGAGGTAATGTCTATCTTTATGGTTGAGATGTGTTTCTTGGAGGCAGAAGAATGTTGGATCTTGTTTATGCATCCATTCAATTAGTCTGTGACTTTTTATTGGAGAATTGAGACCATTGATGTTGAGAGATATTAATGACCAGTGACTGTTAAGAATCTTAATTTTGATGTTGGTTCCAGCTGAGCATTTGGGTAGTTGTTTTTGCACTGGTGTTGTTATGTATTTCTTGTGTATTTTTTTATTGTAGCTTGTCCATTTGGAGTGGAGCTTTCCTTTTAGTACCTTTTGCAAAGCTGGATTTGTGGATAGGTACTGTTTCAATTTGTTTTTGTCATGGAATATTTTGTTTTCTCCATCAATGGTTATTGATAGTTTTGCTAGGTAAAGTAGTCTGGCCTGGCATCTGTGGTCTCTTAGGTTTTGTGGGATCTCTTTCTAGGCTTTTCTGGCTTTTATGGTCTCTTCTGAGAAGTTGAGTATAATTCTGATAGGTTTGCCATTAAATGTTATTTGTCTTTGTTTCCTTGCAGCTTTTACTATTTTTTCTTTGCTTTGTACATTTTGTGTTTTGATTAGTATGTGATGGGCAGTTTTTCTTTTCTGGTCAATTCTATTTAGTGTTCTTTAGGCCTCTTGTATGTTTATAGGCATCTCTTTCTTCAGATTCGGGAAGCTTTCTTCTATGATTTTCTTGAGAATATTTTCTGGGCCTTGGAGTCTGGCATTTTCTCTTTCTTCAATGCCTATTATGTTCAAAGTTCTTCTTTTCATGGTATCCCTGATTTCTTGGATGGTTTGTGTCAGAATTTTTCAAGATTTAGCATTTTATTTAATGGTTGTTTTAAGATCTATGATTGTATCTTCTAGACCTGAGATTCATTCCTCCATCTCTTGGGTTCTGTTAGAATGGCTCACCTCTGTGTTGCTTGCCTTCCTCTCTGAGCTCTTACATTCCTGTTTTTCTTCTGTCTGTGTGTTTATAATTGAATCCATTTTCATCTTCAGATCTTGAACTGTTTCATTTATTTCTTTCATCTGATTGTTTGTATATTCCTGAGTTTCTTCCATTGACTCTTGTAGGCCTTCAGAGATTTAAGAGTTTCATTGATTTCCTTCATCTGGTTGTTTGTGTTTTCCTGAATTTTTTCCAGTGCTTCTCTACAGGCCTCTTTTACACCTTTCTCCTGTTCAGCTGCATCTTCCTGCATGAAATTACAAACTTTATTTGTTTCTTCCATTATCATCTTCATGACTTAGGATTTGAGGTCATTTTCTTGTTTTTTCCATTGTGTTTGAGTTCTCTGGGCTGTTTTCTTTGGGATTGCTGGGATCTAGAGATGACAAATTGTTTTGGGTTTTTGTTTGCATATGATTTTATGCTGTCCTTTAGGCATCTTGCCATCTCTGTTTTTTGCAGGTAGCTTCAGGAGTTGGTTGGAGGGAGTCTTGGGATAGATTCACCTGTTTTCTCACAATTTCCCTAGGCTGGGAGCTCTGATGCTTCACTGGTCTCGATGGCAGGAGGCTAGCCCTGTAGATTGGGTCTCTCACAGCCAGTGATCTCCAGCTCTGCTGTACTGTGGGTCTTGTAATTGTCCTGGGCCTCTAAATGTGCGTTGGGTGAAGCCAAAGTGTCCAAAGCCTTCTGGGTCCCCTTGTAGTACTGGAGTTCTCCAGGGACTGAAGCAGATCTGGAGTAGGGGGTCTACTGGCCACTCTACTCCCTGTCTCCTAGAGATTTCCTTAGTCTCTGAGCTTTGATGCTCCACTGGTCTGTGGTTCCCGGTAGCATTTCAGGACTCAGACCACTCTCAGAGTGCAGGTCAGTTTCACCGGGCCCAAACCGCACACACACTGAATCCAGTTCACATCTCTGAACCCAAACGGGTCTCTGGAATAAAACAGGTCTCTGAGCCTAATCAACACACGTAGTCAAGTTAGTTCTGAGTCTAACCTCTTAAACCACACACTTAGCATGCCAAGTTCAGCTAGAGTCTTGGGGCCCGGACGACATGCCAAACTCAACTAGAGTCTCTGGGCCCAAACTGACCACCACGCTCAGCTAGGGACTCTTGGCCCATGCTTCCCACCTAGTTCAGCCAGTGTCTCAGAGCCTGCACAGCCTGCCAAGTTCACCTAAGGCCTAAGGGCCCAAACCCAGTGCTGAGCTCAGCTAGAGTCTCTGGCCCTGAACTGCCTATGGAATTCAGTGGAGTATCGGGGTCGTGATTGTGCACCAAACTCAGCCAGGGACCCTTGAGCCAAACTGCATGACTAATTCAGCTAGGGACTCTGGGCCTATTCCATGTGCCAAGTCCAGCCAAACTCTCAGGGTCAGGACCCGGCGCCAAGCTCAGCTAGAGTCTTTGGGTCCAAACTGTCCGCCAAATCCAGCTAGATTCTCTGGGCCCAAACCACCTGCTGAATTCAGCTAGGGATTCTGGGCCCAAATTGCCCCCCCCCCCCGTGTTCAACCAGGGACTCTGGGCCTAAACCACACACCAAACTCAGCTAGAGTCTGAGATGAAACTGTGCGCCAAGATCAGCCAGGGATTCTGGGCCCCAGACTGTGCGCCGAGTCCAGCCAAAGTCTCAGGGCCGGGACTGCATGCCAAGCTCAGCTAGAGTCTCTGGGCCCAACCTGCATGCCCAGCTCAGCTAAATTTTCTGGGCTCAAACCATGCACCAAGCTCAGCCAGGGCCTCTGGACCCAAACTGCGTACCAAGCTCACCTAGAGTCTCAGGGACCGAACTCTGGGCCCGAACAACATGCTGATCTCTGCTAGGGTCTCAGGGCCTGAACCACACTCCTAGTCCAGTTTGCATCTCTGGGAACAAGCCATGAGCTGAATTGAACTTGGGTCGTGGGGCCCTAATCTAGCAGTGAGTCCCCTCTCCTGCAGTTATTCCTACCAGTTACTATGCTAGTGGCCTCTGCTGGAGGGTTCCCAGCTCAAACCTCAGCCACCGCAGCTGCTGCCCCTGCTGCCACTCTGGTCAAGAGAATCTGTGCTCCTCCTGTGTGCAGTGGAGAGCAGGTTTTCTGTATTTTAGTCCTTTCAAACTGTGGAGTACTCCCACTGTAGTGGGGTGGGGAGCTTGGTGTTCCTGGTTCACAATTCTGTGCAATTCCCTGAATCATTTACTGGAGCTTCTTAACATGGTCCACACTGCTCACTGCCATCTTGAATCCCCCAAAACTCACTTTCTGAACAAACTTAGTGAGTGCAAACTCTGAAACCTATGTCAATTAGAAGAAAATTGACACTGACTTCCTCCACACACGTACTAGGAAGCCACATGCCTACACATGCACAACATATTTATAAACACATATCACAGAAAACAGCAAGATATAAGTAAAATTCATAATGAACAGAAAGTAAGATGCATCAGGGCTAAAAGTCTCACTTCAATACTCCTTACTTAGCTTTCTATCTCTATTCTGTCAGGGTTGAAGTTGCTTTTCATCTTTGTATTTTTAATACAATTTCTTTACTGATCTCTGAGGACAATTTTCACTGACCTTGGTTTGAGGTTTACAGATGTTTTATGTAAGCCAGAAATAACTCTTTGTAAGTTTGGAATGTTGACATCTTTAAAACCGTAGTGTATTTTGTTCCTGGTCCTTTTATCTATTTCTCTAGGGCAGAGATTTTCTAAAAGCAATTTTAGTTCCAATCATGTCACTGCTTAAATCCCTTCTGTGACAACTGACAAATGTAATGAAGACATCTGGAGGCACTGGCCAGCCAGCACAGAACTAAAAAAAAAAAACCCAAAAACTATCTCCATCCTGCTACCACATCTTCTCTTTTCATCTGCATTGGCTCCATATTTTGTCTATTGTGCAAATCACTGTAATATTGTGTGCAAATTTCTCTCTGGTATCAAACTTTATATCATTGTTTATAAGCCCAATAGTAATGGTTCTGATCATATAAACCTTTTACTTTATTTACTCTATCAATCTATCTATCTATCTTCTATCTATCATCTCTCTCTGTCTCTCTCCCTCTCTCTCTGTCTCTCTCTGTCTCTCTGTCTCTCTCTCTCTCTCTCTCTCTCTCTCTCTCTATATATATATATATATATATATATATATATATATATATATATTTGAGGAATCTCCCTAAAATTTTACAATGGCTGTATCAATTTATTTTTCCACCAACAGCATGTGGGCTTTCTTTTTGCTGCCTCCTCATCATCATTTATTGCTTATAGTTTTCATAATAACTATTCTAAGTAGGGTGAGTGATGTGTACTATTGCTTTAGTTCACATTTTTTTCTCATAGTGAAAGTGAGCATTTCCCCATGTATTTGTTGGTTTTTGTTCTTTTTTTTAAATTTTTGGGATATTTACCTAGTCCTCTAGCTTAAAAAATTAGTTGTATGACCATTGGTGTTTGTCATTGAGTTCCTTTCTTGTGATATATGCTCTTTTGAAAAAGATGTTATTTCTTTATCTTCGGGCTGGAAAATTAAACAACGACCTGAAAAACACTGTGAACAGTAGTGCTGGTGTTTGTTTTCGTGGCAATTCACAGGAATCCTGGAGATTAAATCTCAGAACACAAAATATTAAGTAAAACAGTGACACTTTCAATAACAGGACAACTATACAACTTTTAAGGTTTTTGTTTGCAGGTAGGCATGAGGAGGCAATAAAAGTACAGAAATAGGGAGTTTGTATGCGAGTGAGATAGTGGATGAGTGTGGTGAGGAGGACCTGGTGGGGGCTCTCTGCCATCCTCTCTGTCTCTTTCCTTTTTTCTACCTCCCTGCCAGAACCATGCCTGGCAGGTCTGTTCGAACAGAGACCAGAAGCAGTGCAAAGATGATATCAAGAGGATCATGGCGGCTATCACGGAACCGCGCAAATGGGAGAAGAAATGGATGACCGTTGGCCACACATCCCTACAAATCTACAAGTGGGTCCCTTTGATGGAGCCAAAAGTTGATGACAAAACTAAGAATAGGAATAAAGGCAAGGACGAGAAGTGTGGCTCAGAGGTGGCCACTCTGGGGAACAGCTCATCACCAGGGTTGATTATAACAGCAACCAGAGCTCCATAACAGATGCCTCCCCCATCAAACAGGAGAACAGAAGCATCTCCAGCCCCGCCATAGAGCCCAATTCACCTATGACCAATGATGGCGCTGAAGCCAAAGCTGAGGAGGCACAGGCCAGTGGAAAAGAGCACCCTGCAGCTGAAGATGCTTCTAATGAGCAAAATTCACAGTAGTCGATGGATTACTCAATGAACAGCTGAGAAAAAGCAGAAGAGCAGCCATCTGCAGAGTCAGGCTTCCTAGCAGAGATATTGACAGTTTCTCAGGAATTGGAAGGAGTGCCACCCTTTAAGATGAAGATAGAAGCATTGCAACAGAACTCTGAAGAGATGTAGGCGCCCAGTGGAACTCTTTGTTCATGTTTCATGGCAGGTCCATCAGCAGGCACAATTCTAGACCATTGCTCAAGCGATTCCTCTTGGGTGAGAACAGAATGAACGTTTCAAGTTTTAGTAAGCACAAATTCAAGAAAAATCTAGAACGGCAGAATTTCTCAGATACTGACGAACTCTGCCGTGAAGCGAAACACTTGAACCTTCAAGTGACTGTCCTTGGGGAGGTGGGTCGCCAGCTCAGGAGTGTCTTCACACTGTCTGAGAAGCTAATATTACATTTGTATTGCTTCTGTATCCCTTTGGGCCCTCGCCTCATTAATTAATGATAAAAGCTAATTGAGGATAGTGCAAATCAGGAATTTGATTTCCAAAGTGGCTTTTTAACTCTTCCGCTTTCTTTTTTTGTGCCTTTTACCCTAGAGGTGACCTCTGGCATATCTCCTGGTTTTTGCATCTTTCCTGCTAAAGTGCCCACTTGTTTTGGTTGGCTGCTGCCCCTTTACTGCCTCCCTCCTCCTTGCCCCAAGACTGCTTCCGACCGATTTCAGGGTAGAGTGAGCAGGAGATCCGACACCTTTCAATGGCTCCTGGTTCAGGTGAGCAGTGCTGGGGCACACACTGAGTCTCAACTTTTAGGGCACCTGGGACTACAAGTGTTGGTCCCATTTCCGCAAGGCCTGGCCTCAATAGTTCAGGACAATGCCTCAACTCCTAGAGGCATGGAGGCTAGTGGTGTGCAAGCCACAGTAACCCATATCGGCATGCAAAGCCTTTAGATTCTTCTGGCATCTTCCACCCTCTCTGCCTCTCCTATAGCCATTATTGGCACTGGTTTCTCCAGGCCCTGCAAAAACGAAATGACTGTGAGCTTCCCCAGTACGGGGCTGCCGAGGTTGCAAGCCAGCAGCATTGGTAGCTGGTGCTGAACTTTACCAAGAGACATTGCTTGATCAAATCCATGGAAACCTGCTGCCCTTTGTCCCTATCCTCCCTCTCCCTCCCAGAAACAAGACATGGAAGAACCAGGAAGATTTGTACACACTCCCAAAAAGGAGCCACCAAGGCTACCCCTTCCCCTGTTCTCGATTGCAGAGACACCTTTCTGTCACTCATTGGAGACATCTCTTGGATGGACTGCACAACTATTGAGTTCTGAGGTCTGGTTTGTTCTTAACTCCTCTACGGGACCCGGGACCCTTCAGAACTTAAAGCTTGCCCTATGCTTTTTTACTGCACTGGAGTTCTCACTCCCTATAAGTTGTAGGCGGTGTATGGGGGTTGGTTTTTGTCTCTGGTTTTGCTTTGTTTTGTTTGCTAATTGGTGCATATTCATGACCATTTGACTTATGGATGTTTCTTCCAAACACCTTGGGACATGTCTGCCAGGCTCCATTTTCTAGCAGTTTCTGAAGGCTCAGTTCCCTATTTATTTGCATGTTTGCTTGTTTTTTTTTCTTTTTAAGGGAGTTGTCTATGTCCTATACTTCAAGAAGAATCAGAATGTTCCTGAATTTTAAAAACCTCCTGCAAAAGTATCTCCTGAAATAAGGGAAGGAAAAAAACCTGAAAAATTGTAATGTTGAACTTAGCAATGCTACAGTGTTTCTTTTGCAGCAAAACTCCATTTTGGTGAAAGATGAATTTGGATATTGGTTTCTTTTTCTTTGAAACATGAGGTTACAATGTAGCAATTGAAGTGGGATCCCAACCCTTGGTTCCACCAAGCCAGCAGGGCAGCCAGGGCTGCCTGAACCTCTTTTACCCACTGCAGCCTCTCAGGAGCACTTGCAGTTGAGGAAGAAGACAACAACGAAGCCAATGATATCGATACTGTCATTAGTTTTTCTCTTTAGTGCTTGAAGGTCAGAATAGGCAGTTGATGGGGACCATTCAGATGTCTCCCAATGGCCACTCCAGCCAAAAATGCAGCAGAATTATGCTCCATGCTGGTCAGGAAAGCCTTCCACGTGGTCAGACTGCAAACCCAATGTGCTTGCATCCCTGCCACGGTCCTCTCTCTGTAGCCAATGGTCCCCATTCCTGTACCTTTCACCCTCATCCTCACCACAGAATCTAAGACTTTTCAGCTGTCTGAGCCAGGGGCAGGGGATCCTAAGCAAGTGCCTTCTGTGGATACCCACAGGCTATTGACCAATTCTTAGAGGGTGATGGGTGTCCATCATCAGATGGTGTCAAAGTTTGGAAAGTTAGTTGCCGACAATCTGTTTAGAGGAATAAAGAAAGACCCTTTTTTCACTGTTATCTAATTTCCCCCTCTTACTTTATTATGTGGTGTGTTGTACAGCAGTATAATTTTTCACTTACTGATTCCATCAGTAGATATCATTTGTACATGGCTTTCTTTTAAGGAAAAAAATTTTGATCATGAGTTTAGTGGCTTAGCCCATTGTGATCAAGAATAAAATCATGTGGATAAAAAAAAAGAAATAAAGAACAATAGGAAAAAGAAAGCACAGAAACAGGGAAATCTATGAGATATGCCCGATCTCAACATTTGGAGCTGGTAAGTAGATGAGGGCTGAGAGTCTGGAGATCATGGAATAACTCTCCCCAGAAAATACCACTTATATATTAATATTTTTCAATTGTATACATAAAAACTTTGAAGTGAACATGAAAAATATAAGACATTGTTTTATTTGCCAAAGGGTAGGTTCTGGCTGATTATAGTCTGTAATTTTCTATATTTGCAGCTAGTAAGCAGGAAGAGAAAAAGATACCAGAAAGGAATAA
This sequence comes from Acomys minous, assembly GCF_964271855.1. Taxonomy (NCBI): domain Eukaryota; kingdom Metazoa; phylum Chordata; class Mammalia; order Rodentia; family Muridae; genus Acomys; species Acomys minous. The sequence goes on from NC_140499.1 coordinate 3,304,875, forward strand.
AGACTCTTAAGCTGCAGAAATACATAATTTTCTCTTGCCTTGACAGCAAATGTCATTGGAATCACTCTGTATATTCAGTTTTAAGCAAATATCCATGGTAACCAGCACACCATGCTACACAGGCTCCCTGAATCTATTTTATATGTAAGAAACTGTGGATATTTGTGATTAGGAGAGGGGTATGGTAAATATTGTGTTTCCAACTAAATTAATTTTCTCCTCCTGAGGTTAATATTTTAAATATTATTTTCTCCTTTAAGACTCTCTAACCAATAGATAATAGAGTAAAAGAAGGTCACTTTCAAAGGCAAAAAAAAAAGTGGCATTTAAGTGGATGTCTGAGAGAAGCACCATTGTCAGGTGAAGCAGGCCACACTTATCAAGTGTTGAAAAGCACAGGAGATGACAAGCTCTGGGTTTTCAGGGTTTCACTATCTCACAGAAGCCACTGATGGTAATTCATGAAGATGGAAGAAATAATGGATGTGTGTAAGGCATGGGCAGTGATAAAGACACTGGTGAGCTTTCTGACTTTGAGGGTTTCCAATTTCTATCACTTTCAATTTTGGTTCCTCTTTCATTTCTCTCTTCTAAAACTTAGTCATTTATTTTATTCTTCAATGGATATTTTTGGATAGCAGCATATCCTATGCTGTTTCAGTGGAAGTAACAAAATAAAAATAAAAGCAGTAAATGTATTAATTCATTTACTCTTTTTGTATGTCTAGAGTCATGGTCAAGTTATTAATGTTTAATGTTTATGTTGACATTTTAAATCCTCTAGGGGGCTTCTTTTCTATAATAAGCACAGCTTACTAAACAAACAAATTGGAAATGTGCTGAAATGTTGATGCCCATAATTTAGTTGTCTTTCCTTTAGTTGTTGCTGCTTTGTAGAATCTCTTATTTCCTTAACACTCAATTATAGTACAACATTAGTAATTATATACTCACGGCCCCTCTCTTTTCCATACACTGAAATTTGCATTACTTCTACGACTTTATGAATCCAAATGCCTTATGTAATACTTGCTGTATATTAGGCAAGTATTAGGCAATAAATATATGAGGAAGAAATAAGTGTCTATAAATGTAGTACTGCATACTGAATTTGGGCTATCATTCTTTACAAGCCTTGACAGTACTAAGAAATTCACTTTTTGGGCAATAGTTGTAATGAATCATGAGTGAGTGGGTCTAAGTAGGCTCTGTATTTCTTCTATGATCTTCCTTTTAATTTCATTTTTTGTTTGTTTTTAGGGTTGACAAAATTTTGGGGATACTTATTATTATTTGTGTCTATTCTTTAAGTTTAAGTAAATAGAGGATCATAGAGATGGCTTAGTAGGTAAAGTCTTTATAGACAAATTTAACTACTTAAGTTTGTTTCCCATGACCCACATGGGAGAATCAGATCTCACAAATTGTTTGCTAGCATACGTATGTGTACTTTTGTATACATGGGTACACATGCACACACACACACAAGTAAATAAGTATATAAATAAATTTAATAAAATATAAATATGAGTAGAGAGTGCTAGTATAAAACATAGGTATGATTAGGCTTGGGATGAGGCTTAGCAGTGAAATATTTTCTGACTTTTACAAGGTGGAAATTTGAATCCCCAACAGTGCAAAAATAAGCATACTGTAGTTTACTATATTTGCTAATTAGATCAAATAAATTATTTCCTCTGTGTGTGTATGTGTGTGTGTGTGTGTGTGTGTGTATGTATGTGTGTGTGTGTGTGTGTGTGTGTGTGTGTGTGTGTGTGTGATAGTGTGTGATATTTATGTCCTGGTCAACATGTAGCAAGACCAGTTTAAGGAAACAAGCTGTTTAGTCTCTTATAGCAGTAACAAATGGATTGCCACAGATTATTTATTCATTTAAAATAAGCGCTAGGAAACTAGAACAGCCAATATGGTCTGGCATATTGACTTGCTGTCATGCGTTCAAGTTTTAGACATTTGCCAATACTGAATGATATTTTGTCTCTGACTCCTGGCAATATGGTCACCATGCCAGGCAGAGTCTTAACTTTTCTGTCTGAAGTTTTCTCCTTTATTGGAATTTCTAGTCATTTTTCCTAATGATCAGACACCCCCTTGCCTTGTTTATAACTTACTTGTTACTAGAGGAACTGTAGAGATCTAACTCCATAGCTAATGGACACATAGAGTATGGAGTACATGCAGCCTTGGTTTTATAAAATGTAGTAACTGAGAGCCATGGCTCAGCTAGGCCTCTGTGGGTCAGAATGCAGTTTATCAGTCTGGGCTTTTGAAAAATTGTTTAAATTTTCTGTGTCTAGGTTTCCTTATCTGGAAATGGGAGCTAATACTTTGTGCCCCTTGGAGTGATTGTAAAGATAAGGTGAGTTGAGCCATCCAAGATACTTTTAATAGAGCTAGAAACACAGAAATAACATAAAAGAAATATTTAAATATTATTTCCTCTACCTTTTTCTATTTATCACCACCACACCACCACCATCATTATTCATACCAAACATACTTTCCCCTACCTCCTCTTTTCCTAGTCTCCTCCACCTCCTTCTCCAATGATTCCTTCTCTTTTTCTATTCAGAACAGAGCAGGGCTCTGCACATATGTTACAGTTGAGTAGCTTGTTCTCCTTACACATGTCCCTGACTCTTTTCATACCTGTTTCCTTCTATTGGGGTGCTTTGTGCAGTCTTAATACTAAGGAAGGTTCCTAGTCTTAGTGCAACTTGATATGTTTGGTTGCTATCCCTTGTGGGGCAGTTCTTAAAGGGATGCTTTTATAAGAAGAAATATTCATGTTTTATATTTGGAAAGCTGTTTATATTCAGTATATTTTAAGAAAATCTCAGTGTGAATTCTTTTTGTCCATCCTGATCAGCTTCTTTGCAAATCAGCTTCAACTAGCCATCTATATTTACAAGAAGCAATTACAAGTAATCTAGGGTTTGAAAACCACAAAATATAAACGAATTTTCAAAGAATTCAAATTTATATTCTGTCTGTACTTTTAGCTTTTATAAAGAAAAAAAGTGGAAAGCCCTAAAAGGAAGTGTGCTATAATGTATTACAGAAATTAGATGTTTTCCTTAGTTTAAGTTTATATAGCACTATCTCTGACAGCAAAATATTAGAGATGTGCATCCAACCCAGAAAAATCTAACCCATAGCAATTAAATAATTGAAACAGCAAACAAGGCAACTTTCCAGAAAAAGTATAAGCATTAATGTGCTTTTTTTCTTTGCAGCCAAATGATTCAATTTATAGACACATGTATGAAGCTTACTTTTATGGATATGTGATCTTACCAAGAAAAAATTAACAACAGTGTAAGTGTGGAGCTTAGAATCACAGATCTTCCTCACTCTAACTACAGATTTCCATTTCCCATCTTGATACCTCTTGAAATAAAAACTCACATTTCTTCAGAAGAAGACTTAAGTCAGCATGCATCTCCTATAATTCTGAGGGCTAATACATTGGGGAACCTAGTTCTGTTCACAGTCCCATTATATCAGGGCACAGGAAACTATACTGTAAATAATGATATTTTAACCACAAAATCCTTCCAGTAGCATCACCACCTGACATATCTATTAAAAATGCTAGTGATGGTAAATAAACTCTTAAAAACCACATATAAAACTCTTCTATCTAAACTCAGCATTTTCCAAGGGGCATGTCCCATGAAAGTCTTCACTTACCAAGAAAGTGAAACAGAGGGGAGGACATCCTATTCAGACTCTAGGTGAGAGAAGCATGGGAGAATGGGGAAATAGAAGGATCCAGAGGGCCCTAGCAACCGATAAGCAAAAAATGATGATGGGCCGATCTGGGCCCAGGGGTCCTGTTCAAACTATGTTACCAGCCAAGGACAATACATGCAGTAAACTTCGAACCCCTACCCAGAACAGGACATTCTCCACAGTCAAGTGGAGAGTGGAGACTGACTTTCACATGACCTCTGGTGCCCCATACTTGACCACATCCTCTTGATGGGAAGATCTGGTGGCACTCAGAGGAAGGATAACAGGCTACCAAGAAGAGACTTGATACCCTATGAGCATATACAGGTAAGGAGGTCCCCTTCAGTCACAGTCATAGAAGAGAGGAGTAGGGGGAAAGTGGGAAGGAGGGAGAAATGGGAGGATACAAGGGATGAGAGAACAATTGAGATGTAATATTAATGAATTAATAAAACATTTAATATATATAATAAACTCAGCATTCTTCTTTTTTCATTAAAATATTTTCAAAAGCAATTTTATATGACTTTATTTGCATACATGCTGGACTTCAATTTAAAAATACCTTTCAAGTGTGTGTTTTCAGTATTCAACTTTTGAAAGTATTGTCCAATACTCTATCTATTTGATAGATTGAAATTCTGGGTTGAGAAGCTGTTCAACCTATATCCCATTGTAATTCTTCATCACCAAAAACAAGCAAGCAAACAAAAAAGCAAAACAAAAAAACAAAAACATATCCACACATCACACTTCTATCACCTTACTTGATCCATATGCCAAAAAGACAGAATCTTTAAGGTTCTCTCTCTCTGATTAAGTGCTGGTGGGGACTTAGGAACAACATAGGCAAGCTTTGACCCAAGCAGAGCACCCTAAATAATCCAAGTCTACATACAGACCACATATATTTAACTCTCTTCTGTATTTTAACAGAGCAGGGTGGAACTGAGAAGAGGCACTTGATTCATGTTTCAGGTAGACTCACATTATTTTTTGTTTGCTGTGACTTGACTCACTTATATACCACACCCTATTTTAGTCTTTCCTTCTCTTGGACCTTCCCACATATCCACCATTGAGTCTTGGTAAAAGTATTAAACATTTATCTTCAAAGGAAAAAGTATGTCACAAGATATTTATTTCAGATAAAGTGCTTCAATAACATTAAGCAAACCTAGGGAGAATAAGATGCAAATGAAATTAGTATAGTGAGATTTCAAACTTGTTAAACACCAGCAAATCCCCTTAGTTATGGAATCATCTAATGTATCTCATTACAGAATCTGGAGAAAATCGTGTCTTGAAATAATTATTGTACTTTTAAAATATAACTTTTTTCTGTTGTTTCTAAACAATTAAAAAGTCATTGATTGTTCTGTTATGTAACCTGTGAGATAAAGGTGGCCACTCATTCTCACTCAATAACTTAACTCAAAGATACTGCAATGACTCAGTATATTGTGTGAGCATTTGTAGCTATATACTTCTACTGTGACTAGTTCACAAAGTGGAATTAAAAGATTATGCAGTATCACATATCAAATATTTGATTTGATATTTATGGTGATCATTGTAAATAAAATATGGTTTTTCTTTTTGAAGGGTCAGTAAACAAGCTCAGAAAGGATACTTGGCTTCACTAATCACATAGAGCTATAAGAGACAGAGAAAAGTCTGTTTTGAAAATAATTGCTGTGAAATTTTATTCAAAAACAGTGTAAGATCATTTTCTTTTCCTTTTGTTCTGTTTTTTTGTTGTTGAGAAAGGGTTTCTTTGTGTAGCCTTCGCTGTCCTGGAATCATTAAGTACACCAGGCTAGCCTCTAACTCAAGGATGTGCCTGCCTCTGCTTCCTGAGTGCTGGGATTAAAGGTATAGAAACAAAATAAAAATTGTAGAACAAAGTCTAGTTTTGCCTTCTTTCAGCATTCCAGCAAATGTGTGCATTGGGAAGAGAACATGTGCACCTAAGAGAGGGTAACATGTTAAAGCAGTTATAACAAACTGTGATGAAAACAAAATGGAAAAGTGAAGATCTGCCTAAAATGTACTGAGGTGTGGGGAAAACAAAGATGGCCAAAGAGTTAAAATAACATCCTGTTCTTGCACAGGACCTGAATTCAGTTCCCAATGCTTATATCAGTTGCTTCAAAATCCAGCTGTAACTCCAGTTCCAGGATAGTATAATCCCTCCAGCCACCACAGGCACATTTACTCATGTCTACATACCAACACACAATCACAGACACACACATACCCAGAACACACACACACACACACACACACACACACACACACACACACACAAAATTAAACATATAAAATAAATATTTTTAAATGTATTTTATTCACCAAACAGGGGTTATAGAGGAATTAGGAAATCTCTCAATGGGGAGATAATTTATGGTTTTAGTTGGGAAAGAAAATAGGTTAGGAAATAAAAGAACTACATGTGTTTGTCACACACTAACAAAATAAGGAAAGTCAGAAGATCTGAGAAGCATCCATGTTAATTGGATGGTCAGGTACAGTATGCAGCCCCAGAATAATCAACAACAAGTAAAAGTAAAAAATAAAAATGATCACAGGCCTCACTGATTTCCCACGTCAAAGAGAGAACTTTGGACTTTATTCTTAGTCTAAAGGGAGACATTAAAAGTTTTGAAAATCCCTCTAAGCTTGATATGTACAGGTGCTTTGAGTCCAAAAAGGACATTTTAAAGCAAACACAGAAATACAGCTTACTGGTGATAGTCAGATGAACAGGAGAATGGCTTCTGTTCTGCTGGAGGGGCTGTCCTAAGGTAAGACTATATGCTACTGTATGGCTTCAATAGTTTATGTGCAATCTGAAAAAAAGATTGATGCATACTTGTGGAATGATGATTTGGCAATATCAATACTAAAGACAAGATACCTGTAACATGCACCACACATTCCATTTTTCTTTTATATTAAGAAAAAATTGGAGTTTCAAGATGGCGGTGCCTTATCTCATCTAATGCAAGGAGACCAGGCACCTGATTAGGAACCACAGACTGAAAGACCTGGAGAACACTAAGTAAGTGGGGTCCTCCATGGTGCACACCACAGCTGGGGTTGGCCTGGGCCAAACAATAGCCCACAGAGGACCTGAATGCACTCTCCAGATTTTGGAACGGAACCCAACTGAGGACTGCAGTCAGGCTGTATAGCCCAGGCACAGTGTGTGCAATGGTGGAACACCAGAATCCCTGGCCTGGGAAAGTCTGAGGGAAAAAAGTGAATCTGTCCTCAGACACCTCGCCCACCCCACCCCAGTCAATGGGGAGCCCCTAAGGCCACAGAGAAGCCCACATGCCCAGAAGTAGCGTGTGTGGTCTAGGCGATCTGACTGGAGCCAGGTAGCCCACAAATAGCATGTGAGGTCTGGGCGCGTCTGGCCAGAGCCAGGCAGCCAGCCTCAGTGGATCCAGCCTGCAAAATTGGGCTGATAGAACTCCACCAGGACAGTCTTCATGGCCCGGAAGGGACTCCCACACTAGTGGGAGAAGCTGGACTGCCCTGAGGGTCTGGAAGGGGGTCTGAATTGCGGTCATCTCTCAGTGGGACTGAGCCGCCAATGGTGCGCAATCTCAGCTGGTCTACTATCTAGACTGATATGAATAGGAACCTGTTGTGGGCCACAGTGGTGAGGGACTGGACAAGTGGGCAGGTAAAGCCATGGTCCCCACACTCCGGCATGGACTCCCATGCATGTGGGAGAAACTGGACCGCCCTGGGTGTCTGGAGCAGAGTCTGAGTTGTGGCTGCGGCTTCTTGAGGCTGAGCAGCCAAGGGTGCGCAATCTAGACTGGTCCGCTCCCTAGACTGCTCGGGGCAGGAACTTGTCTGTGGACCACAATGGACTGGGCCTAGACAATTAGACAGATAAAGCCGCAGTCCCCACAGCCTGGCAGGGACTCCTCATCATTGTGGGAGAAGCTGGACTGCCCTGGGGGTCTGGAGGGGAGTCTGAGTTGCAGCTACAGCTTGGTGGGACTGAGCCACCAAGGGTGCGCAATCTAGATGGTCTACTATCTAGACTGATCCAGGTAGGAACCTGTCCATGGACTAGGGTGGTCTGGGCCTGGACAATTGATCAGGTAAAGCCACAGTCTCCTACACACTTGGGAGAGGACGGACTGCCCAGAGGGGTCGGGACAGAAAATTAAACAGCAGTCCCCAACACAACTAGTCTCAATCCCCTCAGTAGCATGTACAGAATCAGGAAGAAGTCTACCTCTGCTGGCCCAGTCAGGGCCTAAGGTGTAGAACAAAATCTCCTGGAGCAGAAACCAGGTAACCTGCATGTTCCAGAGAAGAACTCCCTGATCCCCACAAGGATCACTCACCAACTACTCACTCTCAAAGACCAGTGAATAACATCAAAAGCTACCACACAACACCAGAAATAGCAAGATGACTAAAGGAACATGAAGGATGCAAACAACAACAACCAAAACAACTCGTCATCCTCAGATCCCAGCTATCCCAAAGAAAGTAACCCTGAGAACTAAAACATGATAAAAATACAAGAAAATGACCTCAAATCCTTAGTAATGAAGATGATAATGGAGGAAATGAATAAAATCTATAATCAAATGCAGGAAGATGCAGCCAAACAAGCAGAAAACATAAAAGAGGCCTATAGACAGGGAAATTTTCAGGAAAATACCAACAACCAGATGAAGAAAATAAATAAAACAGTTCAAGATCTGAAGACAAAAATGGAAACAGTGATTAAGGTACAGACAGAAGAAAAACGTGAGAGACCTTATAGAAGAAAGTAAACAACATAGAAGTGAGCTTCTCTAATAGAATCCAAGAAATGGAGGAATGACTCTCTGGACTAGAAGATACAATTATAGAACTTGAAGCAACCATCAAAGAGAATGTTAAATCTGAAAAATTCCTGACACAAAATATCCAAGAAATCAAAGACACCATGAAAAGACAAACCTTGAGAATAATAGGCATTGAGAAAAGAGAAGAGACCCGAATCCAAGGTTCAGAAAATATCTTGAACAAAATCATAGAAGAAATTTTCCCCAATTTAAAGAAGATGCACATATATAAACATACAAGAGGCCTGCAGAAAACCAAATAGAATAGACCAGAAAGAAAAATCTTCCTTCCACATAATAATAAAAACAATAATTATACAGAACAAAGAAAAATATTAAAAACAGCAAAGGAAAAATGCAAAGTAAAATACAATGGCAAATCTATCAGAATTACACCCGATTTCTCAGCAGAGACCATAAAGGCCAGAAGGGCCTGGACAGAGATCCTGCAAACCCTAAGAGAACACAGATGCCAGGCCAGACTACTGTACCCAGAGAAACTATCAATAACCATTAATAGAGAAAAGAAAATATTCCATGACAAAACAAATTCAAACAGTACCCATCCACAAACCCGGCTTTACAGAAGTGACTAGATAGAAAACTACATCCCAAATGGACAAGCCAATACAAAAACTACACAGGAAATAGATAACAACACCAGTGCAAAAACAACCACTGAAGGAAGTTCTTCTAAAATAGGGGACCAGACAAGGCTGCCTACTTTGTTTATGTCTCTTCAATATAGTTCTTGAAGTTCTAGTCAGAGCAATAAGACATCAAAAGGAGATCAAAGGGATCCAATTGGGAAAGGAGGAAGTCAAATTATCTGTATATCATATTTGCAAATGATATGATAGTGTACATAAGTGACCCCCAAATTTCCGTTAGAGAAGCTGTTAAACTCCTTCAGTAAATTGGCTGGATACAAAATTAACTCTAAAAAGTCAGTAGCCTTCCTATATACAAATGACAAACAAACAGAGGAAGAAATTATGAAAACTACTATATAGCCACAAGCAATATAATATATCTAGGGGTAACTCTAACCAAGCAAGTGAAGGACTTGTTTGAAAAAAACTTTAAATCTCTGAAGAAAGAGATTTAAGGGGACATCAGAAGATGGAGGCATCTCCCTTGCTTGTGGATTGGGAGAATTTACATAGTAAAAATGGCCATCTTACCACAAGTAATTTACAGATTCAATACAATCCTTATCAAAATACCTACACAATATTTTAAAGACATTGAAAGATTAATTCTCAACTTCATAATGAAAAAAAAAACTATACAATAAAAGATCCTCTGGAGGAATCTCCCCTACCTGATCTTAAGCTATACTATAAAGCAACAGTAATTAAAACAGCATGGGACTGTCACAGCAATAGGCTGGTTGATCAGTGGAATCGAATCGAAGGCCCAGATATGAATCCACACATATATGGTCACTTGATTTTTGACAAAGAAACCAAATCCCTTCAATGGAAAAAAGATAGCATCTTCAACAAATGGTGCTGGTCTAACTGGATGTCTACGTGTAGAGCAATGCAATTGGACCCATATTTGTCACCATGTACAAAACTCAAGTCCAAGTGGATTAAAGACCTCAACATAAAGCCAGAGACACTAAATCAGTTAGAAGAAAAAGTAGGGAAGAGTCTGGAACACATTGGCACAGGAGACAACTTCTTGAACACCAAAAACCCAGGCCTTTAGGTCACCAATCAATAAATGGGACCTCATGAGGCTGAGAAGCTTCTGTAAGGCAGGAGACACTGTCAACACAACAATGTGAAAGCCTACAGACTGGGAAAAGATCTTCACTACATCTGACAAAGGTCTAATATCCAAAATGTATGAAGAACTCAAGAAAGTAAACACAACCAAATCAAATAACCCAATTGAGAAATGGGTTCAGAACTAAACAGAGAATTCTCAATAGAAGAATATCAAATGGCTGAGAAACTTAAAGAAATGGTCATTGTCTTTAGCCATCAGAGAAATGCAAATCAAAATGACTCTGAGATTCCAGTTTACACCCATTATAATGGTTAAGATAAAATATTCAAATGTCACCACATGCTGGCATGGATGTGGAGAAAGAGCAACTCTCTTTTATTGCTCGTGGGAATGCAAACTAGTACAACCACTTTGGAAATCAATCTGGTGCTTTCTCTAAAAACTGGGAATAAGCCTTCCTCAAGACCCATCCATTCCACTCCTTGGAATATACCCAGAAGATGCTCCACCTCACAACAAGGACATATGCTCAGCCATGTTCATAGCAGCCGTATTCATAATAGCCAGAACCTGGAAACAGCCTAAATGTCCCTCAGTTGAAGAATAGAAAAAGAAACTGTGGTAAATTTACACTATGGAATACTACTCAGCTATTAAAAACAAGGAAATCCTGAAATTTGTGGACAAATGGATTGGACTAGAAATGATCAAGAGTGAGTTAACTCAGAAGCAGAAAGACTCACAGAGCCTAAACTCATAATTGGGCACTAGCCCAAAAGGCACGTCCCATGAAAGTCTTCACTTACCAGGAGATTGGGATAGATGTGAGGACATCCTCCTGAGACTCTAGGTAAGAGAAATAGTGAAGATGGGGAAATAGAAGAACCCAGAGGGTCCTAGAAACCCAGAAGGAGAACCTTGTGATGGGTACATCAGGGCCCAGAAAGGTCTGCTCAAAGTATTGCACTAACCAAGGACAATACAATAGTAAATATTGAACCCCTGCACTGATCTACCCAACAGAGAGGATATTTTCTACAGTTGTGTGTATAATGGGGACTGACTTTGACATGAACTCTGGTGCTCCATATTTGACTTCCTCTCCTTGGTGGGGGAGACCTGGTGGCACTCAAAGAAAGAATAAGCAGGCTACCAAGATGAGACTTGATAGCCTATGACCATATAGTGGGGGAGGAGGTCCCCCTATGTCATAGACCTAGGGGATGGGAATAGTGTGAAAGCAGTAGGGAGGGAGGAATGGGAGGATACAAGTGATGGGGTAACAATTTAGTTGTAATCTGAATAAATTAATAAAATTTTAAAAAGGATTAATTAGTTAAAAATATCAACAAAGCATGGCATTTTGTGAAAAACATAAATAAATGTTTTTATTCTTTCAGTTTTGAAGTGATTATCATACTCTCATGGATGCAAGTCCAAAAAACATTGTTAAGTTATGTTATGGTGCTGGATCCCTTTAGTCCCTGAGCATTTGGGAGAATGAGACAGGAAGATTTCTTGCGCCTAGCAATTGTAGGCCTGCTGGTCCACCTAGCAAGATGCCAGCCTCCTTAATGGACAAACAAGCAAGTAGGTAAAAAGAGCATGACTGAGGATACTATGTCTCTAAGTAAAGCCATCAGACTGTGGTCTTTCTCCATAGAAACTTCTTCATCTGTAGGAGCTCTTTCTCTTCCGGATTCTTTATGGTGACTGGAAACATTATCCAGAAGTTATGAGAAATATTTAAGAAAACATGAATAAGCCATTCATCCTCTTTACTTTGTTTTTTGTAATGAAGACTTAATTTGAATTATAACTTTGATGGAGATAATCTGAAAATGACAGAAATTATAATTAAATAGAAAATAGAAAAATAAGATAGTGATCACATTAAAAATTGCACACACATAACAGCAAGAGGTAGGTCATCACTGAGGAATGGATAAACAGAAGCATCTAAGACGTTTACAGCTCTCCGTGCTTTTATAAAATCATTTCTTTGAAAAATTTCATGCAAATCATACACAGGAATTAAGTTATTGTAGGGATGGGGAAAAGCATGTTGGAAACATTCAGAGCTAGATGTATATACAACGAGAACAGTTGAGTATGTTTAGGTAAACAGACTCTCTGCAATGAAATTTTTAGAATTGCAATGGTATTTTGAGAAACTATGCTTTTATATACATGTACCTATTAACACTGAGAATTATTCAAAAGTTTCAAATTACTACAGAGTCAGTCAATAGAAGCATAGGTTAGGTCGGAAATAGTCACATGCTTTCTGTCTAGCTTCAATACACACTTCAGTTAATTTACTAACGTATTCAGAAAAACACAGAATGATGTGAGTTCCTGAGCATCATACAACTGAAGTACATATGCATATTGTGCTGTGGGCTTTAGATGCCATCTGCATTGCATGAACAAACTTGCTTTCAGAAGGATAGAACCTCTGGTTTCAGTCTACCTTGATGTATGTCGTGAGGCAGTTCTAGATAGAACATTCTTGGGATGTACTTATGTTTTCGTTGGTTTAAGGGAGAAGTAAGGCACTAAGCCTAGAGATGAAATCTGCCAACGCAGGCAGGTGGAGAAGGATCTTAACTCCAAAGAGCTGTCCTCCTGGTCTTCTGGAGGGGGAAAGGGGCTTCCAAATGCTGCTCCTGCACAAGGCACATAAAAATGTGATTGTAGTAATTGTTATGCATGTTTGCTGTGAGGACAGTTGAAAATCCATCCAAGTTCACCCATCATATAGCCCATTGTAACTATTTAATAGATACCAATGTTACTACCAATGCCCAGTCTGGCCTATAACAAGATAAAATAGTTAAGATAAATACTTAAAGTAATGTACAAAGGGCTAAAATTATCTTTGTGAACTAAAATTATCTTTGGAACTTCTCAGAACATTCCGTGTCATACCTACAATTAGAGGAAGCCTATTACACTGAAAAGCCTGAGCAAAAAGAGAAGGCTATAAAAATAGCTTTGAAATTTAGGGTATGATCTTTTTGTATTTTGGAGGCAGACAAAAGAATTGCCACAAATTCAAGGCCAGCCTGGTCTACAGAGACTAGCCTGAGCTTCATAAAACTCAGAGCTCCCCTCAGTCATCTCCAAATAATACAAAAAAAATGAGTTAGAATATAAAGTAATTTACTATAATTTAGTACTAAAATCAAAATATTCTTTCTACAGAAGCAAACTTAATTTATAAGATTATGAATAACCTTCATAATAATTTTAATTTTTAATAATTTTAAATGAGAAGAAAACATTGATTTTATCACATGTTGACAATTCTGGTGGAATGCTATTTCAAAGACACTTTTTTTCTTTCAGTCACTGTAATTTGAAGAAAAATATTGTTCTTGATATGGGGAAAATGAAATAAAATTGATGTAAGACCATTTCAAGGAAATTTATTTTTATGTATAATGAATATTTTATTGTTTTTATAAGTAATTTTAAACTTTTTTATTCATTAATTTTACTTTATAATTAAGTAGCAACTTGATTGTAATAATGGTGATGTGAGATTACAGATTTTTAATGATTTTTGCTAGTTTTTTTTACATACTATATGTATATAATAGTTTCAAAAATTTTAATATAATTAAAACATTTCCCCCCTTCCTTTACTTAATCTAAAATCCCCTTTGATGTATTAGACGAGAATGGCCCCCATGGACTCATATATTTGAGTCCATACTCACCAAGGAGTGGCACTATTTAAAGAATTAGAAGGATTAGGAGGTGTGATACTGTTTGAGTAGATGTGGGCTTCTTCAAGGAAGTGTGTCAATTAGAGTAGATGTAGAGATTTGGAAAGCCCACCCATGGCCTAAGCTCTCTCTCACTTTACTTGCAGATCAGGATGTAGCTCCCAGTTACGTCCCTAGCACATACTTTCTTGCCACTATGCTTTCTGTCATGATGATGATGTCCTATATGTCTGAAACTATTAAGTAAGTCCCCAGTTAAATGCTTTCTTTTATAAGAGCTGCCTTGGTCATGGTGTCTCTTTATAGCAGGAGAACAGCTGACTAAGTTGTGTCCCATAGAACACTCTCTATTCTTCAAATTCAAGGCTGCTTTTGTTCACTAATTTTTATTGAATATAGATATGTATTTTTCATTAATAAATTTTATTTTTGGCACAGCAAGAGAGTCAGATAAAAACAAATACACAACATGGAGGGCACATGGCCACATGTTCAAAAGAGGAGGTCGTCAATTCATTCTGAGGATTGTGTTCCACAGCTACATAGAAATGTTCACCCCAAAAACAGCCTGATTGGGAGGAAACATATAGTGCAGTATATTAGAAATACCCAAGCTGAGATCATCCAAGATGGCATTGATCTCACACTGTGTCTGATCCATGGAAGAGCAGTGACTGCACAGCCATCAAAAGACCATACTGATAGCTCCAAATGAATGCTGGTGTTTCCCAGAAAAAAGGAAATCCTGTCAAGTGAATAGTCCATGCCTTCCTACCTCAGGACCATGCTCTAGTGAGCTTCCAGGGACCCCAGGCCGCCACCACTGCTGCTGCATTTTAGGTTGTGGCCTGCCATGGTGCTTGCTAAGGAGATGGTTTTTGAGGAGTGGGTTCTGTTTGAGTCAAGTCCAAGCAAGGACTGTACCACCCACACCACAGGCCTCATGGGCCTCCTCTCATGGGCCAAGGCCATGCTCAGTGCTGGGAACTAGATCATACAGAGGTGGATACTAGGGGCAACACTGAGGTGGGGACCCATTGCAGATGGAGCATGTGATGAAACCAGAGACTTGGAGGCATGAATCAACAGAGCCACAAATTCCCCTGGACGAGAAATGGAGCTGGGCCAATATAAATGGTTTCTGCAAGCTACCCCTCAAATACTTTGTGGGGCCTCCACTTGCTACCTGCTTGATGGCCCACAAGATCCAGTATGCCCAGGAGAAAGAGGTCATCCAGGCTTTGACAGCCAGCAACAATCTGGCGAATTGGACGAGAGCAGGAGAGCTGGCCCTGAGGATGCGGAGCAGGTGAGCCAGTCCTAGAGACATAGGAGCCAAAGAGCTGGCCCTGCCCTGAAGACACAGGAGCTGGTCCTGCCCTGATTACATGGGAGCCGGTGAGCTGGCCCAGCCATGATGACATGGGAGCAGATGAGCCGGCCCTGTCCTGAGGGTACAAGGGCACGAGAGTGGACCCTGCCTTGAGGACACAGAAGCCGGTGACCTGGCCTGCCATCATGACATGGGAACAAGAGAGCAGGCCCTGGCCTGATGACATGGAATGGGAGAGTGGGCTCTTCCTTGAGGACAAGGGATCAGACCCCAATCCAGAGCTCTGAGTTGACCTCACATCAACATCTACCCCATGCATGGCCTGCTGGAACACATGAAGTGGCTGCACCTGCAGATTTAAAGATTATGAATTTCCTTGACACATGGCGACAACAGGATATCTGACAGCAGTACCAGTGACATCTTTTAACGATAGTTTATGCCTCAAACCAGACCTATGACTCCTAGCAATGAACATTTGAAAGTAAAATATGTGGACAAAAGGCTATACTGCATGATACACTACAGCTTCTGTGATAAGAATTTTTGTTTGTTTTTTTCACTGGGGGGAGGAGAAGAATTTTGTTGTATGACATGTAAATCAAAGACATTCAATAAAAGTAAAAATAATTATTTTCTAGAACAGTTTCATGCTTACAGAAAACTTGCTTTTTTTTCTGAATAGGCAATTTTATGTTTTAGAGTGAGCTCACTTGAAATGAGAAAACAAGCACTCATGCGTATTTATAAATTGTTTTCCTATGATGAGGTTGAAGGTGACTGTATCAGTTATATGCATGTATATTCACAGACAAGTTGGGAAACTCTTCTTTTAAAATGCTTCATGAAGGCAGAGCATTCATATTTATGCTTGATATTTGATGATTAAAACTATTGTACTTAATTAAATTTTATATTTTCTTATAGTGAGGTTGATTATAAGATACCTTTCACTGAGCCACTAAGGAGAGATTCTTATCTACTATATCTAGCTGAAACACTATCTTTTGTTGTTTTATTTTTAATTATAATTGACAAAAATAACTTTATTATATATTTTTATTTTATAATATAATGTTTGGCATTGATGTTTATTTATTTATTTATTTATTTATTTATTTTTTATTTATTTTATTTTATTTTTTTTCTGAAAAATCATGAAGTAATTTATTTAAAAATAATTATTTGGTATATATACAATCTTACCATTTATTTTTATTTTTATTTTTTTTAACTGAGCAAATTTTTTTCCTCCTTTATTAATTTATTCTTGTTACATCTCAATGGTTATCCCTTCCCTTGTATCCTCCCATTCTTCCCTCCCTCCCAATTTCCCCTTATTCCCCTCCCCGATGACTGTTCCTGAGAAGCCTACAAGTAGAACATTATGATAGGCAGATTTGGGCACAGGGGTCCCGCTCAAACTAAGGCACCAGCCAAGGACAATACAGGCGGTAAACCTTAAGCCCCTACCCAGATCTAGCCAATGGACAGAACACTCTCCACAGTAGAGTGGAGAGTGGGATATTACTTTCTCACATACTCTGGTGCCTTACCTTTGACCATGTCCCCTGGAGGGGGAGACCTGGTGGCACTCAGAGGAAGGACAGCAGGTTACCAAGAAGAGACTTGATACCCTATGATCATATAGAGGCATTGATGTTTATATATCCATCAAGCAAGTTATAAAAATTGCCTCAAATCTTATGAAAATTATTATTATTTTGTGCATATGCATTATGTTTATATGTTGGCACACATGCCACAGTGCATCTGCACAGGCCAGAGAACTATCTCTGGACTTATTTATCTCCTTCCAGCATTAAATAGGTTCTAGGGACCAAATACAAAGCAGAAGACCTGGGTGGCATGCACTTTGCCTTGATGAGCCATATAACTGAAATTTTATATACTTTTATGTTTATTATGTTATAAATTTTCATGTATATATTTTGTTGTTAATTATAAAGACATTCTATTGTTTAATAGAGTCTTGTATGGCTGAAACCTTACATCTTTAATCAACAATATCTTCAATTTTTAGCACAATGAGGTAGGTGATAACAAAGAATGCCAACTTTTTTCCTTAGAAGGAATGTAGTGTGTTTAATGCCTTATTACTTAAAGATTGGACCAAATAGTCACAGTTCTTCTAGAGTTCCAGGCAGACACAATGCTAATGCAATCTTCTTGCTACTGGTTATAAGCCACATATTATAAACTCTCATTTACTTTATTTTAAAGAGACTTGAGTATGCTTTGGGTCTGGTAATCTACTATAGGCCAGGGACCAATTGATGAACTTGCCTCATTTATTTTCTTTGCCTCTTTCTGTTGTCTCATTTATAGAAATGACTGAATCCAAATGAACTGAACAAATGAATAAATATGTATAAGGAACATGTCTAAGATCATAACTATCGCTATTTTTATGTACAAGTTAAATGAAATACTGAAGGTTTTATTGGTCTGAGTTTTAATTTTGTCTTGTTGAGAAGCGGAAATCACGGTGGAATTAGATATGATAGAGATTTATTAGGAAAAATTCAGGCTATGATAAGTAAAGAAAGGAGCCCTAAGCTCAACATTGTGCCTAATACGAGTATATTATATTTCAAAATTGCCTAGTTATTTCATCTCTTTGCCATAGAAAATGACATAAACTTGTGAGGTGGTATGTGTGTTCATTGCCTCCATTCAGCCATTTCACAATGCAAATGTATTTTTAAACATTGCGCTGTATATGCCTTATGAATTTTTGTTTAAAAAGTATCTGTTGTACATCTTTAAAAACAAGCATCAAATGCCAAGGTTAAGTTAAACAGAAGAAATCACAGGGCAGAGTTAGTACAGGAAAAGTGAAAGAGAGCCCCACATATGCTGTAGATCTGGCTTTCTTGTAAGGAGTGGAGGAAGGAAGATATTTGGGGTTCTCAGAGGCTGTCCCTGCTGCAGGGGAGTAGAGCAGTACATTTCATGACATCATGTCCTAGTAGACAACGAAGTGTGGAGGGAAGAAGTTAGAATAGAGATTTACATGCTAGCCTAGCCACTTCGACTTTGGGAAGTGCCTGACTTTGGAAAGATTAGGTTAACTCTTCTATAAAACGGGAGTCTAGTATATGTTATACATATGGTCCTAGGGAAACAAATGGAAGGAACAAGTGGGAGAAAGAGAGCACAGACTGTGTCTACAAACTTGAATACACTTAGCATTCAGAAAGCACAGAAAGCAAAGCGCACAATCAGGCCACTTGATGGAAATCCTATGTCCATCTTAGGTGTTTCTGAGCTTTTCTTTGGAACTTTTAAAAATCTGCTACATAGGAGTGATATGATTGTCCTGATAACTTGGTTTGATTTGTATGTGAAATGATCACAGACATTTCTATTTCATAGTAAGTGCCATTAATACTATTATGGCTATGTATGCATTTATTCTATTTAGGGATTTTATTCGGTGTTTTGACTTATTTTATTATATAGTTGCTTTGCTTTCTGTTTTGCCTTTCAAATCATCTTCTCCTTTATCTGTGGCTTCTTTATCATTGATTTATCTAAAATTCTTTCTAATAGTAGCCTTTCGGAGCCAGTGGTCAGCTGGGACATAGGAATAGACCATTTTTCAATGTTATTCACCTTGATATGTCTCTCATACCTGGCATTATTATTTCTATTTCTAGTGTAGACGGTCCTACCTCCTGATGGTTTTCTTGGCTTGGCTTTTTGCAGGAAATTGGCTTAACCAGCAATGCAACTGGGAAGCAGTGTGGAAGGGCAGCACAATGTTTCCCAAGACACTAAACTGGAGTAATTTCATGCTTCAAAGCTCAAGTCCAGGCTGATTTCTATAGTGTTCATTCTTCTTTCACCTTGGTGTAAACTAAAACAATCTTACACTTGTTATACTGGAATGGAATTTAGATAAAATTTAGGATAAAATATGGTAAAAATGAAAACAATAACAGCTAAAATGTTTTCCCCCCTTTTTGAGGAGTACTTATTTGAATTTTTAGTTTTTCATTGTCTTTGATATTGAGTCCAACTCATCTATGTAAGGTTAGTTGTTACACTCATCTTTAATAAAATGATTAGCTTAAAGAGTAAAGACTCAGAACACTGTGGATAGGTCATTCTGATCTGGAGGGTAACAGCTTGAAGCCATTTCTTATTCTTCTCTTTCACTCATCTGCAGCAAGTATTTGGAGCCGGTATGACAGCCATGCACCCTGGAGTGCACCTTGCAGGTTGAGTGACATCTATTTCATAAATGGCTCAGCTGGCATCTCAGGCAGGGTGTCCATGAAGCAGGCTCTGATGCAGCTGAGGATTTGATGTCCAGATGTGAAGAAGGCGGAAAGGGGCTCAAAGCATCAGCACCAACCGATTGTAAAGGAGAACAATAAGAAGCAAGGGAAGAGAGATCTGAACAGAAATGCAGCAGGATGACAAGGCAAGTTGGAAGGGGCTGCTATCATTCATCTCCTCTGAAAGCCCCCATGGCAGCAAGACGGATTAACGCTGTCAGAGTTGTTATCCATGCCATCAGCTTTATTATATGGTAGAAAGCCACCTGTCACTTTCTTGACTACTTGCAGTGCTCAGATCCTGGCTTCTATCCTCCAAGGCTTAGCAAAATTTTTTTTAACTTTTTTTTTTCTTGAAACCCTTTAACATTTGTCTCAATCATAGGTAGACCAATCATATGCACTTAATTTAAAAAGTTGTAACAAGAAGAATTTTTGTTGAATATAAAGAGCTCATAAAACAAATGCTACTATTTATCAACTCTAAGGCATTTTTGCAAAGGTCTTAAAGGAATAAATAATTAAATTCTGATGATTGCCTTATAATAAATACTCCATACTTTATTGCCTATTTATAGAGTAATCCTGCTTTCCCAGAATATATGGCTCTCCAGAGGTCTTCAATTTCAGTGGTGTGGTTTGCTTGCCAGGAGGTGGCAATAGTGATCTATTTCCATGTTACTGTGTAAAGGAGCTCTTTCTACCAAAATTAAGAGCCAAAAGGTTTGGTTTTATCCAATTCCCTTTTTCCAATGCAAAATTACCCATTTTAAATTTGTGAGTTATTAAGTTGTTCCTAATCATTTACAACCTAAATTTCACCCAAAACAAAAACATACAAACAAACAAAAAACTTTGCCATGATAGCTTCCCCAACATCCAAAGTAATTGCTCTGCTACCTTGGAGGCAGTAACATAATTTTGAAAAAGAAAATCAGCATATACAACAGAATTCCTACAAAAGCCAGAGACGGTAAAATAATGTGGGAATTCTATAAGATTGTGATGAGTACTACTTAGTCAAAGACTCCCAAGACTTGAACAAAACAGAAAAACATCTCTAGAATATATTTCAGAGGCCTTTAGCCTTGTGATTGAGACCAAGCCAACTTCTGCTGTCAGAGTCCCTTTTAAAGCTGCTGTCATTGTTCATCCCAGTAAGGTTGAAATGTGACTGGGAATACATAGGTCTTCCTGCCAAGGCTGTATTCACTTCTTTTTCTTTGACTCTGAGAGCTGGAAAAGCCAATTATTTTCTGCTCAGTTCAGCATCTAGTAAGCTCAGTAATATTCTTTTTTCTTTGAGTAAGAGTTTCCTGATATATTTTTACTTGTTACTCTTGTATTATTAATATATCTTTAATTCTAGGTGATAATGGCTTTATTATATCGTGCATTCATTTTAGTTCTTGTTGAATTTATTTTGGAAATATGTATGGCCTAAGTCCACAAATGCAATGCAATTGCTTGGTATAGAGAATAACTCAAGCTGTTCTTTGCTTATGATGGCATGCACATTTATCTATAAATAGCATAACTCCCTCAAAAATAAAATGGAACAGTGTGAAAGCCACCTTATTATTTTGTTAGAGTATATAAAATTAACCTCTCAACTAGGATATTTAAAATAACATATACATTTCATAGTATTTTTAATAAAAAAGTTTTGGGCTGGAGAGGTGGCTCAGAGGTAAGAGCACTCACTGGCTGCTTTTCCAAAGGTCCTGAGTTCAATTCCCAGCAACCACAATCATCTGTAATGATATCTGGTGCCCTCTTCTGGCTTGCAGGTGTACATGCAGACAAAACATTGTATACATAAATAAAAAAGTTTTAATTTGTTGCCATTAACGTTTCCCAAGAACTGTCTCTGAGCTATTTTGGACTCTCATGGCCAACTGCAAGCTCATGGTTTACTGCATGGTCTGTTGCAGATGAGTTCTAAACAGATCTTGAAGATTCTACATTAAGCACAATTGAGTAAAAAGAAGCATAATTCAATATATTATGATTAAAAGAAAATGCTATAGAAATAAACTATAATCTTTACAGTGATATGAAGTATAACAGTTCTAATTCTCAGCTCTTTAGCTAAATGAATACATAGATTCTGTTGAGACAGCATCTTTTTTTATCTTTTAATTTTTTGTTCTGGTTTTAAAAGAATATTTATTTTATTATGTATTGTCAACAATTATTTATTATTTTTTGTTATTTTTATTTAAGTAATTTTTAAAGATAACATCTCAATTGTTATTCCCTCACTTGTATCTTCCTGTTCCACCCCCTTCCATCCTATTGTGCTCCCCTAGGTCTTTGAAAGAAGGAGAATTCATCCCCCACTATAAGATCACAGCTTATCAGGTCTCTTCCTGGTAGCCTGCTTACTCTTCCTGTGAGTGTCACCAGATCTTCCCACCAAAGGGAAGCGGGCACTAGAGTTCATATCCAAGTCAGTCCCTGCTCTCCACACAACTGTGGAGAATCTGGTGTCCATTGGCTAGATCTGGATAGGGTTTCTAGGTTTACTGCATGCATTGTTCTTGTTTGGTGCAGTAGTTTGAGCTGACCGCCTGGGTCCAGATCCACCAGCCTTAATAGTCTTCTTATAAGTTTCTAGGACCCTCTGAATCCTTCTATTTCCCCATTATTCCTTACCTCTCACACCTAGAGTCCTGATAGGAAGTCCTAGTATCTATCCCAATCTCTGGCTAAGTGAAAATATTCAGGGCAAGTGTCCAATTATAAGTGAGTATATACTATGTGTATCTTTCTGAGTATACCATTTTCCACTTTCCTGTTTCTATTTCCTCATGTGTCCCTTGCTCTTACTCAAAGTCACACTGTATTTTTCTAAAATGTTTTTGTTGCATATATATTACACATAAAAAATACATGCAGCCTGCTGATTATGTTAGTGTTGTTTGCATGTTTAGGATTTCAGTGTTGACCACTTGGTATTGGATAACCAATTCATGGGCTTATCACTTAGGAAGAATAATTTTCATACTCTTAGCATTTTTTAGTTGCCTATCATTCTTGTCTAGGGTTGCAACCTCTTGAGGTTTGCCTCCTTTCTATTTTAACATTTCTGCTACTATTGAACCAGGGGCTAGGTGTGTAGGAGAGGCTACACATTCTCTTTGTAGGTTTCTTTTGTTGGGGTCTGGAGTTCACCTCCTTTTAGGATTTCCACGTCCCTGTCTTTTTGGCCTTTGCTGTTGATCGTCTTTGGGTGACTACTGTTCCTTATTTCATATCTCAGGTTCTCTTTTATCTCTGTAAACAATTTTTCTTGAATTTTATATTCTCTTTTTATAAAAAACCAGCAATAGTTTCTTTTCCTTGGTAGAACTTGACTCCATGATAAGATCCTAATTCAAAGAGCAATTAGCATAGGACAACTTTATACCAGTGTGGTTTTGTGAATTTGTAGTTTAATGCATTCTTTAAATTAGCTCATTTTTGTTTTAGACTTTCCTGCTAGGTTTCAAAAGCCAGATTCATAGGCACTGTTTTTCTGAAGAAAAATATACATCAATAGAACTCTATCGTAGAGGCAAGGTATACATTTAAAAGATGTTTTAAGATTAGAAAGAATTTAATGTGTTAAACAGGCATCACTGCATGGGCACTGTATGTTAATAGGATTTTAGAGTATACTTCATTCCCTAAACATGCTTTGCACAGATCTTTAGTTTTATTGCTTTGGAGGCCAGGCTGGGCCCTGCCTCTTGGCTGAGATGACACATGTTTTCTTCTGTGTACTAGTCATTTTATGTATTCTAATTTTGCATGAGGAAAAAAATATTTTAGCAACAACTAACTACAGTGAAGAAAAATCAACAAAATCTAGGTTGCTTTTGGATGATTGTGTCTTGGCAAATTTAACAGCTAATGAGTCCTTTAAATCACCAAGAGTGAAATCTATCTTACTGTCTGAATTAATATATACTAAGACTCCTTCGTCTTATTTATTCAAAAAAACACCTGTTTGTTACCTATTATATATTAAGTATGATTGTAGGTGTCCGGCATAAAAGAATGAAGAAAAAATTACAATGATAGCCCTAACACATGCCTAATAGTAATGGATGTGGATAAACAAAATCAGTTATGTGTTTATAAAATGTTTAGTCATAATTGCTAAAAAATAATAAAGCTAGGAAAGCAATAGAGAGTCTTGGAATAAAGGCAAAGATTAACACTGAACAACTGGGTGGGTTCTCCCAGCAGAAAAGAAAGCCATGCTCCTTTCATATGGATTTGCTTAGTCCCTGCGCGAGACTGTTTGAAGAACACAGACTGCATCATTGTGTAATGGGAAGTTATATGCTTTAAGGACCATCATCAAATTAAACACAGACTATGTGAACAGAGCATTAATAAGCCTAGAAAAGCATGTGTCTCTGTAGTAGGACAAGGCTCTCTTGGGAATATGTCCAAGTCCAGTATAGCATGTTCAAAAGTTAGTTCTACTGAGAGAAAAAGTAGTAACGGATGTAATCAAAGACATTGAATATATGTGTTAAATACCAAGGGAATGAATAAAAAATACCAGCAAAAAACAAGAAACAAATGTTAGAGCAAATATTTAAAGCAAAATTGCAGAATTTCTGCTCCACTCAGCATGCATGCATGGTTGTAAATTAATAATCACATGCTTGCCATTGTGTTTCTTAAGCTTTAAACTTCTAAGCCCCTGACCCCATTCAGCATCTAAGTCCTTTTGAATCACCTCTGCCTAGTAGTTGCACTGTGTAAAGTTCTGGTTCCTCACTATTTTTAATTATTTTTGGTTGTTTTGGGCTCTTAACTGAACTACGTGTATAATTTTGACTCACACTTAAAATTCTCAGATTTTGTTCTGCTTTTTAAATTTAGGTACACCTTTGCTTTCCTTTTCCTCCTTAATTTAATTACATATCACTGACAGTAAAATCACTTTCCTTCAAAGGTTTCTAGAAACTTTTGATATATAACATTACAGATATCCTTCAGAACTTAGAGATCCATCATACCAATTCTTCCTATCTTTGAAATTGCTGGAATCAGTACAGAATGCTCAGTTACGTGTGCCTAAAGTGCCAGCGACTACTGCTCTACAACCTACTTCTCCATCTAGAAGCTAAAAAATGTTCTTTTGACATTGATTGATGTATCCTCTTTAGAGCAACTTGTGATGTGAATGAAAACACACACACACACACACACACACACACACACACAGACTCACATGAATATACACTCACAGTGACTCCCACTCACTCACACACACACACATAAACACAATTTGATTTTGATTGAAGTGTTTCAGTGGATGAATGCTTTGTGAAACATACTGGAAAAAAGTCCTCATCAGGTCAAGCTTTAATTTTATTTGAAATTTAGCAAAAGTTTTTGCATTGATGACATCTGGATATATTATTCAAGTATATTGTATAAACAAAGTAGACATGAACAATACCAAACCTAAAGGTCGATTATTCTACAATCCCATTCATATATATACACACATACATAAGCTCTGCATATACATATTGTATATTTCATATACATAATCACACATATATATATGTATGTATGTATATATATATATAATGCTTCAAAATACAGATATATAATTAGTAGTGGATATAAGAAAGCATATATATCCAAGTTAATATTGACATTTTGACATGGTTCAGAACTCTTTGTGTGTTACTGCATATACCAGAGTGTTAAACATGCCACCAGATAGATATAGCTCAAAATATTTAATCTTTCTTCTATTAAATAATACATGGGGGCAGGGATCATATTGTGTAATTATGAATTTTTAGAACTTGTTAGAAAAGCAGAAACCAACAGGCAGATTTGTCTTTCACAGCACATGATCATGATATTAGACATTAAATTCTGCAAGGCTGTCTCCACTTATATCTGTGTGCTCACTGTGCATAACAAGGCTTAGTCCTCTAATTTGTCTATCATTTCCATCCTTAAGTATTTTCATTTGCTTTTCTTGTTGTTTTTAACGCTCAGACATAGAGGAAATCACAGTGTTTATTTTCACTTATATTTCTTAAACAATTTCTTCTTCTGTAAATACCCTGTTTTTTCTTCTTCGTCCACTGTTCTACCGAACAGTTTTCTTCTTTTTTATGTTCTGCATAAGAATTGCTTTTTATCTAACTTAACTTTTTAAAATAGGATGCAAGTAATTTTACTCAAACTTTATACCATTTAGTTATATTTCTAAAAGTATTTAATGTTATAAGAAAAAATTATTTTTCTGACTTACAAATTTGTATCTGGCATATCTTTAATTTGTGATGAGATTTGTACTCATTCTGTGGAACAGATTGTACTGACAAGAACAATCACACACAAAAAAAGCTGAGTTTCACATCCAGCACCAGAAGTTCTATGCTGGACCTTGCTAAAGCAAAGACAAACACTGACAGATATATTTACAAGATTATTTCTAGAATACTAAAATACCAATACTCATATTGTTTAATGAAAAAAAGTCTTAAAATTATGTCTATCTGCTGCGCTACTAAGCAGTGAGCCTGTGTGCAGGTGGTTTAAAATATGGTCCCTATCATAAACTGTGTTTACATGTGAACTGATGTGTTTCATAATTCCCATGTTAGCAGATTTTTGTGTTGCCATGCAAATTTCATGGAGCCTTGATTCATATATTTTATAATAGAGACATTCCTTGAGTTTTCTTTCCTATATATTGTTCAACATTTATAAAGGCTCTTTTTTAAACAAATCTTTTGAATGTCCAATTTTCATTAAAATCACTTGCTTAGATTGAAAATGCTTTGAATTTATAACTTAATTATAGAAATATAGTTTAAAATTATAAAGATGCCCTATTAACAGTGTCACTCACTATTTAGAGATTTTTTTATTTTGTTTTTATTAAATTTTTAGAGTATTTTATAGTATTTTTCCATGAGTTTGTCCATAGGGTATGTCTGCCTTCATTTCCCTCTTCTTCCTTCTTACCATTTTATTTCTTGCTTCACAGGTCTTTCTATATTGCCCAGGTTCAGCTTAAGCATCCTATGCTCCTGCAATAGCCTCCACAGTGCTATTGCTATGGTAACAGGCTTATACAAGTATGCCTGGCTTTTTTTTTTTTTTTTTAGTTTTATAATGTTACTAAATCATTACTTAAACCCAAAGAATTTTACATTTTTACTTTCTGTGTCTTGTAAAATGCATTCTCTGGTTGTAGTTTGCTTCCTCTTCCTTCCCTAACTTAATTTGCTCATTGTGTGGATTTCCTATGGAGAACTATCTGTTCTATGTTGCTGAAATGATTCTTTTCTTAGGCTGAGGAATTTCCATACAGAATACTTTCTTTCTTTTCTAATTTTTTGAAGAAATTCTGAGCTTCTGAGATGATTGAGTGGGCCCTCGCAGTAGGTGTACCATCTAAGTTTATAGTATAACTTATATAGTAAACCACAGGCAGCTGAAACATGAAGACATCTTTATATCAATTCCATGCTTTGCTTTCTTGTTTTCTATATTTTATATGTTTAAAGTAAATTGACATAAGAGTATGATGGAATGTTTTCTGAAGTCCACCCTCACCCCCAAATCCTAGAACAAATCTGATAAGTTGAAACTTTAAATTTTTATATAAATTCTCATAAAACTATCTTGGGTTAGGGGTTTTATATAACATAATACATATTTAATTAACTATACAATTCAATGCCTATCTCAATTGGTACATTCAGTTCTTCTACCTGTTTTTAAGTAAGAGAAAAAATCAATTTCTTATTATTAATTTACACAGTTGAGTATAATTTATGAAGAACCTCTTGAGTCATGGTGAAGCCACATCCCTTCCTATCTCATTGCTGTGATTTGGTGCCCATGTTCACGGTGGGTGGCTACTCTCAGAATTTGCCCAAGCTTCTCAAGATTGCTGCTGCACTTACTACTTAGATTTTACATAATTTTTTGCCTCGGTTTACTAATTTCTCTCCTTTTCTCATGTTTAAACCAGCTTTCCTGTATTACTCCTCTTCTATTTGTAATTTTCTTGTAATTTTTACACTTATTTTAGTATTTTATGCTAGCATAAAGTTATATATCACAATGTTTATCTTCATGATTAGGCTTCCACATTGCCTTCACTTTTACATTTAAACCTTTGAAATGTTTGATTTAGTAGTCAAATTGAGTTTTAAAAATTCTCATTAAATTAAACATTGATTTAGTTTGTTTCATTAACAATGTTGTTTGTACAATATACAATTACTTGTATATTATGTTTAAATTTGTTATTTCAATTACTTAAGTTCTGATTATTTCAGATAATTTCATCATTTATGTTTAATAAATCTTTATTTAAATCTTGATGATTTTAGAATTCTTTTGTTCTTACGCTCAATGAACATTTTACTTTCTTTTAAAAAGAGAGTTTAGTAGATTTCTGTTGAATTTTCTTGAAAAAGCACGTTTTTCATTAGTCTAAAATATAATGTTTTCTTTTGTAAAAATTAGTAGAGCTTTATGCTTTAATTTTGTACTACTTTATGGCAAATGGTCATAAAGAATTGTAATTTTAAATAATGCTGACAGTGTACCTTATTCTATCTCTCATTTATATTCTCAGACTACAGCTGATTTCTAATTTAGTGTTATTCTCTGTCTTTTGAAACAATGTTACTTGCTGTTCCTGGGATTCTGACTCCATAGCTGTCTTAGAGTTTTTATTTGCTTTGTCCCATTGATAATTTACTTGTCTTTTTCATTTATTTTGGTGTTTTGCATACTTTCCTTTTCCACTTCTTCCCTCTTGCAAGTAGCATGGGTTTTATTTGTTCTACTTCTACTTGTGGTTACTTTTGATGTTTTAATACTATATTTAAACTTGAAATGCCATATTGCAGATGGAAGTTGCTCTTCCTAATTACTGTGACTAACTAACTTTCTAAAATGACTTAAAGTAAAAATGATTTGTTTTGGCTCATGGTTTTAGAAAGAAATATAGCACCTTGTGGTGAAAGCATGAACAGTGACAATAGTAGATAGCTTGCCACCTTGGACCTACATAGTCAGGAGGCCCTAGATATACATACTAATGCTCAGAAGCCTTTCTCCTTTTGAGGAACCTCAGCCCAAGGATGGTATTGACCACATTCAATGTGAGTGTTCCTGCACTTAAACCTCTTTGGAAACACTCTCGTATGCATTTCCAGAGGTCTGTTTTCCAAATCATAAACCTAGTTAAACAGACAGTCAAGATTTGCCACCACAGAAAGTCAAGTGCAGAATGCATTGATGCTTTTGTCCTTGTTAATTAAGTTATAGATTTGGGTCCTAACATTGAATTCACAACTGCTTTGTCATAAAACAACTTATAATCTGATGTTGTGACACTGAAGAAAATGTAATGATTATTTTGGTTTCCAAACCAATGGCAGTTTGCATACAGTTAAAAGGTCAGAGAAAGAATGAGTAAAATTTAGGATAAGTCCTAAATAATTCATGGTACAGTCTTGCAAATGTTTGTGTGTTTGTATTTTTTGCTTGAAATTAAACATTATCTGGGGTTTCTTTCTAACCTTTGTAGCAGATGTTAGTCTACCTTGGTTTGATAAAACTGGGCTTAAATTTTCATAACTTCTACTGTTAGTGTTTTTTCCAGGGGTGGGCCAAATGTTACCGTACCAGAAGAGTTCAGCCTGGAAATAATTTCTCCCTCTTCTGAACTTTAGTAAAACTTAATCTACTTATGCCATAGGAAATATTCAACTTTGCATGAAAATTCCTTCTGTCTGCATCTCATCTAGTCTGTTGGAGTGATATGAGGGCAGAAGGGTTCTGTGAACCAACTTTCTATCATGTCTTTGATTTAGTCAAGCTACTTCAGATGCCAGGCATTCTAAAAACACAAACTTGTTCTCATTTGACATGGCTTCCAGAAGGAAAACATCACTACATAATAACTGGAAAAGAAGGGAATAAAGGACAAAGAACTCTTGTATAATAGGGAAACTCAGTCTTTAGCAAAACGGTCTGTGTTTTCTAATGTGCTGGTTCTTCAGCAATCTGCTTCTTTGACCTACACTAAAGCTTCATCATCACGCACAGGCTCCCCATTTCCCTGATTTATTACAAAGGATTAAAGTGCTCACTGGTATTTACTTTTGATGATTTATGCCTAGATTATATTTACAGTCGATATGGAAGAAATATGTAAGGGTGTATTCACACCAACACTTTTCAGAAACAGCCTAACTGAGAGCAGATTGGCAGCATATAATGGAAAGATTCACTTCTGACAGCATCAGTCCCCTACATACTAATTGCAAGAAAGAGATGCTCTTTGTTCATTTCTTCTTTTACTTAGCCAACCAACAAGTCAATATCTGCTTAGTAAACTAGAGCAAAAGCCAGACAAGCGTATGTGGTCAGGAAGCCTGTGCTGTATGTTTAAGGCCTTTCTCCTAACTGGTTCTTTACAATTAAAATCCAATGGGATGCCTTTGTGCTATTGGTGCTGATAAATCCTTATATTAACAAACACTATTTTTTCCCTGACCTGTTCAGCATTATATTTCACATTGCTCAGTTTTGCTAGATACATGTCACCTTCACATTTGAAAAAAATCAAAAGAAAAGCATTTTCTCTTCACTAATAAAGTTTGACAATACAAAGTTATAGTTTCCTGTGTGGCAGTTTCCTATCATGTTTCTTTTCTGTTTGTTGTGGCCTCCTACTGTTACACAGTTGACTTCTGGCAATCCTGCAGGAGCCTCCCTCCTGCTGTGA
This sequence comes from Acomys minous, assembly GCF_964271855.1. Lineage (NCBI taxonomy): Eukaryota > Metazoa > Chordata > Mammalia > Rodentia > Muridae > Acomys > Acomys minous. Next base: position 3,335,405 of record NC_140499.1, read on the forward strand.
TTACTGAATTGTGCTGCAATAGCCAGTCTAAGATCTTTAATATGTAAAGGCTTTTCTTTAATCATAGCTTTATTTTATGTGACTCACTTGTTGTTACTTTGAGAAGCAAAAACATTACATTAAGTTTTTACTGTACATATTTGAATGTCAAAGGTTAGAATGTATTTGCATGTGTATATGACAGTTTATGCGGTAGCAGCTGTTCCATTGTAATTAACATATTCAAAGTATCAACTTGGCAAACTTTTTCACCAATAAAAGTGATGTGTAGGATGTGGTAATTAATGTGCTAATTGGATGTACTAGCAAAGGCTACAGAGGCACTCTGCAAAAATGTCAAGGTCCACAAGTCTAAGAGTCACTGGGGAAAGAGAAGTCTGAAAGGAGGAGTAAGAGGATCAGAGAAAGTAGCTAAAGGTCTCTGTCAAATTACTCAAAGCCAAGTCCTAGAGAGAGACTTCTCTAGGCAGAACCCCTCCAAAAGGAACTGTCTGTGTCTGGGAGAGTTGACAATTAGCAAGACAAGCAGAAGAGATAGAGTGCGGACAAGAAGGGGTGGTCCTCTGGATTTCCTGGCCTTGTGCACCTCTTCAACAACTGTAATTACCTGACTTTCTAGTGTAATCTTGGTTTCTGACATCTGTATCTCTCACACACACTTCCCTTGGCCAACAACAAAATGCTTATGGAAAGGGATTACAGGAAATGACATTTAAATTCTTGCACTAATAGTGTGATTGTGAATGAAGGATGTGTTCTGCCCCTGCCAGAACACACAATTTGTACCAAGCATCCTTTCCTAGACCCCTTCCTAATGCCATTACTGATGGCTAAGTCATTTTGGGTCAGGGGCTTAACCTTCAGTTTAATTTTTCTTGTGTGACAAGAGAGAGAAGCCTTGGAGTATCTTTGATTTTCAAACTTAAGAGATGAAGCATCTTCAGCTTACTACTGCTCACACAATATAGTGAGATAGGGGTTGTAAAGGAATAATAAAGGCTAAATAGGAGTGGAAGAAAACGCTATACTTGTCTATAAAATTGGTTAAGTTCTAGCTAGGACCACAATAAAAATCTAGACGACAGATTGTAATCTCTAATAATGAGGGCAAGCTGTAACTGGGGAATAATGTTTCCATTATAGAGTGTGTTAAGAAATGAAGAAAGAAAGAAGGAAGGAAGGAAAAAAAGAAAGGAAGAAAGAAAGAAGAAGGGTCTGGAGAGATGGCTCAGTGGTTAAGAGCACTGTCTGCTCTTGCAGAGGTCCTGAGTTCAATTGCCAGCAACCACATGGTGGATAACAACCATCTCTACTGGGATATGATGCCCTCTTCTGGCATGCAGGTATACATGCAAATAAAACACTCATATACATAAATAAATAAATTATTTTAAAAAGAAAGAGGAAAGAGGGAAAAGAAATCTTGTATTTCTAGTGCCATTTTCAACAAAATTATAGGTAACATTTTAAAGAGGTTTTAAATGCTTTGGTTTTCTTGCTTTGCAATTTTTTTTCACATGTTATATGAGATAAATTTGCTTCATTGGTTAAGTTAATTTTCATGTGGGTTTAAGATTGATAGAAAAATGGTTTTGACAATATTGAAATGAAATAGCTTTTGCTGTAATTAGAAGTCTATGCATATGTAACAGAGTTATTTTTCACAAGCATTTACGCCACACCTCCTATGTGCACAATACTAATATTGGTTAATATTGGCCATGTAGTGGTCTAAAGGTACAGAAGGAACAGGCTAGCCCAGTGCTCAGACAGCACGCAGGTTCCTCTTCTGTGAACAACTGCATTTTATGGTGGAATTAGTTATGTCTTTCGAGAGTACAGACAGCAACAAGGAGCAGATTTTCAAATAAGTGATGTCTAGAAGGAGGTAACTCTTCTTTTCTTTATGTCAGTTTAATAAAAATAAGCGTGTTTGACATAGGGAAGAGACTATAAAAAATGAAACCTTTTCATAGAAACTCTCCCTTGAGAAGAGCCTGATAGAATGATTCTGCTGAGTACTGCTTCAGGTAGATGATGTGGTAGTAGCAATTGAACATTTAGGGTAAAGTGATAAAGACATAGACTTCACCAATAACAAAAATACATAAACTTCACATATTTTCCAAAACTGAAGTCTGAGTTGAACATAGGACTAAAGGCGAATCACAAAATGTGAAGTGATTGTAAGATAACACAGAAGAACATTAAGGTCAAGGATGGTCAAGAAAGTAGGTTCCTTTCTCAGTTCTTGGTGTCAAGATGTCTAAAAATAAGAATCGAACTCAGGAAGCAAGAATTCTGTGCAAAAGAGATTTGATAGAGTCCTGGAAAGAGGAAGAAACCTGTTTTAGTTAAGAAAACAAAATACACATTTTTATTATTCAAACTCAGTTGACAAGGCCATAACATAAGAGCAGAGGCAAATATTCACAGGAACTGGTTTCATTCTGAATATTTTTGTTGTTGTTCTGTTTTCATTTGTGAGACAAGGTCTTCCATTATGCCAGCTAGTCTTGGTCAAGCTCCAGATCCTGTTTCACTTATCTCCATGACCCAAGTGCTGGGTTGACAGCTGCAAACTATCACATCTAGATAAGGCTTTAAATCCTTTCCTTTTTTTTTTTGATAGCATTGGAAAATATCATAATTTACCTTAGATAATAGTAATCATATTTTTATCAGCTAGTAAATATATATTTGGTTTTGTTTACATTTTCACATCTCCTAAGGTAAAATGTGTCTTTCTATTGCTAGCATCTGTCATGTAACAGTTTCCTCCAAGACTAAAGCATTCCTTTATTCCATCATTCCACGTAAGCAGTAAGACAAACAACTCAAAATACCTTTAGGAAGTCCCTAAACTGACTGGATTCACTAGGCCTCCTCCCTACCAGAGTAAACATGCCAGGATGCTGAGGCTGTAAGACAAACACAATTGCAATGAAGACTCTGGGACCAGATGAACTGCCTGGAACTGGTTTGGAACCACTGAGTCACTTGGAAAGAAAACTCTCCCATCTGTTGAATTGAATACAGACTTTGTATTTGTTGCATGTGCCCAGATTTTGTGAGCTTTCACTGGTGTTGTAGTGGGCCTTGACAATGCAGCTGTCTTTAAGAAATTTCTACTCCTGTAAGTAACTCCTTACCCATACTCCTATAAGTAACTCCAAAAAACTCATTGGTCTACCAAGTTGAGCTTTGGTGGTCCCTGTATTTTGGTTTACTGTGGGTTCCTCTCCAGAGTGAGGAGTAGACATGTCTGTGTAGCATCTCCCCAGAAAATGTTTTGTCATACAGCCATATCCTACAATAATCAGTGGCATTGCCCTGGCAAAGACATAAAACACCAGTTCTTTGTTCAATTGCAACTTTAAAGAGTGATGACTCAGGATGTGTAGACCATATCTCAGTATGTTTGGCTTTTCATGCAATCATTAATCACTTACATAGTTAACCAATAAGTAGTTTGACAGGATGTGTTATCATATGGTCCTTTGGTTAAAGAAGAGGCAGGATGGCCTTCTAAGAAATCATCAGTGAGCAAAACAGACATGAACATACATGAAAAGGTGGAACAAGCAGCTTGAATTAAGGCAGTAAGACTATGGTAAAATGAATATAACATATGTAAAACAGATAAGAAAACAGAACTAATAGAGGCTGAGGTTAGCAAAGGCTGAAAATGATATAAGGGTATTTGAGGAAAGACAGTTTTGTCATAGGTTTATAAAGTACACAGGAGTTTACATAAGAGTCCTGATATGGTTATATGGATGTATAAACAATTGCCATGTGATTGATAGGTGAGAAGCACATAATTTATGTAGATTAAACAAAGAGTAAGAATACAACAAAGACAGCAAGAAAGAAATGGGGCAGGGGAATATCCAGAGTTTACCACATGTGCCGGTTAGATTTACCTTGGATTGCATCATATTTAAATACATTTTCAGAGGTGATATTTTATAGCATCTAATTTAAATAAAAGATTTGTTTTTATTTATGTGTATGTTTGTGGATGTCTCTATGTGCATATGGGTAAAATGGATATGGTCATGGAGCCCAAAAGGTGGCATCTGTTCCTTGTTGCTAGAATTACAGGCAGTTGTAATCCATCAGAAATGGTTGTGGGGAATAGAACCCTCATCCTCTGCAAGAGTAGGGAGTGGGACTTAACCATTGATTGATCTCTGCAACCCCTCTTTTGTTTTGATTCAGTAAACATGGAACAATAATTACATGAAAAATATATTTTAATGCTTTGGAAATTGGTGAGGAACTTGCACTACATATAACTTATTTTACACACAGAGTTTTACATAAGGCTCTGAGAAATTGAAATTTTTTAAGACTCTAATGTGTTCTGCCATCTCCAAGAATTATTTTCTTTCCTACAGTATGATGACAAGACATGATGCTTTATTCAACTTTGTCTTCCAACTTCCAGAAAGCCAAAGCTAAATACAGAATTTGATCCCATTCCTGACCCTAGATTTTTGGTAAATTATTTCTGTCCCATTTGCTAACTTGTCCCCAAACTCCTTGCATTTATCTTTTATTATATTATATGTGTTTAAAACTAATTTGAAAAGATGGATCAAAACCACAACCATCATGATATATTTTAGAATTCACTTAATTTTCTTTTGAAATAAGGTTTTAGTCCTCAGTTAGTTGTTAATATTAATGCCTAGAAATAAAAATGACATTACTGGTCTTCCTTTGTGTGATCTGTGTGACAGGAGCTCTTAATTCAAACTATTTTAAGTGTTGAGCTCAAATCATTAATGATTCAGGTGCACTAATCAAATAATAAACTTCAAATCCACACTGATTTCAATCTTTATTCAGGACACCAGGGAAAATAATCAGTGTTTGCTGAAGGAATGAAGGAAATTGGAGAGGAAATAAGCATTATTTGTAAAATCCCCTTAGAATATATTTCATAAGGAGGAAAGTTTGACAGCTCTTTTAAAGATAATTGACAACCCTTCTTAAAAGAACTGTTTTTCTTATTATTTGTTACAACCATGAAACAATACATTTCAAGTTTTAATATGAAAATAGTATGTTTTTCATTGCTTTAAGAATGTTATTTAAGTTTACCTTTGTGATTGACATGATTTAGAAGTTGTGTGTATGTGTTTCTTTTGCTTTCTTTTTTAAATTCTGTTTTGTTTTATTGTTTTTTTTTTGTTTGCCTTCTAAAGAGAGAAAGGAAGTATGTGAAGTTGGGCAGATGAGGAAGTGGGAAGGAACTAAGGAGTTAGAGGAGGAGAATCATTTATCAGAATATATTGTATGAAATTATTTTTCAATATAAAATTAAAAATATATTTTGAAGTTCCTTAGTTTCCTATTTCTCTCTTACTTATTCTCAAGTGGCATAAGTCAATGTGCAATAGCAGTGCCAGTGACTTTACAGCACTGATAGGAACAGGTCACAGATAATAACCAGTGAAAATCACAATTACGATTTTAAGTGATTTTTATTTATATCAAATGTAGAGTTATATACTCGTCATTCAAAATTTCTCTTCCAGGTAGAAGAAGTGAAACTCATGGAACACATAAAGCTCCATAAACTCAAGAAAATTATAGGCTTCAAAACTGCCACTTCATTAAAAGCAATAAGCAATTGATGGGGATAGGCGACAGTTACAGGCAGAGATGCAGATTTGTAAGTCATCATCCATTCTGAGGTGGGTTTTCGGAGATGCAACTGTTTTTGAATTATCCATTTTCTCATAAGAAATACTTCACCCACCTTTATTCATGATCCTGTTACTAACTACTCCCCTTTTCATAAAAAAAGCCATATCACTGGTTGAGAAACCTAGAGCTTGTCATTGGTATCCTACCTAGTGTCACTAGATGTTCCTGTCTTCCAGGAAAAGTTTTGTAACATAGACACTTTGTAAAAATGTTATATGCATTTTTATATTAAGTTCTCACATCTTATTCTTAGGCTTAGAACACCAATCAGTTCAATGTAACATAGTGCTAAAATGTACAGTTTTAATAATAATGTTATATTGACCTAGAGTCCATCAAGATGCCTTTTTCTTTACTTTGTAAATGTAATTACTATCCATGATTTGTCTATTTCATTCTTTTAATATTTACAAAGTTCATAATTTCCAGTGGCTTCCATCCTTTGATTAGCCTTTGTTTTTATTCCTCATTTATTTCAAAAGCCAATTCTACTTTACAGGATTTTTTGGAGTCAAGAGACAGCTATGGGCCTATAACAACTTACTAGAGATACACCATTTTAGTGCCTTCACAGTATAACAAGAATGTAAGAAAAGCAGAGAAGAACTTAGCAGTGACAACAGTTGTCCTTATCTAATGAGAGTGAGATCCAATACTATGTAATTAGATAGTATGTAGTACCATGGCAGACATGGCAGGCATACCAAAAATTACACACAGAATAATGGAGATGGACTGATTACTTTACTCCAAACCAAATATGGAGAAATGAAAGTGCTAATTCCATCTACAGCTTATCTACCAGTCAAACACCATGCCCCCTCCAATTGTAGCCATAGTTGATCTAAGAGGATAATGATAAAAGGTGACAGAATTTACTTGGAGGTAAGAAACGTTGTTAGATAAAAGGAGAATTAACATTGAAAGATGCTACCTTTTAAAGACATATTTATTTAGAGTTTATGAAATAGATGTGTTATGATGTGGCATGTATACATATTAGTGTCTGTATGATCTTGTGTGTTATGTGTGAATGCAGGTACACGTGGTCTGCATGGGAAGGCCAAAAGTGGATGCTGGGTGTGTTCAATATTTTTTCACATTTACTGAGACAGTATGCTGAAGTTCATTGGTTTGGCCAAGCTTGCTGTCCAGTGAGTCTAGCAATCTTCTAGTTTCATTTTCACATATTGAGTTTAAAAATGATATTTTCACACCCAGAGTTTTACATGGTACCAGGTCTGGACTATGGTCCTTAAACTGTGTGGAAGTAACTTTATCTGCTGTGTCATATTTCCAGTTCCAAAAGATGACCAGCTCTTAAGAAGATGTGACAACTCTCTCTCTCTCTCTCTCTCTCTCTCTCTCTCTCTCTCTCTCTCTCTCTCTCTCACACACACACACACACACACCCACACACACACACACACACACGCACATACACAAACACCTATCTACCTGCAAATGCTCAAAAGGAAAACTAATGAAGGGAATGGAGAAACTGAGAATGTAAAATTAGTTGGATATTTTAATCTACTGCTCTCAAAAGAAATCAATGTAGAAAGTATGTAGAAAATAGGTAGGAAAGATATAGAAGACTTAAACAACACAACTCACCACCTTCATTTAATACAATTATGGAATATTTTAATTTGCCAATAGTCAAATATATATGCTTTCAAGTACACTAGAGAATCTTCAATATTAAACATTATGTTAAATGTCTTACTATAGAAAAAACCTAGAAACAATACCAATATAGAGTGGTATGCAACTCTGGTGTCTGAAGATTATATTCCCAATCATAGCATCCTACAAAATGATTTACTCTATGTACTGGCAGAAAATATTCAGACTATATCAGGAACCTCTAAGCAACATCTTGCGAATCACTCCAGATGTCATTGGGATGGTTTGATAGGACTCATATAAACTTGTATCAGGACAATTATAGCATCTGAAGAAAGAAAAGTTCAAAATGAATGAAAAGATATCAACTAACTAAAAACCCATGAATTCATTGTGCCATAAAAAGAAAGTTCACTGTAACTCATTGCCATTTGTATATAAAGTGTTTTCCCAGAGGTTCACATATTGCAGACTCAGTTGTTAATGCAATGAAGTTTACAGGAGGGGAAAGAGAAGTACCTGGACTGTGATAGTCCTTCATTCTCAATGGACTCCACTGATTGGCTCACAATTATTCAGACTTTGGCAGATGGTAGGACCTTCCAGATGAGATTACTAGAAATAGGTCACTGGGGCACATCTCAGGGCCCCTGTCTTGTATCAGCTTCTGATATTGTGTTTTGTTTGTCTGTCATGATGTGAGCCTCCTTTTCCCAACACATGGTGACATGATGTTCTACCTTGCCACCAGCTCAGCAGTATCAAAATCTATTGACCTTTGACAGAAAATATCAAAAGTGTGATAAAAATATATCTGCTTTCCTTAAGTTGCTTATTTCAGGGATTCTTCCATAGCCACAATCTAATACATTGTTATTGAATTGTACTTCCAAATGATAATTGCCATCATGATATGGGTCTTAGAAATAATAATTGATCATAACTGTAGCCATGACATGACCATTTGACCACAACTTATGAAAAGAGCATAATCATATCAGCAAACTCACTGATAAATAGTAGCATTGTGCTAGAGAGCAAATTGATACCCTAGAGTTCCTGAAATAATCTGCTGAAGCACACAAAGTAATATATGTAGGATTATCACAAAAATAACATATATCAAATCCAATCAGAATTTTAGACTATATCTGTGTGCTTACACAAAATAATAGGGAGAAAAATATCGTGTTAAAAAAACTACATGGAAGTAATCACTCAAACCCATGAGAGTGCATTTTTTTAATAATTTACATTTTTATTTATTAAATTTTATTATTCATATTACATCCTGATTTTTATCCCCTCATGTGTATCTTCCTGTTGTTGTTGTTTTAAAGATTAATATGTGTATATGGGTGTGACAGGCACCTGAATGTTGGTTCATCTTGAAACACTGAGAGGGCACTGGCCCTCCTGGAGCTGAATTGCCAGCTGTTGTGAGCCACTCAACTTGGGCAATGGGAATTAAAGTTATCCTCTGGAAGAAGAGTAAGTGCTTTTAACCACTGAGCCATCCCATGGGAATTCCTAAGGGACTAATGTTGGACTTACTTCAACAAAGAAGGAGAAACTGCAGTTTCTGGAGAAGATGTCTATTTATAACCCTAAAATATCTGTCTTCTGAAGCTGTAATTAAAAGTGTATGCCTGCCCCCATACTTGATTTTTCTTTGATTTTTAATCATGTGTGTATGTGTGTGTGTGTGTGTGTGTGTGTGTGTGTGTGTGTGTGTGTGTGTGTCTGTGTCTGTGTCTGTGTCTGTGTAAAGTGCTCATGGAAGTAGATGTCATATTCTTTACAACTGGAGCCAAAGATGGCTGTGAGCCCCACTCTCTGTGTGGTTATTGGGAATTAAATGTGTGCCCTGCATAGCAGTAGGCACTCTTAAGCACAAATCATCACTCCAACTCCAGAAATTCATTTTTAAAGGAGACCATGTTGAAGCAGTAGGTGGAGAAGCTCTGTCATCTCCATTGGCTTCTTGCCTCACTCTCCTTTAAGAGCAGAGCTGGCAGGGATCTGATTTCCCACTATAGTAGGATTATTCATCTTACATGGCAATGTCATTTGTTTGCCTAGAAATAAAAGGCTGTCAGCAGAGCACAGCAGGAGACACAGCATACTTGTGGGCAAAGCAAGACTAGCACAATGAGGGGTGTCTTGCTTCTGCTTGTGATTATATCACAGTTCCAGCTTATAAAAAATTGTCTGCTTTACATTTTTAGTTCTCAATAAATATGAAATACTGCATATTATATTTTCTCTTTATCCTCAAATGAAGAGTGTAGTGGATCATCATGAATACACATATATTAATGGACTGGTCCAAATCTTTTTTCTATTCCCAGCAGTAAATAGACAGACTCTCCTTGAATAAATTCTGGCTTTCAGAGCAAGTATAATTGCAACACAACTTCAACCATAAATCCTGGTAAATTGGAGTCACTTCTGTGATTGCACAGTCAACAGATGAGTTTTCCTTTTTAAATGAGATGAGTTTAACTGCATAAAAATAAAAATTGGAACTCAAGAGATGGCTCAGTGATTAAGAATACTTGCTTATTTTGTAGAGAACCCAACTTCGGTTTTTAGCAACAACATGGTGGTTCACATTCACATATAACTTCAGCCTCCAGGTATCTGGCACACTCTACCTATCTCAGGCACCATCAATACACTTTGTCTAATTCCAAAGAAGTGAGGAGAATGCCATCCACCCAAATAATCAAGACCAAATTAAATAAAGCAAGCAATTAAAGAAAGCAAGAGCTTTTATTCTTGTGCATGGGCTGCCTCCCTATAAGGCAGAGTTTAAAAAATTGTCACTGGATATGAGGAAGACAAGGTTTTTATATCTCAGAGTCTTTGAAAATGGAGGATTTGTTGGTCAAAATAGCATGGTTAGATGAGGAGAATAAAATCATAAGAAATTAGTTTTAATGACTTTATGAAACAAAGAAACAATTTCAAGATGGTATTAACAAAGTAATCATAGTAAAAAATAGCCATTGCAAGGTAGTCATAACAATCTTTTGAAACAAGAGTAGGTTTGTAAAATGGTCATAATAACTTTTTAAACAACAATATGCTTGCCACTTTCTAGAACAGGTAATAAAAAACAATTGTAGTTAAGGTTACAGGTAAGACATAGCTCAACCGTTGAGAAATAGAGATTTGATCAAAAACAGCTTGGTTTGTTTTTAGTATAAAATGGCTTTTTAGCCTAAGATGGAGGCAGACTGGTTCATCAGGTGTACAGACATCCATGCCAGAAAACTCATATGCATAAAATAAAAATAAATATATTTTTAAATTAAAAAAATCTCAGCAACAATATGTCCAGTAAAGTCAATAACAACACACACAAATGTCACAACTGATAGAATAGGATAAAATAATGCACGCTATATAGCAAATTTAATTTAATGATTGTGTGTCCTGAAAGTACAATCTCTTTTCTTGGAGCATTGTCTGATATAGAGCAGGGCCTGCATTTGTAAGTGACTAGTAGATATTTTACTTAATATGATTATGAAGAAATCAAGATGTAATCAGTAGTTCCTCCAGTATTAAGTAGCCAAGCCTCAACTTCATCATTTTCTGATACAAAATTGAGGAATTGTTCTAATTTCAATTACAGTGACCTCTTAGATGAATTTAGGGACCATTTTCTGTCTAGTTATTGTTTACAAACTTACCTTAATGTAGTGAGTCTTCAAACTAAAGGGGACAACAGATAACAGCTTATGTTTGTGTGGGCAAATGGTATTGAATTATTCTCACACTGTATTGATTAAGATTTAGGATCCTAGAGAAGCTTGTTTTTATTGTCCTTGTACAGATACAACTTCTAATAATAAGCTGATAATTGTTCTTCTTGCTTATTTTGTTTGTCTATCTGTATTGGAAAATGAACCAGTTCATCAGGGATAAATATGCGTGGTCACCAACAAATTCTTTTGTTAAGTAGATCTCAGTTTATTACTTCTACCATAACAATGAAAGGTAAAACACGTTCCTAACAAAATCAGAGGTATTTCAAAGATGGATATAGTCAAAACTCCTCACAGAATCATGAGATGTGCTTCAAATAGCTTATCATCTTTCCAGGAAGAAAACTTATTATGGGTGAGCAAATTTTATGTTATAAGAATTTTGAGTTGATAGCCACTGTGTGAGTGTTAAAGTGAATCTCAATAAATAAACCATTATTTGATCTGAAAGTTGTTGGCTAGGTGAGAAATACATTGTCTGGAAAGGTGAGCTGTTTGCCCAGATGAGCAAACTATTTTTTTTTAGACAAGTTGGTTGCCAAAATTTTCTGAGACAGTTATACTATTTATTGATCAATGTACTTTCATTCATGCAGGCATTTTTCTGAAAATATTGTTATGCTGTGGGTGGCAAAATACTGACAGCTCTCTGTCTTAATTCCTAAGCTGAGTGTGTGGGTCTCGACTCAATTCCTACCCTCCTAGGATCACTCTTAACCTCAACTGTGGAAATGATAAGGCATTGTGGCTATGTCCACTTTCCCAGTGAGGCTGTAGCTCATAAAATTAGCAATGTATTTTCCTGTTCTGTAAAGTAATTTTGTTGGAATTGAGTCAGTAGTGGTATGATGAAATTTGCCTCTAAAGATCACTGTTAAAAACAATATACCTATAGACACAAAAATTATGATGTTATTACACACCTTTAATTAGTGTCAAAATTAGGAAAAGGGCACAAAATCCATTCTAGAGCTGAAGAGTGTACATTTAGAAACAACACATATATGTGCATATACACTATATATAGTATATACATATGTGTATACGAGCCACAACCATTTGGCTCATGTTCATTCAGCAGGCTGGTGAACAAATGGAACGGAAGTATGATTAGTGTAAAAGTCTGATGGCCTGGATAGCAGGGCAGTTCTGGTTATAGTTTCTTCAGGTCCAAAGGTTAACTGACTTGGCATTAAGAATAAGCATATGTTGCAAACAAAAATAATTAAGCAAAACTATCTCCTTCACTTTTAGAGGGTCAACTTTTGTTCTACTGAAGACTTCAACTGATTAGATGAAATTCTTCCACATCGGGGAAAGCAGTCTGAGTTATGTCCACCAGATTTAGATGTTAATTTACTCAACCAAATACATCTTCACAGAAACACGCAGGTTATAAATCTATCAGATAATGATATCTTTGTATCTCAGAAAACTTGTTCCTTATATTTAACCACCATTATAATAAAAAATAAACTCTCCTATGCTCCTACATTTGCTAGACATTTTCATTATAGGTAAGATAGAAGAGGTTTATAATAATATGATTATAATGCTCTTCTAAGACAGCACATATTCCTGTCTATAAAGTTAATTTCCCATATACTGATTAGCTGACTTACATGAGGAACTGCAGGAATTCTTTCATGCCCTCTCATTTGTCTACTTTATGTTGAATTATAGACATTTCTAGGATGCATGATTTGATGGAATCTAGTCTAAAATAAAAATTTGTGTCTCCTTTACAAAATCTGAGTAAAATGAAGATAAGGATTATAAAGTATAAAGTTGTTTCTTTGAAAGTATTTGTGTGTGTGTGTGTGTGTGTGTGTGTGTGTGTGTGTGTGTGTGATAAAGATGGCTCAATGAGTAGAGACACTTTCCTTCAATCCTGATGAGTTAAAGTTGATCATCAGGACCTGTAGCATGGAAGAAGAGAATGAACTCTCCAAAGGTGTGATTTACAAAGGCTATGGTGTGTGTACTTGAGCGTGCATGGGCGCTTGTGTGAGCATGCATGTGTGCACACGCACACACACATATAAAGTATGCTCATAAAAAGTAATTAAAATAATTGTGTATTGGTTATTTTTCCCTTGTTGTAACCAAATACATAACAAGAATCTGAGGAAAATGGGATTATCTTAGCTTATAGTTTCAGTATGGTAAGTAATATGGTGAGGCAGATGATCACGTTGAGTGCCCAGACAGGAAGCAGGAACCAGATGGAAGTGAGGCTGTACTACTATCATCAAGGTCCACCCCCAGTAACATACTACCTCTAGAAAAGCTCCATACAATTAAGGTTTTATAGCCTTCCCAAATAACATGAACACATATTCCTATTAAGCATTCAAATTGGTGAGCCTATAGGGAATTTTTCACATTCAAATCTGAAAAATTTGCAGCACAATGAGAAAAAAACACATTAAGGTCTATTCAGACTGCTATTTTCAAAATATTCTATTGGAAGGTGAATTTACTTGAAGGAATAATATGAATTTAGGCTTAGTGGACATCCCAAATTACAAAGAATTAGTCATGAGGACAGACAGGAGTAAAGGGATGAAATATGTAGATGAGACCAGTCAGGTTTGAGTTTTGATGTTGAGTCTAAAATACGTAACTTTTATGTTTGTTGTTTTCACTTTTAAAACATTTGATAGAGGCTAAGGATATATCTCAGATGATAAGAACCTTTACTGTGTAAGCATGAAGCCCTGGGTTCAAATCATAACCCATTCCTGGTCACATGGGCTATGACACCAATACTGTAGAGGGTAGAGACAGGATCTTTGGGTCTTGGTGGCTGCCCACCTATTCCTGTGTTCAGTGAGAGAACTTGTCTCAGAGACTTAAGGCATAAAGTGATAGCGTAGGACATCTGATGTTCATCTCTAGCTTCGGTCCATATATGCAAAGGTACACACCTTCATTCATACATGCACACAAACCACACATATTAAAAATAAATAAATGCACACATACATATGAAAAAAGGAAGAAAAAGAAAACTTCTTTTTACATGTTTTGGCTAAGAACTCCCAAAAAGTAATTTTGGAAGCTATGTTTATTTTCATGTGCCTCTGTACACAAAATAAGTTCACTCAATTACTGCTTTTCATTCTAAGGTACCTCTAATAAGAAGTAACTTGGTAAAATCCAAAATTGTTGCAAATGTAAAAGGTATTTTGAATTATCTTTGGTACTATTCTATTTTTATGTGTACTTGACATAAACTAAAGTTATTTGGGAAGAAGAAACCTGCATTGACCAAAAAAAAAAAAAATGCCCTCACCAGATTAGTGTGTGGGTAACCCTGTGGTTCATTTTAATGATTCATGTGGATACGTGTATTTCCCTGGCAGCGATTCCATCTCTGGGATAGTGGTCCTTGATTCTATTAGACAGCAGACAGAGCATGCCTTGGTAAGAAAACCAAAAAGCAGCTCTTCTACATGGTACCTGCATTAAGTCCTGCTTCTAGATTCATACTCTATTTGATGTCTTGACTTCCCTTAGTAATAGATTGTTATATGAAAAATGTAAGCTGAACTACACCTTTACCTCCCATGTAACTTTTGATAATGATATTTTATAATGACAATAAAATCCTTAACTAAGATAGATACAATAATGTCATTCAGAATAATAAACACTACAGATTTATTTGTTGAGCAAAACTATGTAAGGCACAAAGATCTTACTTAGATTCAGTACCAACTTACATAGAGATAAAATCCACCTGTCAGCACTTCATAAGGAGCCCATATGTAGCTAAAGGAAATGGCTCCTGCACTTGGTATATTGACTACCAACTTAGGTGGTATTCTTGGGACCAACTGACATGTGGACACTCTTTTGTTGATGGCCTGTTTTAGGAGATTCGTGTTTTAGAGCTACAAGTCATGTTTAAGAAAAGTTCTCACAGATGTTGGTAGATTCCTGAGGCAATGTTTAGTCTACTGGGCCCAAATGTGGTGAGCTCTGGCCTTCTGATTTTTGGCATCTGCTAGAAAGAGGCACTTACCATTTGTTTTCTTCCTTTTAAGATTCTCCCCACACAATCAACACAAAAGATAACAATACCAAGTAGGAGCCATGCACATACTATCAAAAAACAAACTTCTAGCAAGGAAGCACATGGTAAAAATTGTGATGATAAAGGATTTCTAAAAAATATTCTTTATTTTCAAGAGATAAAATGTACGTTGAAATTGGTGATGGAAAAAAGAGAGAAAGAAGTAAGAGCTTAGACTCAACATAACAAGTAGACCCAACATAATGAGACCCTAAGAGAAATGTACTTGTGGTCTGAGTTGCAAAGATGGTACAGTTGGTGGTGGTGCCTCAGATGGATCTTAGTGACATAGCCATGTGCGTTGGAAAACTCTGCTATTAAGGTTTCAGTCCATTGTGTCTGGATATTTCTCTGAACTCAGCAAAAATGGAGGGCTCCCTTTCTCAGTGGGGCTTCCTCTTCTCTTCCTGACCATATCTAGAGAACATTTCTAGGCACAGATGCCTGACCTTTCTTGGAGGATGACCCTGCATGTAGCCTCTTGCAAGTGCTGTGTAATACAGCACAAGAGTCCTGCTCCTTTCCCCTGACTGTATGATAATTAGGTACTATGTTATGACCATAGTACTTTCCTACCCATATAATATTTAAGTGCTGCATTATGACAAATCAGTCTTTTCTGCCCATACCCCTCTGAAACAATAAAATGAGCTGTGTCTCTGAAGTTGACTCCCAGAAGTCTTATCCTTCAAACTCTGTACCATCCTAACTCCATTCATCACTTCTGTTCTCTTTATCCTCTTGGGTCAGTGGCCAATGACAACCAGGGGAAGAGAAGACCACGTATGTGTGTCAGCTGCTGAATTCCATATGACTACTGAAAAATTCCAATCAAACAATGCTAATTACAGTTATTTATTATTTTATTTGTATCTATTTTGGAGTCCCTGTGAGTAGAGGTGTGCAGGTGTGCTTATGTCTATAATTTGTATGTTGTTCCTAAGAAGATGGCTACCTTGTACTTGCTTTGTGTATTTTGAGATAGTTTTCTTAATGTCCTGGAGTTCATACAACAGGATAAGGTGAATGAGCATGGAGCCATAGAGACCTGCCTATCTCTTTCTCCCAAGTTATAGATTACCATACCTTATTCTTATTTGCTGTCCTAGTTAGATTTAACTGTCAATTTGATATAGCCTAAAATCACCTGAGAATTAAACCCCAACTGAAGGATTGCCCGGATAAGACTTTCCTATGGGCATACCTGTGGGAGATTGATATAGAAGTGCCCAACATGTCAACAGCATTATTTTCAGGGCAGATAAGCCTGTAATGCATAAAGAAGCTAGCTAAGAATGAATATGCAAGTAAGCCAGTAAATAGTGCTCCACAATGGTTTTCTTCAAGGTCCTGTCCTTACTTCTCTCAGTGATGTACTACGACATGGACTTGTAAATCAAATAAACCCTTCTAGCCTCTAAAATGTTTTTTATTCTGAATAATTTTTTTTACAGCAACAGAAAGGTTACTAGAGCATGTATGTTTGGGGATTGAACTCCAGTTCTTATGATTGCAGGGTAAGCACTAACTAGAACTGGGCTATCATATGAGCCCAGTGAATTTTACCAGTCACAGTACAATCAAGGGAAAAATCTTATACAGAATCTCAGCAGGTGTTCAAAAAGTACTTGGAAAACAGTAATGACTGCATGACTTTTTGGTTTGTGTTCAGAAAATTGTAGGGAAATCCCAGAAATCATAATGAATTGAGATTGGACAGTTTGTGGCATAGGTTATGTTTTGTTTTGTTTTTGACAAAATGAGAAGAGGGAATTAAGCCAAGACATGCTTAATACTTTTTGTGTACTGAGTATTCTTTTTCTCCAGCTAAGGAATCATGAATATGATAGAAGAGAATTTCCTCAGGTGAGCAAACCTTCAGCAAGACAAATTGGTTTTCAGAAAATTATTGAAGCAAAAAGCAAAGCTAATTTTTTTATGGCTAAAGTAATCTACCCAAGCAGGAGTTTGAGTATAGGACAAAGTCATATGTCCAATATCTATAAAATTGGAAAGGTCTTTGTGGAGAAGCCAACGATGTGAGCAATAACATACAGTTTATTAGAAGGCGATCCCTCATAATTAATATTCAGTACAATTAATATCATTTCTGATTTCTTTGCATCACTGAAGAAGCACCTTAAATACATTATTTTTTAAGAGTTTATAAATGCTAGCTTTATGATTTTTTAAAAAATAAGTGTAAGGAATAGGAATAAAAAACTACTAGGACAAATTGCTTCAAGAGAGGAATTATAAATGCTTAAAATATATTGGTCAAAATTCAAACTAGAGGCTGGGTATCATGGCACATGCTTAAATCCCAGCACTTGAGAGGCAGAGGCAGGCACATCGCTGTGAGTTCAAGACCAGCCTGGTCTACAAAGCAAGTCCAGAATAGCCAGACTGTTACACAGAGAAACACTGTCTAGAAAAATCTAAAAGAAAAAAAATATTCAAACTAAAATGCACCAAGAAACTAGTCTCTCTTCGATTTCTTTGGGTCTAGAGTGCTAGAGAAAATAAGTCAATAGTAGTATTCTAGCTACAATTCTGCCCTGTTCCTCTGTAATCTCCAGCGCTCTAGCATCTAACCCAGTAAGATGTTCCTGTTTGCCTGAAAGCCAAGTTTCTTTGGTTATTAAGCAGTGTAATACTAAATTCTTACAGATTCTGTTGGTGATTCTTGCTAATGAGTATTTTGCTTTCAATGTTGATGTTCAACCTAGTGAACTCTGAAGCCCCTCAAGAGCCATCAGATTGTACCTTCTTGTCAGTAGTACCATCTAGTTTTACTGGTGAAGTTCAAAGGTCTTTTCCATTTCTGTTTCTGTGTTTATCTTAGTCTCCTGGTGTCCAAGCAATATTTGTTAGTGAATAGTAGTTACCACAGCCTTTGTTTTTCTTGTATATTTCAAATGTTCCTATGACAACTATTGCTGTATAATAAGTTTCTTTTTTTCTTGAGGAGTACAGCCTTAGTGAGACATACTTATTGCTTTTTTGTCACTGTTTCACAAAATTTTTTCCAAAAATTATTTCTGGCTTCTCAAAATCACACTTGGCAGTGTCCCTTAGCCCAGTTTTCTCATATACCCAATGATATGCCTGAATTTCAATGAACAAACCATAAAGCTGGCATTGAGTTGCCCATTTAAAATTAGAAGAGGTATATCTGAGTGGGGTTCAAGAGGGAGGTCCTATTATGAGAGTTCAGGAGGTGGAACGTTAGAAGGGAATGCAGAGCTTGGTATCATTTATGACTGCTGGCAAGATGAAAGGATGAGATACAAGCAATCAGAATCATTCTTCCCTCAGAGACCAAGGTCTATAAATAAACACATAATTATTTCAGAAAACAAATATATGGAATTTCTGTATATTAAATTTTCCTATGATGACATCTAAAAGAACTGGATTTTGCTTGTCAGATTTTCATGTGTGTGTGTGTGTGTGTGTGTGTGTGTGTGTGTGTGTGTGTTTGTGTCCAAGTTCTCTTCCACTTACAAATTTTATTTATTTATTTATTTATTTATTTATTTATTTTCCACTTACAAATTTTAAATCCTAGAAAAGAAAGAAAACTCCTATATTAGAATTGGATAAAAACAGACTCTTGATTCATAAGGAGAAAATCTCTATTTCAAGAAACCAGTTGTCTGGTCTGGTATTTCATTTGGAAGGTAATATAATGTGCTTGATTCATAAAGAAGGTATTTGCTAAGAATTAAGAGGTATGTTACATTTCAAAGACTTTAGCTTCAAAGACAAAAAGCACCTTTGTTTTATGTTTGTGGTACAGGAAGTGGAAAACTGAGTAAGGAGATAAGCTGTTCTCTAAGGGTGTCAAGGCATTCAGAGTCAGGAGCATTTGAGGTCAAGGTAGTACAGAATCCAATAAGATACATTTTACAGAAATGAGGCCCATATGCTTTGCAGAGTAAAAACAAAAGTCAAGATGGTGCTGTTTCTAACACTTCTGAGACAAAATACACTTTATAGTTTCTGTAAAAGATAGTGCTAGGACCTGAAACACAAATAACTTAGGAACTTGCTCCAGAAAATACATTTCCTTACTAGGTAAAGAAGACTGATCCATATCTATGTGCTGCATCTAAGATATATATTCTTGTGATAAAAGTAGAGTAGCAATTGACATGACCATGATTTGCTCAATTAACAATTAACTTGTAAGATCCAAGATGGTGGCGAGCAGTGTGGACCATGTTTGGAAGCTCCAGTGAACAGTTCAGGGAATTGCACAGATTTCTGAACCAGAAACACCAAGTTCCCCACACCATGGCAGCAGAAGTGCTCCACGATTTGGAGGGACCAGGGTGCGGAGGACCTGCTTGCCCCTGCACACGGGAGGAGCGTGGATTTTCTTGGATCAGAGCAGCAGTGGCAGAGACAGCAGTGTCACCAGCGGCACCAGCAGCACCAGCAGCACCAGCGGCACCAGTGGCACCAGCCGCACCAGCGGCAGTGGCTTAGGTTTGCAGCTCAGAGCCTTCCAGTGGAGGAGATTGGTGTGGTGGACAGTGGGAGTTGCTGCGTGAGAGGGGAGTCTGGACAGGATTTGGGTCACGTGGTGCCTTGAGACCCAAACTGGACTCTGCAGACAGTTCAGCCCCAGAGTCCTAGGTTTGCTCAGTGAGCTGTGCTGTGGAGACACTGGCTCAGCTCAGCAAGCAATTCTGCCCGAGGCACTACCTCAGGGCAGGCACACCTCCCCTGCTGTGACACAGGCTAAGCCAAGTACTCACTTCCACTCTAGGCACCAGCTCAGCGCAGCCACAGTTTTCCTGCTGTGATGCAGGCTGGGTGGAGTGCTCACATCCACCGTAGGCACCAGCTCAGCACAGCTGAAGTTTTCCTGCTGTGATGCAAGCTGGGCGGAGCAATCAGTTCCACCCTAGGCACATGCTCAGCACAGTCGCAGTTCTTCTGTTGCGACGCAGGCTGGGTGGAGCGCTCACTTCCACCCTAGGCACCAAGTCAGCACAGCTGAAGTTCTCCTGCCATGACACAGGCTGGGCAGAGAGCTCAATTCCACCCTAGGCACTAACTCAGTGCAGCTGCAGTTCTCCTGTAGTGAAACAGGCTGGGCAGAGTGCTCAGTTCCACCAGAGGTGCCAGCTCAGCGCAGCCACAATTCTCCTGCTGTGGCAGATGGTTAAGGCCCTGAAAATCTAGCTGAGCTTGATGTGTGGTATCGGCCCAGTATCCCTGGCTGGACTTGGCAGGGGACTGAAAAGGCTGTGGATACCTGGGCCTGATCCAACCCTCATTCAGAGACCCAGAACGATTGCAGGACCCACAGCAAAGGGGAGCTGAGGATCACTGGCTGTGAGAGCCCAAAACGCCAGGGCTAACCTCCTGCCACCAACACCAGTGAAGTATCAGGGCTTACAGCCTATGGAAATCATGAGAAAACAAGTGAATCTATCATCAGACTCCCTCCACCCAACTCTGGAAGTTACCCAACAAAAACAGAGATGGCAAGATGTCTAAAGGACAGCGTAAAAGCAAATGCAAAAAAATGCCAAAACAACATGGTGTCTCCAGTTTCCAGCTATCCCAAAGAAAACAACCCAGAGAACTCAAATACAATGGAAACACAAGAAAATGACCTCAAATCCTTGGTAATGAGGATGATAATGGAGGAAACAAATAAAATTCGAAATCAGATGCAAGAAGACACAGCCAAGCAGGTGGGAGACATAAAAGAAGCACATAGAGAGGAACTGGAAAATTTTCAGGAAAATGTAAACAACCAGATGAAATAAATAAATAAAACGATTCAAGATCTGAAGACCTATAAGGCGACAATGGAAGAAGCTCAGGAATACACAAAAAATCAGATGAAAGAAATCAAAAAATCTGTTCAAGATATGAAGATGAAAATAGATTCAATGATAAATACACAGACAGAAGAAAAACGAGAACGTGAGACCTCAGAGAAGAAGGCAAATGACACAATGTTGAGCTTTTCTAACAGAATCCAAGAGATGGAAGAATGAATCTCAGGTATAGAAGCTACAATCACAGATCTTGAAGCAACCATTAAGGAAAATACCAAATATGGAAAACTCCTGACAGAAAACATCCAATAAATTAAGGACACCATGAAAAGAAGAAATCTGAGGATATGAGGCATTGAAGAAAGAGAAGATATCAGACTCCAAGGCCCAGTAACTATTCTCAACAAAATCATAGAAGAAAATTTCCCCAATCTAAAGAAAGAAATGCCTACAAACATACAAGAGGCATACAGAACACCAAATAGAATTGACCAGAAAAGAAAAACTGCCTGTCACTTAATAATCAAAACACAAAACATACAGAACAAAGAAAAAATATTAAAAGCTGCAAGAGAAAAGGCCAAATAACATTTAGTGGCAAACCTATCAGAATTACACCTGACTTCTCAGAAGAGACCATCACAGCCAGAAGGGCCTGGACAGAGATCCTGCAAAACCTAAGAGACCACAGATGCCAGGTCAGATTACTTTACGCAGCAAAACTATCAATAACCATTGATGGAAAAAACAAAATATTCCATGACAAAACCAAATTCAAACAGTCTCTATCCACAAATCCAGCTTTACAGAAGGTACTAGAAGGAAAACTCCATCCAAAAGGGTCAAGCTACAACCAGAACTACTCTGGAAATAGATAACTGTACCATGGCAAAAACACAACTACACAAACGCTCGACTGGAACCAACATCAAAATTAAGACTCTTAACAGTAACTTCTCATTAATATCTCTCAACATCAATGGTCTCAATTCTCCAATAAAAAGACACAGACTAACTGAATGGGTGCATAAACAGGATCCAACATTCTTCTGCATTCAAGAAACACATCTCACCCATAATGATAGGCATTACCTCAGGATAAAAGGTTGGAAAAAATATTCTAAGCAAATGGTCACAAGAAGCAAGTAGGCATAGCCATTTTAATATCGAACAAAATAGACTTTCAACCAAAATTAATCAAAAGGGATGAGGACAGACACTTCATACTCATCAAAGGTAAAGTCAACCAAGATGACATCACAATTCTGAACATCTATGCTCCCAATACAGAGCACCCACATTTGTAAAAGATCTGCTAAAAAGGCTTAAACCACACATCGATCCCCACACAATAATAGTGGGAGACTTCAACACCCCATTCTCACTGAAGGACAAGTCATTGAAACAGAAACTAAGCCGAGAAATAACATCATTAACCAATGCCATGGGTCAAATGGATATAACAGATATCTATAAAACCTTTCACCCAAACAAGAAAGACTATACATTCTTCTCTGCACCCCATGGAACCGTCTCCAAAATTGATCACATCGTAGTTCACAAAGAAAGCCTCAACAGATACAAGAGGATTGAAATAATACCTTGTATCCTATCAGATCATCATGGACTTAAGCTGCAATTCAACAACAATAGAAATAACAAAAAGCCTACATGTATGTGGAAACTAAACAACTCTCTGCTAAATGACACCTGGGTCAGGGAAGAAAGAAAGAAAGAAATCAAGGAGTTTCTGAAATTCAATGAAAATGAAGGAACAACATACCCATATTTGTGGGATACATTGAAAGCAGTGCTAAGAGGAAATTTCATAGCACTAAGTGCCTTTAAAAAGAAATTGGAAGCACCACACATAAGCACCTTAATGACACAACTTGAAGCCCTAGAAAAAAAAAGAAGCAGAAACACCCAAAAGGAATAGACGTCTGGAAATAATCAAACTCAGGGGTGAAATTAACAAATTAGAAACTAAGAAAACAGTCCAAAGAATCAACAAAACCAAGATCTGGTTCTTTGACAAAATCAACAAGATAGACAGACCATTAGCCAATCTAACTAAAAGGCAGAGAGACAGTATTGAAATCAACAAAATCAGAAATGAAAATGGAGACATAACAACAGACACTGGAGAAATACAAAGAATCATAAGATTCTACTTTGAAGGCATATATGCCACAAAAATTGAAAATCTAAGGGAAATAGATGATTTTTCTTGATCAATTTCACTTGTCAAAGTAGAGTGAAGAACAGATAAACAAGCTAAATAGTCCCATTTCCCCTACAGAAATTAAAGCAATCATTGATAGTCTCCCAACCAAAAAAAAAAAAAAAAAAAGCCCAGGGCCAGATGGTTTCAGTGCAGAATTCTACCAGCCCTTCAAGGGCGAGCTAATACCGACACTCTTCAAGCTACTCCTAAAGATAGAAAAGGATAGAACATTACCAAATTCATTCTATGAGGCCATAGTCTCATTGATACCTAAACCTCACAAAGACTCAACAAAGAAAGAGAATTTCAGACCAATTTCTCTTATGAACATCGATGCAAAAATACTAAATAAAATACTTGCAAAACAAATACAAGAACACATCAAATATATCATTCATCATGACCAAGTAGGCTTCATTCCAGGCATGCAGGGATGGTTTAATATACAGAAATCCATCAAGGTAATCCACCATATAAACAAACTGAAAATAAAAAACCACATGATCATCTCTTTAG
The DNA here is from genome assembly GCF_964271855.1 of Acomys minous. NCBI lineage: Eukaryota > Metazoa > Chordata > Mammalia > Rodentia > Muridae > Acomys > Acomys minous. Next base: position 3,359,159 of record NC_140499.1, read on the forward strand.
ATGCAGAGAAAGCATTTGATAAAATCCAACACCCATTCATGTTTAAAGTTTTAAAGAGATCGGGGATACAAGGCACTTTCCTCAACATAATAAAGGCTATATACAGCAAGCCAATAGCCAAAATCAAAGTAAATGGTGAGATACTCAAGGAAATTCCTCTAAAATCAGGAACAAGGCAAGGCTGCCCACTCTCTCCATATCTCTTCAATATAGTACTCGAAGTTCTAGCCAGAGCAATAAGACAACAAAAGGAGATCAAGGGTATTCAAATGGGAAAGGAAGAAGTCAAATTATCCCTATTTGCAGATGATATAATAGTCTACATAAGTGACCCTCAAAATTCCACGAGAGAACTCCTACAGCTGATAAACACCTTCAGCAAATTGGCTGGACATAAAATTAACTCAAAAAAGTCTGTAGCCTTCCTATACACAAACGACAAGCTTGCAGAGGAAGAAATTAGGAAAACTACACCCTTCACATTAGCCACAAGCAATATAAAATACTTAGGAGTTACTCTAACTAAGCAAGTGCGGACTTGTTTGAAAAAAATTTCAAAACTCTGAAGAAAGAGATTGAAGATGACATGAGAAGATGGAATGACCTTCCTTGCTCATGGATCGGGAGAATTAACATAGTAAAAATGGCCATCCTACCAAAAGCAATCTACAGATTCAATGCAATCCCTATCAAAATACCTACACAATTTTTAAAAGACATTGAAAGTTCAAATCTGAACTTCATATGGAAAAACAAAAAAACCAGAATAGCTAAAACAATCTTGTACAAGAAAAGGTGCTCCAGCGGAGTCTCCATACTTGATCTCAAACTGTATGATAAAGCAATAGTAATTAAAACTGCATGGTACTGGTACAGCAACAAGCTGGTTGATCAGTGGAATTGAATCAAAGACCCAGATATGAATCCACACACATATGGTCACTTGATTTTCGATAAAAAAGCCAAATCCATTCGATGGAAAAAGGATAGCATCTTCAACAAATGGTGCTGGTCTAACTGGAGGTCTATGTGTAAAAAAATGCAACTGGACCCATATTTGTCACCTTGTACAAAACTCAAATCCAAATGGATTAAAGACCTCAACATAAAACCAGAGACACTAAGTCACTTAGAAGAAAAAGTGGGGAAGAGCCTGGAACATATTGGCACAGGAGACAACTTCCTGAACAGAACACCAACAGCCCAGACATTAATGTCAACAATTAATAAATGGGACCTCATGAAGCTGAGAAGCTTCTGTAAGGCAGGAGACACTGTCAAGAGAACAAAATGACAGCCTACAGACTGGGAAAAAATCTTCACCAACCCTACATCTGACAAAGGTCTAATATCCAAAATATATAAAGAACTCAAGAAATTAAACACCAACAAACCAAATAACCCAATTGAGAAATGGGGCTTGGAACTAAACAGAGAATTCTCAACAGAGGAATATCAAATGGCTGAGAAACACTTAAAGAAATGCTCAACCTCCTTAATCATCAGGGAAATGCAAATCAAAACAACTCTGAGATTCCATCTTATACCCATCACAATGGCTAAGATCAAAAATTCAAGTGACACCACATGCTGGCAATTTTGTGGCGAGAGAGAAACACTCCTTCATTGCTGGTGGGAATGCAAACTAGTACAGCCACTTTAGAAATGAGAAGTGTGGTTGTAAAGAATAATCTCACGTTGAGTTCTATATGACAGCACCTAGAATTAAATTTATTTTGCATTTATATACATAATTCTATAGCAGTGAATTAAAAATAAACTTGTGAGGCATTTAAGGCATTAAGTTGAAGAGTAGACTCAGTAATCTACTCTTTTTTCTATCTTCTATATATATTTCTATACTCCCACTACTCTTTTTTCAACCCATTTCTTGAAACTTAAGAATATAAGATAAAGTAAAAGAGAGATATCACTGGCCTAACCTTGTTTTCTCTCTAAATAAACCTATAATAACTCATAACCAACTACCATTGATATTAATCCTCTATAGCCCATGAAAGCAGCCAAAAACCTACTCAACCCCGCTTAAAGGAATTGTAGAAGCATGACAATCTGAGTTTGATACCAAGAAACTGGGAAAATAGCTAGTTTAGCTATTTTTAGCCTGCGCTTTTAATCCCAAGCCTGAGGAGGAAAAAACAGGAGAATCCCTGGGGCTCCCATGCCTGAAGGCTAGCCTACACGATAAGCACAAGATAGTGCGAGACTTAGTGTTCAAAAGCAACAAAAATGTCTTCTAAGTAATGATATCTGAGGTTGTTTGTGATCTCTACATGCATTCACACATGTGTGAACATATACCATGCTCCTGTACACCAACTCTGATACCCCTCACCAAGATTCTCTGCTTATTTACTCAAGTATAAAGGACATAAATATTGGGGAATGCTTATTTTATGAAGACCTTACAAATTTTGTCATCTTGCCTCTGTTAATTCTGTCTTAAGGGTTGCAAAGAAGGCATTTTGCTGAACTTGTATTTCCATAAGGTGCTGAAGCCTGGAATCTTTTACCATCTTAGCAATTTATTGATGAAATATCTCATGAACTGGTGAGAGACTCACTTACCAGGCTGCAAAGATTCCACTTGTAGGCACCTAGGGGTTTTCTTTTTCTTTTATTTTACTTAAGAACAATTGATTATACTTATGTTTTTCTTTTTTCTCTTCAAGCCCATTATTCTTATCTACTGCTAATTCAAACTGCTTAAAGCATATAAGTACATGGCAAAGAAAACAATGAGTCAGGAAACACTCCAGAAGCATGGGTATTTTAGAAGCAATTGGAGAAAATTTACCAAACCACACAGTTTGGATAGTTATTTTGGTCTGCAGCAGTATCAGTAGAAGTGTTAGTGAAGTCTCCTCAGTTTTTGTTGACCGCTGATATAGAAACTTCCATTGTCCAGTGAAGGAGCTTGTGGCAGAGGGCCTTTTTAGATCTCTGTTGTCCTCCTATCCCCTCTGATGAGAGATAATAGCTGATTCAACTTTCATAAAATAACACTTTTTAGAGAGAAGACAAAGTTACAGCTGTGGCCATTATATATCACTCACATGATTCTTCAAACATTCTGGGACTTATGGACTAAACTATAAAGAATGAATTAAGTAACAGCTACTGAGGTAGATAAATCAATATGATTTATGTACTTTTCTGCTTCATTTTTTTTCAGAAAAATTTAACACTATCATTATATTCAGAGATATTTCATGTATGTCATAGTTAAATCTTTATATGAGTAGTTACAGGTAAAATAATTTGTGCTTTCACTGGTCAATGTGTTAATGGTTTTGCACAAAGTTTTAAAATCATTTTAATTGTTGCCTAGTATCCATACTTGAAACTAAACATTTTCATGTACAAATTCTGAGGTTTATGCCTTTGTTTAAGAATCACAGACTGGGACTGCTGGGCAGATATTATCATGTGTCTTCAATTGCCCAGGTCAGGTAAGAAATAAATGTAGAAAGCCTTGGTTGTGTATGTAAACATCTCCAACTAACCTCTTCATCACTACTTCTTCTCTTTGATGTGACTTCAGGTTTGCAATTTGCATTATTATGTGACAATTTGCCTGCCTGAGTTGATTTCCATGAATGCCAGTCCATGAGGGAAACATCTAAATAGCTGATTGATTCAGTTGTATCAAGATTGTATGTGGCCTTGGATTTTTAATACATAGTTTTATGTAGCATTAAACTGTTTCATATAATCTACATCATATTTCTAAGATGTAGCTGGATTAGTGAGAATATTGACATTGGATGGTCATAAGACTACTACAACTAGATAGATAATTAGATTCAGACACAACCTTCCATGCTGTGTTTTTTTTAAACAAAACAAACAAATGATAAAACAAACAACGATACAATCAAAAATCAGTGTCTCCTATAGTTGAGGTTGGTGTCAAACTCATGAAGTAGCTGAGGGATACTGGGGACTCACAAACTTTCTGCCTTTACTTCCCAAACACTTGGATTACAGCTTTGTCACATCTGATTATGCACAGCATAACACATTTAAAAAACTGTACAGTCTTGTTTAACTCAGATTCCTGTAATGAAACAAAAAGTAATCAGAGTAGTACCAAACTAGCAAAGTAAATACTTTTCAGAATAAAAACTAGCTAAAACCTGCTGCCGAGGAAATGGTGTCCCTGGCAAGGTTCTGAGACGGAAATATGAGTGGGATTCAGGCTAGGTGTTATTATAAATACTAAAGGAATTTAATTATACAAACTAAATTCCTAAGTCACTGTGTCATTATCTTAATTTACAATTGTGAGTAGCATCAAAGAACAGCATGTCATAACTCAAGTCAGGTAAATTGGCCCAAATTGGAAAAATGTGTTAAAAGAGCTAACTACACAGCAGAAAGCTGCATGAGTGGACAGACTCCTTCCTTGCACCTTCTATAAATTCATACTCAGACTCAATTAGTTCCATGGCTTTCTGCTGACATTGAGGATATGATCCTAAGGCAAATATATAGGCCAATATTAATGAATATATAAAATTAAAGAGGAAGAAAGGAAGCTGTTAAGAGAATTTAGTGTTATAATGTCAATCAGACTGATGAATTAGATGAGTCTTAAAACATGGGATCTAAAATAAATCCAGAAAGAAGAGTTTAGCTTTGAGGGTAAAACCTAGATATTTGAGTGTTTCTGTTAACAGGAATAGATGCTATCATGTTATGGCAGTTAATATTAAGACTGAGGAGATTAAAATGATTCACACAGCTGCCATATTAGGGAAAAGTGAGAAGAATAGGTCTAGAGTTGTCAAAATATGGGGCAGCAAGATACACACGAATTTCAGATAGACAACGAATCACTTTAGTAAAAAATGTTAATCAAAACCCATATTAATAAACAAATGTTGTTAATCAAAAACCCTAGGCATGGTACAACATATAAGGGGAAGCAAACAGATAACTAGGGACTCACTTTCAAACTTTTTTATTCATCAGTTTTCAGGTTTCATTACCTGCAGCAGTGACCAAAATACCCTGAAAAAACAGGGCCAGAAGTATTTATTTAATTTACAGTTCTGCATTACATTCTGTTGCTGCAAGAATTTTGAACAGGAACTTAATTCAAAGAATCATAAACATAGTCAAGAGTAGAGCGAGAATGAATTCATGCTTAATGACCACCTGGCATTCTTTACTCTTATGCTATCAATGGATGCTTACTTTCAGCCTGGCTCTTCCTACATCAATTAAGGCAATAAAGAAAATCACCTAACCCACAAACATTCTCCCAGGTTAACCTGATGTAGATAATCTTTCATTGAGACTCTCTTCTTAAGTGTTGACAGTAAAAATTAATCAGTAAGACAAATATGATATATGAGTCAATTTACCCCTTAAAGTGTCTATTCTCCTTAACTATGGATCTCAGGCTAGAGGAATAGAAGTAGAAGCAGAGTTGTTGAAAGCTGAGAAAAAAGTGTCCTTTTATCCTGGGATTAAGACAGTGTTGGAGAAAAGTGGTTTGACTCTGGATGTTTATTCATAATTCATGAAGTCACATGTATAATACAGAGTTATCAGAGATCATTCACTATAAGAAACATGTTCTAAAATGTAATGAAGAATATTAGTAGGGAGATTTGGAAAGTGTACATTGTTTGTGTTCAATGTGGCTGATTGTAAGATGTTCAAGAATAGTTGCTAATCTGGCCGGTGACCATTAGATCTTGAGCTGAGGAAAAAACTACAGGCTGGAAATAACAAATACAGCTTCAGTCCAGTGATAATAGAAACAGTTGCTTTCCTATTTGGCTTGTTTGGGGTCAGTGTGTTTCCCTTCCCATATTCTGAAAACATGCTTTGTTGTTTTGATCGACAATTGGGATATAACGGTTTAATATCTAAACAATTTACAGAAAAACTTCTTAGGATTCATTTTGGAGAGGGTGGATCATGATGTGACTTCTTTGATCATCCTCATTGAAGAACAAAAATGATTTTTCACACAGATTCTCCAGTAAGTCATTATTCTCTGAGTTAGATCTCTCTCTCTCTCTCTCTCTCTCTCTCTCTCTCTCTCTCTCTCTCTCTCTCTCTCTCCTTCTCTCTCCCTTTCCCTGTTTCTATCCATCCTCTCTCTCTTCATTCCTGCTCTTTCACGCTTGCTGCTTTTCATTTTCTTGACAGTGTTCCTTTTCAATTACATAGAAGTGTTTTTAACTTTTACTAAAAGTTTCCAAATAATTGTGTACATTGTTCTGTTACTACCTTCTTCAACCTGCTGTCAGATCAAATCACTCAAAATTTTGAATAGTTTTTCACCAGTACTGGAAATTTTCTTATATTACAGTTGCATTTTTTCTTGTAGTGATTAAACTCTGCTCTTGAAAGCACTGAGCACCTTTTGCTCTTGACCCGTCAGTAATCACTGGATAGTGTTTCTTCTTTCCTTGCAAGAATTTTCTTTTCTGATAATAGCCTAAGTAAATAGGTTATTTTTTTATATCATGGATTATGTTTTGACAATTTAGAATCTTCTTTTTTCTGTGTTCACATTTCCCCTCAAGCTTTGGATAAGTCTAATAGACAAAATACTGCTACTTATAGATAATTTTCTGAATCACCAAGAAAAAACATCCCCCTTTGTTAGAAACTCTTCTTTCCCCAAAACAGAGTGTAAAATTTTCTGAAGGAGGGTTTAAGTTTTAATTGTATTTAGCATAAGTGTGACTATACTATTTTAAATTACAACAAATTTTCTTACAACTATTCCCTCAGGTTGTGTTTAAGCCCATTCTGTTCCAGTTCTGACTACTGTTCTATCTATATTTTAAGTTATTGACACAAAGAAATGCCCGTTCCCAGTGAAAACACTCCCCTCAGCACCGTTGTTCCATTTATTGCTTTAACCATTTCCATATGATCAGAAACAAGTTTCCTAAGGCATAATTATAACCTTCTTTGACAGTTTCATATATTTATACAATATACTGATTATTTCATAGTCTTCATAATGCCTTGATATGCTCCTTCTGTTCCTTTGGAATGCCTTCTTACTACCTAAAGAATCATTAGTTACACCATTTGAGAAAATGATGCCCATTCCTCTAATAACCTTTAGAAGTCCTCAGTTCCTCAGGAAGAGATTTGTCTTCCAGGATACTTCCTCTACCCATGATGGAAAGTAAATGAGGCCAGGACTGTGCAGGTATTCATAGCTGATGTATGTCTGCATGAAAATATCACTACACCAACCTTGGAACTCTGTTTCCAATTGCTTTTTGTCTTTTCTGAAATGTTCATTGCTCCTGGGCAAGAAACAAGTACAAACAAAATAGCTTGTTTTTCTTTCTCTTTAATTGAAAGCTGTCTTCTGATCATTATTCATCTCTGTTTGATTTGGTCACAGTAAACTAAAGACAGAAATTATCAAACATGGAATAGTAATATACTTCAATAATGCTCAAGACCAAAGTTCTCTCAGCACTTGTATAGGACTCACTGATGCCACTTGTGAGAGTTCTCCGTGCCCATTCTTTAATTTGATGAATATGTTTGGAGGAAACTTGTTGCCTTTGAAGTTCTGCCTCTACCAAGCAATAGTGTATTTTGTTTGTATGCACACCCTCTCTCATATGTCATTTGAGGACTCACATTTCTATAAGTTTCTGAATGTGAGAAAGTGATAATGGAGAAAAAAGAGAAGCTCAAGTGTCATAATTCTCAAAACACCACGTCATCACAAACAACAACAAAACAGAGAAATAAAGTGGTTTGTGGGCTTTTAAAATGTATGACTCTGAAGCTGTACTGAGGAATGCAAAAACTAGGCATATGAGGATTTCAACTTGTTAGTGAATGATTGCTGAAGATTAAGAATCCATAAAGAAGTCATATATAAAAGCAGATGCCATTAAAGATTTAAATGGTGTGAAGACATCTAACTGAACAGATATGAACTAAGGGAGGGAAGATGAAGCAGAGAGTGTTTATGATTCTGCATAATCATATTTTTGCAGTGCATCTTGATGGACGGCCAAAGGGAACAGTTTTGATTTTTTTCAATACAGTCTCCTCTTAATTATGCTATTGTGAATAGGGAATCCTGTTCTCCAAACAGATGTCTGCAACTCCATTACAGAGTCTTAAAATAAAACTGAAAATGAGATACAGAGATTGATATGAGAAAAGGTTGATTGGTTTAGCTATCTCATTAAGCTCTATGGGCATTAGCTGACAGTGTATTTATTTGTATCTGTGTTTCCACCTTTAGATGCCCATTACAAAATTAGCAGGTGAGTTGAGGTAGATTGCTATGAAGGTACTGTAAAGTATTCTCTCTCTCTCTCTCTCTCTCTCTCTCTCTCTCTCTCTCTCTCTCTCTCTCTCTCTCTCTCTCTCTCTCTCCTGTCTCAGTAAGGCTGGGAGATTGTTCAGTTGATAAATACTTGCCTTGCAAGCTTGAAGACTGGGGTTTAGATTCCTAGAATCTTTTAAAAAGTCTGCTGAGTTTTGGCATTCAACCTGTTTTTCCACAGCTGCGAATGCAAACAGGATCACTGGACCTGCTGACTAAAGACACTAACCACTAATAGGGTTTTTCTTAGCTTTTGACACAGATTTATGGTAGGTTAGACCAGATTAAAAACAAATAAAGGTAGGTTTATCGGGTGCTTCTCCCTGGCAGGTTCATCAGCTCCAAAGAGAAGGGTTGAGAAAGTCATGCACCCAGGCTAAGGCAGAGAGGTTTTATGGACTGTATTCAAAGGGTGATGATGTGTCAGCAAGAAACTGGGTTTGTGTCCAAGAATGGCCAAGATCTCAGCACTTAGGTGGGGACTTGGGCGGCTAGCAGTATCACAGAAGAGGTTGTGACATCTGCCAAGAATGCTGAACTAGGCTCTAGCATCTTTCCTTTTTTAAGCAGCTTCCTAGAGCAGGCAGTGTTGGAGACCAGAAGGCAGAAGGGTTTTCTCAGCTTGTCCAGGGGTAGACACAGTTTCCAGTCAAACATCCTGATATCTTTGGGTTCCAGCTACACATCCATATCTCTATGGGTTTATTAACACTAGCTCAGATCTGCCTACTTCCCGAAACCATGGCATGAGGAGGAGGAGGGAGAGTCAATAGTTGGTGGGCTGGCCTTTAAAGGAAGATATGGGTGTAGGAGCATTTGGTTAACTGCCACCTTGGAGGTTTTGTGAACCTGTTCCTGGAAGAAGAGAAGAAAGCAAGAGGGCTAGAAGAAAAAATAAACACATGACAATGACTGATCCCATAATAAGGACAAGCCACTCAAAAGGGAGGATTGCTATCAGAGTAAGGGAGAGAATGTGGTTAGTTATGCCATCTAAGGTCATTCTCCCCGTTTCTGCAATGACTTAATCTGGGTGTGCTGGCCAGGCCAGATTTGTTGATAGAGCAACAGTACTCTTCCCTTGCAGGAACATGCAGTTGCCATTCATTTCAGCCAGGAGGAGGTCAAGGGTCCTCAGTATTGTAGGGCCATTGAAACATATAAGAATCTTTTTAAGTTTACAAAAAAGTAAATTTTAGACAGGTTAGCATTACTATTGATTGGGATTTATGTTGAGACTCATATTGCAGAAAAGGAATTAGCTTTACATCTTTTTTGTGGGACATTTAAAATCTTGAGCTTGAGAATATGATATTAACAGTACTGTACCAGAGTTAGACTAAATAGTTTATCAGAACTCCAATGATTAATGTCAAAATTCTGAACTTTTGACATTTACATACAACAATAGCATAGGAAGGGAATCTGAAGCATTTTTTATTTCTTTTATATACCTTAAATAATTTTTATCATTATTTAAGCTTTTACCTCTTCTATCCTTCACAACATGCATTTACCAACCTTAAAACATCTTTTTCAACCCTCTAACCTTTATAATTTACATTTATATATCTTATTTAAAATACCTTCTTAGACTATAAAACATTTTTGGATAGTTATAACTTAAATTTTTATATCCACACACCTTACATGGACTTTACATCTTTTTTAAATCCAATTATTTATGATGAGACATAGGTAGTTGATTTTGGGAGCAGTCAATATAAAGTCTTAGTCTTATAATTAATTGTATTAGTTTTTTGCATGGCTGTAAGTATAGTTAGAAACATATTAAAGAATTTGATCAGTTTTAACATGAGTGATTACCACCTTGTATTTTTTAATTATTATTAACAGTTTGCAATAATTTAGTACCTATCATAAGACTAAGACTTTAGATTTAGCCTTTACAATTATGAAGTTCTTTTAGTATTCAAATAAAACTTTTACTCATAGATATAGTTCACAAAGATACTGGCAACTTCATTCATCCTTTTAAATTGTACTGTTATTGGCCATTCTAGGTTTCTGTATGATTATGTTTAGCCAAATTACTATAGCTTAAAAGGCAAAGAAGCTAGACATACATTTTTGTGAACCAGAGTAGACCTTAGGAGTATATAAATATTGATTATTAAACATACCTCATTTATGAAACATATGTTGCTCTTTATTTATATTTTTAGCAGTTCAATACTGAACAATTAGCAAAGATATAAGTAGTTAGACTTACATCTTCAAATAACTTTTGCTAATTTGCATATACTTTTATAGCCTTAGAATTTTATTATCACAGAATATTTTAAAGAAAAGTAGAAAAGCACATCATAGCAAATATAACTTTAAATTTTTATTTATGTAAATGTTCATACCAATTTGAACTATTTGAGATTTGTTCCTTTCTTAATTTAAGAGGAGATATGAAAATAAACAGAGAGATCATTAGTACTAACAAGTTTTATGATTGATAATTTATACTATGTGGTCTTCTTAAGGTGGTAAAGCCATATGGCAGGTTGCCAGATGTGTGACCGATTAAATTCAGGTGGCATCAACACCCAAGTTAAAGGAGAGCCCGCCATATGGTTTTTATTTCAAAACATTTGCTTTCTTAGTAAATCTATATATTTTTAAATGAGAGTTGGATTCAAGTTATATGCACAAATACATAGTTAAATCCAAGATACATAATACATATATAGACTTGACTTTCATATATATATGGAAGGCCAAATAAAGCTCATTTTGGTAAAGAATATGTTTATGAGGTAGTTCATAATTAACTTGCTGTTTTTATTATATGTAACAGTTTATAATAAGTTAGTAATATCATAGTGTTTTTATGATTAGGTTTAAGTTGAAGGCAGTGTCCAGACAGGAAATGTTTAATAAGTTGGGAAAATGGCAAAGACCTTTGCTGAGGGAGCTGGTATCACAAAGTCATTACATTCCCATTGTATTTTATTTGGTTATCAACAGTATTTAGCTTTAGGAAGGGATGGGGGCAGCAAGGAGCTGTGTTTGGGCTGAAAGGATAGGGCACAGAGGAAAGAGGAGGGGCCGTTGGAGTGGTACAACTAGAACAAGTTTTAGGACCCTCGCTGGCACAGGGAGGTTGGTGGGATGTTTGCTGTAGTCTTACCCAAACCTATGGGAAAACCAGTCCTTTTGGCCCTGGCATGGGCCTACGGAAGCTGTAGTTACTGGAGGGATGGAAGTGACCAGTTGTTAAGGAGTATTGGTGATGTGACATCACCTCCTTACATGAGTACTGTGACTTCCCCTCCAAGCCAGGTGGACTATGCAGAGGGGCCTGGGCTGATGTGAAAGTGAGTGACAACATTGTGTAAGGTGAGAGAAAGAAAGTCTGGAGAGAGAAGTACTGTTCCCATGCCACCAGGAGTCTGGTCCATTAGCTGGACCCAACTTCTCCTGGGTTTCCTTCTTTTGGTGATGCAGATATAGACAAGATTAGATTAAAGTAAAAGCAGAGAATTGTAAATTTTTAGACACTGCTCCCAGGCAGGTTCATCAGTCCCAGAGAATGAGGCCAAGGAAGTCAAGTGCTGGGCCTAGGGCAGGCAAGTGCTACAGACTAAAGACAAAGGGTAATCTTGAGTCAGCCATAAGCTTGGTTTGTGCCCAAGTGTGGTTAAGAGTTGAGCACATAGGGGGGGATTTGGGTGGCTGGCAGCATTAGCGGAGGAGGTTGCAAAGGCTGCCAAAAATGCGGAATTAGGCTCTAGGCCTCTTTCCTTTGTGAGGTGGCTTCCTAGTGTGAGCAGGTTTGGGGGTAGGACAGCAGACCAGGTTTCCCAGCTTGTGCAGTGGCAATCAGGGACTTCAGCCAAACATCCATATCCGTAGTTTCTGGGCTTGAATGGTCGACTTTGCCTGAAAATGTAAAGAGTGATCAAGCAAAAACCCTGAACGTTAACTTCAATCCTCCATGTATGTATTCACACAAACAGACACTCATGTATTCACACATATATGAATGCATATGCAAATATTGATACTATAGATACAGATGCATGGAAACAGAAGAATGATCACTTTTCTCTGCTTTATTTAACCCATTACCTTGTAGTCCCAGCACCTCTCAAAATAGGGGAGGTGAGAACATCAGAGAATAGTTTCATTGAGAAAATAGAATAGCAATTCTTGGACCCACTTTTTAAACTGAGTTTGAGGTTTTATGCTCAGTCTTTTGCCCATTCTAAATTCAGTTTATTTTAAACAAGAATCATGATGACGATGAATAGTACATTATGGACTAAATTTGTGGAAATGTTGAGTGGGTTTCATAGAGAAATAGAGAAGGCTGTATTTTATAATGCAGTCACTACTATCAGCCTGATTTAACCATGGATTCTTTGCTAATCATTAGTGATGATGACAGTAATAAGCCATCATTTTTTTCTAAAACAGATAACTAAAAATCATCTTTGTTACAGATGTTAAAATATGATCATATAAATTTTTTTCATTTATAAAGATTCAACAACTGACCAGAGAGCTGCTGTGGCCTATTTTTAGACCAAGTTTTTATTACATTCTCTTATTTAATATTGGTGCTAATTCATTTCAAGTCACACAACTAGCACAGGCAGGTTCGGAATTGAAACATCTATATGTTTGTTTCCTCTGTTACTGTTTCCACATCCTGCAGCATGCTGCTTCCCGGCTTGACCCCATCTTTACCCATTAGTTTCTGTCTTGATAACTGAAAACCACTTACCCAGAGTTTGAAGGACACTAATCTTATTTAGTGAATCAACAGCCTAAAAACAAAAAGTACATGAAGGACAGAGTGAAGCAAACATAGCCACTGGCTGCAAAGGAAGGTAGTTTTATGGTCACTGGTAGACACATTGTTTAAGTATGTTGGGTAGTGGGAATTTTAGTGTATGACTAGAAGACATACCATCGGTAACAGAGGACATGTCAGTGGGAAAACAGTTCTCACCATTGTAAGAATGAGAGTGAGAAACCCTGATTTTGAATCTCAGCTGGCTTTGTTCCTCTGTTTACATCATTTTACTGCAGAAACACTCCTTTCTTTCATCTGGAAGCTAGGAATATAGGGATATATTCTATAATATTATGATACTATGAAGTTCAAAGAAAGTCAGTGTAGCTTAAGAAGTCACTTTCAATAAATTTAGTATATTTCAGTGTAAAGGGGAATTTGAATCACCAGTTTAGGATATTCTTACAATCAATATTTTTACTAATTATCATGTCTTAGTTTGTTGGTCATGCTTTTATCCATTGCTAATGCTGGTGGTTTTATTTTTATGTATGAGTAAAGCTGCTGTTATGAAAACAAAATTGAAATAGTGGCTCAGCTCCACCTGGAACTGTCGTGTTACAACCATTAGCATGCTATAGCAAAATGTTTGTGGGATATCAATAATAGATTAAAATATAAATATTTATGGAGTGCTGTTTGATAGTTAGCTTCCATCAATCTGGCACATGCAAAATTGAATAGATTCTGACACTGAACAAGACTTTGACTAAGTGGCTGTGGCATAATCCTTTTCTAATATTAAACAAATACTATATTCAACAATATTTGAAGTAAGAAATAATTTTAAAGCTTTTGTATCAGATAAAGATCATCTATAAAATATGTTATGACTATAGTATGAATTTTCAATTATTTGAAAATATTTTAAAACTATATAATAGTGTTAAAATATTTTGGAAATAAAATGTCATATACTTAACACTTTTGACAACCATTAAATCTAGCTCCCTATGTAAATGAAGGACACATTCAAGCTTTCAAGTTAAGGTAATTAATTCTCATCTCTATTTTCTATCTTAAGTATCATTTTGAGGAAGGCTAGAACTCTACAAAAGTGGAGCAATTAATTCTGCTTTAGCTATCTCTTATAAATTAAGTTGCATACTACACATAAAGTTTAGGATAAAATGTTAAACACAAACATATTCCTATGCTACTACTCTATAATTAAATTAGATTTAACAGAGATGATGTTTCACCAAGGTTAAATGCTGTATTAGAAAGTAAGGTTTAAGTCAGTTCCTGGGAGGCTGGAACCCAGGCATGGGAACCTGGAGGAAGGGACCAAAGCACAGGCTGTAGAGGGGTGCTGTTTATGGGCTTTCTGCACATGGTTTGCTCAGCCTGCTTTCTTGCAGCACCCAGGACCACCAGTCTAGGAGTGTCACTGCCCGCAGTGAGTTGGGCCCTCTGACATCTATCATGAATCAAGAAAATGTACCATTGGTTTGCCTACAGGCCAGTGTGGTGGAGATAGCTTCTCAAATAAAATTCCCTTTCCTCAAGTTAATACAGCTCTCTAAAGCTGACATAAAATTAGCCAGCATACTCATATATAACATGGCACAGGCACTAAACATATTTTTTTCTGCAATTTGGAAATAAGGTAAATTTATTATTGCTTTATTTAAATTTTTTTTCACCTTAGAGGTTTTTCCAATAAACTGTACAGTAAGAATGTAATCATATGGGTATTAATCAACACCTGATAAACAGGTAGCTTCTTTGCAGCCCTTGGAATTTGTGGCAGACCTACAGAAATTAAAACATTCCTATATTAGGGCACCATGGGAATACTGGTAATTCCAGTGTAGATAGGCTTTTAGATGCATATTGAAAGATAATGGGAAAACACCACATCCAGTTGGGTATCTTGATTTAATACTCTTTTCCAAATATTTAGTTTTTCTGACAACTTGTTCATAACTTTGGAAACTAACACCATTATTGTATGTAATGTTTTTTATAGAACCATTTGATATGATAGTCAAGTGTCTATTGCTGTGTGTTATATCTCCACTCATACGCTTTTAACAAAGATTATCCTCTCTCTCTCTCTCTCTCTCTCTCTCTCTCTCTCTCTCTCTCTGTCTCTCTCTGTCTCTCTGTCTCTCTGTCTCTCTCTGTCTCTGTCTCTCTGTCTCTGTCTCTGTCTCTGTCTCTCTCTCTCTCTCTCTCTCTCTCTCTCTCTCTGTGTGTGTGTGTGTGTGCGTGTGAATTGATTAATTGTTTAGGTTTGATAACTGCATCTCTATAGCTACAACCCTTGTTGTACTGTACCAATTTTATAGGGCTGAGATTATGGCTCAACAGGTTTAAATCACAGAACTAGTAAGGGATACAGCTTGCATCAATGTTTGTGCTCTCTGTCATAAACAACTTAAAAAATCTCAGTTATTTAGGTATTTATTGAATATACTCTTTTTCTCTGAATGAACAATCAAAAATTTTATTCTTCCCAAGGAATGGGAAGGTATTTATTTTATTTCTATGCATGAGAACTCAACAGAATTTAAAACCTATTATGTTCATCTTGAAAAAACATTAATTTTAATACGTGGGTTTACACTGTCATGGATAGCTGTTCTTGTATATTTTTTCTTTGTATAGGCACTATGGCAAGAGAATTGGCATCCTACTTATCAACAAGGGATCTCCAGCAGTACTGGAGATTATGTGTCACTAAAGATAAACTAGTAACATAAAATCCCTTGGGGCACTTAAGGAATCCCCATCTCAATTCACATTATAAATGACAGTTACAAAGTGTGAGAATAAGGCTGCTGGTGATGATAGACATCAGCTGTTTTCAAGAGTGTTCGTCTTGAAGTTTGGTAATTCAGATGTGATCTGAATCACTATGCAGTTGACTTGTTGGTTGTCCTGTCATCAGTAGCTAAATGAAATACCCTGGGGTTATTTGACTATAAATCTCTGGTGACATGTACATATTCCTATAAAGGAAGGAATCCTGGAGGTCCTGGAGGCTAGGATGTCTTCCACTTAAGGGTTTCAGGCTTTCGGAGTCACGAGAAAATTACCTTTTTAGCAGAGAATGCCAATATACTTTTCTGTCTCCATTGTACCCCTGAAAAGAGAGTGAAAGAAAGAGAAATGGGTGATGTCACCAAATGCTGACTTTGGTCCTAAAAACTAGTAACTTACTGTCCTGGGTTACAGAAAGCTTTAGATTTGAGACCAGTCAGCTGTGGCTCAAGCAATTCCTCATTATATTGTAAGAACCCAGTCTCCACCTTCACCCAGTGCAGAGGGATAGCATACAATCTTAGCAGATTTCAGTTTCTGAAGAACAAGTGTTAATATAACAGTATTTCTTCTGGACCATGGTTATAGGAAACTCTTGTTTACAGTGAACAGTCTTTAGCAAAATTATCCAAGGCAGTTGTGGGTGAATGGTGTGTTTTTGGAACAGTTGTGTCCAAGATGACTATTTTGATTAAGCAAATGTATGTGAATTAAGCAAAGCAGTAAGCACATAAAGCAAGGACCCTTCTTTTCTTGCCATTACAACACGTCATATGAAGCGAAGTTCAATATGGCCATTTCCTAGTGACTGCTGTGTGTGTAAACTTAGGAAGCTCGCATATGTGTATCTAAATGTTATGTCACTTTCTTAAGATAAATATAATTTATACGTTTAGCAAAATAGATTTGGAAAGACCCAATGATTTACCTAAGTTCAGGATCATATAAGAGAATGATATGCAAGCCTTAGAACTTCATCCACAAGGAGTTAAATTTCAGCTCCATTAAAACAACAAAACCCAAAAATATTGAGTGCAAGGGAGTGGTCAGAGGAAGCGACATCCTGTTAGAGAGTGTATACATCTGGATTAGTGGAAATAAATAAATATTATCTTTGAGACATGGGCTTCTGTATCTCTAATAATCTTGACATCAATATATAGTCATGAATGATATTGGCCATTTTTACCTTCTTCCTGTACCTCCTGAGTACTGGATTACATGTGTGTCACCAGGAACAATTAGTATATGGGGTGATAGAGATACTATTCATAGCGTCATGCATGTTAGGCTGAGCTATCTCTCCAGCCCCTATAAATTCTACTTAAATTATCTTGCATCTGTTGCCATAATATAATATAAAATTATGATTCTATAAAATAATGGCTAACTAAATGGCTAAACTGTAAACTCCATGGAATTTTAAAGAAGCATTTTTAAAAATAACACTATCCTGCTAATTTCATGGATACTTTAGTCTATTTGTTGCAAACTAAATCAAAATAAATGTGTAGTATGGGAAGATAGCATGCCATCTGCCTTTTTATATTAAATCTACAGCTATTGAACATAGCAGGTGGGTGAAAAAATTTAAATCTCTCAACTGATTCTTTCCTTTTATAGACTATAATTAAAAATAACATTTTGTTGCTGTTATTTTTCTTTCTTTCTTTTCTTTTCTTTCCTCCTCTTCCTCCTCCTCTTCTTCCTCCTTAACCTTCTCCTTCTTCTTTTTGACTTCTACATGCTTTCAAGGCTGAGGATGAAAGGTTGGAGTTCTAATTATAATTAGAACATTTTAATATATGGGTTGAAAACGATGTGTATTTTGTCCTGGACTGACCTGGACAACTAAAATCTCTATACTTATATGGTCAAGCAAGGTTCTACTGACTCATTTGAATGGCTGAGTAAAATTTTTGTTTCTTGCTTTATCTTTTCTTAATTCCAGTGACTAATATTTAAGATTTTGTCCCTTTATGTTTGCTAGGCTTTTATTTTGGAAATACGAAACACACACGGAAATATGTCATCTAAATGTACAGCACTGATTTACACATTCTATACCTCTCCTGTTAAACCTTGGGAAATATTTTTAAATGGGCTAGAATTTAGGTGATGTGTGACTCTGTTGGCATATAAACTCCCCAAACATGTACAGAACAAATACATTAGCACACACAAACTTCTATACATCTTTTTACCAGGATAAATACTCAATACTTGTTTGATAATAACAGAGAATTCTAAGGAAGGATTAAGCTGTATAATGTTAAATAATAGTGTGTAATTCAGTAGCTCAGAGGTGAAGTGTTCAATTAGTATGTAAGAAGTCCTGTGTTCCATTCCCATTGCCACAAAATAAAAACAAAACAAACAGATGAACAACAATTTGTGTTCTCTCAGAAGCCACATGGCATTATACTTCTGGATATCAAATACAATCCCTTTGTTAAGGCATATTTTTGCTGCTGAGGAAGTTATTAATTTACACCTCCATTTTATCCTTATTGTGTGGCTTTTCAGGGCATACATACATATGTGTGTGTGCGTATATATATATATATATATATATATATATATATATATATATATATATATATATATATATATATCCTTCCTTAGAATTCTCTGCTATTATCAAACAAGTATTGAGTATTTATCCTGTAAAAAAGATGTATAGAAGTTTGTGTGTGCCTGTATGAATTAGATTGCTAATGTATTTGATACACACACACACACACACACACACACACACACACACACACACATTAAAGAAACAATTCCTGAAGGTTGGAGAGATGGCCAAAGGAGCAAACATCTGTGGACCCTATAACTTCCTAGAGTGGGAGAGGGGAGGCAGGTAGAAGTAAAGCTTTGCTCGGGAAGCAGGAACTAAAGACAGACTGAAAAACCTCCAACATCTGAACTGCTATGGTCTAGTAAGAAAGCTGTGTCTAAGAAAGTAAAGTCCTTTAGGAAGAAGTACTGAGATTAAAAAAGAGTATTTTCTACTTTGAAAAAGATGGAAGACACAGTGACATAGTGCTTCTGGGTTCCATATGAGTTTGTTTCTCTTGGCGTACAATCATTCTTTCAGTGATGGTTACAGTTTTGTATATCCTCTTTGGGAGATATCAGAATATGAGATATTTGGAGAAAGATGAGACTGAGAAATTAAAGGTTATAGAATAAAGATTGGAGGAGTCAAAATAGGAACCTTCAGAGAAATCAAATCTAGAACTTATATAATAAGACCAAAAAAGATAGTTCCAGATGAGAAAAGTCCATGAAGGCTTGAAGAAATTACATATTGGCAGCCCATTAAGGTGTTGGATAGCAAAAATTTGACTATAGGCCAAAATGCTCAGACTGAATGTTGTATGTATATCATCAAGGTTCAATGACTAGATGACAGTCTATATGCTAAATAGGAATGCCTATCCTATTTGGTGTTGCCTTGGAATAAGGTAATACAATGGCTTACATGCTCCATTTTGCAGACATTAGAGATTAGAGAGCTGAAATGTATGGACTATGCCACTGGTTCATATCCAGAATTCCAACAAGCTTTTGCCTTAAATTCTATAAAGAATGATTATAAGGTTACACATTTCTTAGACATGGTTACTGTCTTGGAGATGTCTTTGCCAGTTGTGGCTGATGGTGCTTCAGCACAATTATCAAAACTCTAGGGATTCCAAGATAGTGGCTCTGAACATGCATTGTATCTGACCTACAGGAAGGAGACTAAGGACCCAACTGGGAGCCACAGCCCACAAGACCTGGAGAACACTAAGTGTGAAGGGTCTGCACAGTACAGATCACAGGTAGGTCTGGCCTCAAGTCATCCAACAGCCCAAGGAGGACTGGGGACCAGTCCCCAGAGTCTAGACTGCAACCTGCCTCTGAACTGTAGTCCTGCTCTATAGCATGAACTTGGTATATGGGACTGAACTCTGGGTAGTGAGGCACCAGAGTTCTAGCCTGGGGTAATCTCAATAAAAACAGTTGTATCTGTCCTCAGGCCACTCCTCCTGTCCTCTGCCAGTCCACAGAAAACCCCAGGTGCCACATGTTGTTCCAGGAGGCTATGGACACGCTCTACACCCACCACAGTGTTGTCTAAATGGGACCGGCAGAAACCTGGCTATCTGCCCAAGCAGACTGTTCCTGTACAATTAGGAAGAACTGACCTGGCATAGCCAGGCTCCACAACCCAATAGGGCCAGCCATTGCTCATAGGAGAGGCTGTGCAGGTCTGAGGGGATAGGGCAGAAAAATAAGCAATGAACAACAATCAGAAACCAGTAGATGCTCTCTCCCTGGTGGAAGGAACCTAGTCCCCACTGACTGGATGGATCAGGAAAAAACTAAAAAACTGCTAGAAGCCAGCAGGATTTCATGTACTCTAGGGTGATCTGAGACTAGGACACAAAGACCCAGGACCGAAGAGGAGGGTATTCAAAGCCCAGCCAAAGACAGGATAATCGGCTATCCATACACTGGCACATACCTCTGCTGACCCAGTGGGGAGTCCAGGGTGTGGATCAAAGTCTCCTGCAGCTGAAACCAGGTCACCTGCCTATTCCAAGGAAGAATTCCCTGATCCCCTCAGGCAAGGTCTCTTGACCTATAATCACTCACCAACAATCCTCTCTCAACGACCATCAAACGACCCTAGAAGCTACCTCTCAACATCAGAGACAGCAAGATGACTAAAGGCCAGAATAAAAAACACAAACAACAAAAACAAAGCAATATGACATCTCTCTTTCCTGTTAAAGGAGTATTAATATTGAATTATTTTTCCAGTGAAATACTCTTTAACCAGCTTTATACTCAAATAACCAGAGAGACCAGCCTATGTCACAATGCTACATGATAATTATTATATGTGAAGTGGATGTCAAGAAAGGGGAACACTTCTCCATTGCTGGTGGGAGTGCAAATTTGTACAATCACTTTGGAAATCAATATGTATCTTTCTCAGAAATTTAAGAATAGTGCCATCTCAAGATCCAAGTATACCACTCCTGAGGATACACCCAAAGGATGCTCTACAATAAAACAAGGACAAGCCTTATTCAAAATAGCCTATGATGATAATTTAAATCCTTGACATTTTATAGAACTTTGATTTTTTTCATGCTCTGTTTGTGCAGACATATTTAGTCCCTCAGTTCATCTTGTGGTACATTTTATGACTATGAGATCATGCATGGGTTTGAGAACCATATAATGTGAATATTTGAGAGATCTGTTTTAAAAATGTAAGTCTATAAAAGGATTCCAATTTTCCTTTGAGCAATATGCTTAACAGTACTATCAGGCAAAGATATTCAACATTAATTGAGTTGGCATTTTTTGAACCACCTGGGAAGGCAGAATAAAGTCTGGAGGTTAAATGAAGCCTAGCTTGTAGCTATACATTCTGGAGGTAGACTTTCTTCCTTTCTTCAGCTTAGGCAAAAACAAAAACAAGAAAAGGGTGTATAGAGGTGAGTTCTTTGTTACTGTTTTCATTTTATTCAAGGCAAGATCTAAGACTATTGAATACAACTTTGTGTGATCTTTTCTTATATTTTCATATTTCCTAATCTTTCTTCTTGCCTTATTTCCAGGAATAGTCAATCATCTATATTCCTATCTTTTCCAGTTATATAACAAATTATAAATTCAGTTGATATGAATCATAAAGCACATTTAAAGTACAAAATAGCCATTGGGTTATTATGTCAAATGCAGCCATTAAATTACTTAAAATTAATTACTTATTAGTTTTTGTTAGCATACAGGTGATCCAGCTGGCTTACCTTCAGGGCTGCAGCAATTGCTTACATCATCACCTGCAGTAGCCAGGTGTGTCAGTTGTGTGCCAGATATAATGACCCCAGAAACTCACAGCTTGCTTTTTTGGACTCTCTCTCTCTCTCTCTCTCTCTCTCTCTCTCTCTCTCTCTCTCTCTCTCTCTCTGTCTGTCTCCTTCCTCAGCTTTTCTCAGTTTACACTATTTTTTCCTGTCCTAGGCCCCCCCTTTTACCCTCTCTGCCACTCTTTCTCTTCCTTCATTGCTCAGTGTTCCCAATCCTTCCCAAGGCCCTCACTCTTCCATAATCCAATGAACTTACTTATCAAGAACCATTGCATTACATTGCATTACTCCTCACCTTCCACAGTATGCTGCACAATCATAACAGTTTGACATTTCTTACATATAAAATCATTTGAATAAAATATTAGGATCCAAACTTTTGAATTTGGCTTATAACTAAAATTTCTTAGAAGGTGCTATTCCAAATGAACATGAAAAATTAGATTAAAATTGGTTTTATTAACAAAAATTCCCTGTTTCATATCTGATGAAGGTTATTGGCAAACATCATTTTGTGTCTGAAACTCCCAGAGACTATATTTTCAAGTTGCCTTACAACAAGAAAAGACAATATTTCAAGACAGTAAGTGCTGAATGTGCATAACTTAAAACAAACAAACAAATAAACAAGTGAAAAAATTTATTTTAGGTAACAAATAAGTTAGACATCTTTTCTGCTTTTAGAAGGATTTTTGTTTGATAATTTAATTTTTAGTAAAAAGATATCTAAAAAATCTGAACAACTCTGTGTTTTAAAAGCGTATTTCTGGTCCAGAAGTAGAAGTAGAAATCTAGTTTTTAGCAGGAATTTAGGTTAGTTCCCATGAAAGCTTCCAAAGGAAAGAAGCAATCAACAATACTTCTTCCAAGCTATGATGCCTATGAACCACAATAATGACCTGCATGATGCAGTAACCCTAAGGATTCATTAGTGGCATGCATGTTTTTATATTAACCAACAGCTCTATAATTGGATAGTTTTTCAAAATGCAAGTATCTTTGGAAGAAAAAACACAGTGAAAACCTTAAAATTCACTATGAATAGAGCATAAAGACACTCACTTGTATCATGAAAGAACATCTATTGATTTAGAGGTCACTTAAAAATGGAGGAAAAATAAAAAGTATGATTATACAAGTAAGGCAAGCTTGGCTCAAACTTGAAGATAATAATATAGAAAGAAAATAAGTGTAATTATATTTTGACACTAAAAATGAAATCATTTTCCTAACCTAAAAATAATCTATTGGTGATAGATGTGGACATAAATTTATTAATAAGAAGTTACATAATCACTTTGTAATAAAGGACTATTTTCATTAAGTAGAAATTATATGTAATGTGAAAGAGATTTACTAAGCTGATTTCAATTCTACTTGCCAAATGACTTCCAGACATTTAAATCTAATGATCATTTTTGTCTTCAGTTAGACAGACTACTACTAGAATTTAAGAGAGTTGATGACTCCTTTGGCCTTTCAAACACTCTCCTTTACTGGATGCTGGATGAACATAATCTCATCTTTTTTCTCCTTCCAGAAAGTTCATTCCTGCTACTAGACATTGCTGTATTAAAAAGAACAGCCCAAAATATTCATGTTCTCAGAGACAGGTCTTATGCATATCCTTTTCTTTAACTATGTTTTAAAGTAATCTGAAATTTTATATGTTCATTTTTATTGTTTATATGTTAATGATTTTCTTTGAATTTGGTGACTGTTGACTGTCTTCTTTACCCACTTTTTCATAAACAATAATTTGATTCCAAGTAAAACAACTTATTTAAAATATCTAAAACACACACACATACAAACACACACACACACACACACACACACACACACACACACACACACACACAAAACCACACAAGTATTGCTTTGAAAAGGCACAAATATATGCCAGAAAAGCCAGTAATAGGAGGTGAGTTGGCACCAGAACTGCTGCTGGAGAATGTGGAGACCTCACATTTGACTTCTTTATGCCTGAACTTCATGTAATAGTTCCTCATCTTTCCTTTTGTCTTCCAGAGGATTTTCTACATGTCTCTGCCCACCTTCACTGATAAATGGCAGGCACTCTAATTTCACATCCAGAGCAGAGAATTAATTAAACAAGCTGAGCCTTGGGAGACAGTCTCTTTCAATAGCATTCTGTCCCATAAACTGTAGATGTGTCAAACCTTACAGTATGAAGACTTTGGGTTGTCACCTCTGTGAGAAAGGCAGACTCATGGAAGAGGTTGAGTAGGAAACAACCACTGTGTACAACACATAGGCTCCATACTGATGCCTTTGGTTATTGGTGCTTCCTTTTTTGACTGAAAATAAACAATCTCCTATTTACCTTTTCCCTCACACTCACTTGGAAAACCTGGTATTTCTTGGAAAGCTCAGTACTTCCACCAAATGTTGCTTCTATGAGCACTAGGATGTGGTGCTGTTTGTTATTTGACTGTAATGGTGATATCCTGAAAACAAAGAGTAGAATTGCTGCCTAGAACTGTCTAAATGGTCCACCACTTCCATTTCCTACAAACCCTTTTCTCCCCTTCTCCTGGCTGGTGGGTTAAGAGGGAGGTAGAAGCATTTAAGAACTCTAAATAAAGTAGCTTTTTGAAAAGTCTAAGCCTACAGATGATAGCTGTGCTATGATGTTCCTTAATGTTTGGGGTTCATAAAATTAAATTAAATTCACATAATATTGTAAATTAAAAAAATTCATTTCTTTGGGTGAGACATAGTGGTATATTCTGTTAATCTCACCACTCAGAGAGGCAGGGGCAGACAGACAACTGTGTGTTTGAGGCCAGATTTGTATATAAAGTGTGTCTGGGATATCTAGGCTACACAAAGAAACTCTGTCATGAAAAAGAGGTTTCTTCCTCTCAAAATTATTAATAAGAATTATTGGATTATTCTAATATTACATAAAATATTTCCTTCCTTCTTTCACCTTATTCTTACTTTTTTTATTAACCTGCACTCCTGGTTATAGTGTGTTCCAATCCATTGATGCCTGCTCTTCCTTCATTCTGGTATTCACTTGGTTGAGTTAGTTATATTGAGTCTTCCCACTTTCTGGATTTGTCTTGTCTTTTGACAAATTCCCATTGTTCTTTATGCACCTCTCAACTTTCAGATCATAAAGTACTTGCCTTAATTGTCTTATACACTCAGTTACTTAAATCTTGCTTTAATGCCATTTTCTGAGGACTTCTTTTCCTTCATTTAGTCAAATATCTTGTTTGTAGTCAACATCATATCTCTGCTCCTTTTTACTCCATGTTTTGCCACCATATTTTCCCTGCTTGGTATGTCTCTCTCAACATCATGCAATTTCCTTTCTTTACAGCACAAGGGCTTATCCTTCCACAATATTTGAATTCTGAGTCCCCAAGTTAAGTTTTCTTACTTCGGTGACAAGGTTTTCACTGTTTAGTCTCTAATACCCTGCCATGCAGCAGTGAATCATCCTCATGATCCTCACTATAGCATCTATCTTGATTTATTCACTCAAATCCTTACAAATTATATACTCAGAAATAGAAGATGTCTATACTAATTTCCATTGGCTGCCAACAATGTTGCAGATTAAAAAAAATATATTTTATAACCAAACGTGTTTTGCTGCCACAGTGTAAAGGGAAAGGAAGTAGAAAGCAGGGTTTTTTAATCTCAAGGAATTGCCAGGGTAATTGGAGAGACAAGACAGCTCATTTTATCTTTAGAATAATTCTGTAAGGAACAGATTAGTATCTTTATCTGAGCATAGCTATTAAGAATATGAACTTATTTTCTTTGAGGAGATAATTTCTCAGCAGTTTTGAAATACTATAAATGGAACTGAATTTTAAAAAGCTAATGTAAAAATTTAGGACGCTAAGCAAATTCTATAAAGTCACAGTGACAAATTATATTCCTTTCTGTCAGACTTATTCTGTTTCAGAATGAATGAATAGCATAGATGATACCCTTTGGGGAAATAAAATCATATTAATTTGCATCACTGTAATACTACTGGGAACCAAGAAGCAAGAAAAAACCCACAACCTTCTCATATAATAATTCCACAAACATGCCAACTGTTTTCAATTCAAAAATAGAATGTCATACCACATTGATGACTTTGACTCATAACAGTTGTTCAGATTATAATGTTTAAAACATTGGCATAACATATAAGATGAATATGTTTATAAAGTAAATAGATACAATGGTAAGTAGAAAAAAGTATGAGGGGAAGAAGAGATAGATGTAGCAGAAGTGGCCCTAGCAATTGTCAGATTGGTAACTTGAAATATCATGCTCAGGGGGATTCCAAGATGGCGGCACTGAACATGCATTGTAGCTGATCTACAAGAATGAGACTAAGCACCCTATCAGGAGCCACAGACTGCAACACTTGGAGAATATTAGGTGAGAGGGTTCAGCACAGTGTAGACCACAGGATGGTTTGGCCCCTGGATATCCAATGTCCTAAAGAGGACATGGGCCCAGTCCCCAGAGTCTGGACCAGAACATGTCTGCAAAATGGCATGAACTTGGTATATAGGACTGAACTCTAGAAAGTGAAACACCAGAGCTCCTGGCCAGGGGAAATCTCAGGGAAATGGGTAGCCCCCAGTCATCCAATGGCCCACAGAGGACAGGGGCCCAGGCCCTAGAGTCTGGACTAGAACATGGCTGCAAAATAGCATGAACTTGGTATATGGGACTGAACTCCAGACAGTGAAACACCAGAGATTCTATCCTGGGAAAATCTGAAGGAAATTGGTGGATCTGTTCTCAGACCACCCCCACCTGCCCCACTCCAGTTCATAGAAAACCCCAGGTACCACATGTGGCCCAGGCATCTGTGGACACATTATTCAGCCACAGCTGTGCTTTGAATGGGACAGGAAAGAAACATAGCTACCAGCCTTAGTAGACTGGCCTTGCACAATTGCACAAAACTGACATGGTCTAGACAGTCTTCAGAACCTAGCAGGACCTCCCATGCTCTTAAGAGAGACTGAGCAGGACTGAGTGCATAGGGAAGTAAAATAACCAGTGACCCAATCCAGCAAGACTGAACCATCACACTGGCATAATCAGAACAGAACATGGCAGGAATCTTTAAACCTACCAACATAGTGGACTTCATGCACAATTGGGCAGAGCCACCTTGGTCTAGCCATGCTCCACTGCCCAGCATGGCCTCCTATGATCTCTGGAGAGGCTGGGCAGGACTGAGGGAATAGGACAGAAATCTAGCCAACCAACAAAAATCAGAAGCCAGTAGCTGCTCTCTCCATGGTGGGCAAAACCTAGGCCACACTGCCTGGATGAATGAGGGAGAAACCTAAACAACTAAACCCAGGAGAAGTTCAGACACTCTATGGTGGTCAGAGGCTAGGATCAAAAGCCTCAAAGCCCAAGGGCAGAATATTCAAATCCCAGCCTAAGATAAGATAACCATCTATACATATCCTACCTCTAACTGTTCCTGGGGCTGCAGCCCAGAGTGTGGAGGCCAGAGTGTGGAGCAAAAATCTCTTGGAAATGAAACCCGGTCAACTGCCTATACCAGGGTAGAGTTCCCTGATACTCAAAGGCAAGGGCACTCGACCTATCATCACTACCAACAATATACTCTCAACAACCAGTGAAGAACACCAGAAGCTAACTCCCAATATCAGGGACAGCAAGATGATGAAAGGATAGCATAAAACACAAACAACAAAAACCAATATATTATGGTATCTCTGGATCTCAGCTATCTGAAAGAAGGAAACCCTGAGAACTCAAACACAAGAAAATGACTCAAATCCTTTGGAATGAAGATGATAATGGAGGAAAAGAATAAAATCTTTTCCCCAATTTAAAGAATGAGATGTATATAAAAGTACAAGAGGCCTACTGAACACTGAATAGAATAGACCAGCAAAGAAAATCTTCCTGCATCATAATAATCCAAACACAAAACATACAGAACAAAAAAAATATTAAAATAAATACAAGAAGATGCAGCCAAACAGGTTGAAAACATATAAGAGGCCTATAGAGAGGTACTGGAAGAAATACAGGAACACACAAAGAATCAGATGAAGGAAATCAATAAAACAGTTCAAGATCTGAAGATGAAAATGGAAACAATGATAAAGGCACAGACAGAAGAAAAACGGGAACAAGAGAACTTAGAGAAGAAAACAGGCAACATAAAGGGTAGCTTCTCTAACAGAATCCAAGAGATGGAGGAACAAATATCAGGTCTAGAAGATACAATGATAGAACTTAAAGCAACCAAGAAAGAAAATGCTAAATCTGGAAAATTCCTGACACAAAACATCCAATAAATCAGGGACACCATGAAACAACAAAACCTTAGGATAATAGTCATTGAGGAAAGAGAAGACATCTCACTCTAAGGCCCAGAACATACTTTTACAAAATCACAGAAGAAAATTTCCCCAATTTAAAGAATGAGATGTATATAAAAGTACAAGAGGCCTACTGAACACTGAATAGAATAGACCAGCAAAGAAAATCTTCCTGCATCATAATAATCCAAACACAAAACATACAGAACAAAAAAAATATTAAAAGTGTCAAAGGTAAAGGACCAAATAACATATAATGGCAAACCTATCAGAATTAAACCCAACTTCTCAGTAGAGACCATAAAAGCCAGACAGGCCTGGACAGAGGTCCTGCAAACCCTAAGAGACTATAGATGCCAGGCCATACTACTATACCCAGCAAAACTATCAGTAATGTTTTATGGAAAAAACAAGATATTCTATGACAGAAATAAATCTATATAGTACCTACCCACAAACCAGGCCTTACAGAAGTTATAAGAATGAAAACTCCAACTGAAAGTGACATGCTACAACCAAAATTACATTAGAAATAGATAACTACATCATTGCAAAAACATAACTATACAAATACTCTATTGCAACCAACATTAAAATCAAGGACATTAACAGTCATTGGTCATTATTATCTCTCAACATCAATGGTGTCAATTGTCCAATAAAAAGACAATGATGAACTGAATGGATGCATAAACAAGACTCAACATTCTTCTCCATTGAAGAAACACATCTCAGCCAAAAGAATAGACATTACCCCAGGGTAAAAGGCTGTAAAAGATATTCCAAGCATCGGACACAAGAAGTAAGCTGATGCAGCCACTTTAATTTCTAATAAAATAGACTTTCAACCAAAATTAATCAAAAGAGATTAGGAAGGACACTTTATACTCATCAAAGATAAAGTCAAGGAAGATGACATCACAATTCTGAACATCTATGCTCCCAACTCAAGAGCACCCATATTTGTAAAAGAACTATTAAAAAAGCTTAAACCACACATAGATACCCACACATTAATATTGGGAGACTTCTACACCCCACTCTCACTGAAGGATAGGTCATTGAAGTAGAAACTAAGCCGAGAAATAACGACATTAACCAACGTCATGAATCAAATGGATCTAACATACATCTACAGAACTTTTCACCCAAACACAAAGGATTATACCTTCTTCTCATCACCACATGGAACCTTCTACAAAATTGAGCATATAGTAGATCAAGAAGCAAGCCTCAATTGATACAAGAAGATTGAAATAATACCTCACATCCTATCAGATCACCATGGTCTAACACTTGGGTTTCAACAACAACATAAATAACAAAAAGCTTATACACAAATTGAAACTAAAAAATTCTCTACTTAATGACACCTGGGTCAGGGAAGAAATAAAGAAAGAAATTAAAGACTTCCTGAACTTCAATTAAAATGAAGGAACAACATACCCAAATTTGTGAGACACACTAAACATCATGCTAAGAGGAACATTCATAGCACTACATTCATAGCACTAAGTGCATTTATAAAGTAATTAGAAATACCCCATATAAGCAACTGAATTACACCTCCAAAAACCCTAGGAAAAAAGAAGAAGAAACACCCAGGATGATGAGATGTCTGGAAATAATAAAACTCAGGGCTGAAATCAATATGTTGCAAAGAAAGAATATTCAAAGAACAAAACCAGGAGCTTGTTCTTTGAGAAAATCAACAACATAGACAAACTGTTAGCCTAACTAATGAAAAGGCAGAGAGACACTATCAAAATCATCAAAATCAGAAATGAAAAGGGAGACATAACAATAGACACTGAAGGAATACAGAGAATCATAAGATCCTACTTCAAAGTCATATTTGCCAAAACATTTGAAAATATAAGGGAAATGGACAATTCCCTTAATCGATTCCACTTGACAAAATTCAATCAACATCAAATAAACAAATTAAATAGATCTATTACATCTACAGAAATAGAAGCAGCCATTCATAGTCTCCCAACCAATACAAATTCCAGGGCCAGTTGGTTTCAGAACAGAATTCTACCAGACTTTGAAAGAAGAGGTAATACCGATACTCTTCAAGATATTCCAAAAGATCAAAATGCATGGAACATCACCAAACTCATTCTATGAGGCCACAATCACTTTTATACCTAAACCTCTCTAAGATCCAACAAAGAGAATTTCAGACCAATTTGTGTCATGAGCATTGATGCAAAAATACTCAATAAAATACTTTCAAACCAAGTACAGGAAAATATCAAGGATATCATTCACCATGACCAGGAAGGCTTCATTCCAGGCATGTAGGTATGGTTTATTATATGGAAATATGTCAATGTAATCCACTATAAAAACAAACTAAAAAACCAAAAACCAAAAAACAAAACACCTGACGATGTCCTTAGATGCAGAAACACCTTTTGAAAATATGCAACACCCATTCATGTTAAAAGTTTTGGAGAGATAAGGGATACAAGGCACATACCTAAACATAATAAAATCTATATATAGCAAGCCAATAGCCAGCATCAAGTCAAATGAAGAGATACCCAAAAAATTCCTCTAAAATCAGGGACTAGGCAGGGCTGGCAACTTTTCCATATTTCTTCAATATAGTTCTTGAAGTTCTAGCTAGAACAATAAGACAACAAATGGAGATCAAGGGGATCCAAATAGGAAAGGAGGAAGTCAAATCATACCTCTTCATAGATGATATGACTGTGTACATAAACGGCCCCCCAAAATTCCACCAAGGAATTCCTACAGCTGATAAACACCTTTAGAGAAATGGCTGGATATAAAATTAATTTTAAAAAGTGAGTAGCCTTCCTATATACAAATAACAATTGCGCAGAGAAAGAAATTAGGAGAACTCTACCCTTCATGATAGCCACAATCAATATAAAATATCTAGGAGTAGCTCTACCCAAGCAAGTAAAAGACTTGTTTGAAAAAAAACTCAAGTCTCTGAAGAAGGAGATTGGAGATGACATCAGAAGAGGGAAAGACCTCCCTTGTTTGTGGATAGGGAGAATTAACATAGTAAAAATGGTCATCTTACCAAAAGCAATTTACAGATTCTATGCAATCCCTATCAAAATACCTACACAGTTTTTAAAGACATTGAAAGATCAATTCTTCAATGGAAAAACAGAAAACTCAAATTGCTAAAACAACAGATCCTCAGGAGGAATCTCCATAACCAATCTCAAACTGTACTATAGAGCAACAGAATTAAAACAGCATGGTACTGCCATAGCAATAAGATGGTTGATCAATGGAATTTAATTGAAGACCCAAAAATGAATCTCCACATATATGGTCACTTGATTTTTGAGAAAGAAGCCAAATATATTCAATGGAAAAAAGATAGCATCTTCAACAAATGTGCTGGTCCAACTGGATGTCTAAATGTAGGAAACTGCAAGTAAACCCAAATTTATCACCATGCACAAAGCTCAAGTCCCAGTGGATTAAAGACCTCAACATAAAACCAGAGACACTAAATTAGTTAGAATAAAAAATGGGGAAGAGCATGGAACTTATTGGCATGGGAGACAACTTCCTGAACAGAACTCCCGCAGTCCAGGCTATAAGCTTAACAATTAATAAATGAGACCTCAGGCTGAGAAGCTTATGTAAGGCAGAACACACTATCAACAGATCAAAGCAACAGCCTACAGACTGGGAAAAGATCTTCACCAACCCTATATCTGACAAAAGTCTAATATCCAAAATATATAAAGAGCTCAAGAAATTGAACTCCACTAAATCAAATAACCTAATTAAGAAATGGGGCTCAGAATTAAATGCAGATTTGTCAACAGAGGAATATTGAATGATGGAGAAATTATTAAAGAAACGTTCAATTTCCTTAGTCATCAGAGAACTGCAAATCGAAATGTCTCTGCGATTCCATTTACACTTATTAAATGGCTAAAATAAAACATTCAAGTCACAGTACATGCTGGGGAAGATGTGGAGAAAGAGGAATACTTCGTCATTTCTGGTGGAAGTGCAAACATGTTCAACCACTTTGGAAATCTATCTGGAGCTTTATCAGAAATCTGGGAATAAGGCTACCTAAAGACCCAGCTATACTACTCCTTGGAATATACCCAGATGATGCTCCACCACACAAGAAGGACATATGCTCGACCATGTTCATAGTAGCCTTATTCATAATAGCCATAACCTTGAAACCACCTAAATGTTCTTCGTCAAAAAGTGGATAAAGAAACTGTGCTACATTTACACTATGGAATACTACCAGCTATTAAACAGAAGGAAATCCTGAAATTTGCAAACAAATGGATGGAACTAGAAATGATCTTCCTGAGAGAGTTAACCAAGATCCAGAAAGATTCATATGGTATATACTCACATAATTGTGCAATAGTCCAAAAGGCATGTCCCATGAAAGTCTTCACTTACCAGGAGATTGGGATATATGTGAGGATATCCTATTGGGTAGGATATATAGAAGATGGGGAAATAGAAGTATCCAGATGGTCCTAGAAACCTAAAAGAAGAACATTGGGATGGGCTGATCTGGACCGATGGGGGTCTGCTCAAACTACTGCACCAAGGAAGGACAATACAGGTAGTAAACATCAAATCCCTGCTCAGATCTATCCAATGGACAGAACATTCTCCACAGTTTTGTGGAGAGTGGGAGCTGACTCTGACAGGAACTTTGGTGTGCCATATTTGACCACTTTTCCCCATGTTTAGAAGGCCCATTGGCACTCAGAGAAAGGATATGCAGACTAACAGGATAAGACTTGATAGGCTGTGACCATATCATGAGGCAGGAGGTCCCCTTCTGTCACAGACCTGGGGGGAGGGAATAGGGTGAAAGAGGGAGGGAAGGAAGCATAAAAATGATGAGATAACAATTGAGATTTAATCTGAATAAATTACTAAAAAAAAAAAAAAAAGAAATATCATGCTCAGGAAACAAAAGACGAAAGAAAGAAAAAAGAAAAATGTATGAGTGAAAAGCTAGCTTGTGTGGCAGATGAAGGAGGGGATCCATGGTAGTAATAATCATGTCTGTGCCTGTTTTTCTGATACCTATGCTGAGCACTCCTGAATAAACTGAGAGCTACTGAAACAACAAGGTGCAGAAATATAAATGGAAATAGCTGGATTAAGAACCATCTTGCAGCTCATACTTCATTATTCTTTGTTTCATCTCGTGTTATTTCATGCTGACTCAAAGAACTGACCACTTCATATTATATGATGTCAGATGAGATCTAAGAAGCTCTAATTCAGTTTATGTCAGTTTCATCACCCCTTCTGTCACAGGCCTAGGGGCGGGGAGTAGGGTACAAGAGGGAGGGAGGGGGGAAAGGAAAGATACAAATGAGGGGATAACAATCAGGATGGAATCTGAGTAAATCATTTTTTAAAAAGTAAATAAAACAAACAAAAAAGAAAGAAAAAAGAGTAAAAGCACTGACAAATTAAGAAGTGAATAAACCCAATATCTTTGTGACTGTCAAAAAAAAGTCTCATTTTGGTCCAAGTTTGGTTATAGAGGTGTGTAAGCTTAGCACCCCTTTATATATGTATAGGTATTTGAAATTCTCTAGAACTCATGCCAGAGGTGCCTGCAAAAGTGTCAAATTAACTATTTCTCATGGGGAGGTGAAGTTAGTAATCCATTAAAGCATGCCCAGAAATGGATTGTGGCTCAAAAGATAGATACAGACTTTCCCAGTGACTTGCTAGTACCAGTCAGCAACCAAAAGAACACAACTTGTCAGTGGTCACAGCCACCTGTTACACTAGGATTTTTTGGTGGACATACAATGGCAGGGGACTCTGTTGGTGGCCTCACCCAGTGGGAATACTCCTACAACTCCTAGTTTTAGGTCAGTGAGAAAGGCAGTCACAGTCATGCAGACCAGGAATGAGTACCTCCACTCCCAGTGAACCAGAGAGGTGTCGAAAGCCTCCTAGACAAAGGCAAGTATTTACATCAACACCAGCTGGTGTGGAGTGCAGAAAGGTGACAATCAGGTAATTAGTGAGAGTATTCTTTCTCTTTTTTTAATTTTTATTTTTTTAAATTAATTTATTCATATTACATCTCAGTTGTTAGCCCATCCCTTGTATCCTCCCATTCCTCCCTTCCTCCCACTTCCCCCCTACTCCCCTCCCCTATGTCTGTGTCTGAGGGGGACCTCCTCCCCCTTTATATGCTCATAGGGTATCAAGTCTCTCCTTGGTGACCTATTATCCTTCCTCTGAGTGCCACCAGGCATCTCCATCCAAGGGACATGTTCAAATATGGGGCACCAGAGTTTGTGTGAAAGTTAGATCTCCTTCTCCACTCAACAGTGGAGAATGTCCTGTCCATCGGCTAGTCTGGGTAGGGGTTCGAGGTTTACTGCCTATTTTTTCCTTGGCTGTTGCCATAGTTTGTGGAGGACCCCAGGGCCCAGACTCGCCTGTAGTTTTCCAGGACCCGCTGGATCCTTCTATTTCCTCATTCTCCCAGGCTGCTCACATCTAAAGTCTCAATAGGATGTCCTCCCTTCTTACCCACTTTCCTGGTAGGTACAGTTTTTTAAGGGGACATACACCTTGGACTACTGTCTCGATATAAGTGAGTATATACCATTTAGCTCTTTTTGCTTCTGTGTGAACTCACTCATTATGACAATTTCTAGTTCAACCCATTTGTCCACAAATTTTGGAAATTCCTTGTTTTTAATAGCTGAGTAGTATTCCATAGTGTAGATGTACCACAGTTTCTTTATCCATTCTTCTACTGAGGGACACGTAGGTTGTTTCCAAGTTCTGGCTATTATGAATAAGGCAGCTATGAATATGGTTGAGCATATGTCCCTGTTGTGTGGTAGTGCATCCTCTGGGTATATTCCAAGGAGTGGAATAGCTGGGTCTTGAGGAAGCCCTATTCCCATTTTTCTGAGAAAGCGCCAGATAGCTTTCCAAACTGGTTGTACTAGTTCGCATTCCCACCAGCAATGAAGGAGTGTTCCTCTTTCTCCACACCCTTGCCAGCATGTGGTGTCAGTTGAGTTATTGATCTTAGTCATACTGATGGGTGTAAGATAAAATCTGAGTGTCGTTTTGATTTGTATTTCTCTGATGACTAAGGAGGTCGAGCATTTCTTTAAGTGTTTAGTGAGAGTATTCTCAAACCCAGAGAAAGAGGAAGGAATCTCACTCTCTGAGATAGGCGAAAAGTAGGAAATTTAGGTGTTGGATTGGCAGTACTCATTTGGATTGCATTTGACCTAATCGATAGATTATTTGTTAGCTTATAAGAATCCTTTTAAGTTTAGAAAAAGAGATAAATCTTACACTTGTTAGCATGATCCCTGTTTGCAATCTTCTGGGAAATACACATTGTTAGACATGTACACCTTGTAGGAAAAAGCAGTAGATATATAGCATAGTAGAGATTTGGGGAAAGAACTTTATGTTAAAAGCACAAATACTCATTGAAGGGAGTTTAGGAAAGGCAGAAGCCTTTGGAACCTTTTTTGAACTCTATGGAACAATAATATGGAGAGGACAGAGATCTCTTTTATAGCAGAAGAGAAAAGACTTACTTGATCTTGATTTTCAGCATCAGTACATATCATGAAAGATGTCTTTCCAAAAGATGGGATGTATATAATTTAAGCACAATGAGAAACATTTTAAGTAAAAGACAAATAAGGAAATTTAACATCTTGAGTTTGGAATTATGACAAGATAGTATAGTGGAATGTTTTACTTAGACTAATAAGTTAGAACTCTGTTGTTCAGTGTCAACAATCTGAACAGTTAATATAGCAACCACATAGCAACAGGATAGCAACAGTAGAAAATAAAGTATCCTTTTAGACATGTTGATCTTCATAACTTGCATTTTCCAACTTGAAACACTTTCTTAGGCATTCTGGCATTCATACAACACCTTCTTAGGCCATCTAACATTCATAACTTGTATATATCAACCCTAAAACCCATTCTCAGACCCTCCAATATTTATAAAACACTTTATTAGACCTTCTAACATTCATAAAATATCTTTCTGGAAGCTTTAAGACATAGGTGAAATTGTTGTAAATAGTCACTCTCCTTTAGCTACGATATTAGTAAAAAGAAGTATGGTAACAACATAGACTGTATCCAGACCTGACGGTTAAAGTTTGGTCTTCATCATAAAGAACGCTTGGAAGGTATCTGAAACCTTCCATGATAGAAGCTAGCAATGTGACTGTGTAGCCTGAGTATGAGCTTAAAATGGACCTGTAGCATTATCCTGGATTTGGCAACGCTGTTGAATCTAGGAGCCATCTGTACTCAGCCAGGCAAGGAGCTTGAAGGCTGAGACTGTCTAAAGCTCTCGTGCTAGTTGAACCTCCTGTGGCTGGGCACAGCGGTTAAGCATATCTATGAGCATTTTGATATCCATAGGCCAGTCAGCCAACAGACAGGGTATATATAGCTTTCATGCAGCTGTGGGACCTGTGTCTCCTTTTTGGCTGCATCTGAAACAGGTTCCTGGTGGAGCTGGCTCAGCCTGGACCCTGATAGGTGGGGCCACTGCAGACTTGTATTTCTTCTTCTAAGGCCAATGGTTAAGGTCTGGAGCATAGTTTTGGATGTGGCTGAGCCTGTCCTGAAATTTCCTCTCTGGTTTTAAAGATTTTAAAACTACTTTTACCAGTTCCTATATGGGGGATTAGGAACTATCCTCGGCCTTTTAGTTAAAATGGCAGTGAGTCCACAGTCTACCTTAAGAGTATTTAGATAGACGAACTTTGTTTATAGT
The DNA here is from genome assembly GCF_964271855.1 of Acomys minous. NCBI lineage: Eukaryota > Metazoa > Chordata > Mammalia > Rodentia > Muridae > Acomys > Acomys minous. The sequence continues at coordinate 3,396,144 of NC_140499.1, forward strand.
TTGAAGATACGTATAAGACAGACCATAAAAGAGAAGAATTGATTTTTGTATGATTAATAACATTATATTTACAAAATGAGGCTAAATATAAGACAGCGATTTAGTTTTAACATTGTAAACAATGACTGTTAATACAGCAGAACATTGTAGAATAATTTAAAAACCGTATCAAACTCATTAGGCAGGAAGCCTGTAGTTGAATCCAAGGTAGCTGGTGACAGGAGGAACATAATTTATTTAATTATCTAGAAATTAGTAAATATATAAATTAGAAACAAAACCATTTTGAATCAGAGCAAAAACATAATCTCTAAAATGTAAAAGTCAAAATTAGGTAACTACTGTAAAGCCTAGAAGCTACATTTGGAGTTTAGTAAGGATTTGAACAGGGCTGGCGAGCATGTCCACTATATCCCTAAACAAAGATGGCGGTTAGACATGTGGTTGCCCTTCACAAAGATGGTGCAGAAGGCAACAGCTCCACCTCCTCTATATCGAAACCAGCATGACTACACCCATGCTTTGCTATCAATGAGTGAATGGCAGATTTGAAAATGTTATCAGGCTGCCATGATGTCTAGCTGTAACTGCCAGCGCTGGGGCACAGTCGGTACAGCAAGCTGCATTGACCAGGCTGCTTAGTGTTTTAGCAGTTGGGGAAACACTGAGGTGGCGGTAGCTGCCCGTTCCAAGCTGACTCTGTCCATACTCCACCCCATCCACATGCTTCCAGTGAGGCAGGGATGACCCAAAATGGAGTAGGAGTCTCCGAGACACCTGCCGCCCCAAAATCCCTAGTGCTTGCGGCTAGAGTCTCAGAGTGTGGGAGCTGCAGGATTATGCTGCACTCAGCACCACAGAGGTCCCCATCCATGGTGGTTGAAGGAATCACCTACTTGCAATAGGAACCTCAGGCTCTGGCAGAACATAGCCAGTCCGATGTCGCCAACATATCTTGGTGTTGGCAGGACCAACCAAGGGTGGCGTCAGAGTCTGGACCAAGAAAAAGAGTTCCAAATTTGTTCACATTCTGTGGTGGGCATTTGGTTACCAGCAATAGAGAGTCTGTTAGGAAGGATTGTGATTTAATGGTGGGGCATTTGGACCACAGCCAGGTTACTCTGTCAAAACCATCGGCATTTCTTTAATTCATGCTGCAGAACTCACCACAAATGGCACCGTCTTGGTCCCAACTGGCTTTAGGTGGCAGCAGAGCTGAGCAGAGAAAGAGCAGAGCAGCAGAGGGAAAACATCATACGTCGAGAAAGGAATTTGTCGCAGACAGAAGACAATGGAATGGTCCTCTAGCTTTTGTATCTAAGTCACAGCACCAATTTAATGATTAAAAATAAGATGCCAGGCAACAGATATTACATGGAGAATTTTATTAAGTAAGCATGGATAGACAAGGAAAAGGGGGGCTGTGAGTTATCCCAGAGAGAAACAGAGAGACAGAGAGACAGAGAGAGAAAGAGAGGGTATGAAAGAGAATGGTAGGAAGAAGAGAGGAAAGAGAAAGATGAGAGGAGTAATGGGTAAGAGGAAAAGAGGGATGAGGTGAGGAGGAGGAGGAGGAAGAGAGAGAGAGAGAGAGAGAGAGAGAGAGAGAGAGAGAGAGAGAGAGAGAGAGAGAGAGAGAGAAGTGTGGCTTATCCTTTTATATGGCCCTGGGAAGGGCCGTGCCCCATGACAGGTAAGCAATGACCTCAGAGGTAGGCAGACTGAAGCAGAATTCTACCACTAAGGATTCAATGAAAAAATATATCCTGACTATAAAAGTTATAATAAAATGAAGTAAAATATTAGTAATTGCTAAAGCCAAGAAAAGAGGGGTGTTAGAAAATTTAACAAGAATTCTAATACAGCTGTGATAAAAATGTATTTATATGCAATTACAGGTGTGCTGAGAAGGGATTCAAATAGTACTAAGCCTGAGCAAAGAAAGGGAAAATGTAAAGAATAACGGGAAAAAGGAAAGGAGCTGTCAAGATAAAACTATCAACAAAAGGACTAAGTAAAGGTCCACAATGAAGGATGCAGGAGCATGAAAAATGACATGTATGTGTTGGGTAAGGGAGCAGATTCAGGGACTGATAAACTACAACAAAGGACTGAAATTTATATCATAAAGGTTTCAAAGAGAAAGAGAAACCGAATAGGGATTAAAAAGAAAAATTGGTTGACAATATCTCAGTTTTGAAAAGAAAAAAATATAACTTCAGAAATCTGAGAAAATTTCAAACAAAATAAGACACACACACACACACACACACACACACACACACACACACACAGAGAGAGAGAGAGAGAGAGAGAGAGAGAGAGAGAGAGAGAGAGAGAGAGAGAGAGAAACACATACACACAAATGTAATACAAAGGAAAAGCCCAAACAGTACAACAGATTGCTTACAGAAGAAAACAAAACATATGATGGTTAACTTCTCATTTAAAACTGACAATGCAGAGAAGCTGACAGGTTTGTGTTAACAACTGCTTAGGGTATCTTACTGTAGGGGATCAGCCAGATAGAGAAAACTGTTGTCAAATATCAGTTGTCTTCCTGTTGAAAAAAAGCATTTGGAGAAAGCAACTTTAGAAAGGAAAGCTTGATTTAGGCTCATAGTTTGAGGGCACAGCATATCGTACTGGGCAAGGCATGGTGCAGAAGAGAGGTCACATTCTTCTTTCTATTCAGTCCAGAACATCAGCTCCTGGAATGTAATTGTCCAGAAAGGTTGTATATTACTACCTTAATTTATTTACTCTAGATAAAACTTCACAGCAATGCCTACCAGATATATTTTCTGTGAGAGTTTTAAATACCATCATGTTGACAATAAAGATTAACCACAATGGAACATTAAAAGGAAAATCAAATCCGTAGCAAGTTAGGTTTGTTCCATGTTGACATACACTAATAAGGAGCTAAAACAAAATTTATAGACTGAAAATAGATTATAAAACAGAGATTTGGGACACTAACAGCGAAGAGGGAAGCATTCACCAAAAACCTAGGCAGACACTTGGGCTTGAAACTGGACTCTGAGCTGAGTGCTAAGACTTGTAGAGAAGAGTGTGTGTGTGGGGGGAGTGGAAGGAACCAGAGGATTCAGCCACTCCACAGGGAAACCTTCAAGGCTGGCACATCAGGACACAGGGGAAACTAAAAAAGTAATGCATCACCCAAGGACAATGCATGCAGTGAACCTAGAGCTCTATTCAGATATAGCAAATGAAAAGCTAATTTTCAACTTGGGGGTAGGGTTGGGGTAGACGTCCACTGAATTTCTAACATGCACTCTGTTGCCCATGATTGATCACTTCTCCTTGGTAGTTCAACCTCACGGGCACACAGAGGAAGGAGATGCAGGCTATCTTAAAGAGACCTGATAGACTGTGTTCAGGTGGTGGGGGAGGAGGGTCCCATTCTGTCAGAGGTCTAGGAGGTCTAGGAATGGGGTGGAAGGGAAAGAGGATGGGAATGAGAAGATAATAACAAGGGGATAACAATTGTCATGTAATGTGAATAAATTGTAATAAATAAAATCAATTTTATAACATGGGCCAATGCAATAGAGTATCTAACATCATGATTGATGACTGGATGCTATTTGCAACATTTTCTCATGTGGCTCTAGATGGATCTGGAGGAAATACTTCAGAAAACTATATTCAAAATGTAGAAAAGGTGACCAGAGGAAATCATTCACTGGGTCAAATGTTCTCTGGAAAAGTATGATAATCTGAGTACAGATCTCTAGGTTCTGTGAAAAAGACTGGGCCTAGTGATGATAGACTGTAATCCAAGCATAGAGGAGGCAGACGCAGAAGCATTATGGGTACTCAGACAGCTGACAAACATTAAAAGAGGAAAGACCACCAATCAGTATTTCTCATCAAGGAGAATCAGCAATTCTTAATAGAAAACAAGCAAATAGTGTTGAATAATATAAATATCTTGAATTGACTTCTAGTAAATTATGCTGAGTGAAAAAAAATCTATCTCATAACATTCTCCATTGCCTATTCTTTTTTCCTCTTTGTAGGCAGCAACTCATGTAACCCAGGCTATTCTCAAACTCACTTTAGTCAAAGGTGGCCTTAAATTTTGTTTCTTTTGCATTAACCTTTCAAATTCTAGTATTACAGGATTGTACTATCATGTCTGATACTATATTGGCCTGGGGATCAAATCTTGATTTCATGCTTATGCTAGCACTCTACCAATTCAGTTATTTCCTCTTATCTATATTACTTAACAGTGTTGAAATGTTGGAACACTAGAGCTGGAGAATATGCAAAGTACATCAGAGCAAAGTGGGTTAAAAAAAAAGATGGGAATACAATGTCACTGTGGAGGACTCAGCAGAATTCTGTGGTGCTGTGAATATCTTCAGTCTTGTATCCATGCCAATATTCTGGCTGTGACATTTTGCTATTATTTGGAAGACATTACCATTGAGGGAAATGATTCTTCATTTTGTTTTTAGACTTTTTCAGAATGAGAAGACTGTGGCGTCATTTTTCTTTGATGCTTCTTATCCTGTCTCCATTTGTTACCATGTGGCAAGTGTTTAAAAAGTTGGAAATTCTCTCTTAGAAAAACAGAATGTCACATGACATTTTTTGAGAAATTTTGCTAGAGACAATATTTAACAGAATATACCTCTTGATTACTTAATATTATCATCTAATCCCAAAAACATAACAATTATCATCTGGTCCTAATTAAAGCAAATGAGTTATGGATAGCCAAGAGATGGAAAGCATTTCCAGTGTTGGCAGGTTCTGACAAAATATTGAGCTGGAAATTGAACCTGAAGCCAAGTTATATATATTATAATTTTGTAGGAACATTGTTAGTTCTACTCATTAATTAGTGATCTCAGTTCCTGTTCCAAATTGATTTCCAAGTATTTTCTTTGTTTTGGTAAAAATTTGTGGGCATTGGCAGGGGCTTCTTACGTAGAGGAAGTTATAGTGCATTTCAACCAATGGGAAAATCAAGAAATACACTTGCAAAAATGCTAGTTTCAGTAAGGAGTAAAAGAGAGAGTTTAGGCACATGAGTTTGCTTTACTTTCAATGGAAACACTGGGCATGATATTAATCACCAGAGCCCATATCAAATGATGGGTATGGTGGTTCATCTTGTCCAAGCCCAATTTCAATGAAACTAAAATTAAGGATTTTCTAGAAAGTCCTTTCTATTCCATGTAAACATGGCTAGTAGCTAATTTGCCGAAGCTTGATCTCAATTCCCTTTTCAGTAAGTCCTTCTATGTTCCCCCCTGCCATAAACTGTCTTCTTGTCTTCTAGTTCACTGGTAAAATTGTATTTTCTATGCAAATCATAAGAATACATGCTGAGAAGAATCTCTTACTGTGATGAATAGTAATTGCTTGTCTAGTCCAAAACTTACTGGCCAGCAAGGAACCAATAGCTGTGTGGCCCCTAGTGCACTGTTGGTAAATGACTATTTAATGAATCATTGGTTGGGCAAGATGTTGGGCAGCAGGGTGAGGTCTAGAGAATAAGATTCTTTCTATATATTCATTATTCCCTCTTTTCTGTTTATTACTGATATATGTAAAGTATGGAGGTTAATCTTTCTGATTTAATGGTTAAATTAATGACTGATTTTTACTGATATTTTAAAATTATAAAATTAATACACAAATACTTTTTATATAAATGGAATAATATTGTATATAAACCTGAAGTTGTCATTCAACACCTTTCTTTTCCCTGGAAATTATTTGTTTTTCTATAATTATGTAGATAACCATGATGGTATTATTTACTTCATACAGACCCTTATATAGTTGAAAATATTTATTTAGGTGTAGACAGAAGAGAGTCAAAAAAGGAGAAAAGCATAAAACAAGTAGGCTCATATGCAGTAATGCTCATGAGTATTTCCACAGGATGGTAATCTACTTGGGCCTCTTCATTCCTAGTCTCTTTTTACTAAAATTCTTTCATTCATGGCTCTGTAACTCTATAATGACTATATTTTCTATGTCTTATCTTTAATCTTTAGTCTGAGATTCATGCAATCCCCTCAGTGTTTCCCTACTACTCACATACGGACCTTACTGCTGCCTTACCTGTGGTTCCCAGTAATCCTAAATTACATTGTGCCCATGATATGTTACTGGCTGGCTTCTCTGTAATTTCCCTCAATGATACAAAATATTTGCAAGTTATATGGTGTACCTTCCTCAGTGTTATAAATAACAAGCAAGAAACGAATACTTTTCTAAGCAGTCAAATGTCAACATTTTCAGAGCATTGGTGCATTAGATAGCCACTCAGTCACCATGTCTACATCATAACTGAAAATTTTCTCACTAAAGTTTCTAAGTAATTTTATGAAATAGGTTAAGTTTTGAATGTTTTGGAAGCATGTAATCTCCATACATCTATCATTCTCTTGTGGTCTATGAAAAGTGTTGCAAAGAGAAAGAACATGCTTTCTATTGTTGATATTTGAAATGACATCTTTTCTTTCTAGTGAAAGGTGTTAAAATTGACTTTTTCTATAGTTTCAATCATGTTATTAAGTAAGAAGAAGTAAGATGATGTCTTGCTACATCAACATTCTGAACAGAAACATTTTTATATATTAAAGCACATTGATCAATTATTAAAATAAATTTATTAATTTTAAAGGTCACAAGTGTTTTACTAAGCTTGGGGAGAAATAGATTTTTCCTCCCTATCAGACTGGCCCACTGTGATTCCTTCATGGAATTGAGGTTCTGGGGGCACATAGGATATATGATGGTGGATAAACGTGTGTGTGTGTGTGTGTGTGTGTGTGTGTGTGTGTGTGTGTGATTTTAAGCCTAGGACATTAGAATGACAGTTTATTCTGTCATACAACAACTTCTACCTAAAGGTTTTCTGAAAAACCATTGTTATGTTCAGGAATGAACAACCAAGGACTGGTCTAGTTTGAAACCCATGCACCAGTTTTCAGCATTTGATGGGTGAATTTCCTCTACTGACAGTTATGCTAGGCTCCTGTTTATAAGTATAACAGAATATCATTCATAGTGTCAGGCATGGGTTTTTCTCATGGCATGTATTTCAAAGTATACCAGTCCTTGGTTGTTCATTCCTGAAATTTCTCCTTCTCCTTTACTTCTGTCTTGTAGGCAGGACAAACTGTAGGTCAAGGGTTTGTGGCTGGGCTGGTGTCACAATCCATGATTGGACATCCTGCATGGTTAGAGGAGATGGTTGGTTTAGGCTCCATATTCCCCATTGCTAGGCATCTTTTTTTCTAAAGATTTTATTTTATTTTTGGCATATATATTTATATTATTACACATAAATAAAAAATTACATACAGCAAGAAGAACCACAAAACAATCTGGGATTATATAAATGTTATCTTCATAGTGTTTGGGCTAATTGTATTTGGCAATCTTGTAGAAAACATCTTCCTTATCTTGGTGAGTCTAAACTCCTGAATGATAATCAATATCTATCATATTTCATCTCTGTCAACTTAAAATATCTGTCTAGACTGAAAAAATACTAACTCGTAAACAACTAAGCTTAATTGTTAGAATAAACTACATGGTTTTCAACCCCATTAGAGACTTGAGAAGGAATAAAAATTACCTGAATGAGCTGGAAGTGCAGGTTAGCAGCTTCACAAATGAAAAAAAAAATGACAGAGACTGTTGCTGCCTAAATAGTCACTCAAAACTCTATGTAACATTGGAGCATCATCTTCAGCTTTCTGGTCCAATATATCTGACAGACATATTGGTGAGGCAGGAACTATTGAGGACTTGCTTATCATATCTTGGCAGAATTTGGCCATCAACTCTGCCTGCATCCAAGCTTACCTGTTTTTAGGCAGAATTCTATCTGTGGCAGAAATGAAGGCACTTGGCCAAGTGGCTTGTTTGCCACATTTGTAGCCATCTACATAAGGAAGTTAATTGATGCTCATCATCTTTTGAGGTAGGTTGTGTGTTGCTAGGACTTATCTTATCTTGTTATCAAAGAATATTTAAAGTATTAAAAGCATCCTGTATAAAATATACATATATTATTAATTTATTCATATTATATATCAATGTTATCCCATCCCTTGTATCCTCCCATTCCTCCCTCCTTTTCTCTTTACCCCTACTCCCCTCTCCTATGACTGTGACTGAAGGGGACCTCCTCCCCCTGTATATGCTCATAGGGTATCAAGTCTCTTCTTGGTAGCCTGCTACCTTCCTTTTAGTGCCATCAGGCCTCCCCATCCAGGGGATGTGGTCAAATATGGGGCACCAGAGTTCATGTGAAAGTCAGTCCCTACTCTCCACTCAACTATGGAGAATGTCCTGTCTATTGGCTAGATCTGAGTAGAGTTCAAAGTTTACTTCCCATATTGTCCTTGGCTGGTGTCATAGTTTGAGCAGGACCCACACACCTTTAATCCTAGCCCTCAGGAGGCAGAGCCAGGCAGATCTCTGTGAGATCAAGGCCAGCCTTTTATACAAAGTGAGTCCAGGATAGTCAAGGCTACACAGAGAAATCCTGTCTGGAGAAAGAAAGAAAGAAACTGTAACACACATTAAAAGCATCTTCAAGTGGCATATTCTGTAGGTCTCTAAGGCTTTTGAAGACCTAATCAATTTTATCTTATCCAGCTATAGGATCATAACTATTTGTTAAATTAGTCTCTTGTTGTTTTGTTTTGTTTTTGGTTTGTGTGTGCTACAGCATTAATGGTTATCTGCAGTCCATTTTGGGACACTGAGTTGCAGATTGTGAGAATGTTCTGTATGAGGCTCCTAAGCTCTATAACACTGCTACTTCTTCCCTCCACCTCCCTCCCTCCCTCCCTCCTTCCCTTTTCCCCTTTAACAGTTCTTTCTGATCACTTATATTCTAATATTTCAGAATATTTTTTAAACTCCCAGTTACTTTATAATATCTCACTATGTTCAATGTACTAAATTCATTAAAAATTCCTTCCATCATTTCCATCTTTTTGACAAGGTTTCATACTGTGACAGCATCTTCTACCCCTTAAGTAAGATAAATTAAAAAGAAAAAAAACTATGGTAAACATTCTGATTCTGTATAGAAACTTCTACTGATGATTCTGGTATCTCATGAGAACAGAAAGAATGGACCAAAAGGTACAGAAAATCAAAATCTGTGTGGAGCCATAAGTAAATGTGTTATAGGAAATATTTGGCTATTATGATTTATTATTAAAATCCTATAATTATTACAGTGGTTATTATTGACCCAATACCATATAAATGGAAGGCACAAACACCTGATAAAATTTTAATAAGCTTAATTTCATCTGCAGCTGGCTAGAGACTGAGCCCTTAAATCATCCCACTATCTCCCAGTGCCACATTCCATGACAATTGCTCTAATTATTACTCTCTGGGCAACTCCCTATCCAAATAATATGAACTTTCACATTCTTTCTGTCTAGGCTTCTTCTTGCTAGCCTTGCTGATCTTCAATGCAGGCACCTCATGGCCATGTATGTTTCTCCAAGCTAACCCATGGTGGTCCCACTTTGTTCTCTTCTTTCGTATCTGTATTTTCTCTTCCCATGATCCTTCTGTCCTTTCAGCCCAAGAACCCTGGCCACACTTACCTCAAATTGTCATGCCCATGGGTAGGCCTTTTATTTAGCCAATCAGGAGTAATTTTGGAGTGACTGGGGTATGTCAGTGTCTGCTGGTAGGAGACACCAAGCTGACCTCTGGAAGTAAAATAATTAACAACATAAAGTTCAAGACCATACTGTAGCACAAATGCTTCTGGAACCCTACAGAGTGTCACGAGGCATACATACTTGTTTCTAGAACCAGAAACACCTGCCACATTTTAATAAATCTTTGCTTTGTATGCTTCTTACATATTTTCCTTTGAATTTCTCAATTGAAAATGTGCTTTCTCATAATAATTTTATAACAGTGATTAGATGAATGAATATGTGTTTAGCATGGAGATAGTACCACTAACTCATACTTCTTAGCTATTGCTCTCAAGTACAGAATCACCAATGATCATGGATTCAGGCTTTATAGGCTTTATTTCTATCATCAGTCTTTATTTAAGTATTTGGTACACGATCAATATTATTTTAACAATACTATATGTGATAAGTGGAAATGTTGATTTACCTTTACATACTTATTTGTAGAGCATTAGAAGTGATAGGTATAGGATATATAAGGTATATGTATATATTTAAGTATATATGTATCTATAACTATATTTTCATGTATAGCCTTTTCTGACATACATTTCTAGATAAAAGGAATATGAAAATTAATTCCATTTCCCTTGTTATTTTTCCCATTTAGAGTGAAATTGTTTAAATTTAGAACATCATCAAACTGTGTTGTTTTATTTATATATTTTTTATCATTTATTTAATTTTTTTTATTTTACATCCTGATTGTAGTCCCACCACTCATCACCTTCCAGTTCTATCCTCTCTCCCTCATACCCCATCCACCTCCCCAAACATCTGACCTCAGCCTATCAAGCCTCATCTGGACTACCTGTATCCTCTTCTTCTATGGCCTGGCAAGGCTGCCCTGCCAGGCAGGAGTGATAAACATGTAGGCACCAGAGTCCATGTCAGAAATAGTCTCTATTCCCCATATGATGAGACCCACAAGGAGACTGTGCTGCCTATGTACTGCATCTGATCAGAGGGTCTAGTTCCTCACCATGGATCGTCCTTGGTTGATGTATCAGTCTCTATAACACCTCCTCCTCTGTCCTGATTTGTTGTTCCATTGGTCTCCTTGTGTAGCTCCTGTCACTTCCAGTTCCTTCAGTTCCACAATTCTTCGATAAGACTCCTTGTGTTCTGCCCCAAAGTTTGGCTGTGAGTCTCAGCACCTACTTCAATCTCCTGCTGGTTAGAGTCTTTCACAGGACCTCTATGGTAGGCTCCCTACCTGTACCTTCTTTTTAACGGCTTCTGCTGGCTATTCTATTTACTCTTCTGAATGAGAATTAGGCATTCTCCTACATCTTACTTAGCTTCTTCATGTCTCTGTATTATAGTGTGGCTATCCTATATTCCGTGGCTAATGTATACTTATAAGGGAATATATACCATGTGTATCTTCTGGGTCTGGATTACTTCACTCAGGATGATCATTTATAGTTCCATCAATTTGCCTTCAAATTTAAAGATATTCTTCTTTTTAATAGCTGAGTAGTACTTCATTGGGTAAACACACTACAGTTTTGTTATCCATTCTTCAGATGAGGGACATCTAGGTTGTTTCCAGATTCTGGCTATTATGAGTAAGGATGCCATGAACACAGTTGGACAAATGTCCTTATTGTATAGTAGAGCATCATTTGGGTATATGCCAAGTATTGGTATTACTATGTCTGAAGTATGTACCTCCGATCTCTTGAAGACTTTTTTTTGTTCTTTTTTTAAATTTTTAATATTTTATTAATTTATTCATATTACATCTAAATTGTTATCCCATCCCTTGTATCCTCCCATTCCTCCCTCCCTCTCGCTTTACCCCTACTCCCATCTCCTATGACTGTGACTGAGGGGGACCTCCTCCCCCTGTATATGCTCATAGGGTATCAAGTCTCTTCTTGGCAGCCTGCTACCTTCCTCTTAGTGCCATCAGGCCTCCCCATCCAGGGGACGTGGTCAGAAATGGGGCACCAGAATTCATGTGAAAGTCAGTCCCCACTCTCCACTCAATGGTGGAGAATGTCCTTTCCATTGGGTAGATCTGGGTAGGGGTTCAAAGTTTACTTCTCATATTATCCTTGGCTGGTCCCATAGTTTGAGCAGGACCCCTGGGCCCAGATCTGCCTATCATAATGTTCTTCTTGTCGATTTCTAGGACCCTCTGGATTCTTCTATTTCTCCATTCTCCCATGCTTCTCTCACCTAAAGTCCCAATAGGATGTCCTCCCCTTTGACCCACTTTCCTGGTAAGTGAAGACTTTCACGGGACGTGCCCCTTGAGCTAGTATCTAGATATAAGTGAGTATATACCATTTGACTCTTTCTGCTTCTGGGTGAACTCACTTATTATGAACATTTCTAGTTCAATCCATTTGTCCACTGGACCAGAACCTGCCTGCAAAATAGCATGAACTCAGTATATGGGACTGAACTCTAGAAAGTAAAGCACCAGGGCTCCTGTCCTGGGGAAACATCAGAGAAATGGGTAGCCCCTGGTCATCCAATGGCCCACAGAGGACATGGGCCCAGGCCCCAGCGTCTGTACCAGAACCTGCCTGCAAAATAGCAGGAAATAATCAATTGATCATGTGTTTTTTCTTTAATTTATTTATGTAATGGATTACATTGATGTTTTTATGTATATTGAAATATCCCATGCCTGAATACCTGGGATGAAGCCTACCTAGTCATGGTATATAATATTTTTTATATTTTCTTTGATTTTGTTTGCTAGCACTTCATTGAATTATCTTTGCATTAATGTTCATAAGGCAAATTGGTCTGAAGTTCTCTTTGTTGGGTCTTTGTGTGGTTTAGGTATCAAGGTCACTGTGGCCTCATAGAATAAGTCTGGTTAATGTTCCCTCTATTTCTATTTCATGGAATAGTTTGAAAAGAATTGGTATTAGCGCTCCTTTGATGGCCTTGTAGAATTCTAAACTGAATCCATCTGGCCCTGGGCTTTTTTGTTTTGTTTTTGTTTGTTTGTTTGGAGACTTTGGATGACTGCTTCTATTTCCTAAGGAGATATAGGACTATTTATTTTGTTCACTTGATCTTGACTCAATTTTGATATTTGGTAGCTATCAAGGAAATTATCCATTTCATTTAGATTTTCAAATTGTGTGGCATATAGGCTTTTGAAGTAAGATCTCGTATTTCTTTGGATATCCTCAATGTCTGTCATTATGTCTCCCTTTTCCTTTCTGAATTTGTGGATCTGGATAGTGTGTCTTTGCTTTTTATTTAGTTTGGCTAAGTATTTGTCAATCTTGTTGATTTTCTCAAAGAACCAGCTACTGGTTTCATTGATTCTTTGAATTGTTCTCTTTGTTTGTAGTTTATTGATTTCAGTTCTGAGTTTGATTATTTACAGTCATTTACTTCTTTTGGGTCTATCTGTTTCTTTTTGGTCTAGAGTATTAAGGTGTGTTGTTAATTTTTTAGTATGTGATCTCATCAATTCCTTTATGAAGGCACTTAATAGTATGCACTTTCCTCTTCACACTGCTTTCATTGTGTTCCATAAGTTTGGGTATGGTGTGCCTTATTTTTCATTTAATTCTCAGATGCCTTTTATTTTTTTTAACTTTGTCCTCAACCCAAACATCATTGAGTAAGGATTTTTAGTTTGTATAGTTTCTATTGTTTCTGTTATTGGTGACTTCCAGCTTTAGTCCATTGTTATCTAATAAAATGCAAGGGATTATTTGGATCTTCTTGTATCTGCTGAGGTTGCTTTGTGACAAAGTATATGGGCAATTTTTGAGATGGTTCTATGAGGTGCTGAGAGAAGGTATATTCTTTTGTGTTTGGGTGAAATGTTCTGTAGGTATCTATTAGGTACTTTTGATTCATGGTGTCTATTAGTTTCATTATTTCTCCATTTAGTTCCTGTCGATGATCTGTCTATTGGGGTTGAGTTGGGTGTTGAAGTTTCTCACTATTAATCTTTGGGTTGGGATATATGATTTAAGCTTTAATAGTGTTTCTTTTATGAATATGGGTACTTCTACATTTATAGCATAGATGTTCAGGATTGAGAAGTCATTTTAGTGTATTTTTCCTTCAATGAATATAAAGTATCCTTCTCCATCTCTTTTTTTATACCTTTATTGAATGTCTTTGATTCACACATCACGTACGAAAATCCCTCTCATCTCCCTAGTAAATTAAAATAAACAGACAAACAAAGAAATCTTGTCAGAGAAGCTGTAGTGTATCATGCAGTATAACCTTTTGTCCATAAATGTTTACTTTCAAATGTTCATTGCTATGAGTCATGAGTCTGGTTGGAGGCTTAACTTATCATTACCAGATCCTCACTGGGTAATTCATGGGGAAGATGTTGGGGTAAGGTTCACTCAGAGTGCTGGATCAGGGCCCACACCTTGTCCTCAGGGCAGGGCAAGCTCCCCCACTCCAGTGTCATCATGACAGGGCTTGATCTCCTAGTCCTGTGTTGTCAGGGCAGAGCCACCTCTCCTGCTTCCATGTCCTCAGGGCAGAGCCTACTCTCCTGTTCCTGTGTCATCATGGCAGAGACTGCTCTCGTACTCCTGTGTCCTCAGGGTAGGGCCAGCTTACCTAGTCCCATGTCTTCTGGGCAGTCCCACCGTCCTCCTTCTGTGTCCTCAGATCAGGGCTGGCTCTCTTGCTCCCATGTCCTTATGGTGGGGCTGGTTCTCCCCTTCTGTGTTATCAGGCCATGGCCCCTCTCCAGCTTCTGCATCCTCAAGGAAAGGCCAGCTCTCAGGCTCCCATGTCCTCAGGGCTGTCTCACCTGTTCTTGTGTCATCAGGGTCAGCTCTCCTGCTTCCATGTCTTCAGGGCCAGCTCTCCTGCTCCTGTTCAATTTTCCAGATTGTTGCTGGCCATCATGGCCTCGATGGCCTCCTACTCCTGTAGGTACTGGATCTTGTGGGCCATCAATCAGGTGTCAAAAAGTCTTTGTTGAGTAGCTCACAGAAACCATTGGTGTTGGCCCAGCTCAGCTTCATATCTCTGGGAACTTGTGGCTCTGTTTATTCATTTATTGATGGCACTTAAAGAAAGATTAAGCCAGCTACCAAGTACCAAGATGAGAGTTGATAGCCTATGGCCATATAGAGGGGGAGGAGGTCCCCCTTGGTATTAGACACACAGAAGGGGCATAAGGTGAAAGCAGGATGGAGGGGGGAAAGAATGGGAGGATACAAGTGATGTGATAACAATTGAGTTGGAATCTGAATAAATTATTTAATAAATGAATAATAACCTTATACCTACAGGTAGTGAGGTTTGAGTGCATAAAAATGTAGTAATGAAAGCCAATGTCTACATTCTTACTTAAAAAAAGATGGAAGAAAAAGGAGGGAAGGAAGGAAGGAAGAGGGAGAGAAAGGAGTGAGAGAAGAAAGAAGGGGAAGAACAAATGGAGGAATGGAAAGAAGGAGAAGAGGTAAGAAGGAAGGAGGAGAAAAAAATGAAAGAAAGAAGGAAGGAAAGAAAGAAAAGAAGGCAGAGAAAGAAGAAAGACCCAGAAAGTCAGAATCTTTCCAATCAATTTCATTGTTTCTCATCATCAGAAATTCTTTAAATCTTTTAACATAGCTAAATTCACATGGTGATTTCTGTACTTCCCATATCTGGCTGCAATTTTGTTCTGAGAAATTCCTGCCTTAATGCTGTGCCAATAGAACATCTTATATCCAATCCCTGAAGAGAGAAATAATAGGGCTGGACTTCCTGCCAGCCAGCTAAGGAGATAGATGAGGAAGTAGGTGGTTTAAGCAGAAATAGATGTTCAGGAGATATCAGGAAAGAGATACCAGATCAGGAAAGCTACAAAGTAGAAGTATCTCTGGGATATGGTGGAAGGAAACCAAGTTACCTTAGAGGTTTAAGAATAATATAACAACTGCTCAGATCTTATGCTATGAAGCTTGTTAAAATAATATAGTCTAGTCTCAATTATTTGTGTGATACCTGGGTTAAGAAAGAAACTGAGAAACAAACACAGTTTTATAAAAATAACATTAACATTTTGGCACCCACTGTGGGGCAACACTTGTAGGCATTGATAATTTCAAATTTACTTTATTTGTGGATATTTAATGCCCTCCTTACCTTCCAATCTGCCAACCCTAAACAGGAGAGAAAGAATGTTAGTGGGGACAGGGAGGTAGACCATTTTGGAATCAGTTCTTGGGGAAATTTCACACTTTGCCATCAGAATTCCAGCAGCCAAGCTAAACAGCAAACTGGAAATCTAGCAAACATAATGGCAACCATATCAGCAATCTTATGTATTCTTTGGACTGTTTCTCTCTAAGAAAATCTCAAAGAGAAGCAATGGGAAGCCAAAAAGCCAATATATACAAGGAGATGCAAAGTGGTCTTTTTTGGTTTGGGGGCAATATTATACCCTCCCAGAGTGCATATAGGATGTTTTTCAGCTGACAAAATCACACCCGCACTGAAGGCAGGTCCCAGTTGACAATTATCATGTGTTTTCTCAGGAGTCTCTTTCCACTAGACAAGCATCATGCCCCTCTCATGAAGCAGTTTCTCATCACACACTTGGAATAAAAATAAAAACATGTTTATATCCACTACAATCTCCTCCCCTTTGTCCTCCTGGTACACCCAGATTTTATTACTGCTACAGGCAAGAGAAAGATGTCAGGCAGGGACATACAGGCAGCTGCTTTAAGAACAAGGTTAGAATAAGCTATATTTGAATGGAGCAACTTATGTTTGGCAAGTGGAGTAAGTTCTTTTAGATTCCTTACATTCTGTTGAACTATTGGTAAATTTGGCTAATCCTATTGTCTCTATGTGATGCTTGATGCCCATTGATATTTTTTAACTGAGTCTTGGGGATTCCTGGTACCTAGGGATATGAGTTTCCAATGAATCCACTAGTTAGGATATGAACTCAGCTGCTCATATGGGACTCTTGGTTCACTGCTAATGCACTAAAAGTGGATGGACACCATCCTTGTAATTAAATTCAAGAACCTGTTTCTTTTAGCAGTAAGACATGAAGTCCAGTGACTAAATGAATTTTCCTGTTTTATAATACTATTCTGAACATGATCATTCATATATATATACACACACAAAGTAAGACTATTAAGGCTTGCTTTTGTATTGGCACTTAAGTACTATTTGGTCTTTCGATGTTAATTTGTTTAATTGAACCAGTTGAATTTCTCCTCCTGACCCTGAGTTGGCAGGACTACAATCACAGATTTGATAGAAAATTTCTTGAACAGGAACCTTGTGCTGAGGTCAGGTCTTCTCAGTGGGATGTCAGAAATAAACTAAAAACAAATTAAAATAATTTATTAACTGAATATATGCAGTTGCTGCAATTCTCCTTGATCCTTATTGAGTTGTGGTTCACAGTTGGCTGGCTTTCACTCTTGAGAGAGAAGCGTCTTGAAATGTTAAGTTTCAGTATTGACAAGCTCCTTACTTTTCCTTGTTTCATATTGACAATTTGGAAAGTAAATGACAAGTTCTTCCAGTGTGGCTTTCACATTCCTGTGAATATAATGCCTATATTTACCAAGGATAGTCCAGTCCTCTCAATTGCTTTATCACAGAGAAACTCCAAAGAATGATACATGGTTGATTGAGAAGTTAGCAAAAGAAAATTAATTGTACAGATGTCCTCACTACTGCAGGCTACAGATGTGGCTTTTGTTGATGCTTTCATAGTTGCTGGATTGACTTTGCATTTCAGATACATTTTTATTGTCAAGTCCTTAAAGTTTTGAGGCTACTCATTGTTAAACTACCCCCTGAACAGTTCTTATGAAAGCGAAGACTATTGATGTGAGTCAATATTGGTAATAACCTACAGAATGCACCCCCTTTTGTGTAGCTGTAATTTAGATGTCATGGAAAAGATAAAAGAAAGAAATCTGTAAAGAGAATGCTGCTTAAAAACTGAAAATAGGAGCTGGTATCATTTTTTTAAAAAACCTTTTTCCATTCAGCCTCTCAGTCTTTTTGATAGTAAATGATGATAACAACAGTGATAAACATGCCAGCACCAGCTAGTTTGTAATCTTATATAACTATGCATTAACATTCAAGGGATTAAATGTGATACTTATCTAGACATTTTCCATAGACTTCAAGATCTAGGATACAGAAATTTTCTTAAGAAACTAAGGAAATCTGGTACACTGGAAAATATGTGCTGCATAATAGAAAATGTTCTTCATTCCTTTGTCTGATGGATGAGATTTCTCTAATATTAAGCTCATGCTATGTAAGCAATGACTTCTACTAAAGGGAGAAGGTAAGTTTATGCAAAAGTGTAACTATTGGAGGATTTGAGTGCAGACTGCCTTTATAGCTATTATAACACTGAGTTTAGGTGCATAGAATGTGCATTTATGTTATAATGCCTCATTGTGAATATTAAATAAAGCAACCCCAAGAGTCAATACTAATACAAACGCACAGTGCTTTTTTTAGAGTATCATTCCTACTCTGAAAACAATAAAGTCACGTAATCATTCTTTATTGCTTCCCATGTAACACTCTCCAAGTGTTTTCCTTTCTCAAATTTGACTTTTAAAGTTACATTAATTTCTGAGGGTGCTACTGATTCTATTACCTTCTTAAAGGTAATGAATATAGTCATGTTATTTAGTGACCTTCTTTAAGATTCTAATGTTAATGAATAAAACTCTTTCTCTGTTGGTTTAAATGTCCTGGTACTCTTGGCATGTATCATTGCTCTGTAGCTTATATTTGAATTAGACAGGATATTTCCATTTTGCTGTCTAGTTAAATAGTGTGAAAGAGAAAAAATTTAAAAATGTTTACAGTTGTAAAAAGAGATTACACTCTCTCCCCCAGTTTCTGGAAAATAAAGCAAAAAATGGCTTTGCATCTAAAGTTTTAAACATACTTAAGAGAAATCCTTTAGGGGTGTGGCTTTTCTGACATTCTTAGGACAGGTATTTAGGCTCATGGGCCATCACAGACTCTGATGCCACAATTCCTTGACAGTGTTTTGTTTTCTTGATACTAATCTCATGGAACATATGCATTTTCACATATAAAAACTTTTGGTATTTTAAAACAAACACATTTAATGTGGAAAGGAAGCTTTAGTCTTACTTGGAATAGAACATAGTTAATTTTCACTGGATTTCATATTTTCCATACCAAAGAGTCAGACATGAATTTTTTCATATTCTTTTCAAGAACTCACACAGTTGTCTCCAGTGAGAATTCCCCCTCAACATCTGTTAGTCAATTTTTAGTGAAAATGAGTCACATCTAGGTTTGACTATAAGCATCATGAACTGGAGTAATGTAGTTCATTGTAATAACTCAAATTGTTGCTATAGATCATATCTTTATGAGTCACAAAATGATATTACTAAGGTGGAAATCAAATTGTTCAAGCCTATGGAAAACGTGATGACAAAAATTTCATTTGGTTTTCCGAGAAGACAAAGAATCCTCCCCATTAAAGAGGAGCTAGCATGTAACTGAGGGCTTTCTTTCATATGAAGTGAGCAATGTAACTGAAACCTCAACAACTTGCCTCTCAAGTTTTAGATTAAAGTGACTATGACAGTCTGTGTGTTGTATTCAATGTGAGTAAAATTGGTTCTGACAAGAAAATTACTAAGCAAGGTGAAAAGATTTGCCATCATTTCAGAAGTAGGAATAGATTCTTATATAGTATAATATAACTATAAAGAAAATTCCAAAATTTTGACATGTGCTTCTGATATATAAAGAATGAAGTGATACTGATTTATGAGACTAGAAGGTTATATGACACTGCTTTACATATTGTGTGACGCTCATGAAGTGTTAACAGCAAATGCACACATGTGAACAAAGTACATAAATTTGCATCTGTCTACAGAAAGTGTGACTTACCAATGAGAACTACTTACTGACCTTACCAGAATAGAGACTGGTCACACTACAGTATTCAGATTCACCTGATAGCAGAAGGACGACTTGCTTTTACATACAAGGGAATAGATATGTAGAAGTTTATTGTTTGAAATCACATAAATATAAAACTTTTAAAAGCATATCTTCTTTATTAAGAAAACATATGGCTAAATTAAGGGTAGCCATGTGTTCTAAAAACTGTTTTATCAAGAATATTTGAGATATGTGTTCTATTTAATTTCAGGAGTTTCTTATTACTCATTTGAGATGAAGCTTGTGAGATACAGTGATGAGGATTTATGATCTGAAGTCACAGAAAATCTAAAAAAAAATTCCTTTCATGAGAAACATATCGATTTGTTTTTAATGTTGCTTACCATTTAGTATTCCATGCAACATTTTCAAAAGTTCAAAAAGTAAGATAGAATTTGGGGACCAAACAAAAATAGAAGTTTTCAAACATTGCTAACTCATATTGGGGCCATGAAAACAGTGTATTGAAAGGATGTGTTTCCAGGGCCACTTAGAAACTCTTTCGCTGTGTCAGTGTGGAATTGCTCTGGTAACTGAGAGCAAAAACAAAACAATAAAGAAAAGCAGCTGGTGCTGTAGTGCAGTGAGATATTTTCATTGCTTTAACTATGATTAGGCAGCAGGAATTTATTTGGGCAGTCTCCTACTATTCTTAAGACTCATTTAATGCAGCTTTTTAGCAGATTTCTGGTTGCTGAGGTTTCACCTCTGTCTGGCCTCCAATGAACAAGTCAGATCCTTGCTTAGGGCATTGTGAGATTGGAGAGGTTTGATGTCATGGGCTTGGCAATTTAAATTTAAACTGCATTTGGCTCAAACTGATTTCACAGATGCTGTCACTATGAGTCTCTTGTTTATATGATGCACAGTGGAAAGGAAAGTGGTGGTTGTTATTATAGGATAGGAAAGCTATTGAAAAATTCAGACATGTGAGACTGGCCTACATACAGGCAGCCCCAGACTGAGTGTGGCATTCAGCATTTATGCAGAGGTTAGAAATATGAGTACCAACATAGTTGGGCATGCAGTGCCTTTCCATCTTTTGATGTTACTAAAATATAAATGTGGATATTCCTTTGAAAAATGTAGTACATAACTCATATTGATTAGTACTGTCTAACTAAATATTCTTACTAAAGTATTTCATTATTTTTCTACTATATTTCTTTTCTTTTGTCTTTCTTTTTTTCTTATATTGTTGTTTTTCTTTTTTCTTTTTGATATTGTTGTATTTCAAGACAGTGTTTTCATATATAGTGTTGGCTGTCCTAGAATTCACTTTGTAGACAAGACTGGCCTTGAACTCAGAGATCAGCCTGCCTCTGCATTCAGAGTGCTGAAATAAAAGGCAAGTGCCATTATACCTGGATACTCTTTCATTTTGTTTGTTTATCATCATGTTTCCTCTAAATCAAGCACCTCTAATAATTCTGCACTAGAGAATTACTATGCAATACTATATAGCAAGGACTGCCTTTGAACCCCATGAGAAATTGTCTTCTGGTTGCCCCTTAGCTCTAGTTCACTTAATGCTGTACAGTTTAAAGTTCTCTAAAGTAAGTTTCCTCATTTATGAAATGAAGCAGTTGTGTCATCAGGATTTTCCCCAGGCATAAGTAAGAAGCAGCCCATCATCTGGTAGTATTTTAATATCTTGCATTCAAAGAGTAATTTGACCTAGTTTCACTCTATTTTGCTATTGCTTTATCTAATATTTTAGCTCAACTGAAAGGCCATTTATACTTCCTTGTTATTTTGCCCTAAGTTTATTTGATATTTTTGTGCTTATTTTCTCCTCTATTGCTCAAAATTGTGACTGTAACTTTTCTCCCTTTCATCTCATTTGACTTGTTTTCAACACAGGATATCACTAGCTCACCAACACCCTCTCCATTTTAAATTTTGGACGTACTTTACTTCCAAATATCCTCAGAGTAAAATATTCAGTCCCACCAGCTATTGTTTCATTTTGTCTGTTCATAGTTCCAACCTTAGGCTACCTCATCTCTAAAACATGTAAAAGATAATGTGATGTTTTAAATAAAAATGACATTGAGACTCGTATTTGGTCTGCAGTTGGTAGAAATGTTTGAGAAGGCTTAGGAGCTGAGTGTCTTGTTGGAGGAGGAATGTGACTAGAAGGGGGTTTGGGGTTTCACAGTCCCACACCTTTCACAGTTAGCTCTCTCTGCATCATACTTAATGTTAGCTCTCAGGGACTGTTCCAGATCCATGTCTGTCTCTTGTTACCCTGATCCTTGCCATGATAGTCATGGATACCAGTGCTCTGAAACCATGAATCCAAAATTATTTTGTTGTACTTATCAATTGTGTTGTTCTTGGTGTTTTATCATAACAATAGAAAAGTAACTAAGGTTAAAACCATGTACATTTTCTTCTTGTATTTAATAATAAATCACACTATTTCCATGTGAGGTTGATATTATTAATGTTTTTGCCTCCCACACAGAGAACCTGGTGGAATTACAGGTATGAGTCTGCTACAACTTTTGCTCACTATTAAAAACTAGGAAAAATATAAAATTCTGTTTTTCATACTTTCTTGATGCCTTCTCCTGTCATTGTTTATGAGGAATCATGCAATGTGTACTAGAATGAAAAAAAAAACATTTTTTCTTTAACAAAAGAATAAAAGATGTACTGAAAGTGAAGAGCTAAGACCACAGCACTGGCATTTGTTCTGACCATTATACTTTCCTTTGCTGTACATGGAGTAATGTTATCAGCTGTGTCTTTCAAAGAAAATTTCTTAAATCCTCCTAATAATGCCTGATATTTTATCTTTATGACTTCATTAATTACTAATTTACTTACTTTCCCCCTTTCTTTTCCTTTATAACTCTGCTGTAGTTTTCATATTTGCAATGACATAAAACAGGATGTGTTTCCATAGAAGAATGCCACATCTAAATATATTTTTGAGTCTTGTAAATCAGCCAGCCTTGAGTCATGGATTTCATTGATTTTCTACTTATTTCAACTCACAGTTACTCTTCAGAGAATAGAAGTTTTGTAAATTAGGATGGGAAGACAGGGGCATGAACTCTAGACCCCTAAAAAGGTAAGTCCTTTTCTCTCTGGGAAAGGCTTTATTTCCTTTGTTGAATCTATAATAAAACTGAGAACATTTATTTCTTCCAAAAATAAGATCATTGACATTTGTTGAAATAATAGGAGATATTCCTTGTGAAATTGTATTTCTAGACTAAATGAGTGAAAAACAACACTTTATTATTGGTAAGTCAATATTGGATAGTACCAGTAGAGGTGTGGTCTGCCCAGAATCCTCTGTGCACCAGTTCCCTGGTGCCCAATTTGCCTGCAATTCCAGTTCCAGAGACAGAAGCCATCGGAGACTGTCAACAGAGTTACAGAGGCAAACATTATTTGCGACTACCAGTAGTGATGAAATTTGTTCCATGACATCAATGCAAGAACTCCCAGCACCAGTTCTTCCTGCAGTCCCAGAGACAGCAGCAATTGGTGACTACCAGTAGAGGTGAGGTGTGCACCAAGCCCTCAGAATGCTTGTCTCTGGTCCCCAGTTGTACATGCAGTTCCAGAAGCAACAGCCATCAATGACTGTCTACTGTGGTAAGGTCTGATCTTTGACCATTTTGTGCCAATTCCCAGGTCCAAGGTCTGCCTGCAATCTCAGGGGCAATAGCCATCAGCAAGTACCAGAGGCAATAGCCATGAGGGACTACAAGGGTCCTACAAACCTGCCAACAACAGGGACAACCAGATGGCTAGAGGGCAACATAAAAAAACATTCAACAAAACACAGGGTAATATGGTACCACCAGATCCCAAGTATCCTACTAAAACAAGCCCTGGATATCCTAAGAGAACTGAACCACAGGAAAAAAAAATGATCTTATATCTAATTTTATGAAGATGATATAAGCCTTTAAACAGGAAAGGAATAAATCCCTTGAAGAAATACAAGAAAATATGAGCAAATAGATGAACCCAAATGAATAAATTCCTTTAAAAAATACAGGGAAACACAGGGAAACAGGAGATGGAAATGACCAACACTGAAAAAAAGAAATAGAAGCAATAAAGAAAACACAATCAGAGGCAATCTTGAAGAAGAAAAACCCAGGAGAAAGAACAAGAACTACAGTCTCAAGC
This sequence comes from Acomys minous, assembly GCF_964271855.1. Taxonomy (NCBI): domain Eukaryota; kingdom Metazoa; phylum Chordata; class Mammalia; order Rodentia; family Muridae; genus Acomys; species Acomys minous. Next base: position 3,419,987 of record NC_140499.1, read on the forward strand.
ATCACCAAGAGATTACAAGAGATGGAAGAAGAGAACCTCATTTTTAAGAAAGACATGCCCAGACCCAATGAGCCAAGTTCAGGATCTTTGAGATTGGTTAAGGCAATGAGAGGACTTCTTCTGTACTGAGATTGACACACTCAGAGACAATTAGTTTTTGCTTAGTGCCAGTGTGAGACCATCACCTGGGAACTCTTTGAATACTCTTCCTATATATAAACAACAGGTCTAAAACTGGACTTTTCAATGTAGTGGGATGGGGAAGACTGCACTACTGGGTGACTGCCATCTCTCCCTCCCTCTTGGTAGTTTATGACATCACATAAATTCTCACACATTTTTTTCGCTGTGTTTGAACACTGCATTTTGGATTAAACAAATTCACATGATGGTGTTTACCCACTGCATTTTCTTTGTCTCCTATTTAAAAACAAACAAAAGTGATATTACTGTAATTAACAACAAAGTACCTAGTGTCCAATGTTAAACATTTCCTTTTCTTTTATTTTTTTTCTCTTCTCTTAATTACTTTTTTGGTGTGTGCATATGTGTGTACATATTTGAATGGGGATAGCTGTGTATCTATGAGTGTGGAAACTGGAGGTCAGACACAGGTGACTTTCCTCAGGTGTCATTGTAGTATATGTACATATGTTTTTGTTTTGGTCCCAAGAGTTGGATGTGAAACAGACTAGTGTGAAGGTGTGTAGTGTTTTTCTACTGGAAACAGACTTGTGAGAGAACAGATGATATTTGTCTACTAGAAGAGGAACCACCTCTTGCAGGGACATGATCTTTATCAATTGATAAACATGCTAGTAAGACTCTGAGAGGATACATACATACATATCTATCTATCTATATCTATCTATCTATCTATCTATCTATCTATCTATCTATCTATCTATATCTATCTATATATCTATATTTATCTATATCTATATCTATCTATCTATCTATCTATCTATCTACATATCTACATATCTATATATCTATATATATATCTAGACAAAATGAGAGGCTAACCTTTTTGGTCTTGGCATCATTTCCTGTTGTTTGGATGTTCATAATTCCACTTTGAGATGTTTCTAAAGAGATCTATTCCAGCAAATGCCTCGTGGTCTGGCTGCTGCTCTTGGTTCTGGCTGCCACTCCAGGTTCCAGCTATAGTGGTTGCAGTCACTTTTGCTGAATTGCTGGTTTGCTGTTTTTAAAACGTCTGCTGGAATCCTACCTACTACACCAATGGAATTGCTCCAAGGAATTAAGTCCACTACTTCTCCTCTTCCCATTAACCTCTTTTCCCTCCTATCTAGGGTAGATGGGTTGGAAAGGAAGTATAAGAATTAAAGCAACCTAAATAAATCAGGTTTTAAAAAGTTCAAAGCCTACAGGTAGATCCCAATGTGAGGCATAATGGGTAACTTAACTTTTAAAGCTATAGAGAAAACCACAGGCTTTGAAGGCATCAAAATGGCAGGTTCTGCTGCAGGGTGCTTTCCTGCTTTGTAGCAAGAGGCGATTTTACATTTATGCTTTGTCTTCTTCCTGTATTTCATTTTTTAAAACATTGAAAAATTTCTGAGACACAAAAACTGCATGTGTCACTAAATTCTATAGTTTTTTAACAGATTTCAGAGTTTGTGGTACAATAATACTGTTTGTGGGTTGAAATGGAAGGTTTTTGGAAAGCAGAAAGCACCATTGATAAAGGGAGAAAAAAAGTGTTCAGATTTAATGATAACTAAAAGCACAACAGTTCTCTACTCTAGCCATCTCACCTTCCTCCATGTGCCAGGTGTTTAGAACACCTGCATGCATAAGCGGGCAGAGAATAACAGAAAGCTTGTGAGGACAAAAGGCTTCCAGAAGAATAGGAATGCAGACAGGAGAAAAGGGCTTGTAAACAAGTTCTCTGATAGAAGAAATCTATAGAGCTACAAAGACACCATCACCTTTTCCAGTCTTTGTGGAATGTATCCCTGATTATGGTGGTTGTTAGTCTTATGAAGGAATGGCAAGGCATCCAGTAGACATGCTAGATTTAAAGATTTTTAAAGAGTTTATTTTATGGTATGGAATGCATCCATCATTTGTTAAACAAAAATTAAGTATTTGGGCTATGCAACACAGACTTATTCTCCAAGATTGGAAGGGATTGGTGTCAGCTGTGTTAGAAGCTGGTCAACAGTTACAGTGGTTATTGTGGTAGATAAATGAAGCCATGAAAAGAGAACAACAAAATATAACAAGAAGGATAAATCTTGGTAAAGATTTGGTAAAGATTGGGAAAGGCATTATGCCAACTTAAGAGACCACCAAACCCAACCTGAGGATGTAGTAAATGAACAATGTTGTGTTCCAGACTTAAGAGATTAGGGCATGAATGAGAAGCCAAGCAAAACAAACACTTCATTTACTAAGGTATTTCAAGGCCCTGGAGAAGTCTTAACCGATTTCTTTTATAAATTTTTTTAATTAAATAGTTTTACATATGCATGTATATTATTAAACATATAAACTACCTACAGTAATAAGAACTACAAAACAATCAGGAAATACATATATGTTATGTTCTTAGTGTTTTGGCTATTTGTATTTGGCATCCTTGAAGAAATGGTCTTTCCTATCTTGCTGAGTCTAAAATTCTGAATGTAAATCAATATCTATCATATCTCATCATTATTAACTTAAAATATTTATCTAGGCCTAAAAACATCTTAATCCCAAACAGCTGAGCTTTATATTAAAACTAAACTCTCTAGTCTTCAACCCCATCAGAGACTTGAAAAGGAATAAAATTAGTCACCTGAGAATACAGGGAATGCAGCTTAGCAGCTTCCCAAATGAGAAGATGACATAGACAGTTTGCTTCCTGAACAGTCACCCAAAATTCTCTATAACATTGGAACATCATCTCCAGCCTTCTAATCCAATATATCTGGCAGACATACTTGTGAGGCAGGCACTATTGTGGAATTACTTACACTGACTTGGCAGAGTTTTGCAGTCCACTCTGCCTACATACAAGCTTGCCCCCTTTTAAGGCATAATTCTGTATGTAGAAACTACGACATTTTGCTCAGTAGTATGTGTGCCATATTTGAAGCCACCTTCATAAGGAGATTCTTTGGTGGTCATCATTTTCTTTGAGGTAGACTGGGTGTTGCCAAGACCTAACCTGTCTCATTGTAAATGTATTTTTAAAATAATAAAAAACATCATTAATTGCCATATTCTGTATGTCTCTGAGATTTTTAAAGATCTCATCTAACTATTTTATTTTATCCTTCTATAGAATCATATATATATCTGTTATACATGGAAGGTATTTTCTTATGATAAAAATAGACTAGTAATTGACATGACCATGATTTGATCACCTAACAATTAATGTGTATAATTATTTATCCTAAACAGCCTGCAATAACATTCAAAGTATTGGAACTAAACATTTTATTATAATTGAGTTGTAAGTGTACAGTAAATGTTTAAAGAGCAAATTCTCTATCACTTGGTAGCCAAAGAAAAAAATAAAAAATGTCCTACATGTTTTTTGTATAACCAAACTCCATTGTGTGCTGAAAGTAAACTTAAGGGTATCTAAGGAATGGAATCTGGCAAATGTGTTTCATTTTGCATAATTTGAAAAACAAAGGTACATACATCATACCATTAATAAATACTCAGAGTTTCAATGGGCAACTGCTTTAAGTATTGAAAAAACTGATTGTGTAATTATGCATTTATTGGATATAATGGCAATAATGGGAATACCTGCACAAATTAAGAGTGACAATGCTCCTGCATATGTGTCTAATAAGATGAAGTAGTTTTTTTGCATTTCATAATATAAAGCACATTACTGGTATACCATGCAATCCTATAGGGCAAGCAGTTTTAGAAAGAGCTAATCATATATTTAAAATTATGCTTATTAGAAAAAGAAAGGGTAAAGACCCCCCAGAGACAGATTAAATAATGCTTTTTGGAAGCTGAATTTTCTTAATGTTGATGAAAAAGGAACAACAGCAGTTGAGAGACATTGGTTTATTTAAAAAAAAAAAAAGACTGAGGAACTAGGACAACCAATATACTATAAAGTTCTGTTGACAATGGAATAGAAACATATAACTGTTTTGAGATAGGGATGTGGATATGCCTATGTATCAACAGGAAATGAAAAATATGCTTAAAAACAAAACATATAAAGATTAGATCTGACCACTAGATCTCCTACTTTCTGAATCATGAGTGTCTTCACACAGCAAGGGAATCTTATGGACTACCTGGTCCTCATGACATACCATTATTTCATGCAGCATGAACATGAAAGCTCAAAGAGATGTGTAAACTTTGTGCCTTATACCTGATCAAAAATAGAGCAGAAATTTATCTTTAGATGATCTGTGCTCCTTGCATATTCCATATATATTTATAAATGTACCTATACTAATATTTTTAGAAGTTTGTTTATTTTCTGAGCAAAAGATCAGATAATAAAGAAAACAGAACAAGCAGCCCAGGTGATTCAGTATAGCAGACTGCCTCAGCAACTGGTTCCTCAAGAATCTGCATGTATATCAACTTCAAAAGGCCTAACACAAAAAAGTGATCGCACAGTAACTTGAGAGAAAAAGATACAGCTAGGTTTTCCGGCACTTTGCCAACATCCTCTAATTATCTAACGGTAACCGAAAGATGTTTGCACCCTCCTCAAAACAAAATGACACGTTGTACACATTCCCAATTGTTGGAGTGTGTGTTTTTTATGTGTTACAATGATTCTTATTGTATACAGGCCTTGGTTATAAGTTAGTGAAGTTTACATTTAGGGATTTTTTCTTTCTCTTCTCTATACTTCTTTCTCTGTTATCTTGCTATCCTATCTAGCGTTAGGTGAAAGAATGGAAAGAAGGAAAGATAAAACAGGGTATAGAATTATAGGGTAAAAGGTATATTATTTAATCTTCTTGTCTGAAATATTTAACATTGGTATTTCATATCAATATAAATTTAAGGTTATTTTTCTCAACTTTTGTTTAGTGTATTGTGTATATTGTATACTGATAAAATTTAAGATTGTTGGTCAAGTTTGCTTAATGTATTGTACATGTGCAACTCATTTTAAAATGTGAAAGCTATCTACTGCAAACTATTCAGGATGGTTTGAGACACAAGTTAGTAGTTAATCACCTATAAATTTTACTTATAGTCTTGTTAGATAAGAGTTTAGTTAAATATAGAAATAAGCTTTACATAGTTTCTTGTATATGTTTTCAAGGTTAAGCAGATAATATCTAGTTAGAAACAAACAATATTTGTTTCTTTAGATATACTGACATCGATAAATCAATCAATAGATAAATGGTCTTCAAACACCTCAGAGGTGTACAGAATATGACATTTAATAATAAAGGTCTTTCTGACAGAGAACCACATTTGCTCCTGGCAGTGCCTCCAATCCACTTCACTGAGGTTGATGGGTGGGCATCAAAGAAACAAATGTGGGAAAATAGCCACTGGACCAAAAGCAAAAATACAAACCAAACAAAACAAAAACCTGTTTTTATCTCTTCTGCTCATTACAGACTGACTGTACAAACTACAACAAGCATGACAATGAGAAATTGACTGTCTAACTTAGCAGAAACTCAGTGGGCTAGTCATTTGAAATTTTTGTTTCACAGAAAAGTCTTTCAGATATTCTGGCTTGTAGGCTGAAGACTGAATTCCCCCAAAATACAGAAAAACCTTTGGTGACTATTCAGGCAGTCAACTGTCTCTGTCATGTCTGTACTTTGGAAGCTGCTAGCCTGCACTTCCCACATATAAGATAATATTTCTTTCTTTTTTATTAATTCACTTTTATTACATCTCAATTGTATTCCCCTCCTTTGTATCCTCACATTCCTCCCTTCCTCCCACTTTCACCCTATTTCCATCCCTTATGACTGTGACTGAGGTGGACCTCCTTCCCCTCATAGGGTGTCAAGTGTCTTCTTGGTAGCCTGCTATCCTTCCCCTGTGTGCCACCGGGCCTCCCCATCAAGGGGACATGGTCAAATATGGGGCACCAGAGTTCATGTGAAAGTCATTCCCTACTCTCTACTCAACTGTGGAGAATGTCCTGTCCCTTGGCTAGATCTGGGTAGGGGTTCTATGTTTTCTGCATGTATTGTCCTTGGTTGGTGCCATAGTTTGAGCAGAACTCCTGGCCCAGATCTGTCTGTCATAATGTTCTTCTAGGTTTCTAGGACCCTCTGGATCTTTCTATTTCCCCATTCTTCCATACTTCTCTCACCTAGAGTCCCAGTAGGATGTCCTCACATCTATCCCACTTTCCTGGTAAGTGAAGACATTCATGGGACATGCCCCTTGGGCTAGTGTCCAATTATAAGTGAGTATATAACATTTGAGTCTTTTTATTTATGGGTTAACTCACTCATTATGATCATTTCTAGGTCAATACATTTGTCCACAAATTTCGGGAATTCCTTGTTTTTAATAGCTGAGTAGTATTCCATAGTGTAAATGTACTACAGTTTCTTTATATATTCTTCTACTGAGGGACACTTAGGTTGTTTCCATATTCTGGCTATTATGAATAAGACTGCTATGAACATGGTTGAGCATTTGTCCTTGTTGTGTGTTGGAGCATCTTCTGGGTATATTCTAAGGAGTGGAATAGGTGAGTCTTGAGGAAGTCCTATTCCCAGTTTTCTGAGATAGTGCCAGATAGATTTCCAAAGTGGTTGTACTAGTTTGCATTCCCACCAGCAATGAAGGAGTGTTCTTCTTTCTCCACATCCTCACCAGCATGTGGTGTCTGTCACTGGACGTTTTGATCTTAGCCATTCTGATGGTTGTAAGATGGAACCTCAGAATCAATTTTGATTTACATTTCTCTGATGAACATTTCTTTAAGTGTTTCTCAGTCATTTGATAGTCCTTCTTAAGGCTCTGATAGGGTTGAAGACAAGATAGCCATAGTATAACAATCAAATTTTAGTTGTTTAAAAGATAAAGGCAGGTTTCTAGGTTCCAGCAGCTGCTCTAGGTTCTAGAGAATATGATTGCAGTCACCTTTGCTGAATTGCTGTTTTGTTGTTTAATGGGTCTGCTGTAATCCTGCCAACTACACCAGTGGAATCTCTCCAAGGAACTGAGTCTAAAAGTATCTACATCTCCTGTACCCATTAACCTCTTTTCTCTTTTCTCTAGGGTAGATGTGTTGGACAGCAAGGTTAAGCACTAAAGTACCCCAAATAAAGTAGGTTTGAAAAAAGTTCAAAGCCTACAAGCCAGCTTCGTTTTGTTTAGATACTCTTTCATTGAGCTGAAACTCACCAAGCAGACAAGGGTGACTGGTACATGTGTTCCTACTTCTAGAATTTTGAATATGTGTACTTGAGATCAACTGCAGGTTCACATGCTTGTGCAGCAAACACCTCATTTTCTGAACTATCTCCCCAGTACCCACACTCAATTTCTTATAATTATGGATGTTTTTACAATTATAGTTTCTATACTCATGATGATTGTTATCATCTCACTGTATTGGAATATTTTCTTAACTCTGTTCTGAAAACTCTCTTTAAGATTCAGATAAAATCTAATGCGTTCTACATATCCACAGGTAAGTCTCCTTAAAAACTGCATCACCCACAATGTGTCTAGAAGTGAACTATCTTTCTTAAAATTATCTTTATTGTGAGAATATGAGTATCTGTGTGCCTATATGTGCACTATGTTCATTCAATGTCTTCAGAGGCCATAAAGCAGCATCTGACTCCCTAGGAAGTAGGAACATAAGAAATGTCTGAGTAATGTTATCAATGGCTAAGTGAGTAGTCTCCTCAGGAATCCTTTAAATGATGAACACCCATCTCATCATTAACTTAATAGATTCTCATTATGAAGGGGACCATAGAATCATATTTCATGACATTCTTATTCTACCAATGAAGAGGTGAAAATACTAACATAATGGGTAATAGACACCTACCTGCTCCTTAGATGCTTGCTCTTAATACAACAGCACTATAGAATACACAAATGTATCATTGGTGGCTGGCATTGAAATTCTTTGTCAATAAAAAGATTGATACAATATATATATACACAGTTTTAACAGCTACAGCAATAGCTGCAAAATAAAACAAAATACAGAATGTATATAGAAACATTAACTTTGTTTGCCAGAGGAATGTACCCGTTATAACTATTGATGTCATATATATATATATATATATATATATATATATATATATATATATATGAAAGCACATTTTCTTTCAGTATTCTCTTTATGTCATTCCACTGTATCAAACTAATATGGGATTTCTGTAATTCCTTCACTTTAATTCATAATTATGTTTTCACCACATGTACATTCTTTTAGGGGTGTGTATCAGTGGTTATATTCTGTAAGCATTCAACAAGAATAGCATAAGTATTAGGGGAAAAATAATAAATACCAAGGCATCTGCTCTTCTGATCTATAGTAAGATAATGTATGAGAACAGGAAAAGCAAGATTGAGACATGATTATAATTAAGGTTTGTGTTTGGCATCCTCCTATTCCTTGCTTAAGCATCAGTTTTACCCCTGAAACTTGCCTAGTGATCATAGTGGCCAAAGTTAAAAAGTCTCTCTTAATCTGCAATCTTCTTTGAGTCCTCTGCTGGACATATCATAATCTAGATTTAACATGGGAGCCATTTATTTATTTATTTTTATTTAAATTAACATTAGAACTTACCTGAAGGTGTGGGAAGATGGTTCCTTAGGTACCGTGATTTTTGAGTAGCCACAAGGTCAATATTATGACTCCAAAATCTGAATGAAACAAAGATGGTTAGGCATGACAGTGTACTGTATGCTAGCCCTCAATAGGCAAAGATAAGGATTTTCTGGAAGAAGTTGGCTTGCTATATTAGCTGAATTGCCAAGCTTCAGAATCAATGAGAGACCCTGACTCAGTAAATATAGAAGAGGCCGATCAAAGAATACACCTTTAGTCAACCTCTGGCATTCATACATACATACATACATACATAAGTGCATATATACATGTGCATAAAGTTACACACATGTGAACATACAAATGGACATGTACACACATACACACAAAATACTGGCTTCTCGTCAACAATAGCAATGTTTTATTCATTCATTTACTGTATCTGACATTAGTGGTACCTCAGAAACTCCTCCTGGAAGTCACTGACAGGCTGTCCTTATCATTCTCTCTACAATACAAACTCTGTGCATCAATATTTGCCTTGATACATTATTTGTCTGCTTACCTCTTTATCTAATGCAATGCTTATGTTTTCCAAAATAATTCTAAATTACATAAAATATTTATTTTAAAAATTCCCAAAGTGCATTGGTACCATACTGGTACATGAGAATTTGATAGTAATTTTTATTAACTAGATTTTCTTGTAGAGAATTCCTATAATATAAGCAATATAAGACATTCATATAACAAAAATTAACTCTCTATCCATTTACATACATAAATAACAAGAGCATAATTTAGTAATGAATTGATAAAAGGAATAATGTGTTGTTCACTGTAACAAATTGACAAACATATGTAACCTATGAAAAGCTTCTTTAAAACACTGTTTCTGGATTTAGGAAGCAAAAATCAATATAAACATGAGTTAATGTTTTAAAATAGTCATAATCACTGAACACAGAATTTTTCATTAATCATCATTTATGCTGGGTTTCCTTTTATCCTTTATACATGGATCGTTTTAATAAAGCAAGGTACATGTGGTGTTATTAGGAAAATGAAAATATGGGGCTATAACCATATAAAGAAATTAATATAAAAGCAAAGAAGAAGCTAAAGCAATAGTAAGGGTGTCTGAAAAAGTCATAAAGAAAATGCTATTAACCACCTAAGAAATGTAGAATTTATATAATTCTGTATATATGCATATACACATAAACATAAATACATGTACATATACATGCATCACATATGTATATACATATACATACATACACACACACACACATACATACATGCTCTTATATTGTCTGACAGTTCTCCTTTCAAGAGATCTAACAAAAACCTCAACACTAAGCATAGTAAGTTTTTTTTTGAACTGTTAGTTAGGGTTCTCAATAAACTCTCCAAATATTATAACTATTGCCTTTGGTTGCCCTGAAGAGGTGAAAGATAAGTCCCCATTACACACTGTTGCAGCTCTGGGCACCAAACAACACTCGGAGAGCCCAGGGAGTCATGGTAACAAAAAGCATAATGCAAGGATACAAAGGAGGATAACAATGCAAATCTACAGAAAAACTACAGCAAACTTATCAGTGCTGAGGGTAGGAGAAATAATCTTACCCAGGAGAGAGCACATTATCTTGATACAATACTAATACCAAATGGTAAGCTCTGAAAACATACATATAAGTAACATTATACAGACAAATCAAGTTATATTCAGAAAAAATATATGTAACAAGAATTAAGGAAAATGGATGCTGTGAATTTAGAATTGAGTGAAAAAGGATATATGGGAAGATCTGAAGTGAAGAAAAGGTTGGGAAAATGATAATATGAAAATCTCAAAAAAAGTATTGAAGGAGTTGTAAGTAAAGGTTTTCAAAACTAAAAGTGGAGTATATCAACCCCTGAAATTAAATATTAAATGGAATTAGAATTTATTTAAAAGCTGTAAATTATCATGAAAATGTTGCATTGATTGGAATGTGTGGATAAATATTGGATGTATAACTTGAGTGTGATGAAAATCAAATTGAAAAAGTGCCTTAGGGATAGAGAGCTGATTTTATTTATTTTCATTTTTCCATTTATTTATTAATTAAATCTCTTTATGGCCTGATCCCAGCTCCATTCCTCCTTCCCCTCCAGTCCCACCCTCATGCCCCTTTCCCCATCCTCTCATTCACCTCTCTCCTTTTTCTCAGAGAAGGGGAGGCCCCCAAAGGTTATCAACCCTCCCAGGCATCTCAAGTCACAGCAGGACCAAGTGCATCCTCTGCCACTGAAGCCAGACAAGGCATTTCAGTTAAGGGGAAGGGATCCAAAGGCAGGCAACAGAGTCAGAGTAAGCCCCTACTAACATTGTTATGCCACCTATATGTTGACCATGCTGAACATATGCTACATATGCGTAGAGGGTCTAGGTATAGTCCATGCATGCTCTTTTGTTAGTGGTTCAGTCTCTGTGAGCTTTCAGGGGTCCAGGCTAGTTGACTCAGTGGGTCATCTTATGGTATCCTTAAAACCTATGATTCCCTCCATTTTTATATTTTCCCTTCCATTCTTCTACAGGACTGCCTGAACTCAGCCCATTGTTTGGATATAGATCTCTGCATCTGTTTCCATCAGCTGCTGGATGAAGCCTCTCAGAAGACAGTTATGTTAGTTTCCTGTCTACAATCATAGCAGAGTATGATTAACAATGACAGGGTTTTTTTTCCCATGGGGTGTGTCCAAAGTTGGGCAACACATTTGTTTGTCATTCCCTTAATCTCTGTTCCATCTTTACTCCTACATTTCTTGTAGGCAAGACAATTTTTTGTGTCTAAAGTTTTATGGGTGGTGTCCCCATCGCACCACTGAAAGTCCCATCTGGATTCAGAAGGTGGCCACTTTGGGCTTCTTAACTTCCTGTTACTAGAAGTCTCAGCTAGAGTCACCTCCATGGACCACCTGAAGCCTCAAAAAGGGGATTTTAAATACTGCATGACTGAATTTATATTAATTATGTGGGAAAAGGGAAAACACTAGCTTCTAACATATTCCTTCAAGAAGAAAGCCACACATTTATAAATATGGAGAAACATTAGCAATCATACAAAAAGTTTTTTATTGTACATGTTTGACTGGATTGGGAAGAAAAAATGGCCAATGCATAGAGTTGCGGTAAGATATAAATATAATATATAAGGTATAATATTAGCCTACAAGTGATTTATTTTTATTTATTTTTTTCCTTTATTAATTTATTCTTGTTACATCTCAATGGTTATCCCATCCCTTGTATCTTCTCATTCTTCCCTCTTTCCCATTTTCCCCATATTCCCCTCCCCTATGACTGTTCCTGAGAGGGATTACCTCCCGCACTTATATCTGCATATTAGCCCAAGGGGCATGACCCACGAAAGCCTTCACTTACCAGGAAACTGAGACAGAGAGGAGGACATTCTAGTGGGACTCTAGATGAGAGAAGCATGGGAGAATGGCAAAGTAGAAGGACCCAGAGGGTCCTAGAAGCCTACAAGTAGAACATTATGATAGGCAGATTTGGGCACAGGGGTCCCACTCAAACTAAGGCACCAGCCAAGGATAATACAGGCGGTAAACCTTAAACCCCTACCCAGATCTAGACAATGGACAGAACACTCTTCACAGTAGAGTGGAGAGTGGGATATTACTTTCACACATACTCTGGTGCCTCACCTTTGACCATGTCCCCTGGAGGGGGAGACCTGGTGGCACTCAGAGGAAGGACAGCAGGTTACTAAGAAGAGACTTGATACCCTACAAGTGATTTTTATTAAGAATAAAATATAACTACAGTAGAGTGGAGAGTGAGATATGACTTTCTCACATACTCTGGTGCCTCACATTTGACCATGTCCCCTGGAGGGGGAGACCTGGTGGCACTCAGAGGAAGGACAGCAGGTTACCAAGAAGAGACTTGATACTCTATGAGCATATACAGGGGGAGATAATGCCCCTCAGGAACAGTCATAGGGGATGGGAATAAGGGGAAAATGGGAGGGAGGGAAGAATGGGAAGATACAAGGGATGGGATAACCATTGAGATGTAACAAGAATAAATTAATAAAAAAAGAAAATGAGAATACTCAATATATATATATATATATATATATATATATATATATATATATCTACATTATGTAAAAGACTACTTCATTTTTATTTTGATATTTTGCCTACATGTATATCTGTGCACCATCTGTATCCAATGCTCTTACAGAGGCAAAAAGAAGGCAATTGGGTCCTCTAGTACTGAAGTTACAGATGGATATGGTTTTAAGCTATCGTATGAATGCTACAAACCAAGTCTGGATCCTCTGAAATAAAAACAGTTGATCTATATACAGAGGGAGGAGGTCCCCCTCAGTCACAGTCATAGGGGAGAGGACTAAGGGGAAAATGGGAGGGAGGGAGGAATGGGAGGACAGAAAGAATGGGATAACAATTGAGATCTAATATGAATAAATTAAATAAATATATTTTAAAAAGAGTTGCTCTTAACCACTGAGTCATATCTGCAGGCTCTAATTTCAATGTTTATGCATCTTATCTTCTAGTTCTCATAGTAGATATTTCCACAGAGATGTGCAGAATATTGTCATGTTAGAACTGAATTAGGAGTAGAGCTTTATAACTAATTGCCTGAGTGGTAGCAATAAAAATAGATAACACAGGGAGTAAAATGGCAATAATATGCAAATACAGATGTAGACAGAGACCTACATGTATTAGCATAGTCAGTAGCTATTTAATATATGGTCCTTAATTAACAAAGCTGGTAACTAATGTTATTATAGCAGGTATTAATATGTATAATGACACAGAACCCTCAAAGTAAGGTTTCTTGGATTGTTATCTTATGAAAGACCTATTAATCTCCAATTTTTCATATCCATTTTCTTCTATATAAGAAATTTTATATTTATTAATTATTCACTGATTTATTAAATCCCACGTTAATCTGCTCAATACTTCTACCAGTTTATACCCATTTGTTCTCATTGGGGAAAATGTAAAGAATATTACAAGAGAAAATAAATTTTGCATAGACTTTTATTGCTGAATTCACAAGGACTTCTCAATGCAAATGCTATTCATAACTCTGGCACATCTCACCTCACTCATCTTCTGTTGAATAGGGAGCATGTATTTTGAATGAAATTGACCCATAAACATCCTCAGTAATAGGGTATGTTTGCCCAAAACACTTCCAGTAATTTCTTCCCATTTGTAACTAATGTTGGTGAAAATTAAGCATATAGCTTGATATTTCAAAAAATGACTTCTATGAGTAGAATAATGGATAAGAATGTATTAACAAAGCATTTTTCCTTCTGATTTGAGTCAACAGGCAAAGAATCATGGCAATCCCCTCACCAAAAGCAAAACAAAACAAAACAAAACAAAAAAACAAAACCCAAACCAAAGCAAAATAAATAAATAAATAAATAAAACATTGAGAAGATAAACAAGAGTAAGGTCACATTCTTTCAACCAGGATAAAGACAGTTCAGGTGGGTTTTTCCTTCACTCTTCTTAGTACATACACTAAATCATCACCTTCTCTGTCAAACACTCCCTTCCTCTGATGAACTAACTCCTGTCAGGCAGTCTCTTCACATGCATGATTCTTAATCAGACAATGTGGATATGGTATAGTAACTACCACTTCTGCTTCTTTCCAGTTACAAATACAACTGCTCTTTTGGCAAATTCTAACTCCTATATCTAGATGTAGATTGCTAAAGTTCTTAACAATGTTTTCTATCTTCAAAATGAATAATGCCTTATTTTGACCTTCTATAATGAAAAGTGTTCATTCAACTTTTGTTCAAAAAACAAAGCAGTATTTTTGTGTGCATACTTGTAACTTTCATGTTACTCATTACTATTTAGGGTAGAAGAGATTAGCCCACCCCAGTGATTAGTATGCTGATGTCCTAATTTCCAGATGGGTATATATTGGGACAGGATATTTAGGAAGGTAATATTAAGTGAAATCAGAAGTATGGTGCCAAAATGCAATATGACTGGTGACCTTGTAAGAAAAGAGTCACAATGAATGAGAATGAACAGGAGAAAGGCCATGTCAACACAGTGAGGAAATGGGACTCTTCAATGTAAGGGCAGAGGGCTCATGAGACACCAGCTTGAAATTACCTGTTTCTAATTTTAGCTGAAGAGCTTTGAGATATAGAGATATCTTTTTAATGACAACTACTTTCAAGTAATTCCTGTGAAAACTTTAGAATATTACATAAATATTCTTTAAGATGTTGACCAAGAACAGGTCCATGAAGGTATCAGCAGCATCGCCTTACCCTTCCCAAGCAGGTTACATAGAACTGGTTTCCTACTAGTTTTATGAAGGGATCAAGAGACTCTTTTTAGGAAAAATTAAATCATAACTATTGATAGTAATGAGTACTATGTGAACAGTGGTACTACAGAGAGCAAGATGTGAGTACTTCCTAAGTGCCCCTTTCTCCAGGAGGACTGTCATTTTACATCACTCATTAGTCTGCTTTCAGTACAAATCATTCATTCAGGAAATGGAATTTACTTGTTTATTTTTGACTTTTCATTTCAAATGCAGTTTCTAGAATGAAGGAATGAATAGCAGCTTGCCTATATTTTCTGATCATAGTCATAGCCCATTTTTATATCCAAAGCAACAACAACAAAAAAATGGAACTCCAAGCCCCAGTCATAAAGTATGCAATAAAAAATGAAAGGCATGAAGGCGATAGAAGGAGTTTTATGTCTCTTGTGTTTGATTCATTTGGATGAAGAAATGCTTTATCCAAGGGGAGAAATAATCCCTGACTCTTTTCCAGGCAGAGATGTGATTTATGCATCAAGCCAACTCTGTGGATGTCACTGGTAGTATTTTGACTTGCAGTTTGTGGTCACAGTAAATTGGGCTTTGTTGTAAGTAATTCTAGTGGCATTGGAAGGATGGTATGTGGGTGACTTACCAAAGTGAAGAATTTCTGTGAGAATGAATGAGGATGAACCACTTAATGCCCATTGCCTCCTTTTGCTCATTCAGATTAAGTTCAAATTTAAACATACTGACAGAGATTGATTCAACTTATCCTTATTTGAATCCTCTCAGTACTCTTGTTTTCAAAAGAATTTAATAATCTTGTTTATATTTAAGAAAAATGGGATATTTCATATTAATTATAAGGAGGGCACTCTAGAGAAATTTTGTGGTTTATTTGGCCAATACATGTTCTAGGAAACATATGGTTGATGAAAGTTTAAAGACTGGACACATTTATCACAAAGAAATGAGAAAGAAAATGGCTACCTTCAGACATAATTTTCTATGCCCTCTTATAAAAGAGTGATTAACTAGGTGTTCTCTATAGTTTCAGAATAATTATCTACCATTAAATGCAAAAGAACAAAACAAGAATAGACACTATCAACTTTGCTGAATGTATAAGATCCTTTGTTATTCAAGCATTTGGACCTGATTTCAGATCCCCAACACGTGTATAAAAGCCAGCAATGAATATGTGAGCTTGTCATATGAGTTCTTGCATATGTGTGGTGGAGTGGAAGCAGGACAATTGGAGATCTTCTTGGCCAGCCAACCTAGAAAAAGGTGAACTTCAGGATCAGTGAGAAACACTGTCTCAAGGGAATGATTAAATTAGCTTTTACAACAATAAATGTATTGCAGACAATTTTGGAACAGACAAGACTTTCACTAGTGATTCAGGCCAAACTGAAACCCCACTCCCAACAAGAGGAAGAATGAAGGAACACATATGTTCTTTTGTGACTGGAGCTTGCAAAATATGCAAATGAATTTTGGACTATTATTTTCTGTGATGTGCCCAGTATCAATTCAGACAATCTTATTCTAATGTGCCCTTGACAACTACGTGAAACAGTAGGTAAGCAAAGCCTAGTGAATCTCAATATAAATGAAGTCATGACAATGGGTTGAAGATGGGCAAATGATACTGTTTTTAATCATTGTTCTTTCCTTTATCATGTGAAAAATGCTGGAGAGTTAAAACTGAATGTGTCTTGTAACTTATTGAATGCAGAGGATCTTGGATAAAGGGATTATTGAAGTTTTATTCATAATAACTGATTGAAAATGATAATACTAATTAATAGGAAAACTTATAGGGGGCATCTAATAAGATACATATCTTGATATCAAAAATAGGTATTTAAGCATTAGATAAAATGTGGGAGATTATTGTTTGAAAGAAAATTTAAAGGAGTGTTGGACCATTCCATCATGAAAAATGTTACTGGTTTTTAAAAATAGGATAGGATTTCAGGGGAAGTATTTATTGAAGTTAGTAAGATGAAATATAAAAGTGGAAGATACGAAGAAAAAAAGAGCAGGAACTAAAAAAAAAGAAAAAGAAAAGAAGAGCAGGAACTAAAAAGAAAAGAAAAGAGCAGGAATATAAAGAAGAAGAAGAAGAGCAGGATTAAAGTGTGGAAAAGAAGGAGCATGCCTTGTGATGGAAGGAGGGGAGGCCAATGGAGATATTAAAGAGAAAGAGCTCCAAGAAGATTGTGTGTGGTCTCAGGCTTCAGTAGGCTTTAGTGGACTTTTGAGATCACAGTGAAAATCAGGTGTGAAAAGACATATTTTGTAATGAGAAAGTTTGTTCAGTGTAAAAGGGTCATGTAGACATGTTTGTTTACCACCTAATGTCATTTTCATGGAACTCTACTTTCACAGTAAAGGCATTTGCCCTCTATTTTTACAAGGATACCTTTTTAGTAAGCTAAGTATGACTCAACAGTCAAATGAATTTTAAAAACTATCTTAATTGTATCCTGATTCAAACATGCAATAAATGAAGGACACAATGAAAAGAAGAGATCTGACAATAATAGGAACAGAAGAAAGGGAAGATTCCTGGCTTCAAGGCCCAGAAAATATTTCAACAAAATAATATAATAAAATTTCTTAAATCTTAAGATAGAGATGCCTTTACGCATACAAGAGAACTACAGAAACCCAAATAGATTAGACCAGAAAAGTAAATCCTCCAACAATATAATAATCAAAACAATAATTGTATAGACAAATAAAAAATAGTAGAAATCCAAGATGGCAGCAAGCAGTGTGGACCGTGTTTGGAAGCTCCAATGAACAGTTCAGGGAATTGCATAGATTTCTGAGCCAGGAACACCAAGGTTTCCACACCACAGCAGCAGGAGTGCTCCACGGTTCGGAGGGACCAGGGTGCGAAGGACCTGCGTGCCCTTGCACATGGGAGGAATGCAGATTTTCTCAGATTGGAACAGGAGCATCAGAGGCAGCAGCAGCAGCAGCATAGGCACCAGTGGCACCAGCGTCAGCAGCAGTAGTGGCTGAGGTTTGCAGCTCTGAGCCTTCCAGTGGAGGTGAATAGTGTGGTGGCCAGGGGGAGTTGCTACGGGAGAGGGGAATCTGGACAGGATTTGGGTCGAGTGGTGCCTTGTGACCCAAACTGGACTCAGTAGAGAGTTCAGCCCCAGAGTCCTGAGTTCAGCACAGTGTGCAGTGCCATGGAGATGCTGACTCAGCGCAGCAAGCAATTCTGCCCCAGGTACTAGCTCAACGCCGCCACAGATCCCATGCTGGGACATAGGCTGGGCGGAGCGCTCAGTTTTACCCTAGGCACCAGCTCAGCACAGCTGCAATTCTCCGGCTGTGACACAGGCTGGGCAGATTGCTCAGTTTTACCCTAGGCACCAGCTCAGTGCATCCCCAGTTCTCTGGCTGTGACATAGGCTGGATGGATCGCTCAGTTTCACCCTCGGCAGCAGCTCAATGCAGCCGCAGTTCTCTGGCTGTGATGCAGGCTGGACAGATCACTCAGATTCACCCTAGGCACCAGCTCAATGCAGCCGAAGTTCTCTGGCTGTGATGCAGGCTGAGCAGAGCGCTCAGTTTCACCCTAGGCACCAGCTCAGTGCAGCCACGGTTCTCTGGCTGTGATGCAAGCTGGGCAGAGCACTCAGTTTCACCCTAGGCACCAGCTCAGCACTGCCGCGGTTCTCTTGCTGTGACGCAGGCTGGGCGGATCACTCAGTTTTACCCTAGACACCAGCTCAGAACAGCTGCAATTCTCCGGCTGTGACACAGGCTGGGCGGATCGTTCAGTTTTTCCTTAGGCATCAGCTCAGCGCAGCCGCAGTTCTCCTGCTGTGACGCAGGCTGGGCGGAACGCTCAGTTTCACCCTAGGCACCAGGTAAGCAGCCGCAGTTCGCTGGCTATGACGCAGGCTGGGTGGAGCGCTCAGGTTCACCCTAGGCACCAGCTCAGTGCAGCCACAGTTCTCTGGCTGTGATGCAGGCTGAGCAGAGCACTCAGGTTCACCCTAGGCAGTAGCTCAGTGCAGCCGCGGTTCTCTGGCTGTGATGCAGGCTGGGCAGAGTGCTCAGTTTCACCCTAAGCACCAGCTCAGTGCAGCTGCAGTTCTCAGCCCAAAGGCCCTAGCTGGTCTTGCTGGGCAGATTGGGCCAGAGATTTCTAGTTGAGCTGTGCGCACAGGCTCGGTGGCTCCACGACTCTGGCTGGACTAACCACGCAGTATAGGCCCGGAGTCCTGGGCTGAATTCAGTGTGCAGTGTGAGTCCAGAGTCCCTGGCTGAGCTCAGTGCACAATTCTGCCCGGAAGACTTGGGTGGAGCTTGGCATGCAGTTTGGGGCCAGAGTCCCTAACTGTGCTTGGCAGACAGATTGGGCCCAAAGACTCTAGGGGAGCCTTTGGCACAGTCCCGGCTCTAAGACTCTGGTTGGACACAGTGTGCAGTTTGAATCCAGAATTCCTGGATGAGCTGAGTGGACTGTTCAGGCCTTGAGTCAATAGCTGACCATAGCATGCACTTTGGGACAAAAGCCTCTAGCGAAGCTCGGTGCACAGTCCCAGCCCCAAAATTCTGGCTGGACCCTGTGTGCATTTTGGGCCCAGAATCCCTAGCTGAGCTCGGCAGACAGTTCAGGCCCTGAGAATCTAGCTGAGCTCCGCGCATGGTTCAGACCCAGTGTCCCTGGCTGGACTTGACAGGGAAACCAGAAGGCTGTGGATACCTTGGCCTGACCCAACATTCATTCAGAGACCCAGAACGATTACAGGACCCACAACACAGGGGAGCTGAGGATCACTGGCTGTGAAAGTCCAAAATGACAGGGCTAGCCTCATGCCATCCACACGGGTGAAGTATCAAAGCTTCCAGCCTAGGGAAATCGTGAGAAAACAAGTGAAACTATCATCAGACTACTCCATCCAACTCTGGAAGTTACCCAACAAAAACAAAGATGGCAAGATGTCTAAAGAAGAGTGTAAAAGCATATGCCAAAAAACCCAAAACAATATGGCATCTCCAGTTTCCAGCTATCCCAAAGAAAACAACCCAGAGAACTCAAATACAATGGAAATACAAGAAAACGACATCAAATAGTTAGTCATGAGCATATTAATGGAGGAAACAAATAAAATTCATAATCAGATGCAGGAAGATGCAGCCAAACAAATGAAAGACATAAATGAAACACATAGAGTGGAACTGGAAAAATTTCAGGAAAATGCAAACAACCAGATGAAAGAAATAAATAAAACAGTGCAAACTCTGAAGCCCTATAAAGAGGCAATGAAAGAAATTCAGGAATATACAAATGATCAGATGAAAGAAATAAAAATATCAGTTCAAGAACTGAAGACGAAAATGGATTAAATGATAAAAACACAGACAGAAGAAAAACGAGAACGTGAGACCTCAGAGAAGAAGGAGAGCAACACAGAGGCGAGATTTTCTAACAGAATCCAAGAGATGGAAGAATGAATCTCAGGTATAGAAGATACAATCACAGATCTTGAAGCAATCATTAAAGAAAATGTCAAATCTGGAAAACTCCTGACACAAAACATCCAATAAATTAAGGACACCATGAAAAGAAGAAATCTGAGGATAATAGGCATTGAAGAAAGAGAAGATATCAGTCTCCAAGGCCCAGAAACTAAATCAACAAAATCATAGAAGAAAAATTTCCCAATCTAAAGAAAGAGATGCCTATAAACATACCAGAGGCCTACAGAACACCATATAGGGTTGACCAGAAAAGAACAACTGCCCGTCACATAATAATCAAAACACAAAACATACAGAACAAAGAAAAAATATTAAAAGCTGCAAGGGAAAAGGGCCAAATAATATTTAATGGCAAACCTATCAGAATTACACCCGACTTCTCAGCAGAGACCATCAGAGCCAGAACGGCTTGGACAGAGACCCTGCAAACCCTAAGAGACCACAGATGCCAGGCCAGACTACTTTACCCAGCAAAACTATCAATAACCATTGATGGAGAAAACAAAATATTCCATGACAAAACCAAATTCAAACAGTACCTATCCAGAAATCCAGCTTTACAGAAGGTACTAGAAGGAAAACTCCATACCAAAGGGTCAAGCTATAACCAAAACTACTGAGGCAATCAATAACTATACCATGGCTAAAACACAACTACACAAACGTTCAACTGGAAACAATATCAAAATTAAGACTCTTAACAGTCACTGGTCATTAATATCTCTCAACATCAATGACCTCAATTCTCCAATAAAAAGACACAGACTAACTGAATGGGTGCATAAACAAGATCCAACATTCTTCTGCATTCAAGAAACACATCTCCCCCATAACGATAGGCATTACCTCAGGGGAAATGTTTGGGAAAAATATTCCAAGCCAATGGTCACAAGAAGCAAGCAGGCATAGCCATTTTAATATCGAACAAAATAGACTTTCAACCAAAATTAATCAAAAGGGATGCGGAAGGACACTTCATACTCATCAAAGGTAAAGACAACCAAGATGACATCACAATTCTAAACATCTATGCTCCCAATACAAGGGCACCTACATTTGTAAAAGATTTGCTAAAAAAGCTTAAACCACACATTGTTCCCCATATAATAATAGTGGGAGACTTCAACACCCCACTCTCACTGAAGGATAAGTCATTGAAACAGAAACTATACTGAGAAATAACATCATTAACCAACGAAATGGGTCAAATGGATCTAACAGATATCTATAGAAACTTTCACCCAAACAAGAAAGAATATACTTTCTTCTCAGCACCCCATGGAACCTTCTCCAAAATTGATCACATCGTAGGTCACAAAGCAAGCCTCAGCAGATACAAGAGGATTAAAATAATACCTTGTATCCTATCAGATCATCATGGACTTAGGCTTCAATTCAACAACAACAGAAATAACAAAAAGCCTACATGTACGTGGAAACTAAACAACTCTCTGCTAAATGACACCTGGGTCAGGGAAGAAATAAAGAAAGAAATCAAGGAATTTCTGAAATTCAATGAAAATGAAGGACAATGTACCCAAATTTCTGGGATACATTGAAAGCAGTGCTAAGAGGAAATTTCATAGCACTAAGTGCCTTTAAAAAGAAATTGGAAACATTGCAGATAAGCATCTTAACGACACAGCTAGAAGTCCTAGGAAAAAAAAGAAGCAGAAACACCCAAAATGAGCAGAATTCTGGAAATAATGAAACACAGAGCTGAAATTAAGAAATTAGAATCTAAGAAAACAGTCCAAAGATTGAACAAAACCAAGAGCTGGTTCTTTGAGAAAATCAACAAGATAGACAGGCCGTTAACCAAACTAATAAAAGGCAGAAGGACAGTATTGAAATCAACAAAATCAGAAAGGAAAAGGGAGACATAACAACAGACACTGAAGAAATACAAAGAATCATAAGATCCTACTTTGAAGGCATATATGCCACAAAATATGAAAATCTAAGGGAAATGGACGATTTTCTTGATCATTTTCACTTGCCAAAGTTGGGTAAAGAACAGAGAAACAAGCTAAATAGTCTCATTTCCCCTACAGAAATTGAAGCAATCATTGATAGTCTCCCAACCAAAAAAAGCTCAGGGCCAGATGGTTTCAGTGCAGAATTCTACCAGACCTTCAAGGGTGAGCTAATACCGCTACTTTTCAAGCTACTCCAAAAGATAGAAATGGATGGAATATTACCAAATTCATTCTATGAGGCCATAGTCACATTGATACCTAAACCTCACAAAGACTCAACAAAGAAAGAGAATTTCAGACCAATTTCTCTTATGAACATCGATGCAAAAATAGTAAATAAAATACTTGCAAAACGAATACAAGAACACATCAAAGATATCATTCATCATGACCAAGTAGGCTTCATTCTAGGGATGAAGGAATGGTTTAATACATGGAAATCCACCAACGTAATCCACCATATAAACAAACTGAAAATAAAAAAACACCTGATCATCTCTTTAGATGCAGAGAAAGCATTTGATAAAATCCAAGACCCATTCACGTTTAAAATTTTAGAGATTTCAGGGATACAAGGCAGTTTCCTCAACATAATAAATGCTATATACAGCAAGCCAATAGCCAAAATCAAAGTAAATAGTGAGATACTCAGGGACATTCCTCTAAATTCGGCAACAAGGCAAGGCTGCCCACTCTCTCCATATCTCTTCAATATAGTTCTTGAAGTTCTAGCCAGAGCAATAAGACAACAATAGGAGATCAAGGGTATCCAAATGGAAAGGAGGAAGTCAAATTATCCCTATTTCCAGATGATATGATAGTGTACAGATGTGACCCTCAAAATTCCAACAGAGAACTCCAACAGCTGATAAACAACTTCAGCAAATTGGCTGGATACAAAATTAACTCAAAAAAGTCTGTAGCCTTCCTATAAACAAATGACAAGCTTGCAGAGGAAGAAATTAGGAAAACTACACCCTTCACATTAGCCCAAAGCAATATAAAATATTTAGGAGTTACTCTAACTAAGCAAGTGAAGGACTTGCTTGAAAAAAATTTCAAAACTCTGAAGAAAGAGATTGAAGATGACATGAGAAGATGGAATGATCTTCCTTGCTCATGGATCATGAGAATTAACATAGTAAAAATGGCCATCTTACCAAAAGCAATCTACAAATTCAATGCAATCCCTCTCAAAATACAGAGACAATTTTTTTAAAGACATTGAAAGTTCAATTCTGAACTTTATATGGAAAAACAAAAAAACCCAGAATAGCTAAAACAATTTTGTACAATAAAAAGTGCTCTGGAGGAATCTCCATTCCTGATCTCAAACTGTACTATAAAGCAATAGTAATTAAAACAGCATGGTAGTGGCACAGCAACAGGCTAGGTGATCAGTGGAATCGAATCGAAGACCCAGATATGAACCCACACACATATAGTCACTCGATTTTTGACAAAGAAGCCAAATCCATTCAGTGGAAAAAGGATAGCATCTTCAACAAATGGTGCTGGTCTAAGTGGATGTCTATGTGTAAAAAAATGCAACTGTACCCATATTTGTCACATTGTACAAAACTCAAATCCATGTGGATTGGAGACCTCAACATAAAACCAGAGACACTAAGTCACTTAGAAGAAAAAGTGGGGAAGAGCCTGGACCATATTTGCACAGGAGATAACTTCTTGAAGAGAACAGCAACAGCCCAGGCCTTAACGGCAACAATTAATAAATGGGACCTCATGAGGCTGAAAAGCTTCTGTAAGGCAGGAGACACTGTCAAGAGAACAAAGTGACAGCCTACAGACTGGGAAAAGATCTTCACCAACCCTATATCTGACAAAGTCCTAATATCCAAAATATATAAAGAACTCAAGAAATTAAACATCACGAAACCAAATAACCCAATTTAGAAATGGGGCTTGGAACTAAACAGAGAATTCTCAACAGAGGAATATCAAATGGCTGAGAAACACTTAAAGAAATGCTCAACCTCCTTAGTCATCAGGGAAATGCAAATCAAAACAACTCTGAGATTCCATCTTACACCCATCAGAATGGCTAAAATCAAAATTCAAGTGACACTACATGCTGGCGAGGATGTGGGGAGAGAGGAACACTCCTTCATTGCTGGTGGGAATGCAAACTAGTACAGCCACTTTGGAAATCTATCTGGTGCTGTCTCAGAAAAATGGGAATATGGCTTCCTCAAGACCCAGCTATTCCACTCCTTGGAATATACCCAGAAGATGCTCCAGCACACAACAAGAAAATTTGCTCAACCATGTTCATAGCAGCCCTATTCATAATAGCCAGATCATGGAAACAGCCTAAGTTTCCATCAATAGAAGAATGGATAAAGAAACTGTGATATATATACACTATGGAATATTACTCAGCTATTAAAAACAAGGAATTCCTGAAATTTATGGTTAAATGGATTGAGCTAGAAATGATCATAATGAGTGAGTTAAGCCAGAAGCAGAAAGACTCAAATAGTATATACTCACTTATATCTGCATACTAGCCCAAGGGGCATGTCCCATGAAAGCCTTCACTTACCAGGAAATTGGTACAGAGGGGAGGACATCCCATTGAGACTCTGGATGAGAGAAGCATGGGAGAATAGCAAAGTAGAAGGATACAGAGTATCCTAGAAACCTACAAGTAGAACATTATGGTTGGCAGATTTGGGTCCAGGGGTCCTGCTCAAACTAAGGCACCAGCCAAGGATAATACAGGTGGTAAACTTTAAACTCCTACTCAGATCTAGCCAATGGTCAGAACAGTCTCCACAATTGAGTGGAGAGTGGGATATGACTTTCTCACATACTCTGGTGCCTCACATTTGACCATGTGCCCTGGAGGGGGAGACCTGGTGGCACTCAGAGGAAGGACAGCAGGTTACCAAGAAGAGACTTGATACCCTATGAGCATATACAGGGGGAGGTAATCCCCCTCAGGAACAGTCATTGTGGAGGAGAATAAGGGGAAAATGGGAGGGAGGGAAGAATGGGAGGATATAAGGGATGGGATAATCATTGATATGTAACAAGAATAAATTAATAAAAACAAACAAACAAACAAAACCCCCCCAAAAAACAAACAAACAAAAAAGAAATAATATTTAGAATATCATAAAGAATTAACATAACAAAGTTATCAAGAAAATAAATGCCCCTCTTAATGTTGGGATAGGAACCTGAACAAAGAGTTCTCAAAAGAATAAAAAAATGGCCAGGAAAACTTTCAAACATGTTCAATATCTTCACCAATTAGGGAAACATATATTATGTTGGCAAGGATGTAGGGGAAAGGCATCACTATTAGTAAGACTGCAAACTGGCCTAGCCCTGTGGAAAGAAGTGTAGAGGATTATCAAATAAGCAAAAAGGTAGAGCCATTGTATGAACGCCTATGGAAGTCCTTGTTATATGTCCAATGGACTTCATGTCATACTCTGTATATACTTACTGAACCATATTCTTTGCTGCTCCATTCACAAATGTTAGTAAATGGAAACAGCCCTAATATCTGTGTCAACTGATGCACTGTGAAATATTATTCAGCTGTAAAGTCTAATGGGTTTTTCATGTGAATGGATGAAACTAGAACATATGCTGAGTGTGGAAATCCAGACCCAGAAATATAAATATCACATATTCTCACATTTTGTGGATCTAGTTTTGAATCTTTAGATACAAATATATAATCTGTAATACCATAGAAACCAAGAAAATAGAAAAGGACATGGCAAGGGGTGAGTTGTGCAGAAGGTAATCTAGAAGGGAATGGTATGACACAGATATTATGAAGGGAAAATAAAAAGGGGGGGGGAGTTTTACTGGGGTGGGTAGAGGGGTGGATATACTGAGGTGGAGGGAAAATATACTGAACGATAAATAGCACTAATTATGATTGCAAAGCTATTATTTGTATTTAATTATAATGCAAATATATTAAAAATATAGTAAAAGTTGCAAGGGAAAAGGCCAAGTCACATATAATGGCACACCTATTGGAATTACACCCTGATTTCTCATCAGAGATGGTAAAAGCAAGAAGGGCACTGGAATACATCTTTAGATCCCCTAAAAGACCACAAATGCCAGTTCACACTACAAGACTCAGCAAAGCTTTTAGTCACTATAGATGAAGAAAACAAGATATTCCATGACAGAACCAAATTTAAGCAATATCTATGTAGTTACCCAGCACTGCAGAAGATACTAGAAGGAAAATTCCCATTTGATAAATTTAACTACACCTCTCTTGCCCCAAACTTCACAGGATATAAATAGATTCACTACAGCAAAACCAAAAGTAGACAATCACAAAGACACACTTCTATGACCAATATCAAAGTAAATGCTTCTAATAGTCACTGTTCATTGATATCTCTCAATATCAATGGACTCAACTCTCCAATGAAAAAACACACAGACTGTCAGAATGGATGCATAAACAGGATCCATCATTAGGCTGCACCCAAGAAATACACCTCTGTCACAAAGATAGATCTTATCCTAGAGTAAAAGGGTGGAAAAAGGTTTTCCAAGCAAATGGACTTAAGATGCAAGCTGGAGTAAGCACGCTAATATCTCATAACATAGACTTGCAAACAAATTATCAAAAGATATGGTGGACACTGGGGAAGAGGGAAGGAGGATGGAACTGTGAGGGGACAAGGAAAGGGGCTAAAACTGCAATGTAAAGTGAATAAACTGAAAATACTAAATTGTATTTTAAAACTTATCTTAACATGAGTATTTTGGAGGACTGGTGTTAGTAAGACTTTTGTTTTGGGGATTCTTCATTTTGTTTTATTTGGTGTTTGTTTTCTAAAACTTAAATCATTTTATCCATCTGTTAGATTTATGGCTGCAGAATTTGTAAGGATCCATCTTATTAAATTTTATATACTGACATGTTGTTAAGAGCAGGTTCACATGCAGAGTATATGCTTTATAAAAGCAAGGGTCACTGAAAATCACTCTTATGCACACTTTGAGTCCTAGGAATGGTGCAGCCCTGTCTTCTCTCACCCAGCCTCTGATGCTCAGAAATCCTTGTATATTTTCTCATCTCTTCTAGAATAACAGATATGTATCTTTGCTCACTTGTTTGTTTTTAGAGACAGTTTCTCTGTATATCCTTGTCTGTTCTGGACTTGTTTTGAAGACCAGTCTAAATTCAAACTCACAGAAATCATTCTGCCTCTGCCACCCTGGATGCTAGGATAACAATTCTGTGCCATCAGACCCAGTTATGTTTATGTACTCAACAACATAAGTTTAGGGGGCAAACATTTATATTAAATTTATGCCTACTTTTCTTACTGGATGTGATAACTTGGGGAAGTACTTTAACCTCTAAGAACCTTAACTTATCTGTAACATATAGACAGCATTGTTATCTGTAATTACATTAATATAATCCAGGTGAAGTAGTTACCCAAGGACCTGGCACATAATAAGGGCTCACTAAATGCTAGTTATTCTGTCAATATAAGTGTCAGCATAACATGGTTTACATGGTCTGGTTTCTTTTCCTCTGGCAATCCCTTATGCTTTAGCACCAACTGATATTATAATTTATAAAATACCTTATAGGCCCTTTAGCATAATTCTTCAGATGATATTATAAAATTTAGTTACATTTGATTCAAGTCAGAATACACGGAAAATATGATGGCCACCTACTACCCACTAAACTTTTCATTCATCATGGCTTTCATTTTCATTTTCTTTTCTGTACTAGAGGCAAAAAATAGATGAAGTAATCTTTCCTTCCAAACTTGACTAGCCTATGCAATTGCTCAATGAGATTTCTTTCACCTGCTATCAAGAACTGATGTTCAGTATTATTTCTGCAAGGATTTATCCCTCCCCTCCCCAAAACTGCCTGACTGTCTGTTGGAAGTAATTTTTTCATCAGGAAACACATCTCATATTTTCTGAAAATCATATGCCTCTTTCTGTTTTAGCTTTGTAGAAGTCCCTTCCATCCTTTATAATTTTCCCCTTCTTACTACATCTGAATGCTCTTGAGACACTAACATATCTGTGGATAAAAACATTAGATGTTCAGCTACAGACCTTTTTTGTATTAATAAAATGGGTCCCTGGTAGAAATGAAAACAATGATTTGGAGAGATATTAATTTCTAAATTGTATGTTATATAAGTAGAAAATATTCATTAAAGTTTTACTTTTTTAAAAGATGCATCTGTTTCATGACATTTTTATTTTACACTAAATCAATGCTTATTTGCTTAAAAACTTTAACATCATTAGCCTATAAAGAAGTGCCCTGAGAGGCATAAACACTCCTATTCATCAAACTGCTAAGAAAACTCTTTTTAAAATTTTGACCATTGTGAAAACTTTATCTATAAATAGATATCTTTTTAAAATTTTAATTTATTATAACATTCAGATTGCATCCTGATTGTTATCCTGTTGATTGTATCTTCCCATCTCTACCTTGCCTGCTTTTTCAGCCCTCCAGACATCAGAAAGAAGAAGACCACTTCCCCCAGCACATGACCACAGGTTATAAGGCTTCATGCTAATAGCCTACTTCCCCTTCCTCTGTGTGTCACTAGACCTCTCTATTGAGGGGAAGTGAGCAAATCTGGCACACTGGAGTTCATTTCAGAAGCAGCCTCTACTCTCCCCCACAACCATGGAGGATGAAATGTCTAGAGGGTTTAGGTTTACTGCATGTATTGCCCTTAGTACAACAGTTTTTGCAGGCCCCGCTGGATCCAGATGTGCCAACTTTGATGGTCTCCTTGTGGGGTACCTGAACTCTCTTAGTCCTTCTATGCCTCCATTCTTCAATGACACATTTACCCAGAGTCCAACAGTTAGTCCCAGCATCTACCCTGATCAGTGGCTGGGTGGTGTCTCTGAGAAGATATCTATGTTGGGAAAATATCCACTTATAAGTGATTATATACCATGAATGCCTTTTTGTGTCTGGGTTACCTCCCTTAGAATGATCATTTCCAGTTCAATACATTTGTCTGCAAATTTTGAGATATCGTTGTTTTTAATAGGTGAGTAGTATTCCATTGTGTAAATGTACCATGGTTTCTTTACCCATTCTTTGGCTGTGGGACATCTAGGTTACTTCCAGAATTTGGCTATTACAAATAAGGCTGCTATGAACATAGTTAGGCAAGTGTCCTTGAATGGTGGAGCATCTTTTGGGCATATGCCCAAGAGTGGTATAGCAGGATCTAGAGGTATCATTACTCCCAGTTTTCTGAGAAAGCCTCAGTTTGCTTTCCAAAGAGGTTATACAAGTTTGACACTTGATTTTTGACAAAGAAACTAAATCCATACAATGGAAAAAAGATAGCATCTTCAACAAATGATGCTGGTCTAACTGGATGTCTACATGTAGAAAAATGCAAACATAACTTTATTTATCACCCTCACAAAAATCAAGTCAAAGTGGATTAAACACTTCACCATAAAACCAGATGTACTGTATCTGTCAGAAGAAAAAGTGAATAAGAGCCATAGACTCATTGGCACAGGAGACAACTTCCTGAACAAAACACTAATAGCTCTGGCCCTGTGATCAACAATTAGTAAATGGGACCTCATGAAACTGAAAAGCTACTGTAAGACAAAGGGTACTATAGGTAGAACAAAACAAGGGCCTACAGAATGGATAAAGATCTTCACTAATCCTACATCCAACAAAGGGTAATATCCAAATTATTAACAAACTCAAGAAATTAGATACCATCAAACCAAGTAACCCAATTAAAAAAGAGTGTGCAGAGATAAACAGATAATTCTCAACAGAGGAGTACTGAATGGGCGAAAAGCACTTCAAGAAATCCTCAAGGACATTAGTCATCAAGGAAATACAAATCAAAACAACTCTGATATTCTACCATACACCAGACAGAATGGCAAAAATCAAAAATTCAAGTGACAACACATGCTGCCAACGATTTAGAGAAAGGAAAATACTCCTCCATTGCTGACAGGTATAAAGATGTATACTAGGTCTCATGAAATAAAGAATGAAATAAAGAGTTATGCTGGTTTCAGTTGTTTATTTAATTATTCAGATTACAACTCAATTGTTATCCTCACTTGTATCCTCCTCCTCCCCCTCCCTGCCTCTTTTACCCTATAGCTCTCCACTAGGTCTGTGACAGAAAAGGACCTCCTCCCCCACCGTATGGTTACAGCCTATCAAGTCTCATCTTGGTAGCCTGCTTATCCTTTCTCTGAATTCCACCAGGCTTCCCCACCAAGGGGAAGTGGTAAAATATGGGGCAACAGAGTTCATGTCAGAGCCAGTCCCTGCTCTCTACACAACTGAGGAGAATGTCCTGTCCTTTGGCTCAATCTGACAGTGGGTTTAATGTTTACTGCATGTATTGGCCTTGATTGGTACAGTGGTTTGAGGAGAATCGCCTGGGTCCAGATCAACCCATCATGATGTTCTTCTTGTAGATTTCTAGGACCCAATGAACCATTCTATTTTCTTATTCTCCCATAAGGCTCTCACCCAGAGTCCCAATAGTAAGTCCTTGCATCTATCCCAATCTCCTGCTAATGAAGACTTCCATGGAACATCCTCTTTGGGCAAGTGTCCAATTGTAAGTGAATATACAGCATGTGAATCTTTCTGGGACTGTTAACTCACTCAGTATGATCATTTCTAGTTCTATCCATTTGCCCACAAATTTCAGGATTTACTTGTTTTAGTAGCTGAGTGATATTCCAGAGTGTAAATGTTTCTCCCAGTTTCTTCATCTATTCTTCAACTTAGGGTCATTTAGATTGTTTCCAGGTTCTGGCTATTATGAATAAGGCTCCTATGAACATGGTTGAGCATATGTTCTTGTTTGGTGGAGCATCTTCTGAGTATATTTCAAGCAGAGAAATAGCTGGGTCTTGAGGAAGCCCTATTCCAAGTTTTCTGAGAAATCACCAGATTGCTTTTCAAAGTGGTTGTATAAGTTTGAACTCCCACCAGCAATGAAGGTGTGTTCCCCTTTCTCCACATCCTCTCCAGCATGTGCTATCACCTGAGTTTTTTATCTTAGCCATTCTGATGTGTGTAAGCTGGAATCTCAGAGTAGTTTTGATTTCCATTTCTCTGATGACTAAGGAGGTTGAGCATTTCTTTAAGTGTTTCTCAACCATTTGATATTCCTCTATTGAGAATTCTGTTAAATTAGGAGCCCCATTACTTAATTAGGTTATTTTGTTTGGTGGTGTTTAATTTCTTGAGCTCCTTATGTAATTCAGATATTAGATCTTTGTCAGATCTTTTCCCAGTCTGTAGCCTGTTGCTTTATTCTGTTGAGAATATCTTCTGCCTAACAGAAGCTTCTCAGCCTCATGATGTCCCATTAATTAATTGTTGACCTTAAGGCCTGGGCTGTTGGTGTTCTATTCAGGAAATTATCTCCTGTGCCAATGAGTTCCAGGCTTATCCCCACTTTTTTCTCTAACCGATTTAGTGTCTCTGGTCTTATGTTGAGGTCTTTAATACACTTGGACTTGAGTTTTGTGCCCAGTGATAAATATTGACTAATTATATTTTCTACATGTAGACATCTAGTTACACCAGCACCATTAGTTGAAGACACTATCCTTTTTCCATTAAATACATTTGGCTTCTTTGTCAAAAATCAAGTGTCTATATGTGTGTGGATTTATTTCTGAGTCTTTTGAGTCAATTCCATTGATCAACCATCCCATTGCTATGCAGGTACCATGCTGTATCAATTACTGTTGCTCTATAGTACACCTTGAGATCAGATATGGAGGTTCCTCAAGAGGATCTTTTTTTTGTTCAAAATTGTTTTAGCTAATCTGTTTTTCTTTCCAATGAAGTTGAAAATTGATCTTTCAATGTCTTCAAAAATCATGTAGGTATTTTGATAGGGATAGCATTGAATCTGTAAATTTCTTCGTAAGATGGCCATTTTTAATATGTTAATTTTCTGGATCCATGAACAAGGGAGATCTTTCCATCTTCTGATGTCCTCTTCAATCTCTTTCTTCAGATATTTGAAGTTTTTTTTTTCATACAAGTCTGTGATTTGCTTGATTAGAGTAACTCCTAGATATTGTTTGTTGCTTGTGGCTATCATGAAGGGTCTACTTTCCATAATTATATCCTCTGTATGATTGTCATTTGTATATAGGAAGGATTTTGAGTTTTTTGAGTTAATTTTGTATCCAGCCATTTGCTGAAGGTGTTTATCAGCTCTAGCAGTTCTCTGGTGGATATTTGAGGAACACTTATGTGCATTGTCATATCCTCTGCAAATAGGAATAATTTAATTCCTCCTTTCTGGTTGGGATCCCCTTGATCTGGTTTATTGTCTTATTGTTATAGCTAGAACTTCATCAACTGTATTGAAGAGATATGGAGAAAGTGGGCAGCCTTGCCTGGTTCCCGATTTTAGAGGAATTTCCTTGAGTATCCCACCATTTAATTTGATGTTGGCTATTGGCTTGCTGTATATAACCTTTATTATGTTTAGATATATGTCTTGAATCCCTGACTTTCCAAAACTTTAAACATGAATGGGCGTTATATTTTGTCAAATGCTTTGTCTGTATCTAAGGAGATGAGCAAGTGGTTGTTTCCTTTTAGTTTGTTTATACGGTAGATTTCATGGATGCATTTCTGCATATTAAATCATTCTTGTATACCTTTAATGAAGCTTACCTACTCATGGTGAATGATATCTTTGATTCTTTTTTATATTTGGTTTGTGAGTATTTTATTGAGGATTTTTGCAGCAATGTTCATAAGGGAAATTGGTCTAAAATTCATTTTCTTTGTTGGGTCTTTGTGAGGGTTAGGTATAAAAGTGACTGTGGTCCCATTGAATGAGTTTGGTAATATTCCATCCATTTCTGTCTTTTGGAGTAGCTTGAAAATTATCAGCATTAGCTCCTCTTCAAATATCTGGTAGAATTCTGCACTGAAACCATCCAGCCCTTGGCTTTTTTTGGTTGGAAGACTTTTAATGACAGCTTTTATTTCTGTAGGAGATATAAAACTATTTAATTCGTTTATCTGATCTTGGTTTAATTTTGTCAAGTAGAATTGATAAAAAAATTGTACATTTCCCTTAGTTTTTCAAATTTTGTGGCATATATGTCTTTAAAGTAGCATCTTATGATTCTTTGTATTTCTTCAGTGTATGTTGTTATGTTTCCCTTTTCATTTCTGAGTTTGCTAATTTGGATAGTGTCTCTTTGCCTTTTAGTTAGTTTGGCTAATGGTTTGTCTACCTTGTTAATTTTCTCAAAGGACCAGCTCATGGTTTTGTTGATTCTTTGAGTTGTTCTCTTTGTTTCTAATTTATTAATTTCAGCAATGGTTTGATTATTTCTTGAAATATTCTCCTCTTGGGTGTTTCTGCTTCTTTTTTTCCTAGGGTTTCCAGATGTGTTATAAAGTTGCTTATATGGGATGTTTCCAATTTCTTTATGTAGTGTCCCACAAGTTTGGGTGTGTTGTTCCTTCATTTTCATTGAATCTCACAAAGTCCTTAATTTCTTATTTCTTCCCTGATGTAGGTGTCATTAAGTAGAGAGTTGTTTAGTTTCCATGTGTGTGTAGGTACTTTGTTATTTCTGTTGTTATTGAAGTCCAGCTTTAGACCATGGTGATTTGACATGATACAAGGTATTATTTAAACCTTTTTGTATCTGTTGAGTCTGGCTTTGTGACCTACTATATGATCAATTTTGGAGAAGGTTCCATGGGGTGCTGAGAAGAAGGTATAATCCTTTGTGCTTGGCTGAAGATTTCTGTAGATATCTGTTAGTTCCATTTGATTAATAACATTGGTTAGTGTCATTATTTCTCCATTTATTTTCTCTTTCAATGGCCTACTCTTTGGTGAAAGTAGGGTGTTGAAGTCTCCCACTATTAATGTGTCAGGATCGATGTGTGGTTTAAGCTTTGTTTATTGTTATTTTACAAATGTGGGTGCCCTAGTATTAGGAGTGTACATGTTCAGAATTGAGAAGTCATCATGTTTGACTTTAGCTTTGATGAGCATGAAATGTTCTTCCTCATCTCTTTTGATTAATTTTGGTGAAAGTCTATTTTATTAGATATAAAAATGGCTATACCAGCTTGCTTCTTGTGTCTGTTTGCTTGGAATATATTTTTCCAGTATATTACCCTGAGGCAACGTCTATCCTTGTTGCTAAGATATGCTTCTTGAATGCAGAAGCATGTTGTGTCTTGTTTATTCATCCATTCAGTTAGTCTGTGCCTTTTTATTGGAGAATTGAGACCATTGATGTTGAGAGATACTGGTGACCAGTGACTGCTAAGCTCTTTGATTTTGATATTGGTTGTGGTAGAGTATTTGTATGGTTACATTTCATAACAATAAATTTATCTATTTCCTGTGTTATTTTAGTTTTAGTTTGTCACTGTGGGTTGAAATTTTCCTACTAGCAAATTCTGTAGGGCCAGATTTGTGAATAGGTACTGTTTGAATTTGTTTTTGTCATGGAATGTATTGTTTTCTCCATCAATTGTTATCAAAAGCTTTGCTGGGTATAATATTCTTGACTGGCCTGTGTGGTCTCTTGGGGTTTGCAGAACTTCTGTCCAGACCCTTCTCACTTTTATGGTCTCTGCTGAGAAGTCGGTTGTAATTCTGATATGTTGGCAATTATATGTTACTTGGCTCTTTTCCCTTGCTGCTTTTAATATTTTTCTTTATTCTGTACAGTTTTGGTTTTGATTATTATGTGGCAGGAGCATTATCTTTTCTGGTCTATTCTATGTGGTATCTATAGGCTTCTTGTATGTTTATATTCATCTCTTTTAAATTTGGGAAATTTTCTTCTATGATTTTGTTGAATATATGAATATATTTTCTGGTCCTTAGAGTCAGGGTTCTTCTCTTTCCTCAATGCCTATTATCATCATGTCATGGTGTCCTTGATATCTTGGATGTTTTGTGTCAGGAGTTTTTCAGATTTAACATTTTCTTTGATGAGTGTTTCAAGCTCTAAGATTGTGTCTTCTAGTCCCGAGATCCCTTCCTCTATCTCTTGAATTCTGTTAAAGAAGCTTACCTCTGTATTGCTTGCATTTTCTCTGAATCCTCATTTCTGTCTTTCTTTTGTGTGTGCTTTTATTATTATTTTGATTCTCATATTCAGATCTTCAACTGATTTACTGATTTCCTCCATCTGATTGTATTTTCCTGAATTAACTTCCAGTGCCTCTCTATAGGCCTTCAGATCTTGAACTGTTTTATTGATTCCCTTCCTCTGATTGTATTTCTGTGCATTTCTTCCAGTGCCTCTTTACAAGTCTCTTTAATGTCTTCATCCTGTTTACAGATTTTGTTCATTATCTCCATTATCATCTTCATTACTAAGAATTCGAGGGCATTCCCTTGTGTTTGAGTTCTCAGAGTAGCTTTCTTTGGGATAGCTTGGATCTGGAGATGCAATATTGTTTTGGTTTTTGCTGTTTGTATTTTGTATGCTGGCCTTTAGTCATCTTGTCTCTGATGTTGGGCGTTAGTTTCTGGTGTCCTTCACTGGTCATTGAGAGATGTTTGTTGGTGAGAGACTATAGGTTGAGGGCCCTTGCCTGTGGGGATCAGGGATTTCTTCCCTGAAACAGGCAGGTGAACTGGTTACAGCTTCAGGTGACTTTGTTGCATACCCTGGACTCCTCCACTAGATCAGCAGTGGTAGTTGTTGTTACTCTGCAGGACCAGGATCAGTTCAAGTTAGTGTAGGTGGAGCCGTTTATGGTTATCCTGTCTTTGAGTGGACTTTCAATACCCTGCCCTCAGGGCTTTGGGCTTTGGGTCATGAACTTAAATCACCCTAGAATGCCTGAACCCTTTCTGGCTTCAATCAGTTGTTTAGGTTTCTGCCTGATTCATCCAGGCAGTGGGGCCTAGGCTCTACCACCAGGGAGAGAGTAGATTCTGCCTTCTGGTTGGTTTTGGTTGGCTATATTTCTGTACTATCCCCTCAGGCTGGTTCAGAATCTCCTTTGAGCATGAGAGGCTCTGTTGGGATGTGGAGACTGGCTAGGCCAGGTCAGTTATGGCAAAATATGCAGGAACAGTCTTCTGGAGCACTTTGCTAGGTTTCTACCTGGCCCAGTTCAGATCACACAGCTGTGGCAGCTCAGTCTCATTTGGTTGAGCAGGTGCTCCTGCTGGATTGGGACAGCTGGTTAGTTTTCTGTCCTATCCACTCTAACCTGCACAGCCTCTACAGAGATCATGGGAGACCCTACTGGGATGTGGACACTGGCTAGGCTGGGTCAGTTCTCCACAATTGTCCAGGAGCAGTCTGCTGGGGCAGGTCAGTAGGTTTCTGCCAGGTCCCATTCAGGCCTCACAGCTGTGGCTGGATAATGTATCCACAGCTGCCTGAGCCCCCATGTGGCATCTGGGGCTTTCTGTAGACTGGTGCAGTGTGGGTGGGCCATGGTGTATGAGGTCAGGTTCACCTGTTTTACTGAGATTTCCCCAGGATCTGAGCACCATTGCTTCACTGCCCAGAGTTCAGTCCCATATACAATGTTCATGCTATAGAGTGCAGCTGCAGTTTGCAGATGGGTTTGGGTCCAGACTCTGGGGACTGGGCTCCTGTCCTCTATGGGATGACCAGAGGCCAGATCTGCCAGTGGTCTGCACTAAGCAGACCCCTCTCACTTAAGGCTCTCCAGGTCTTGTGGTCTGTAGCTCCCAGTCAGGTCCCTTGTCACTGTCCTGTTAATCAGATACAGTATGTGTTCAGCTTTGCCATCTTGAAAATACCACTACAACAAGAGCTCCTAAGCCCTGACTGTTGCTTCAGCTCCATACTTTGCATCATTCTTACTTCTGTGTTTGCACTTTTAAATTCTAATTCAATTTCTCACTGACTGCTCCTCATACAATATCTGAACAAACTTCATGCCAGGTGTGTGTGTGTGTGTGTGTGTGTGTGTGTGTGTGTGTGTGTGTGTGATGGGCTACAAACCCAATCCTCTCAGGTGGTTCATTTTTAAAAAAACTGTTATGGAGACAAAAGGACCACTGGCTCTGAGTCTCTTGGAGAATAACAAATATAAAATAAGAAAGTCCACACCCCAAATAAACTCCAAGACTTTCCTCCACACTTGGTGAAATAATGTTACTACTGAATTAACAATACAGAATTCATTGTCACCTACCAAATGCTTTACTAGTATAAATTTATAGTCATGATCCTTTAGATATATAGCTCCTGTTAAATGACAACTGGTCTATCAAAAGTACAGGAAAAGAAATCATTTTCAAACAAAACTTTTCTAGATTTTTGGTAATATTCTTTTTTTAAAAAGTGAAGTTTCCAAATAATCCACTTCAGATCTTCTTGCTTTATAACTGGCTATTCATTCCTTCCATTAAAAACACAAACATAGAGGATCCAAGATGGCAGTGCTGAACACACACTATTTGATTTGCAGGACAGAGACCATTGACCTGCGTGGGAATACAGACTGCAAGACCTGCAGAGCCCCACATGAGAGTGGTCCACTCTGTGCAGAGCATAGGTGGGTCCAGCCTTCGGCCATCCAACTGGCCCATGGAGGATGGGTGCCCAGTCCAGAGATTCTAGACCTGTACCAGCCTATGAGTTGTAGCCATGCTCTATATTACAGACTCAGTATCTGGAACTAAACTGTGGTGGTGAAGCACCAGAGTCTGGATCTTCTGGCCTGGTGAAAACTCAAGAAAACAGGTAGAACTGACCTCAGACAGCCAATAAGTCCAGAGAATGCCCCTATCCAAATCCCAGTGCAATCTATTGTACCATTGCACCTATGCTCCTTCTCTCTCCTTCTCTGACTGATCTGTGGGTCACAGAGTAACAGGGTCAGTATCTGCTGTCCTGGGGGAGTGAAGAGTATTGATCTTGCATAGATCTAACCTCAGATCATCCCACCGGTACATGGAGGGATCTAGGGACCACATGGGGACCCAGGCTGCTGAGGACATGCTCTCCAGCTACAACTCCATAGCCACACTATCGGGTTGACTGATCTAAGGTGGCATAGTCTGAATGGATTAGGCAAAAACCTAGCCAGTTGTCACAGCAGACTGTTCCCTAACACTTCGGGTAGATCTGAACCAGTCTGAGTCGATGGGTCAGAAGCCTAGCCAGCCAACACAGCTTTGAAGGAGTTTCCATGCTCTCAAGAGGGACTGAACTAGCCCAAAGGGATCAGAGAGAAAATTATCCAGTAGCCCCAGCCCAGGGAGCCTTTCAAGCAAGCTCAGGTAGAGTCTAACCACCTGCCCCAACTCAGCAGGACGTGCTGGGACAAAGCAGGCCTGAAGGGATTGGGCTGAAGCCTAGCCAACTGCCAGAAACCAGAGGGAAGTATCTGCTCTCTCAGGAAAGAATGAACCTAAAACCCACAGGCTGGATAGATCAGGCAGAAACCTAACCAACTGCCATAAGCCAGCAGAGGTTCTGGCACTCTAGGGTGGACTAAGCTTAGTTCTACAAAGTCCCAGTGCCCAAGGGCAGGGTTTTCAAAACCCAGCCAAAGGCAGGATAACCAGCTTTACCTATACTACCTTGAACTAATCCTTGGGTGGCAGAGCATCAGCCCCTTCCTCTGTTGACCCAGTGGGGAGCCCAGGGTAAGGAGCAAAGTCCCTGGAGCTGAAACCAGGTCACCTGCCTGATCCAGGGAAGGGTTCCTTGATCCCCAAAGGTGAGAGCCATCATCCTATAGACACAAATGAACTGCTATCACCAAACAGTGAAGGACATTAGAAACTACCTCCTAACATCAGAGATAGCAAGATGACTAAAGCCAGTGTAAAAAGAAAACCCAAAAACCTAAGCAATATGGCCTCCCTAGATCCCACT
The DNA here is from genome assembly GCF_964271855.1 of Acomys minous. NCBI lineage: Eukaryota > Metazoa > Chordata > Mammalia > Rodentia > Muridae > Acomys > Acomys minous. Next base: position 3,459,513 of record NC_140499.1, read on the forward strand.
TATCCTAAAGAATTCAATCCCAAGAACTCAAACACAAATGAAGCACATAAAAATGACTTCAAATCCTTAGTAATGAAAATGATAAAGGAGGAATCAAATAAAATATGTAAACAAATGCAGGAATATGAAGTCAAACAGATTGAAGACATTAAAGAGGCCTATAGAAAGTCACTGGAAGAAATTCAGGAAATACAATCAGATGAATGAAATTAATAAAACAGTTCAAGATCTGAAGGTAAAAATGGAAACAATATTAAAAACACAAACAGAAGAAAGCCTGAAATGAGAGAACTTAGAGAAGAAAGCAAATCATGCAGAGGTAAGCTTCCCTAACAGAATTCAAGAAATGGATGAAAGAATCTTGGGACTAGATGATACAATTATAGAACTTGATGCAACCATCATGAAAATGTGAAATATGAAAAATTCCTGACACAAAGCATCCAAGAAATCAAGGACACCATGAAAAGACAAAACCTGAGGATAATAGGCATTGAAGAAAGAGATGACACCCTCCTCCAAGGCCTATAACAGAGAAATTGAAGGATCCAGATAGTCCTAGAAACCTAAATGAAGACAATTAAGACTGGCAGATCTAGGTCCAGAGAAGTCTTCTTAAACTATTGTACCAACCAAGGACAATGCATGCAGTAAATCTAGAACTCCTACCCAGATCTAGCCATTTTACAGCACATTGTCCACAGTTGTGTTGACAGCAGGGACTTACTCTGACATGAACTCTGGCACCCCATATTTGACCACTTTCCTTTCCTGGGGAGACCTGGTGGCACTCAGAGAAGAGTAGTCAGGCTAAAAGGATGAGTCGTGATAGACTGTGATCATATGGTGAGGGAGGATGTCCCCTTCTGTCATAGGCCTGGGTGAAGAAAATAGGATGAAAGACAGAAGGATGGGGAAATAGGAAGATACAAGTGAGGGGATGACAATTGAGATGTAATCTGCATAAATTACTTAAATTTTTAAAAAGCACAGAAATGAAACTGTCAATCCAGTAACTAATTAACATAACTTTCACTGGGATATAGGGAGGGACTGGAAGACCATTCAATAATTGGCAACTTAAGCAATTCAACGTATTATGGTTCTGAGAGTAAGAGACAGAGAGACAGATAGATAGAACATTACTTTAGAGACTGAAAACCTGAGTTAAGCCACAGCCCAAACTGTGTTCGAAGTAGGTATCCTAGTCTGTTTTGTTTTTAAAATAAACATCACTTTTAATCTTCCCCAGATGGTGCCTTATCTTCAGATCCTTCATCTCCAGAATTTTTAATGTGGCTCGCAGCCATCATCTCTTCTGGAAGGCTTTCTGATTCCTCATTCTCATCTTTTGGAGAAGGAGTATTTTCCATTAATCATTTGGGATTACTGACTTTCTGTTTGCCTTTCACCAGGACCTGGTGTCAATGTAGCCTTTAGTCTGGGTTTCAGAGTTTTCTTTCCTTTTGCGTTTGGACATCATAACCATATTTTTGTTTTTCTTGTTTGATCATCACCATCATCATCACCATCATCATCATCATCATCATCATCATCATCATCATCACCATCATCATTATCTTCCATTAGGAAATTGTCATTGCTGCCAGAAACTTTCTTCTGGAACAATGCCTCATCATCTTCTTCTGGCTTTTCCTCACAACCAACATCTTCCAAGAGCATCTCTCTCTGTTTAGAAGCTGCTTAAGATGTCACCTGTCCTTGCTGGCATACATTTTTTATGATCATCTTTTTCATCTTCAATGTCTTTTGCTGAGCTAGAATCACCATTCTTAGTCTAGATATCTTTTTCATCTGAGTCTTCATTGTCTTCTTGTGAGTTTTATCCAGATCACCTCTTATATTTAGTCTCTTGAAGAGCTGATCAAATTTTCTTAGCAGGAGGGCCTGACTCACTTGTACAATCTTCATCTGTATCAACTAATTTCTGAAACTTTGAGTAATTAACTACCTTCCTTTTTCTGACAGGTCAAGACATGTTCACGGTAGTGGCACAACCAAGTCTAGGAAGTGAGGACCAGGCCCTCCATCTCTGTGTGCTCTGCACCTCCCTGTCACATCCTTCCCACAGTCCCCTGTCCACAGCTCCTGCTAGCCATGATACTGCCAAGCCCTGACGTGCTTCTCAGATTTCAAGGTAGTTTGTTCTGGTCCCTGGATCTGACAAATCCCTCCCACCCCACCCCCATCTCGTCAAATGGATCTGTTTCATGACTTTTAAGAACTAACTTTATCATCAAACTCATATTACCAAACTCATATTACTAAACTCATAAACTTGTGCAATGACACCCAAATCTGTGCATACTTCTCCAACCAAACATAAAAAGGAATCAAGATGAAATTTTATCTTCTTTTTTCCACCTTTGGCTTATTAAGATAAGGTTTCTCTCTGTATCCCTGGCTGGCCTTGAAATCAAAAATTAGAAATCAGAAACCTGACTCTTCCACTAAAGTGTCACCACTACTCAACTGAAATTTTATGTGTTGAAAAAATAAGCTAAAACAACAACAAAATGTATTTACTAAACTACCTGGTCTTCAACTACATCACAAACTTGAGAAGGAATAAAGCTGATTACCTAACTATACTGAGATTGCAGATTAGACTAGATAGTTTAATTTTACAATTAAGCTTAGTTCTTTAGGGATTAAGATGGTTTTAGGTATAGATAGATGTTTTAAGTAAATAATGAGGAGATATGACAGATATTGACTTACAATCAGAATTTTAGGTGCACCAAGATAGGAAAGATGTTTTCTTCAAGGCTGCTAAATACAAATAGCCAAAACACTAATTGTGTAACATTTATATATCTCTTTGATTGTTTCATGGTTCTTCCTGTTATTGGTAGTTTATTGTATATATGTGTATTAATATAAATGTATATGATAAATAAAAAATATTTAATAATTTAAAAAAAAGAAAAATGTATTTACTATTTGTGTGTTTTTATCTATTTTTTTAAAAATTTTGACATAATATAGTTACTTATTCTTTTTCCTTTACTTAATCCAACACCCCTCTCTCCATATAACTCTCTTTGATTTTGTCATGGGCTTAGTTTATCATTCATTGTTTTTACATGTGTATATGGATATACATATATATTCTTAAATATAACCTGCTCAGTCTGCATAATGTTAATCACATGTATGTTTTTAATGGCTGATCATTTGGTAGGTAGACAAGCAATTGGTGTGCTCTTCCTTAAAAAAGACTGTCTTTATTTTTATGTGCATTAGTATTTTTTTAAACATGTGTTTATATGCCTGTGTCTGAGAAAACCAGAAAATGGAGTGGGAACATGTGGAAATGGAGTATAAAAGGACTAGGAGCCACCATGTCAGTGCTAAGAACTAGTGTATAAGTGCTATATTTTTTTCCTAACTTCTGAGCCCAATATCATGGGGTATTCTCTAGTACAATTAGTTTCTGATGCAAAATTTATATAAAGCCCTGTAATATACAGCTACTCCAATGAATTAAATAATTTTACCTTCCTTGCTGACTCTTGCCTGTTATTCTTTTGAGTAGATTCCAGTGACCCTCTGTAATTTTGGTAATTGTATTCACTAATTCTTTCAAGTTTTAAGAGTTGATTGTTTTTACTATTTGTTGTGGTGATATACATGACCTTGACATTCTGACTGAATCATACCTACTGCAAATTTACTGTGAACAGATGATTACAAAAGAGAAGAAAGTAGCTAGTCTGATGAATTGTTGGAGTTAAGTTTATAACACATAAGAGCATGACTTGTAACTAAAGAACTTGTGTATGTGTAGTAAAACCAGAGTTTAGCTCAAGGAGCATCCCAAAGACAAACATGTACATTCCACTGCTCTTCAGTTTTTCATTGTAAGAAAATATTAAAAGGATCAAATAAAGTATACTTTTTTATGTGACCAGATCTTTTTTGATTACTTATTCTTAATGTGGTCAGAGGAGAGAAAACAAATTACTGTGTGTATTAAGAAGGTAGGACTGTACAAAAAATATCGATGGACCTTTCACAATATTCCATACTTTCTGTTCCAAAGTGAAGTATTTGTAAGTTATCATTGAGGATACAATGAGGTATTTGGTCTGAGTCTGCATTCATCTTGCTCACTGAGATGAAAATTCACAGAGTAACAGTAGACTGAAATAAGGTAAGCCCATAACATTAGACATGCAATGACACATAGTTTTATTTTATTCCTATCGTTTTTCTACTAAAGTTACTTTGACAAACAGGTCTTGTCATTTTTGGAAAATCATATTAGGAAATAATTGGAAAGAAATAATAATTTCAATAGAATTCATATTTTAGTGGTTCTACTAAATACCATAAATGTAGATTATTTTACTTGATTTGCACACAGGAAAACATACTTTCTGGTTGAGAACTGTTTGATTGCCGGCTGATATTGAAGTCTCAAAAATTACATTTTATGTTTGTAAATATGTATTAATTAAAAATAACAATACATTATTATCATGTGAGTTTTCTATAACAAATCTTAGATCAAGAATACTAAATCCAGGGCTTCTGAAATGGCTCACTTGCTCAGAAAAATTGCTGTTCTTACAGAAAACCTAATTTCTTCCCAGAACCCTCTGGGCAACTTACAACCTGCTGAAATTGTAGTTCCAGGAGATTTGACATCCTTTTTTTGTATCCATTAGCATCAAGAGCACAAGTGGTGCTCTTTGATTAAAATTTTTAATTATTTATTTTTATTTCACATATATTTTACACATATGCAGGTTAAACACTCATACACATGAAATAAAATACATTGTTTGAATAATAAATTAATTTAAATAATAATTTAAAAAAGAATATGAAACCAATGTTTTCTTTTTGGTATATACATAAGTAGAAACATAAGTATGTATTTTGATCTTTCAGACATCTTTATTTATTTCACTAAATTAACAAGCCCAAAAAGACTTCCAAAAATATTATTTCTGTCACCAATAAGACACTGATGTTTTTTTCAAGTACAGAAATATGTGGGAATTTCTAATTTGTTTTTTGAAGTTTAAATTTATAAGACTTTTTTTTGTGAAAAAAGTTGGGTTTTGTGCCTTGTGAAAAGAGAGAAACTTTCTCTGATATGTCATTGATACTTGCAATTTCTATCTAATCAGGAAAACAATTTTAATTAATTCAGACAGTTGCTTCTATGGTGTCTGTGCCCTTTAGGGACTCTTTCATTATGGATGCAAATGTGCTTCTAAAATAATGAGAATGTCATTATCCTGATTTATTCATCAAGGTGGTCAGAAAGAGAACAAAAGAATTCATTTGATGGTGAGGTAATCTTTTAATATACAGTAATGACATTAACTTTGATGTTTTTGAACCTCATTTTGTGGTCATGATCAGACAATATTTTCTTGTGCACAGTGGTGAAGATTATGAGATCAGTTGTCAAGAAACAATTAATTCAGCATCTTCTTTTCAACTGTTATAACACAGATCAGGGCTTCATTTTTACATTTGATAAAGAATCTCTGTCTGTCAATCTAAGAATGTGAATTTTCAATAATTTATAAACAAATTCAAAATTAGAAGGTATTTTAATGTAAATTTTCAAATAGGTTTGTAAAATTATAAAGATAGAATTGTTCTCTATCCATTATGTTGGAGAAAAAGATCTACAGTGTATGTGAGTAATGATTTTATTTTAAAGTCTATCTCACCAACTTAGAGAAAGACTGAAACAAATGCCTAACACATGTCAACCATTACTATGTAAAATCATACCAATATACTGCTTTATACATTATTTACTTACTTGTTTATTTACTAAAGTTGTTATTTGTGTTTATTATCTATCTGAGAGGGGAAACATGGAAACTAATTCAATAGACTTTATATTATTACACTAACTTCAATGATAATTATGTGAGGAAAAAATCTACACATAAAGACAGTCTTCAGTGGCACAGAGACTAAGAAAATAATCTACTTGCAGGAATTGTCACAATATTAGTGAAGCTTGAATAACAATGACAATGTTGCTGCTGAGCTAGAAAGACATCATAAAGGATAGATGAGAGGGAGGATAGAGGTCATGGAGATACATGTCATAAAAGCTAGTGATTATGGGGTATAGAAGCCATAGAGAATAAAGGTCTTTGGAGACCAAGACTATGGGTAATAGGGGTGACAAGGGATTAAAGGATAGAGATTTTGGGGCATAAAAATGTGGAAAACAGAGGTCTTGGATGATTAAGGTCATGCAGTATAGAAGTCAACTTGAGTAGATGTCACAGAGGATAGAGGTTATAGGGGATATAAGGATAGATGACTAGAGAGACAGGTGTCATGAAAGATACATATCATAGAGTGTAGATATCATGTAAGATAGAGTTTTGGAGAGTAAAGATCATAGAGGATAGAGTGGATAAAAGAAAAAAGTCTTGCACAATAGGGTTTAGTGTCTCCTGCTTGTGGAGTTTAGTTTTGTTCTTCAGCAATATAGGGACTCTATAATCTAAATATTAAAAATCAAGGCTGAATGTTTACTGCAAAATTAGTTTCAATGGAACCAAGACATATTTCTCCCTAAAACTTAACCAAGGTTCTACCTACAACATATCAATTAGATGTAAATATGTGCCTCTGTCCTTAGAGAGTGGCCTTACCACCACACAGGTGACATTCTATAATGGGTCTTCTCCTGATCTCTGAGAATAATCTTGAGAATAAAAACATAGCCTTCATGATACAATGAAGGACTGGACTATGATTTTAAGCATTTCTTTCACTGAATGTGGTATCTTAACACATTTTGTGGTATCCTCCACAAAATTCAAGTGTTTTATGTCCATTGGCAATGAGTTTCTAGTAAGTGCTTCTGTGCCTTGTCAACCTGCATTCTCTTGCTGTGTTCTCCTACACTCTGAACTTTTTCTCTATCATTGTTTCATTGAGTATTCTTTGTAATCTTTTCTTCTGTGTCTTCACACTTCCATGCATTCGTACATCATTTCAGTGTGAATTCTTTCTATCCAGCCAAAGTTTATACTTATCTAAAAAAAAAAAAAAACAGAAAGAAAGAAGAGACTCTAAAATCACTTTCTTAAGATATTCTTTAATATTGGAAGGCAGATAGGGTCTTTAGCAGGAGGACTCACAGTATTTGGAGTGCTCCTCAATAAAAGCATCAAAACATTGTATTCCTTAATGACATATAGGCATCAATCCTTGCATTTCTTTGAGCTACTGTCTCACCTACATATTGTTCAGTATGTACTTAATAAAGATTTATTTATTTATGCGTGTGTGAGTGTTCTGTCTGCATGTGTGCCTACACACCAGCAGAAGACATCAGATCCTATTATGGATGGTTTTGAGACACCATGTGGTTGATGGAAATTGAGCTCAGGACCTCTGGAAGAATGGTCAGTGCTCTTAACCACTAAGCCATCACTCCACCCCCTTCTTCAGTATTTTATCACAGCAACAGAAGCCAAAGTAGAACAGATATTCATCTTATTCACCTGGCTCCATTTGCTTTACACAAAGATCTACATTTCTTTTCTCTTTCTTGAAAATTATAGTTTCAATTTCCCTTTATCCTTCTACAAAATCATTGGTGTATGTTATCTCTGCGCTCTGTAGCTAGATAGAGAGCTGTGTTTTGTCTTTAGGGTTTTTTGTTGTTTGTTTATTTTTGTTTGTTTGATTGTTTGTTTTTGAGTTCTCATAGTAACTGCAACAATTTACATCCGAGCAGTCAGAGTTTAGCTGAGGTAAGACCCTTTTTAAGGATGTAATTTCTTATAAGATTGCACAGTGATTTTAGATACTTCATCAAATATATTAGGATCTGAGTGTGAAAAGTTACATGAAAGTTATAAATTGCTTTCATATGTAATAATAATTCCAATACATCAAAAACAATTAAATTTACAATAAAAAAAATTCTGTTTGAAATCTGTTTTACCTGTTGATTTTTTGGATTTAATCTGATGTATAATTTGGTCTGTTTCTTTAGTTTAATGAATTGCACCAATTATGTGTTATTGACACTGTTTTTTAATTTTGCCACTAAGTAGTGAGTAAAGAGAAGAACAAAACCTGTTTTGTGCTTTTGTGAGTGTGTATTTGAAGGGCAAAGTTTTATTCCCAGGTTACATTTGAACCTACAGTGTAGCTCATGTGGCATCCATTTGCTGCCCTTTTGTCTCCAGAAAAGAAATTTGAATGGTCTCTTCCTTTGGTATTCTGATACCTGTGACACATTACTTTCAAGAAAATCACCAAAGTCTAACCAGCAAAGAGAAAAACCTTCACTAATTTTAGTACATCATAAATAAAGTATGCCAACAATGTTTGGAAATGTGGATACCATTGTCTAAGTAATCAGACCATAAGGACTTATGATATTGCCCATCAATTGTCAGCATGACAATATGATTGAGAGTTAAGTGTAATTTTAGAAATGTTTGTGGTTTTTTCCTCTTTTTCCTCTAAAATTTGAGGGTTCAAAGTATAAAAACAAGAAGAGCAAAAACAAATAAGTAGACAAAAAGCCAGAATAGATTACAATATAATATGTTTTTATAGAAGTTAATGAGAAAAACAAAGTTTTTTGGTCAAAATGATGAGAATAACAAAAATAAAAATAAAATTTGTAAACAGACTACCATGGTACAGCAGTTCCACTTCTAGGCATATGCCCCTCAAAATTGAAAGCAAGGTCAAAGTCCTTCAAAATGTCTTTTCATACTCGTGTTCACAGTACCTTGATTTACAAAAGCTAAAACTGTAACCCAACACACATATTTATAGACCAATGAAACAGTAAGGAAAATGCAATCCCCATATGTAATAGAATGTTTTCCAGCCTTAAAGGGAAGGAATTAGGACATAAGCTCTAATATTAATAAAGACCTTCAATTCAGTGAGGTAAGTCAATTGCAAAAAGAATAAAATATTGTGTAATTTTTCATTTGTTAATCATTTTGTTGGTATTAGAGGATAAGAGTTTCAGAGATGGATGGAGATGATAATTGTACAATATTTGAATTGTATTGAACATCACTGAATAGGACACTTTATAATAGTTAAAATAATAATTCTATAGTATGTATATTTTAGCAGAATCTAAAAAATTACTGAAAACCTGGATAAATTTGTAGAGGAATGTCAATTCAAAACATGGCTCTTCTGGTAAGAGATAACACATCTAAATACCTCCTAGTCTATGTGATCTGGCTGGCAAGAAATCACATCTAAAGAACTTCTAGGTCTGTGTGATCCATCTGGGATACAAACACATATTTAATCTTTAATCCAGGAGACAGAGGCAAACAGAATTTAGTTCAAGGCCAGCCTGGTATAGAGCACATATCAGGTAAAGAAAAGATTAGATACAGGCGTGGTAGTAAATTACCTTAATCACAAAGGAAGGAAAAGTTTTTTTGTTTGTTTGTTTTGTTTTGTTTTGTTTTGTTTCGAGACAGGGTCTCTCTGTGTTAGCCTTGGCCATCCTGGACTCACTTTGTAGACCAGGCTGGCCTCGAACTCACAGCGATCCGCCCTCCTCTGCCTCCCAAGTGCTGGGATTAAAGGCGTGTGCCACCATGCCCGGCTTTGTTTTGTTTTAAAAAAGGAAGCACACACATTTGAAAGTTATGTCTAACTGAGTGGCAGAAAAGGTGAAAAATTAGAGAAGATTTGACAGAATAGGATATGTCCAACTCTTATGAGAAGAAAGAGGAAAGGGAAGCTCCTTAAGTGGCAGTTTTAAAGAGAGAGAAGGCAGCCATATCCGAACAGTAGTAGAGGGATGGGTTTCACAGAAAGAACTCATGTGAAGGTGGAACAGACCAGAAAATGGGAAGAATCCAGAATAGAGCAGATTGATGAGTTAGTTTGACGCTAAACAGAGTAGATCTGGGCCAAGAGAGAATCCAGATTAGGTAAATCAACTGGGAGGAAAGTTTGAGCCAGAACAACTGTATTGAATATCCATCTCAGAACTAAGAAAAAACAAGAAAGAGTGAGGCTGAAGCCAGGCATGGGGGCACATGCCTTTAATCCAAGCACTCAGGAGGCAGAGGCAAGCAGATCTCTGTGAGTTTGAGGCCAGCCTGGTTTAAAAAGTGAGTGCAGGACAGCCAAGGCTAACACAGAGAGACCCTGTCTCAAAACAAAACAAAACAAAACATGAGGCTGAAATCATTCTTGGCTGAGATTAGATTGGATGGAGGCTAGAAGCTTCCAGGACTACGTCTAGGTTAGCAGGAGGAGGGAGTTAGCTTCCCAAGTAACAACTGAACCAAGATAATAAAGCTACTTTTACATAAGTGATTTAATTAAAACCATGGGATTTTATTTATTTATTTATTTATTTATTTATTTATTTTAAGGGAACAATGCCCCATTTACTTTAAGGCAAGTTGGTTAGCTGTTGGGTTTCTCTCTTGTGCTGTACAGGGTTAAGTTCTTTCTTTTTTATTTTTAAATTTTATTTTATTAATTTGTTCTTATTACATCTCAATGGTTATCCCATCCCTTGTATCCTCGCATTCCTCCCTCCCTCCCATTTTCCCTTTACTCCCCTCCTCTATAACTGTGACTGAGGGGGACTTCCTCCTCCCCCTTTATATGCTCATAGGGTATCAAGTCTCTTCTTGATAGCCTACTATCCTTCCTCTGAGTGCCATCATGTAGAACCCTGAACTTCATTGGCAGTGATGAGTTATTTATTACTAGATGTGTTTGATTCTTTAGGATCATTGTGTGTGTGGGGGGGATGTGCACATATATGTTTTGAGAATATAAAAACAAAGTTACATTTGATAAATACAATGTCTGAGTAATATATATACATAATAGTCGACATTTTAATTTGATATAAGGAATATCATTCCATAAGGGGTGCAACTAATTTAAATGTATGGTGCCATAGTTATCCATAACACTAATTGTGATGCATAGTTCAATAATGATTTATCAATAAAGGATTGATATATTTTCTCTTGTCCCATCAGGCTTTTAAGAGATATTTATTCAAGCCACACAAAGAAAACAACACAGATACAGCATTATACATATGAAAAATAATCTTTTAGTCAAACTTCATATGAACATGACAAATGAATGCCACTCATTTGAAATTTTTATCATTAGAAAGAGCTCTGCTATGATCATAAAAATGTTTCAATTCTGGAACAACATAAAATATCAGAGAAACTTAGCTTATACCAGGATCTCTTTAGTTTCATGTGCTCCATTCTATCTTTCCTGATATTCAAAAGCCTATTGATGAGACATTCATCTGCATAAAATTAGTCTTTCAGGCATCTTCCTTTTTATGCATCAGAAATGACTTAAACCCCTTACCAAATTGAACTTTGATGGTATCCATACTTTGATCTATTTTCAAATCCTATCTGGAGTGAGTAAATGTTTATATCTCCTCAAAAATGTGACTCAGAATATAGTTCTAGGGGCTCAGACACCCTCTAATGGCCTCCAGAGGCACATGCACCTACATGGATGGGTCTCTCATCTTTGAAAACTAATGACAGAAAACAATAGTAAAATAACTAATAAAATTTAATTGTTTCACTTTTGGCATATTTTGAGTAAATACAATTCTAAACAAATGATAATAATATCATGGGGAAAATTTGGGTTTCTTTCTCAGCTACCATATGGTGTGTTAAAATGAGAAACTAGGCTAAGTTACTGATGCTGCACATGGTACAGATGTTTCTATGTTTCTCATGTAACAACATCAGAGGAGAGAGGAGAACAAGCTTTGAAAAAAGGAATGCATAGAACAGACTCCATGTACATATCCTTAACCACCACATATGTTAGCTTTGCATGTCTTCACTCTGTTTTGAATGTCATCTTTAATTACTCAGACATTTATATTTTGATGTGTGCCCTACATATATTTTCTTTTAGAGTAGAATAGGAGAAAGAAGTAGCACTGAGCAGCTCCTAATAGTGAAAATGAGCCATGATGTTGACCTCTATCTGCAAAACATCTTTCACTTGTTTCTAGCAAAGCTGCACATCTTTTGTTTCTAATTTATTGATTTGTAATTCATGAGTTTTGCAACAGCATCCCATCAGGACAAATACCTCACCCCCACGGCTGTTGAAATCACTTGCATAATTTAATCTCACTCAAAGTTGAAGTTTCATCATTGCCTCCTTTGCAATTACCTTGCATTAAAACTTTTCACCCTATTCAAAAGACTATTAATTTTTTCTGATTCTTAAGCATTTCTCAACTTATAATGTGTTTATTTGAATTATTCAGTATGCTAGAGCAACCTATTTTTAAATATAACAATTTGGGAGATATTAAAAAACAGATCATGCTCAAAGGTAAAGGTCATATGGTTATAGATTTTATTTTCATATGCAGATATGTCTCTGGAACTGGATATTTTAAAAAATAAATATGAATACTATGTAGTATAAAAAAATCACTTCATGCCCAGAGTTTGTCATTGCATAACACTTTTGTATATAATTCTCCCTCAACAATGACTATATTATGAAAAATTACCTATTTGTTTCTGTTCTTCTAACTTTACCACAAGGTCCTTGTAAAGCTTGACACATTTTCTTTATTAACTTATTCTTAATGTATGTGTGGCACATTATATGAATCTCTCTGTATGCATTGTTTTGTTTCTTGGTGATGTTTTATATGAAAGAACATAGATATTATCATACTGTGCAAAATAGTAGTGTTGGTATTATTTCAGATTTAATTAGATCTACAGTAGCAATTTTCACGTGATTATGACATACCTAAAAGATGAACAAATAACATCTTTGTCAATTGGAAACTGAGTGGTAGATCAGTTGAAATTTAACTTTACTCTTGTTAAATTCTTAAATCTCTCAACAAGATCATTTCCATTGTTTTGAAGCATTATATAATGACTGTAATTTATTATTTACCTGTAAGCTCTCAAAACATTTGGAGACAGCCATTTTTCGCACTGTAGCTCAGTTTTAGACTGTATTTCATCAGCGAGTGTTTTATATACAAAAGATGGAGAATGCATATACCCCTCTCCTAGTTCATATTCTTTCTTCAGAAACAAACTAATCTTAATATAGTGTCTTATTAACATGATAAACAGACAAAAACTGAGAAATGCTCCAATGATCCTCTTACTTTTCTGTTTTTATATTTAAAACATACAAATCAAAATGTAAAATCTTCCTCTTTTCACTCTCAACTAACATTTTTTTTAGTTGGATGTTTGTATAGTATTATTTTTGCTTATTCAGTCATAATCAAGCATTGTGGCATGCACACACACACACACACACACACACACACACACACACCACACCACATACCATCTGGTCATTTTAGATATTTATTTTATTTTCAAAAGAAAAAGAATCTTAGTATAACATTTATCTGACTTTGTTTTCTCAATAAAATATCATCAGTCTCTGCTCTTTTGGTTGTAGTCATATGTACCAGTGGCTCCTTTGAAATTTTATTCTAAGGACTAACTATAAATTTAGATAAGATTAACTTTTTAAAAGTAACACATTTTTCTTGTACTTGTTGCTGTAATATTCACAATATTCAGAAATGAAATTAACTATGTAAAACAGAATTTCATGCAATTAAAATGCTATTTGAGATTTTTAAAAATGTATTTTATTAATTTATTCGTATTATATCTCAATTGTTACCCCATCTCTTGTATCCTCCCAATCCTCCCTTACTCCCATTTTCCCCTTACACTCCTCCCCTATTACTGTGTATGAAGGGACCTCTTCCTCCTGTAAATGCTCATAGGGTATCAAGTCTCTTCTTGGTAACCTGATATCCTTCCGCTGGGTGCCACCAGGCATCCTCATCCAGAGGACATAGTCAAATATGGGGCACCAGAGTTCATGTGAAAATCAGTCCCCACTCTTGACTCAACTGTGAAGAATATCCTGTCCATTGGCTAGATCTGGGTAGGGTTTCTAAGTATATCGCATACATTGTCCTTGGCTGCTGTCATAGTTTGAGCAGGACTCCTGGGCACAGATCTACCTGTCATAATGTTCATGTAGGTTTCTAGGACCTTCTGGATCCTTCTATTTTCCCATTCTCCCACACTATGAACATTGCTGAGAAAGTGTTCTTGTTGAGTGCTGGAGCATCTTCTGGGTATATTCTAAGGAGTGGAATAGCTAGGTCTTGAGGAAGCCTTATTACCAGTTTTCAGAGATAGTGCCAGATAGATTTCCAAAGTGGTTGTACTAGTTTGCATTCCCATCAGCAATGAAGGAGTGTTCCTCTCTCTCCACATCCTCTCCAACATGTGGTGTCACTTGACTTTTTTATCTTAGCCATTTTGAAGGGTATAAGATGGAATCTCAGAGTTCTTTTGTCTTGCATTTCCCTGAAAACTAAGGAGGTTGAGCATTTCTTTGTTTCTCAACCATTTGATATTTCTTTGTTGAGAATTCTCTGTTTAGTTCCAAGCCCCATTTCTCAATTGGGTTATTTGGTTTGGTGGTGTTTAATTTCTAGAGTTCTTTATATATTTTGACTATTATCCCCTTGTTAGATGCAAGGTGGTGAAGACCTTTTCCAAGTCTGTAGGCTGTCACTTTGTTCTATTGACAGTGTCTCCTGCCTTACAGAAGTTTCTCAGCCTTATGAGGTCCCACTTATTAGTTGATGACCTTAAGGCCTGGGCTGTTGGTGTTCTGTTCAGGAAGTTGTCCCTTGTGCCAATGTGTTCCAGGCTCTTTTCCACTTTTTCTTCTCACTGATTTAGTGTCTCTGTTTTTATGTTGAGGTTTTTGATTCACTTGGACTTAAGTTTTGTGAATAGTGACAAATATGGGTCCAATTGCATTTTTTTACATGTAGACATCCAGTTAGACCAGAATCATTTGTTGAAGATGCTATCCTTTTTCCATTGAATGGACTTGGCTTCTTTGTCGAAAATCAAGTGACCATATGTGTGCGGATTCATTTCTGGGTCTTCGATTTTATTCCACTAATCAACCAGCCTATTTTTGTGCCAGTACCATGCTGTTTTAATTACTGTTGCTTTATACTACAGCTTGAGATCAGTATGGAGATTCCTCCAGAGAATCTTTTATTGTACAAGATTGTTTTAGCTATTCTGGGTTTTTTGTTTTTCCATATGAAGTTGAAAATTGACCTTTCAATGTCTTAAAAAATTGTGCAGGTGTTTTGTTAAGGATTGCATTGAATCTGTAATTTGCTTTTGGTAAGATGGCCATTTTTAATATGTTAATTTTCCTGATACACAAGCAAGGAAGATCATTTAATCTTCTCATGTCTTCTTCGATCTCTTTCTTCAGAGTTTTGAAATTTTTTTCAAACAAGTCCTTCACTTGCTTGGTTAGAGTAACTCTTAAATATTTTATTTTGCTTTTGGTTAACATGAAGTGTACAGTTTTCCTAATTTTTTCCTCTGTAGGACTGACATTTGTATATAGGAAGGCTACTGAATTTTTTGTTTGTTTTGTATCCATCCAATTTGCTGAAGGTATTTATCTGCTGTAGGAGTTCTCAGGTAGAATTTTGGGCATCACTTATGTACACTATCATATCATCTGCAAATAGGTATAATTTGACTTCCTCTTTTCCCATGTGGATTTCCTTGATCTCCTTTTGTTGTCTTATTGTTCTGGCTAGAACTTCAAGTACTATATTAAACAGATATGCAGAGAGTGGGCAGCCTTGCTTTGTTCCCAACTTTAGAGGAATTTCCACGAGTATCTCACCATTCAATTTGATTTTGGCTATTGGCTTGTTGTATATAGCCTTTATTATGTTGATGTATGTGTTATGTATCCCTGATATCTCCAAAACTTTAAATATGAATGGGTGTTGGATTTTATCAAGTGCTTTTTCTGCATCTAAGGAGATGATCAAGTGTTTTTTTATTTTCAGTTTGTTTATATGGTGGATTACATTGATGGATTTCCATATATTAAACCATCCCTGCATGCCTGGAATGAAGTCTTCAATATTTGTGATTTTAATTCTAAACTAGTATGAGAGAGAATTTCAGTTTTACATACAACTATGTATTCAAATCAGAATAAACTGTTCAAAATCACTTATATGTTGGTATAAAGTTATAAATCAAATTTCTTACTTGCTACTCAACTTACTTCATAAGGTAAGTAAGAACACTTTCCAGGCTACACAAGTACAATTTAAATGTTAAAAAAAAAACATAGAAAAATATTCACAATTAAGAATAAAAAATCAAGTCAGACACCAAATGAGCAAAAGTAAAGAAATAAAAAAAACCACTTTTAATAGATGCTCTATATCTGCTGTGGGCTTTTTTTTTTTTTACTGGAAATGAGACTGTTAACAATAATCATAATTATAAAGCCAATAACACATACACACACACACACACACACACACACACACACACACACACACAAAACAAAACAAAAACTGCATGAGCCTATGAGACACATTTCCATGCAAATTTGTTATTGTCCTGAATGTAAATATTTGTTTTGGTTAAAACTGTGGGATGTCAAAATGCCTAGTGAGAGTGCCTGTGATCTTTGTCAGCTGAAGAATGTCTTATGCAGAGGCATTATCTTTGCCAGTTTGAAAACATTCTTGTGTGGACTTTGAGAGGATATAAATAGGAGCTCAAAAAAGCAGAGAGATATTTCTTTGTATCACTTTACTTTGTATTGCTTTACATCACTTGGGTTTGCATTGCTTTATATGACTTTGTTTCACCTCACTTTGCTTTGGGAAGCTCCTAGAGAGAAATGCTTCAGCAAAAAGTTCAAAGAGGATGCTGCAGGTTTGTTTCACTGTTGCTCTTTCTGTTTGCTGTTTGACATTTGCTGGTTCTGTTTGTTGTTGGACTGCTGTAATCCTGATAATGAAGAGTGGAATCAGCCCAAAGAACTGCATCTAAAAATGTTTACATCTGTTTTCTCTATTAACCTTCTTTCTCTTCAATCTACTGTCAGTGATTTGGGAGGGAGCTAGAGGCAATAAGGAACGCTAAACACAATAGATTTTAAAAATCTAAAGCCTACATACATGTGATGCCCAGAAGTGGCTTAGGATAATGATAAACTTATTTTCTAATGCTATGGAGGAGGGAACAAGTTTTGAAGGTATCAGAATACTCTCTCAGCATGTGAGTAAAATGGCAGCTGCTGTCTCTGGGTTTCCTTCTATTTTCCTCTAGAAGGGATTTTCTGTTTTTGCTTCATCATCTTCCTATATTCAATTTTTTAAATGGTGGAACAATTACTGAAAAAATAGAAAACTTACTACTAGATATGGAGGATTCTGAAGATCAAAAAGTCGATGAATTAGGAAAATTAATAATGCCACTCATTTCTCTCATTTTGGAAAATTTTGTAGTTAGCTGTGCAACAAGAGAGTTTGTGGGTAGAGGATGAAAGCTCTTGGACACAAAAAGATGCACAGAGAAGGTAGAGTTCAGGCATGGTGTCTGAGAGTGGGAATTTCCCAAACAATGAAAGAGGGAAGCCCACTGGGCTTGAAGGCAGTTTGCTGCCCCACCCTGCTCCACACTTTCACTGTTACATGCCTAGAGGCCTAGAGTAAATAAAGGGATAGGGATGAGCAGGAGGCTATAAAGGGCACAAGGGTTCATATTGAGCCATGTGCTGCCAGAGGAGTTTTCTGTGACCACACAAGGTCCTTCAGGTTTCCCAGGTATTGTGAAACATATGTCTGCTAATAATAGTAGTCATGATAATGATGAGGTAACATCAAGCCTAATAGAATTGTTAGATTTAAAGCATTTTAAAGAGCTTATGTGTTGTATGGCATGTATTCTCCATTTGTTAAACAAATAAGTAAGTACTCTACCCAAAATAGAATTATTACCAAAGATTGGTGTCAGCTGTGCTAGAAGATGGTCAGCAATAATGGTGAAGGGACAAACCCATGAAAATGGAACTGTGTAATACAGCAAGAGGATGAATGTTGTTAAAGATTAACTGCTTGGTGAAGGGTGTTACACTGATATTCAAGAAAAACTTAAGTCTGATGATGTTGTAATAGTCAAATGTTGCATTGCAGCTTTATGTGCTTGAGATATGGATGATTAGCCTGGGAAAAGATCCACTTCACTTACTAAGACCCTGGAAAAAAGTTCACAGATTTCTTACAGAGATTGACCTTAGCTGTAAATAGAGCAGTATCAGATTTTGATGTCAGACAGGCATTGATACACACTCTGGCATTTAAAAATGCAAAACAGAATGTCTGAGAGAAAGTAGACCATTAAATACACCCAGACCACGAATGGATAAGAGACACAGCTGATATTGGTTCTCAGGAGCATAATGACAATATCATAGACAAGCCTTATCTAGAGGTGTCAGCTATCAAACTACCTGGTGTTTTAATCGCTGCAAATTTGTCCATTTACAAAGAAATTTTAAAGTTAAATGTTTCAGATCTCAAAATAGGAGGTGTGTTAACTCTGGAGAACATGGCATTCATAGAAAAGAAGAAGCAGTCTTTGGCTGCCATGGAATACCAGGACTCCCAGGGTTTTGTAGCCTCTCTGGAAAGGGAAAACATTGTTCTCAGCACTGTAAATACAAGTGGGACATACGAGGTAACCTCTTGGCATCAGAATATGAACAGAGGAGCTTGTCAGCTTGAAGCCCTTCAACAAACAATATGAACTGTATTCATTTGGTCAGTCTGACAGTAAAGAGCATGCAGAAAAAACAAAAGTAAGTACTGCTGATTTTGTACATGCTATGGAAAACAGTACACATTTGGATCTACCTTTTACACTATCCCCAAAAGTTGAATGTTACAAATAAACACTGGTGTTTATGGTCCTTTACCTTCAAAGAAAGTAGGAATAAGTGTATTAACTTCTCAATGATTTATTGTGCATCCAGGTATTATAAATGGCTGTTGTAAGGAAGAAATTAAAATCATGGCATATGTCAGTATCCTATCTCCCAAAGATTTGAAATCTAGAATGGCCACTTTGGATGGTTTATACACAGTTGATAGGAACTTATAAATTATCACAAATAAGACAATGTTTATGAAGGATTTATTTTGTGTGATACCAAAAGCAGACACTGGGAATTTGAGAAGCTATATAAATGATATACCCATAAATTTATGGGGAAGGGATCATTTACAACAGGGTACTCAAATCAATATTCCTGCAATCACAGAGAAATCCAATAATAAAATTAGGTGTAAATTTCTAGAAGTTCTTGGGGAAGGTATTGATACTTGTAATAAAGTACAATTACAAGCTGTAATTGTAATTGTAATTGTAATTGTAATTGTCCAAACTCAGGACACAACAGGGCTAGACTTTCCAAGTTTATAATAGGGGATATTTCTGAAATACCAACATCCTTACCTATAAAATGGTTATTAAACAGTCCTGTGTAGGAAGAGTAGTGGCCTGTAACAAAAGAAAAAAAATGCAGGTACATAAACAACTGGTAGAAGAAACTGCTGCTGATTTTTTCCAATGCTGCTGTTTCTGTTTGCCATTTGCCATTTGCTGGCTCTGTTTGCTGTCTGACTGATGAAATCCTGAAAATGAAGAGTGGAATCGCCCAAGGAACTTAGTCTAAAAATGTTTAGATACCCTGTCTCTACTAACCTTCTTTCTCCCCTACCTAGGTTGGTGGTTTAAAAGGGAGTTAGAGGCATTAAAGAACCTCAGATAAGGTTTTAAGAAATCAAAGTCTACATGTTACTACTAAAGATAACAATTCTTGCTAAGTGTTCTAGGAAAAGGATTCAGAATTATATGAGGACATGCATGTTTTCAAAATCATAGAAAAATTATTTACAATAACTTACATGTAGTGTCTCTTTAAATATTCAATGGCTCAATACCAAAATCAAGATCTAAAGCCAATTCTTCAGGATACCAAGATTGTTTGTACCATTTTTCTGAAGTCTCATCTTGTTAGCTACTAAGTAGACAGTATACTTAGAAAATATTCAGGAATAAACTAATTTAAAACTTTTTATCACTCTTGCAAATGCATATATTCATGGCCATTGGATAAAAACTGTATGCTGTTATAAAAACAACTATTTCTCTGGGGTCTTAAGTATAAACCCAATACCTACATGTGGGATTTTGGTAAATTCAATACACTTCTCACTCAAGCTGCCTAAAAGTATAAGATTGTCAGTGCAAAGCATAGAAGATCAAATGTTTTAATTGATCTGACCATTATACTTCTATTAATGCTGACTAAGTTTATTATGACCAATTAAAATATCCAACCTAAGTTGCTTCTATATAACTTAATTTCTTTTTCTTCTCCCAAACTTTATTCCATGGGAAAATATTCCAAGATTGTTTCCTATTCCTATTAGAAGCCAAGGGAAACCTGGTGGTGAACTACCACAAACATACCCTTGGAACACACAATTACAAAGTGATCTTAGCAAGTGTTAAATAAACTGTACAAATTATACTGCTGTCCTAGTATGTTCTTGCCAGAAATGCCTTTGCTGGGTTTATTGCAAGATTGGAATGTATTAAAATTTCCACATTAAATGTGATTATAGGTTGTAAAACTGGAAAAGAGATAATGATGGGTTGAAGACAGGTGCTTTGGAACATGGGGGATGATGACAGACACAGCAAAAAGGACAGGAGGCTATGAGAGGTAGGAGAAAGTAGATCAGATGTTCAGGTAGGTAGGATAGAAGACAGGCCAGGAGAATTAATAAAAACAATTTTTTTTAAATGCCAAAATGAAACTTAATACTGTGTACCTTAATAATTAAAAAATAAATCATAACAAACATAAATACTTAGTGACATCAACAGCAGAATTCTCCCACTAGTCATTCACTCTTGGGTATACAGATCATGCTTCCGATCCCACCAATACTTGTGCTCATTGAATAAAAATGGATTTGCTCTGGAGAATTTTCCCTTCTGTGACCATCAATAAAGAGAAACTCATTTTTATGGTCTTGTCACAATAACATTTGAAAGGCAGGAGATCTGAAGTGACATACATGATAATCACATTTTGGAACACACCCCAAATGGTAGGACACAGTGTTTCTGGGAGCAGGTAAGTCTGGAGATATGGGGTTTGTCTCTGTAGATAGATAGTGGGACAGTGTTGGCTGTCTACAAGTAGAGAAGAGAACTCCAAAGGACTAAGGCTTAATTCAGACTCCAGTGTATATTCTACAAGCTAGTCATGGACTAGCAACCACTCAGAACAAGAATCCTTTAAAATGACTGTAGCCAAGATCAAACATGTTTTACCTCAAAAAAAAACCCCAAAAAACAAAAAACAAACAAAAACAAAAAAACAAAAAACAAAACAAAAAAAAAAACCCCGTATTTTAAAAACTGGATTAGTGTACTCAATAGAATAAAGATAGTGAACGAGAATATAAAAATGTTGAAATTAGATGAATGTTTTAAACACAGTAAATTTATATGTAGAGAGTCTGAGAGGCTTGATTCTTAATCCTGTTTAAAAGCAGGATTTAATCCTTATTCTAACAATAGCTTTTACACCTGTAGGCAAGTCACGTCACTCCGTCGACCTTAGATCACACGGGCTTCAAATGTAAGATTGTGTAACATGAGGCTGCCTGTAGGGCTTTTTAAAGAACACATTATCCTTCTATTGTATGAAGATTCACATTTTCTTTAAAAATACAGACATTTATTTTACTCAACTTCTCAATTTTATATGCCATAACCAGCTGAATAAGTTTCTTTAAGTACTTCAGTCAGTTGGATGTTTCATTTACATTAATGTTTAACCATAAAGAATATGACAATTTTAACCATCAAAAATCAAGGAATTTATAATAAAAAAACAAGAAATTAGAATTTATTTTAATCTATCTGGTGTAAGTCAACAAGCTGAACCAAGCTCAGTCGCTCCAGCTGAGCCTCATAATAATTTTAAATACTTTTACTCTAAAAGGAGTAGAAAAATCAGTTGAAATATACTACCTACATAAATAAGAAAAGTGAAAAACAAGATATAATTAATAATGTTTATTGAACATTTTGTTTTCTGTGCACACTAGTACCTTGATAACACTCATTTTTCTTTATTTTCCACCTCCTGAAATACAAGCATTTTACAACTCTCTGAAAACCTCATGTTGTATTTGATATTTACAATATAGGGCAGACTATAATTCTTTTTAATATAAACTTCAGCTCTTTTCCCCTTAGAGAACAATATTGATGTCCAAACTGTGCAATGAATTCCTTATGTCTAAGGAGTCTGAATAGAATATGTAACCTACCATTTATAAAATTAAGGCATCCACTGGCTCCTTTTGCAAATTGAAGAATGTTAATTTACTTAACATTTATTTATTTAAATAAATAAAATATTTATTCTGTATTCTTCTGATCTTAGTATATAGTAGAGATTATTCAGATTGCCCATGTGCTGAACTGGGCTTTATCTCAAACATGATTTCCAAGGTAAAGTAGAATATGGTCTTAAAGATTGTGATAGAAGTTCCCCTTTAAAAGAAGAAAAATAAGCAAATTTTAGTGATCAGAAAATCCTTCTTATGTTCATTTAAATTGTCGTTTCTGGGCTTGTTTCAGCCTTGGTCAAGGAATCCATTTGTAGTGGACAGAAGAGATGCAGAGTTGTCAGATGCTGGGAAAAATAGGCTTAGTTCTCAGGCCTACAGAGAACCACGATGCCAGAGTAAAGAAATAACCCAGAGGAACAAGAGGAAATAATATAAGAGGCAGTATATTTAGAAGAATCCTGGGAAATGCTGTCTTTTATACAAATATGACTTCACCTCAACTTGGCTCACTAAAGTAGACCTACATACAATCAAGCTAACAAAAATCCCTGCATAGATAAGATAGATGCTTTCCAGACCATGCTTTGCTGAAGAGCTATAGGAAGTAAATAGTTGTTGGGAGATGGAGAATTGCTATTTTGTGAGGATGTAGACTCTTGTAGGTTTCCTATGCCCCAGTGGATAGACCCACACCCATGCACATCATAAGCAACACTCTATGTACTTAGTCAGTTATCAACATGAAGTTGGGATTGGATATGTTTATAGAGTTCAGAGTGAATCGGAGAGGCAAATGACAATTGGATGTGGTAACATTTTCTTAAATGCATTCACCGAATTCTCAGAAGTAGAGATAAAATGTAAAATAAATATAAAATAGGTAATTTAGATATTCAAACAAAAGGAATAACAACACATGTCTGGAATTATCACATTGGATCTGTTAAGGTATAAAATTGATATTTTTTAATAAAAAGACAAAAGAGGCAATGAATCCTAATTATAACATATGGATATTTTAACCTGTGTCATGAATTATTAGCAAAAATCAGTGTGCTATACATTTAAGAAATGATTTAGCATACATTTCCTCCATGAACTATGTGAAAAGCAAACATAGCTGAAACATGTCTCCACTTCAGTTGAATTTCTAACAGATGGAGCAAAGTTAATACTGTTAGTTAGTAATGTTAGTGAGTTAGTGAGTATGAAAGAACAGAGGCTGGGGAAAACAGCTCTGTTATAAGCATAATTATCTGCTTATGCAGGGTACAGGATTCTAATCTCAGTATTCAATTTAGGCAGGTCAAAACTACTTGTAACTTTAGCTCCAAGGGCCATCCTCTCTTCACCCCCACCCCAGTCCACACACACCATGGGGATTTAATATTAACAATTTTTTAAAAGTTCATAAAAGTAGGTACTAAGAAGATATATAAGAAATGGGTTGAGTTCAAAGAAAGATAAAGAAATGAGTTAGTATAAGGTCAACAGAGGTTAGGAAGAAAGTATGATTTTTTTTTTTTTGCCTACGAATGTTAGCTCATGGTTTTACTCAAAATCATAAACATAGGTAAATGTGCTAAGTTGTAAAGATTAAAATATAAAGTAAATTAAAAACAATTGAATGGTCATTGATTACAATGAGTGTAATGGTACAATAGGTGGTAGCCACTAGAAACATAATTAACATAGTGATGATTGCTGAAAATCATTTAAGAAGTTGGAAATTTATTTATTTAAACAGTGCTTAATTCAACTTTTGTTTAAGGGAAATTATTCAGTTACCATTTGTATGGGTATTAAGAAAACAAATCCAACACTGAATTTCAAAAGGACAAATAAACACTAGAAAAATAAGATTGATTTCAGAAGAAATGTTTCAGCTATTTATTTTTCACAATTCTTGTAGTTTAATATTTCCCAGTACCTAAAATGTCCATATGTTTTAGCTTCAAAGAAGAATATATACCTTAATATGTATTTCAACTTTTAAATAAGTTTTTAACTGAAATAGAATTGCATATCTTTCCCTTTTTCTTTCCCCATCTCAGGTACTCTCCTTCAAATCTCTAGATATTCCCTATAAAACTAACAGCCTCTTTTTTTTGGTTATTATGGTTATACACACACATGTATATATGTGTATGCACAAGTATATATAGATGTAACCAGTTTTGCTGTTTGTATGATTTCAAGATTCACCACTGTGAATTAAACAAAAAATAAAGAAATTCATCTCCGAGAGATGATTAGTTATCTTCTTTCAGTAGCTATAAATTGCCTTATGCACTTTGTCTAGGGGTGGGACTCCTGTTGTATTTTGCCTTTCCATATTAACATGTGCATTGATATTGGCATTATTTCCAGAGCTGTTTAAACAGACATTTCTGCTAGAAACCATTTCACGATAGTGTTCCTGGTATTATGGTTCTCACAGTCTTCAGATATGTTCTCTGAGACATACATTCATGATGTTTTCCAAAATCTGTTGCTTCTCTGATTCATGTCTAGTGGTGGTTTTCCATAATGGTTTCTATTTGCTATAAAGAGAGGTTTCTTTGAAGAGAAGTCATATCTCATATATCTGTGGGCATATGAATGCTATTTATAATATAGAAAAAATTATGATGGTCTAGCAAAGTAGCAGTGGTAGATATATTTTCTTTTGTAACATCTGTGAGACTTAGCCCCAAGAATATGGCTAAGTTTCAGTACCAAGTATGATTTTCCTCATTTTGAGTGGGCCTAAAACCCAGTTAGACAGCTGTTACTTTTTGTTTTCAATTTTGTATCTGTGTAAGTGTTTGTGGGTGTATACATGCAGGTCCTTCTGAGGCCAGATGCATTACATACTTTAGACTTGGAGTTAAAACTGACTGTGTGCCAATATATGTGGGTGCTGGGAAGTGAACTGGGGTATTTTGAAAAAGCAGTGCATGCTTTTCACCATTGAGCCATCTCTACAACTATAAAAATACATACTCTATTTTGTATGTGTGGAATTGCAGATCATTTATCCACCCAGAAAACATAAAACCAATTGAGCTGTTTTTACATGTGTTAAAGATTTGTGAAAATGGTGATTAAATGAGTGGAAACCATGTTGTTTTCTTTCATCAGACTCACTTTCAGGTTACTTTCTTGGTCTCAGAATTAGATCCATATATATATAGGCACATTACAATACAAAACACATTGTGTCTTGTTGGGTAATATGAAAGTTTTGAGTCACAGTCAGAATTTTTCTCACTGAGATAAACCAGAGGGACACTACTGTCATAAAAGCTATTCAGTTCAGCATCAAATACTTCTCAGTACTGATCAATAGGTTAGTTTTATGCCAGGTCCCCATCTTTCAGCATAATTTGATAGTTTAAATAAGTTTAGTTACCTGGAACAGGCCAACCTATTACTTGACTAACAGGTGACAGACCCTCCTTTATGTGTTTTTCCCTGTGGGAAGTACACCTGGGTTAAGCATCATCTTCCTTGGTAAGTACCTGGATGGACATCATTTCAACCTTGCAACTTTGATCATACAAAAAATCCTGAAACCATAACTGCTGTTTCCTGAGGCCTGGCTTTGGTTACAAGCTTCATTCAGCTTGCACTAGTTCCTATTGACTTTACTTTCACCCTCAGGAGCCCCCTTCAATTCTTTGTGGACCCATGTGCCTTATGGCTATTGTCTCAGTAGGAGATGAAGTCATCAACAAGTGAGGCCTGTCATCAGTGTGGTCAGAAGCTGAGGAAGACCATCCCATGTGTCACATTATATTCTAGATTAATAAATGGCTGCTTTTCACTCTTGTGGTTAGATTTGAAGCTGTTATTTGCTTGAATTGCATTGCCATCTCCCCCTATGTATGAAAATTCCTCTTGAGGACAGGCTTTTACTTGTAAATTTTATCACAGTTAGGGAGGGCTGACTTGGTAACACCAGACTGGACTTCCAGCCCTAGTCACCCACCTGCAGCAACTAGAAGACAAACTGTGGGTGGAAGAATTCCAAAGTATTACCAACCATAACAGTTGGGAGACTACTATGAAGCATTTAGAATTGATAAGAGCTCAAGAGGCAGAAAGCTAAGACTATACCTGACAAAACCCACAGAGCTAAGTGAAAGAACCCAAGGTCTTGACTTCTAAGAGAGCCAATAAATACTAATACAGGAAGGGCCAGACACTGAAATTTAGTTTTACAGCTCCAGTTACTAGGTTCTCAGTACTGGTTGCTAGGCTTCAAAGTGTAGTTTCTCACTTCAGCACCTGGGGCCATAAGTCTCTTGTTTGAAAGACTGAAGGCAGAACTCTCAGAGATGGTGTCATAGGCCTCTGGTTTTGAAAGCTTAGAGCAATTGGCTTTTGATTGTCAGGATATAAAGCTGCCATTCTCTGATTCTTAGACCAATGCAAAGTCCTTGGAATTGATGCCAGTAAAGAGCAAAACTCAAGATGGAAAGAGGATTTTAAACCTTTTGATTAATTTTAGTTTCTAAATTACATTTGCTTTATTTATTCATGTATATACTCCAATACAGAGTATTTATAATAGATTCATTGATATCTTGGTAATACTCAGATATTCCAAGATATTAATTACACTTCAAAGGAAAAGCAAAAACATTTTACCAAAATATAAAACACAATAAGTGGCTCAACATGTTTAGTTGTCAGAGAAATGGAAAGGAAAAGTACAATGAAATGTCAACATGACAATGGATAAAATGAGATGGATAATAACAAATGACAGCAAAACCTCAGACATTCAAAATCTTCACACACCACTAACAAGGATCTACAAGTAGTACAACTTGCATAATTTGACAGTTTGGTGTAGTGAAAACATCAGTATGGCCTAATAATATTTTTATTAGGCCTATTACTATTATTATGACAGTATTTTCTAACTCCTAGCAATCATTCAAGACACAAACATCTGTTATATTTTAAAATAGTTTGAGGTAACCTTGGCAGGGCAGATATTAATCCCTTAAACTACTTCCCTTAGTTGGGCAGGTATGAAATACCTATCCTAATCCCATGTCATCTGGCTCTAATAGTTTCTATCAAGCTACCTGTCATCCATAATCCCATATACTTGTTAATGTTTTTCATTTAGGACAAGTCTCCATCCACGCTGGCTTATTGCTTCTCCACCTAATCTATTATGGTGCAAACTTCTTCTCTTCCCTCTCCACTGGTCTCTCTTCCTCCCAAGATTCTCTGTCTCCCGTCACCCTGGAACCCTAGCCATACCTATCCCATTTGCTGTGCCCAGGTGTTGATGGCTTTTGTTGGACAAATGGGTTAGGCTCTTAGGCAAGGTAGAGGTGGGCCACAGAGACAGCAAGCAATAGCATCAAAATACATCAGGTCAGTCTCCAACAGTTTCTTATAAAATGTGACATATGTAAGCCAGCAATCTTGGTTGTTTATGCTAAACCAAGTGAGTTAAGATTCATGAACACAATGTAGTTTTCCCTATGAAAATTTATAGCAGGAGATCCACGATGGTAGTATTGATTGAGTATAGTATCTGAACAGCAGAACAGAGTGGCTGACAGGCTGAGCTGTGAATCCCAAAACATCCTGTTTCTGTGTTTCTTATGTGACAGGAGAGCCCACACTGAGGAAAACAAGTGGGTCCAACCTGAGGTCACCCAGCTAATCCTGGGAAAAGTCCCTGGGTTCATGCCAGAATGTAGTCAGAGAATTTGGTCACCTGCATACTCCCACTGTCCCATGCTTGGATACCTCCTGTGTACCAGGGTGCTTGCCTCTAAACTCAGGCCTTCTAATGACTAGGATCTATGGAAAAACCTGAGACACTGTTCTAAAAGGCAATCTATCACACTAAAGAGACTGCAAGACCTTAGAGCTCACAGTTTCTCCAAAATGGCTGTGCCTAGTGAACACAGTATCTGTGCTGTTCCTAGTGAGCAAAGTATCTGAGCACAGTGCCTGGGCTGTTATAGCTCTTTACCCTCAGAACAAAAAAGTCGGTAGCAGGCAGCTGACTCCAGCACTTCACCTGGTGAGAGGAGAGCCCCAGGCTTCTGAGAATCCCAAGGACCATATATCTCAGGAGACCGTCAGACAATTCTTTGAGAACCACCTGCAAGTCAGAAACCATACCTACCATTCTGAGGAGGCCTCCTTAAGGAACATCCAGCTTCCTGCACATGGCTCTTCCTGAAGACCCTGATATCTCAAGTGTCTACAAGGAGCTATGATCTAATGCCAGAGACAACCAGATTGCTAAAATCCAGCATAAATACACAAGCAACAAAAATCAGAGCAATATGGCATCTCCAGAACCCAGTAACCCAATGGCAATCAGTCCTGGATACCATAACACAATTAAAACACAAGAAAATGACATTAAAGATATGCTAATGAAAATGATAAAGGCCTTTAAAGAGGAAAGCCTTAAAGAAATACAGGAAGATAGAGTCCAACAGATTTAGGCCTTAAAAGAAGAAATAAATAAATCACTTAAAGAAGAGAACTTAGGGAAGAAAACTGGAACTTCAGAAGTAAACATCATTAAAAAATACAAGAGATGGAAGAAAGAATCTCAGGTATAGAAATGCAATTGAAAAAATTGATGCATCTGTCAAATAAAATTTTAAATCTCAAAAATCCCTGGCTCAAAATATCCATGAAATTAAGTAGCCCATGAAAATGCAAAATGTAAGAATAATAAAAAGAGAAGAGAAGATTTCTAGTTCCAAGGCCAGGAAACATTTTCAACAAAATCACAGAAAAAAAAATCCTCAATATACAAAGATGCCTATAAGCATAAAAGAGGTCTACAGAGTATCAAATAGCTTAGACAGAAAAGAAAATCTTCCTACCATAATCAAAACATTAAATGAACAGAGCAAAGACTAAAATATTAAAAGCTGCAAGGGAAAAAGCCAAATAACATATAATATTGAATTTATCAGAATCACACCCTGCTTTTCAGACAAGACCCTAAATGCCAGGGAACCTAGGCAGATGCTTTTTAAACACTAAGAAAGAACAGATGCTAATCTAGACTACTATACCCAGCAAAATTTTCAATCACCGTAGATCGAGAAAAACATGACAAATGTGAATTTAAACAAAATATGTGCATAAACAGAATATGCAAGAAGGAATACTCCCACCCAAGTAGGTTAACTACACTCCTCAAAAAAAAAAAAAACCACAGGATATTAATAACTTCATTGCAACAAAACCAAAAGAAGATAAGTACACACGCGTGCTACCACAGCCAATATCAAAATAAGAGCAACTAATAATCACTGGTTATTAATAACACTCATTATAAATGAACTCAACTCTCCAATAAAAAGACACAGACTAGCATAATGCATGCATAAACATGAGCCGTAATTTTCCTGTATAGAAGAAAAGTACCCTAATCATAAAGACAGACATTACCTGAGAGTAACAGGTTGGAAAATGTTTGTCCGAGCAAACAGACGCATGAAGCACGCTGGAGTAGTCATTCTAATATCTAACAAAATAGACAATTTCAACCAAAATTAATAAAAAGCAAATAGGAAGGACACTACATACTCCCCTAAACAAAAATACAAAATGTCATCTCAATTCTGAACATTTATGCCCCAAATACAAGGCCACCTACCTTTGTAAAAAGAACACTAGTAAATATTAAACCACACATCCATCACAACACATTACTAGTGGGCGACTGCAACATCCCAATCTCACCAAAGTACAGGATAAAAAACCAGGAACTACACAGAGAAATAACGACACTAACTGATGCCATGAATCAAATGGATGTAACAGATATCTATGGACCATTTCACCAAAACTCAAAAGAATATACCTTCTTCTCAGCACCTCATGGAATCTTCTCCAAAATTGACCATATAGTTGGTAACAAAGAAAGCTTCAAAAGATGCAAGAATATTGACATAATCCTTTGTAGGTTATCAGAACACCATAGACTAACATTTGACTTCAACAACACCAAAAGTAATAAAGTGTCTATATGTGCATGAAAATTGAACAACTCTCTACTCAAGGACTATTGGGTCATGGAAAAAATAAAGACAGAAATTAAAGGAACAAATTAGACACTTCTTAGAATTCAATGAAAATGAAGGTACAACATACCCAAACTTATGGGACACAATGAAGGCAGGGCTAATAGCACTAAGTACATAGCACTAAGTCCCATCATAAAGAAAGTGAAGACACTGAAAATTGAAAATAAGCAACTTAATGGCACACCTGAAAGCCCTAGGGGAAAAAGAAGCATACACACTGAAGAGGAGTAGATGGATAAAAAAATCAATGAATTAGAAACAAAGAGAACAACTGAAAGAATCAACGAAACCAAGAGCTGTTTCTTTGAAGAAATCAACAAGATAGACAAACCATAGCCAAATTAAGTAAAAAGGAGAGGGACAGAATCAAATAAAAAAATCAGAAATGAAAAAAGGAACATAAAAGGCATGGAGGAAATCCAAAGAATCATTAGATCTTACTTAAAAACACTACATGCCGAGGATTTCAAGATTGCACCGAACAATAAGCTGTGTATCTGATCTACTCCGAGGAGACCAGGGACATAAGTGGAGCAACAGATTGCTGGACTTTGAGAACTGTAGGTGAGTGGGGCCCCAAAGGCCGCAGACCAAACAGGGGGCCTACCCCCCTGGGACAAGCAACATCCCGGAGGTGCTAAACACACTCTCCAAACTCTGGAATGGAATCCACATGCAAACTGGAGCCTGCATATAAAGCACAGACTCGCTGTTTGGGGAGGGGATTTTCCGGAGTCCCCAGCCAGAGGAATCTCAGTGAAGAGGGTGAATCTGCCCTAGGATTCTTCCTTCCACACCACCCCAAACTGCGGAGGTCACCCACTTAGGCCGAGTGGAAACACAGGTGGCGGGTCTCAACAGAGACAGTTAAAGTGGGACTGCAGCTCGCTGGCCATCCGGGGCCCAACTTAACACCGATCACAGTGGACTGAGCCTGCAAACAGCGGCAGTGAGAAATCAGCTTGGACTGCTTCCACTGACCTATCAGAAGACACGGGTCTTGCCTAGAGTGATAGCTGAGTATCATAGCCTGCGGGAAGACCTGGTTCCCCAGGCTTCTGCCAGAGCTCTGCAACCCTATTGTTCCTACCCAGCCGCAAGACCCTGGCCCTGCACTCCCCGAATGAGAGAGCCTAGCTAGGGATCCTGGCCAGAGCAAGTCAGGCAATCGCACATTATCAGGAGATAAGATGTGGGTGGGTTGTGTTTCCAGTGTCTAATTGCTAACCTAGAGCATTAGTGGAGCATCATAGCCATGCAGGAAGATCTGGTTCCACTGCTAACCACCAGAGCTCTGCAACCCTAGTGTTCCTAACCGCCCAGCATCAAGGCACTGGCCCTGAACTCCCCAAATGAGAAAGCCTAGCTGGGGCTCCTAGCCCGAGCAAGGCAAGCACTCTCACATTATCAGGAGATGTAACATGGGTATTGCTAGCAGTGTCTAATTGCTGACCAAGAGAGAACTTGGTCCCTCCAGGCATATAGTTCTGGAAGAGGTTGGACACCTTTATAGGGTGTAGAGACAGAGCTAAAAGACAGCTACACCCCTAGAAGATCTGATCTACCTGAGGTCTTGACTATAAAGTCACAGGAAGGACAGGCAGCTGGAATCAACCTACACAATTCAGAACGTTTTTATGCGGACCTTATTCTAGGTCCCAAAACTGCTGATCTGAGTTACAACAGTAAAGTTCACAGATATATCTACTTTGGCTGACTCAGCCTGGAGCCCACAGTGCAGAGGAAAATCACCAGGAGTGAAACTGGATCACCTACCTGTTTCTCGGAAATAATTCCTGACCCCACAGGCAAGAGCACCTGACCTATAATCAGTCATCAATTAAACACTCTCAACCAGCCAAGGTCACTACAAAATACTTTCCAACATCAGAGCCATCAAAATGACAAGAGGACAGCGAAAGAATGCTAACAAAAACCAAAACAGTTTGGCATCTCCGGATCCCAACATTCCCAATGAAAACAACCTGGAGAACCTAACAGTAATGGATAGTCAAGAAAATAACCTCAAGTCCTTAGTAAAGAAGATGATAATGGAAGAAACAAATAAAATCTATAAACAAATGCAGGAGGAGGCAACCAAGAGGGCTGAAGAGTTAAAAGAGTCATATAAAGAGGCACTTGAAGAATTTCAGAAAAATATAAATAACCAGATGAAGGAAATCATTAAAACAGTCCAAGACATGAAGATAAAAATGGAAGCTATGATACAGGAACACGCAGAAGAAAAACATAATCAAGAGGCATCAGAGAAGAAAACAAGCATCTCAGAGGTGGCCTTATCTAACAGATTGTAAGAAATGGAAGAACGAATATCAGGACTTGAAGATACAATCACAGAACTAGAAACAACCATCCAGGAAAATGCTAAATCTGAAAAGTTCCTGACACAGAGCATTCAAGAAATAAAAGACAACAAGAAAAGACAAAACTTGAGAATAATAGGAATTGAAGAAGGCAACCGACTCCACAATCCAGAAAATATCTTTAATAGAATAATAGAAGAAAATTTCCCCAATTTGAAGAAGGAGATGCATATGAGCATACAAGAGGCCTACAGAACACCAAATAGAATAGACCTGAAAAGAAAATCTTCCCACCACATAATAATAACAACACAAAATATACGGAACAAGGAAAAATATTAAAAGCAGCAAGAGAAAAAGGCCGAGTAACGTATGAAGGCAAACTTATCAGAATTACTCCTGACTTCTCAGCAGAGACCATGAAAGCCAGAAGGGCCTGGACAGAGGTTCTGCAAATTCTAAGAGAACACAGATACCAGGCAAGACTACTATATCCAGCAAAATTATCAATAACCATTGACAGAGAAAACAAGATATTACATGACAAAAACAAATTCAAACAGTACCTAGCCACAAATCGGGCTTTACAGAAGGTATTAGAAGGAAAAATCTACCCCAACTGGTCAAATTACAACCAAAACTACATAGGAAATAGGTAAGTATACCACTGCAAAATCACAACCTCACAAAATCTCGACTGTTATAAATACCAAATATGAAGGGACTCACCAATCACTGGTCATTAATATCTCTCAACATCAAAGGTCTCAATTCTCCAATAAAAAGACACAGACTAATGGAGTTGATGCGTAAACATGACCCAATAATCTTCTGCATTCAAAAAACACATCTCAACCACAAGGACAGATATTGCCTCAGAGTAAAAGGTTGGGGGAAAATATTCCAAGCAAATGATCACAAGAAACAAGCTGGGGTAGCCATTTTAAAATCTAATAAAATAGACTTTCAACCAAAATTAATCAAAAGTGATGAGGATGGACACTTCTTACTCGTCCAAGGTAAAGTCAACCAAGAAGACATCATGATTTTGAACATATATGCTTCGAATACAAGGGCTCCCACATTAGTAAAAGAGTTATTAACAAAGTTGCCCCTCTCATCGATACCAACACATTAATAGTGGGAGACTTCAACACCCAACTCTTACTGAAGGATAGGTCTTTGATTAAAAAACTAAGCCAGGAAATAACCTCATTAACCAATGTCATGAATCAAATGGATCTAACAGATATCTACAGAACTTTCCACCCAAACGTAAAGGATTATACCTTTTTCACAGCACCCCATGGAACGTTCTCTAAAATTGATCACATAGTTGGTCATGAAGCAAACCTCAACAGATATAAGAAGATTGAAATAATACCTTGTATCTTATCAGATCACCATGGTCTAAGGCTGGACTTGGACAACAGAAATAGCAAAAAGCATACTAACACGTGGAAACTGAGGAACTTTCTACTTAATGACACATGGGTCATGGAAGAAATAAGGGAAGAAATAAAAGACTTCCTGAAATTCAATGAAAATGATGGAACAACATACCCAAATTTGTGGGACACATTGAAAGCAGTGCTAAGAGGAAAATTCATAGCACTAAGTGCCTTTAAAAAGAAAATGGAATCATCCCACATAAACAACTTAACAACACATCTGGAAGCTCTAGAAAAAAAAAAGAAGCAGAAACACCCAAGAGGAGTAGACACCTAGAAATAATCAAACTCAGGGCTGACATCAATAAATTAGAAAGAAAGAGAACAATCAAAAGAATCAACAAAACCAAGAGCTTGTTCTTTGAGAAAATTAACAAGGTAGACAAACCGTTAGGCAATCTAATAAAACACACAGAAACACTATCCAAATTAACAAAATCAGAAAGGAAAAGGGAGACATATCAACAGACACTGAAGAAATACAAAGAATCATAAGAACCTACTTTAAAGGCATTTATGCCACAAAATTCAAAAATTTAAGGGAAATGGACAAATTTCTTGACCGATTCCATTTGCCAAAATTGAACCAAGACCAGATAAAGAAATTAAATAGCCCTATTTTGCCTATAGAAATAGAAGCAACCATTGATAGTCTCCCAACCAAAAAATAAAAAAATAAAAAAAAAATAAAGCCCAGGTTCAGATGGTTTTAGCGCAGAATTCTACCAGTCCTTCAAAGAGGAGCTAATACTGATACTATTCAAGCTATTCTGAAAGATAGAAATAGATGGAATATTACCAAATTTCCTCTATGAGGCCACAGTCACATTTATACCTAAAGCTCACAAAAACCCAACAAAAAAAGAGAATTTTATACCAATTTTTCTTATGAACATTGATGCAAAAATACTCAACAAAATACTCGCAAAGCAAATACAACAGCATATCAAAGACATCATTCACCATGACCAGGTAAAATTCATTCCAGGCATGCAGGGATGGTTTAACATATGGAAATCCATCAATGTAATCCATCATACAAACAAACTGAAAGAGAAAAACCACATGATCATTTCTTTAGATGCAGAAAAAGCATTTGACAAAATCCAACACCCATTTATGTTTAAAGTTCTGGAGAGATCAGGAATACAAGGCACTTATCTAAACATAGTAAAGGCTATATATAGCAAACCAACAGCCAAGATTAAATTAAATGGAGAGATACTCAAGGAAATCCCTCTAAAATCGGGAGCCAGACAAGGCTGCCCTCTGTCCCCATATCTCTTCAATATAGTTCTTGAAGTTCTAGCCAGAGCAATAAGACATCAGAAGGAGATCAAGGGGATCCAAATGGAAAAGGAAGAAGTCAAATTATCCCTATTTGCAGATGATAAGATAGTGTATATAAATGACCCCCAAAATTCCATCAGAGAACTCCTACAGCTGATAAACACCTTCAGCAAATTGGCTGGATACAAAATAAACTCAAAAAAGTCAGTAGCATTTCTGTATACAAATGACAAACAGGCAGAGGAAGAAATTAGGAAAACTACTCCCTTCAGAATAGCCACAAACAATATAAAATATCTAGGAGTAACTTTAACCAAGCAAGTGAAGGACTTATTCGAAAAAAAACTTCAAATCTCTGAAGAAAGAGATTGAAGATGACATCAGAAGATGGAGGGATTTACCTTGTTAATGGATCAGGAGAATCAACAAAGTAAAAATGGCCATCTTACCAAAAGCAATTTGCAGATTCAACGCAATCCCTATCAAAATACCTACAAAATATTTTGAAGATATTGAAAGATCAATTCTCAAATTCATATGGAGAAATAAAAAACCCAGAATAGCAAAAACAATCCTATACAATAAAAGATCCTCCAGAGTAATCTCCATACCTGATCTCAAGCTGCACTACAGAGTAACAGTAATTAAAACAGCATAGTATTGGCAAAGGAATAGGCTGGTGGATCAATGGAATCGAATTGAAGACCCAGAGATGAATCTACACACATTTGCTCACTTGATTTTTGACAAAGAAGCCAATTCTACTCAATGGAAAAATGATAGCATCTTCAACAAATGGTGTTGGTCTAAGTGGATGTCTACATGTAGAAAAATGCAATTAGACACTTATTTGTCACCATGAGCAAAACTGAAGTCCAAGTGGATTAAAGACCTCAACTTAAAACCGGAGACATTAATTCAGTTAGAGGAAAAAGCAGGGGGAGAGCCTGGGACACATAGGCACAGGAAAAAACTTCCTGAATAGGACCCCAAGATCCCAGGCCTTAATGTCAAGAAAGAATAAATGGGACCTCATGAGGCTGAGAAGCTTCTGTAAGGCAGGAGACACTGTCAGTAGAACAAAGCGACAGCCTACAGACTAGGAAAAGATCTTCACCAACCCTTCATCTGACAAAGGTTTAATATCCAAAATATATAAAGAACTCAAGAAATTAAACACCACAAAACCAAACAACCCAATTGCAAAATGGGGCTTGGAACTTAACAGAGAATTCTCAACAGAAGAATATCAAATGGTTGAGAAACACTTAAAGAAATGCTCGTCCTCATTAGTCATCACAGAAATGCAAATCAAAAGGACACTGAGATTCCATCTTACACCCATCAGAATGGCTAAGATCAAAAACTCAAATGACACTACATGTTGACGAAGATGTGGAGAGAGAGGAACACTCCTTCATTGCTGGTGGGAATGCAAACTAGTACAACCACTTTGGAAAGCTATCTGGTGCTTTCTCAGAAAAATGGGAATAGGGCTTCCTCAAGACCCTGCTATCCCACTCCTTGGAATATACCCAGAAAATGCCCTACCACACAACAAGGACATATGCTCAACCATGTTCATAGCTGCTTTATACATAATAGCCAGAACATGGAGACAGCCTAAGTGTCCCTCAGTAGAAGAATGGACTAAGAAACATTTACACTATGGAATACTACTCAGCTATTAAAAACAAAGAGTTCCCGAAATTTGTGGACAAATGGATTGATCTAGAAATTACCATAATGAGTGAATTCACCTAGAAGCAAAAAGAGACAAATAATATATACTCACTTATATCAAAACACTAGTCCAAGGGATACGTATCATGAAAGACTTTATTTACCAAGAAAGTGGGTCAGAAGAGAGGACATCCTATTGAGACTTTAGGTGAGAGTAGCATGGAAGAATGGGGAAATAGTAGGACCCACAGGGTCCTGGAATCCTACAAGAAGAACTTTATGACAGGCAGATCTGGGTCCTGGGGTCCTCCTCAAACTAAGGCACAAGCCAGGGAGAATATAAGCAGTAAACTTCGAACCCCTACCAAGACCTAGCCAACGACCATGACATTCTCCACTGTTGAGTGGAGAGTGTGATCTGACTCTCACATGAACTCTGGTGCCCCTTTTCTGACCATGTCCCCTGGATGAGGAGGCCTGGCGGCACCCAGAAGAAGGATAGCAATTTACCAAGAAGAGACTTGATATTCTAGGAGAATATATAGGGGGAGGAGGTCTCCCTCAATCACAGACATAGGGGAGGGGAGAAGGGGGGAATTGGAAGGAAGGGAAGAATGGGAGGAAACAGGGGAAAGGCTAACAATCGAGATGTAATATGAATAAATTAATAAAAAATGTAATACAAAATTAGATTGAAATGGATGAATATTACATAAAGCTTATGAACCACTAAAAAAGAAAAAATATTCCTTTCTTTTCTTCTTTCCTTTGTAAATAAATCCTATATATGTGCTTTTTTTCCAATAAACCAAAGTTTACATGCATTAAAAAAAAACACTACATGCCACAGAATTTCAAAACCTTAATGAAACAATATATTTTCTTTATAGATGGAATTACCAAAATTGAATCAAGATTAGGTAAACAAATTAAAAGCACCTATATATCCTAAAAAAATAGAAGTAGTCATCAAAATCTCCTCCCTAAAAAAGGAATGTTGAAGGCCAGAGGATTTCAGCACAGAATTCTACCAGACCTTCAAAGAAGAACAGGTGCTGATACCAATACTCTTCAAACTATTGCACAAAATGGAAACAGAAGAAGAATTACCAAACTAATTCTATGATGCCATATTCACGTTATACCTAAACCATACAAAGACTCCCAAAAGAAAGAGAATTCCAGGCAACTTTCCCTTATGAACATTCATGCAAAGATACTCCATAAGGTATGCACAAACTGAATGCAAGAACACATCAAAATATCACCCAACATTACCGTGTTGGCTTCATCCCAGGCATACAGGAGTGGTTCAATATATGCAAACCCATCAATATAATCCAACATATAAACAAACTGAAAGGAAAAAGAATACATGATCATGTTAGATATTGAAAAAGCAGTTGGGAAAATCCAACACACCTTCATGTACAAATTCTTGAAAAGATCAATGACACCAGGCAGCTGCTTCACATAGGAAAGGCAATATACTGCAAGCCTTAGCCAACATCAAATTATATGGAGAGAAACTTACAGCAATTTCACTAAAACCAGGGACAAGACAAGACTTCACATTCTCTCTTTATTTCTTCAATATAGTACTGGAAGTCCTAGCTAGAACAATAAGACAACTAACAGAGATCAAGGTGAAATAAATTGGAAAGGAAGAAAAAATTATCACTATCATATTCTCATATATGATATTATGTATACTTGGTCCCAAAAATTCCCCCATAGAATTCCTGACCTGATAAATACCTTCAGCAAAGTGGCTGACTACACATTTTATTAAAAAATCAGTAGCCCTCTTGTATACAAAAGACAAACAGGCTGAGAAAGAAATTAGGGAAGTAGACCTTGAATAACAATTCTCAACGTTATAGGAAAAACAAAAACAAAAATTAAACAAAAGCTGAATAGCTAAGACAATACTCTACAATAAAAGATCTTCTAGAGGTATCTCAATGCCTGATCTCACACTCTTCTATAGAGCAGTAGTAATAAAAACAGCATGATCCTTCCATAAAAACAGAGTAGTGCATCAACCAAACAAGGACAATGAATAGAGGTGACCTACACCTTCTGGTTAGATGTAGCTGATAGACAGTTCAGTCTGCATATGGGTCCCTGGACTCTTTTGCTTGCTATTTGATCACTTCCCTGGTTGGGTGCCTTACAAGACAACAGAGGAAGAGAAAGGAGGTAGGCAGTCCTGACTTGTTAGGCTGGGGTCAGTTGATTGGGGAGGAAAATTCTCCATCTCTGAGAAATATGAGAATGGCATGAGAGGAAGAAGATGAGAGAATGGGATTGGGAGGAGAGGAGGAATAGGGCTACTCTATTGGTGTAAAGTGAATGAATTTTAAAAAGAAGTTTAAATTAAAAAAATAAAAAGGAAAAAATTTTAGCAACGGTATGCATAAATTGAAACATCGAAAATAATCAAGTTTTATTTTCCTCTTGTTGGGAATATGGCAGAATACACTCTTCCCACACTTTCATGGGTGCCAGTTCTACAGTAAATTCTAAGACAGTACCTATTCTCTTTTGTCTCGTTTTTCTGAGTCATTGCCTATTTCCAGTTAGCCTTGAACTCTTAACTTCTTCTCATCATATTTTTTGTAAGTCTGTGTTTCTGTAATCTCATTGAGACTATTGCATAGTAGTCTAATTAATTATGTTCAAGCATTCATGCTTTACAAAGTTGTGCCCTCTCTGTTGTGACCACAAAGCTGTAGATAGTCAGAGTTTGCTACTGATTATACAGCTCTAAACCTCTGTGAAGTAATGCAGTATTTGACTGGCTGAGTTTGCGCATTTGGACCTGATCAGGTCCAGAGGTTATTCAGTCTTTCTCCTAGGTTTATGGAATAGTTCACTAGGGTGACTGAAAAAAAAATGCTTAACCTTCACTGAAGCACTGCTTATATAATTGAGTAAGACTTGATTGAGGCTTACTGAGCAATAATAAAAATTCCATATTGAGACATAGGTATTTTGATGTTTATCTCTAGCATCTGCATCAAATCTAACCTCAGAAAGACAAAACATTTTGGTAAAAAGATGCTTAAAGTACAGATCCAGAATAATTATCAATGTAGATCTTCCCATTTATGCTTTTCCAATAAACCTTCTACCTTCTGGGGGTGAAACATACTTACAATTTGTATGTCTCTTTTGAAATTTAAATGTATTTTTAAAACTGAATGAACATAAGATTGTCCCTATGTAATATGATCCATGTGCAGTTTGACACATGTACATCATCTCCCTGTACATAAGCATAGAAATATCTATGTACTTAGGCATTTCCCATTTCTTTGTGGTGAAAACATCTAAAATACTTTTTGGAAATATATATTTCATTATTATTTTCCAGCCCATTTTTATTCTTTTACAAAATCTGTTTCTTTCTTTTTGAGATAATAATATGATGATGTAATTTACCTCTATAATTTGCCTCACTCTCTATTAAATTCATGGCTCCTTTTTTCTTAGACTGACATATACACACTAAATACACACTATAAACTATATATATATATATACATATATATATATATATATGTATATATATATATATATACACACCCACACACATGTAGACTAAATACATAAACACAGTTACTCCATCTACATAATGTTACTTATTGCATGTTTTCAGGGCTAGCCATTTGGTATTATATAACCAATTCCTGTGGTCTTCACCAGGGTCAACTATTTCTCTAGCTCTCATTGGCTATAAGAGTGTGTGTAAGACACAGTCTTTTACTTTATTTGGATTTTTCTATGTTTACTTTCCACGTATGCTTTTGTAACCTTCTTCTGAAAAATTTGAATTAAACAGTAATTAATTTAAGAGAATAACTTTCTCATAAGAATCATTCTCAGTTTCTTGGGTACACTTTCTTTGCTCTGTTTGGTGCATGTGGCCATTAACCTCTACAATTTTACCAGGCAGTGGACATCACAGTCCTTGTCTGGATTAGTTAAAAAAATTAAACCTGTCTCTGAATTTGGAGACCTATTCTATATGGTTAGCAATGAGATGTTTTATGTGTATCAATAATTAAGAATTAGTTACTGCTTAGTATATCGTCATGTTTATATGCTATAATTTACATGATAATGTTATATTAGGAATGACTTGACAAATTGTTGAAGAAATCCAGAGATAATGGACAGTGAGAATTTTACTTCATCATTTTAACTTTATTAGACAATAATGCACTGGAAATGAAAAAGTTAAGAAGGAAGCATGTTCACAAATATTTAGTTACTGCATTTTTCATAGTTTTTATGTAATAAAATGTTCTATGAATATAAATATAAAAAACAAATTTTCAAGGGCATAAATATATACCTGCAATTACTATATTTAATTTGTATGGGTTAGTTTAGTACAGTGTATT
Source organism: Acomys minous (assembly GCF_964271855.1). Lineage (NCBI taxonomy): Eukaryota > Metazoa > Chordata > Mammalia > Rodentia > Muridae > Acomys > Acomys minous. The sequence continues at coordinate 3,501,096 of NC_140499.1, forward strand.
AACAGATACATAATTTCCTTTTTCCAGATTAAATATGGTTTTCCTAGAATTTACATTTCATTCAAACAGTATCTGGTTCAGAGATTTAACTGGCTTATTATTGAGCATAAATAATAATTTTTCCTTAGAAAAGGACAAGTCCATGCTTTATTTTTTAACCTAATGAGCAGAAGCCAAAAATACTGCTGACTTATGAGTAACTTACACCACTGCAGTGTAAGCAATAGCTGAACAGTGTTGATTAAGGTTAGATGTGGTAGAAAAGTCACCACAGTGGCAGTCAATAGTGAATCCACTGTGCAGCTCTTTTGTTTTGGACCTAGAAAATAATTTTATTAAAATTTCATCAGTTAAATATCTGATGCATTTCACATAAATATAATCCAAAATCTGACTTTTTTGAATTGCATTACTATACACACACACACACACACACACACACACACACACACACACACACACAGAGAGAGAGAGAGAGAAACACACACACACAGGTATACATCAGGAAGCAGAGCAGAGCAGGACATACATGTTTAAATTTTTTCTGAAGTGCTAAAACAAGTCACTCTACATTCTTAAAGAAGAGTCAGAAGAAATACTTTGAAAGAATATCAAAATCTTCTTAAGAAAACAACCCCAGTGCTGGAGATATGACAAGATATGTGCTTTTTCAACAAAAGTTTCCACAGCTATGAAGCATTGTTATCAGGATGACTAAAGTCATGCGTCTTATAAAGGCTCCTTCATGCCTCATATCTAATAAACTGCAGCCATTAGCTTGAGAGACTCTGCGCTATTCTTAAATCATTTCTAAATTAACCAACCAAACATTTTTTCTGCTTGGTTAACATTTTCTTCCTCCTAATTAAAATTTAAACTCAAATATCAACTTCTTATTGTCTTCTTCATTTTAAAAGAGAATCAAGTCAATGGCTGACTGGAAGTCTTTTACTTCCTCACACATGAAAAACAGTACAACAGAAAAGCAAAAGTTTGGTGAGCATACACTAGAAGGAGCAACTTTTCCAAGCATGTCCCAACTTGTGGGATAGTCAACAGGAGACCCTAGAAATGGAAGGGAAGGGGGACAAGGAAGTGTGAGAGAAATGTAGGCAAGACAGGTTTCTGATCAAGCCTCATTTATTGAAAATCCTCACAGAGCTTTTATGGGTGGTTACTGGGGCAAGGGTATTTGTAAATGAGGTCGCTATGAAAACCCAACTGTAAAATGCTCAAGCAGTTATCTACTTTTACAGCTGCTCTAACCACAGAAGAGGGAAACATTCCAGAAAGAGAGAAGTTGTTAAAGGTCTGGTTAGTCAAGCAAACAGCACTCAGGACTGCTGTGCCTGGAACAGGGTGGCCTCACTGGCAGCTGGCCTTTATCTGATCTTACTAGTAGTCTTATTGGAATAGGTAATTTATAGCCAGAATGGAGTAGGTCTTACTATGAGCTCAGGGGTCTGAGAATGACCATTCCCCACCGATCCCCATTTTTTATATATATATTTTTAAGCTGGATGTGTGGTCCAGACCTGTCTTAGTCTGCATCAACCTTGTTAAACCATTCCTTACCCATCATTGAGAGGCCAACAGCTTGATGTCTCTGAAAATTGTTTGACATCTCTTGTCTTAGGTTGGATACAGTCCCAATTGTGCATAATCCCATCATAGGCTCTGGATCCCATGGTGCCCTCTATAACTCATCATTGAATCCAAGGGTAAAATTTTTGACCATTGGCCCTATCTTAGGTTGAGTCACTGTGGGTATGGCCTGCTATTCCTCTGAATAGCCTCAGTCTGCAAGCTCCAGCCTGTGATAATGGACCTGTATAGGTTTTGCTTGTATGATATTGACCTGTTTTGACAAAGGCCATGAGTTTGTTAAGGAGAAACGGTCCTAGCCATAGTTGTATTTATAAGCCAAGTAAGGAGCCTAAAAGGGGGAGAAGATATGGGAGGAATCTATAGAGCCCATTCCAAATGGGATTATCAAGGAGCTCTTTAGGCCACTTTTCCAGGCCTTCTTGTAGCTTTTTAATCTTACCTTGAAGGATCCCAGACTTGTTAGCATGCAAACAGCACTTCTCCTGTAGAGCCAAACAGACACCTCCCTGTTCTGCCACTAGCAGATCCAAGCCCCTATGGTTTTGAAGAACAACCTCAGCCAAGGAGTCTACCTGATCTTGTAGATCCTGGACAGTGCTGGACAAGGTCTAAACATCATCTATGAGTTGTTTTGATATTTTAGCATACCTATGAATGGAAATGCCCAGGCCTGCCGAACCCATAGCAAGGGCTGAAATAACTCCTCACCTTACTAAAAGGGGAATAAATTAGACAGCCCTTTTGGGTCATCAAGCAATATAATCAAAACTAGAGATTGGCATCGGACCATCATCAGGAATAATGCTGACATCAGGGAGAAGTGTAGCCAGGGCACATCTTCCTGTCCATTCTGAGACAGGTAGGTGAAAGCAAGATTGGAGCCACAAACAAGCAAGATTGGAGCCACAAACAAACAATGTGGCATTATCAGTACACAGTGCAGAAGAAACATTAATATAATTTTTACAGTTGTCAAAGGCAACAGTACCCACATCTATATCATAAGTATTATTTTGATATTTTTTTCTAAAGCAAGTAACATTGTAAAACTTAAGCGGCTGAATCGACATGGGGCATATAACTAGACAACCAGAATCTATAAGGGAAATATTATTCTCTGTAGAGACTGCAAGGGGAACCAGTGAGTCCTGTCATAGACATAACTAGCAGTCTTGTGGCAAGGATGGATTAGAGGCATTAATTAATTTGGGAGTGTCCTTAAATATGTCTAAAGTATGAGTGTCCAACACTTCTTTCTCCCTGGATCTGATCTTTGCTAAAGGATGATATTCTAATTAGGTAAAATGTGCTCCTATATTTTGTTCAATTCTTTCCTGGACCTGGGCTTATCTAACTTGATCTTGGGGGCCACCACCATCAGAAATTTGGATGGTAGTATTTAAGTTCCAACATGCAGGTCTGTCTGGTGTACCAAAGCAACTGGCTGACTGGTATTTATTTGTTGACCCAAAATCTGAACTGACATGCTCCAGTAGCTATTTCCAAAGTTTGGGAGCTTAAAATTATTCTAGAGTATTGCAATAAATAATGTTTTATTGTCAGTCCTTGTACACCTTTGTACTGATGAGTGGCAGCTGCTGTGCATAGCTTGTTGGTAGGATGTGCAAAGGCAAGGACCCTCCTATGGGAGGAATAATCTTAGGTTTCATAACACATCATAGTTCACAAAGAAAGCCTCAACAGATACAAGAGGATTGAAATAATACCTTGTATCCTCTCAGATCATCATGGGCTTAGGCTGCAATTCAACAACAACAGAAATAACAAAAAGCCTACATGTATGTGGAAACTAAACAACTCTCTGCTAAATGACACCTGGGTCAGGAAAGAAATAAAGAAAGAAATCAAGAGTTTCTGAAATTCAATGAAAATGAAGGAACAACATACACAAAATTTGTGGGATACATTGAAAGCAGTGCTAAGAAGAAAATTCATAGCATTAAGTGCCTTTAAAAAGAAATTGGAAGCATCGCACATAAGCACTTTAACGACACAACTGGAAGCCCTAGAAAAAAAAGAAGCAGAAATACCCAAAAGGAATAGACGTCTGGAAATGATCAAACTCAGGGGTCAAATTAACAAATTAGAAACTAAGAAAACAGTCCAAAGAATCAACAAAACCAAGAGCTGGTTCTTTGAGAAAGTCAACAAGATAGACAGACCATTAGCCAAACTAATTAAAAGACAGAGAGATAGTATTGAAATAAACAAAATCAGAAAGGAAAAGGGAGACATAACAACAGACACTGAAGAAATACAAAGAATCATAAGATCCTACTTTGAAGGCATATATGCCACAAAATTTGAAAATCTAAGGGAAATGGATGATTTTCTTGATCAATTTCACTTGCCAAAGTTGAGTGAAGAACAGATAAACAAACTAAATAGTCCCATTTCCCCTACAGAAATTGAAGCAATCATTGATAGTCTCCCAAAGAAAAAAAGCCCATGGCCAGATGGTTTCAGTGCAGAATTCTACCAGACATTCAAGGGCGAGTTAATACCAATACTCTTCAAGATACTCCAAAAGATAGAAATGGATGGAACATCACCAAATTCATTCTATGAGGCCATAGTCTCATTGATACCTAAATCTCACAAAGACTCAACAAGAAAGAGAATTTCAGACCAATTTCTCTTATGAACATCGATGCAAAAATAGTAAATAAAATACTTGCAAAATGAATACAAGAACACATCAAAGATATCATTCATCATGACCAAGTAGGCTTCATTCCAGGCATGCAGGGATGGTTTAATATACGGAAATCCATCAATGCAATCCACCATATAAACAAACTGAAAATTAAAAAAACTACATGATCATCTCTTTAGATGCAGAGAAAGCATTTGATAAAATCCAACACCCATTCATGTTTAAAGTTTTAGAGAGATCGGGAATACAAGGCACTTTCCTCAACATAATAAAAGCTATATATAGGAAGCCAATAGCCAAAGTCAAAGTAAATGGTGAGATACAAAAGGAAATTCCTCTAAAATCAGGAACAAGGCAAGGCTGCCCACTCTCTCCATATCTCTTCAATATAGTACTCAAAGTTCTAGCCAGAGCAATAAGACAACAAAAGGAGATCAAGGGTATTCAAATGGGAAAGGAGGAAGTCAAATTATCCCTATTTGCAGATGATATGATAGTCTACATAAGTGACCCTCAAAATTCCACCAGAGAACTCCTACAGCTGATAAATAACTTCAGCAAATTGGCTGGATACAAAATTAAATTTAAAAAGTCTGTAGCCTTCCTATACACAAATGACAATCTTGCATAGGAAGAAATTCGGAAAACTACACCCTTCACATTAGCCACAAGCTATATAAAGTACTTAGAAGTTACTCTAACTAAGCAAGTGAAGGACTTGTTTGAAAAAAAATTCAAAACTCTAAAAAAAGAGATTGAAGATGACATGAGAAGATGGAATGATCTTCCTTGCTCATGGATCAGGAGAATTAATGTATTAAAAATGGCCATCCTACCAAAAGCAATCTACAGTTTCAATGCAATCCCTATCAAAATACCTACACAATTTTTTAAAGACATTGAAAGTTCAATTCTGAACTTCATATGGAAAAACAAAAAACCCAGAATAGCTAAAACAATCTTGTACAATAAAAGGTGGTCCGGAGGAGTCTCTATACCTGATCTCAAACTGTACTATAAAGCAGTAGTAATTAAAACAGCATGGTACTGACACAGCAACAGGCTGGTTGATCAGTGGAATCGAATCGAAGACCCAGATATGAACCCACACACATATGGTCACTCAATTTTTGACAAAGAAGCCAAATACATTCAGTGGAAAAAGGATAACATCTTCAACAAATGGTGCTGGTCTAAGTGGATGTCTATGTGTAAAAAAAAATGCAACTGTACCCATATTTGTCACCTTGTACAAAACGCAAATCCAAGTGGATTAAAGACCTCAACATAAAACCAGAGACACTAAGTCACTTAGAAGAAAAAGTGGGGAAGAGCCTGGAACATATTGGCACAGGAGACAACTTCTTGAACAGAACACCAACAGCCCAGACAATAATGTCAACAATTAATAAATGGGACCTCATGAGGCTGAGAAGCTTCTGTAAGGCAGGAGACACTGTCAAGAGAACAAAGCGACAGCCTACAGACTGGGAAAAGATCTTCACCAACCCTACATCTGACAAAGGTCTAATATTAAAAAAAATATAAAGAACTCTAGAAATTAAACACCACCAAACCAAATAACCCAATTGAGAAATGGGGCTTGGAATTAAACAGAGAATTCTCAACAGAGGAATATCAAATGGCTGAGAAACGCTTAAAGAAATGCTCAACCTCCTTAATCATCAGGGAAATGCAAATCAAAACAACTCTGAGATTCTATCTTACACCCATCAGAATGGCTAAGATCAAAAGCTCAAGCAACACCACATGCTGGCGAGGATGTGGGGAGAGAGGAACACTCTTTCATTGCTGGTGGAAATGCAAACTAGTACAACCACTTTGGAAATCTATCTGGTGCTATCTCAGAAAAATGGGAATAGGGCTTCCTCAAGACCCAGCTATTGCACTCCTTGGAATATACCCAGAAGATGCTCCAGCACACAGCAAGAAAATTTGCTCAACCATGTTCATAGCAGCCTTATTCATAATAGCCAGAACATGGAAACAGCCTAAGTGTCCCTCAATAGAAGAATGGATAAAGAAACTGTGGTACATATACACTATGGAATACTATTCAGCTATTAAAAACAAGGAATTCCCGAAATTTGTGGATAAATGGATTGAGCTAGAAATTATCATAATGAGTGAGTTAACCCAGAAGTAGAAAGACTCAAATGGTACATACTCACTTATATCTGCATATTAGCCCAAGAGGCAAGTCCACGAAAGTCTTCACTTACCAGGAAACTGAGACAGAGGGGAGGACAGTCTAGTGGGACTCTAGATGAGAGAAGTATGGGAGAACTGCAAAGTAGAAGGATCCAGAGGGTCCTAGAAGCCTACAAATAAAACATTATGATAGGCAGATTTGGGCTCAGGGGTCCCTCTCAAACTAAGGCACCAGCCAAGGACAATACAGGCAGTAAACCTTAAATCCCTACCCAGATCTAGCCAATGGACAGAACACTCTCCACAGTAGAGTGGAGAGTGGGATATTACTTTCTCACATACTCTGGTGCCTCACCTTTAACCATGTCTCCTGGAGGGGGAGACCTGGTGACACTTAGAGGAAGGACAGCAGGTTACCAAGAAGAGACTTGATACCCTATGAGCATATACAGGGGGAGGTAATCCCACTCAGGAACAGTCATATGGGAGGGGAATAAGGGGAAAATGGGAGGGAGGGAAGAATGGGAGGATATAACATATGGGATAACCATTGAGATGTAACAAGAATAAATTAATAAAGGAGAAAGAAAAATAAGGGAAAAGAGAGAAAAAATAAAAAGTCAATGAAATGAAGAACTGGTTCTTTGAGAAAATCAGCAAGACAGACAAATAAGATTTACAAATTCTTAGCCAAACTGACTAAACAGCAAAAGGTGAGTACCAATATTAACAAAATCAGAAATGAAAAGGGAGAAATAATACCGGATTCTGAGGAAATTCAAAGAATCATTAGGTCTTACCTCAAAGCCTATAAGCCACAAAATTTGAAAATCTAAAGGATATGGACAATTTCCTTGATAAATTCCAATTTCTAAATTTGAGTCAAAGTCAAGTAAACATATTAAACAGTCCTATATCCCCTAAGGAAATAGAATCCATCATCAAACGTCTCCCAACCAAAAAGAGCCCTGGGCCAGATGGATTCAGTGCAGAATTCTATGAGACCTTCACAGAAGAACTAATACCAATACTCCTCAATCTACTCCACAAAATAGAAACATATGGAACACTACCAAACTCATTCTATGAAGCCACAATAACCCTTAACACGGAATTTGCACAAAGACCCAATAAGGAAAGGATTTTAGACCAATCTCTCTTATGAACATAGATGCAAAAATACTGAAAAAATTTTGGCAAACTGAATCAAAAATCTTATCCATAATCATGAAGTAGGCTTTATACCTAGCATGCAGTGGTGTTTCAATATAAGGAAATTCATCAATATAATCAACCATAAACAAACTGAAGGAAAACACATGATCATCTCCTTAGATGCAGAAAAGGCATTCAATAAAATCCAACATCCTTTCATGTTAAAAGTATTAGAGAGATCATGGATACAAGGCACATACTTATACATAGTAAAGGCAACATACAGCAAACCTATAGCCAACATCAAACTATATCGGAAGAAAATAAATCCCACTTTCTACATTTCTCTTCAATATAGTAATTGAAGTCCTAGCTAGAGCAATAAGACAGCTAAAGTAGATCAAGGGAATACATATAGGAAAGGAATAAGTTAAAGTTTCACTCTTTTCAGATGATATGATAATGTAAAACAGCAACCCATAAAATTCTACTGAAGAACTCCTGCACTGATAAACAACTTCAGCAAAGTGGCAGGGTACAAAATTAACATGAAAAAGTCAGTAGCCCTCCTGTATACAGATGACAAACAAGCAGAGAAAGAAATTAGGGAAACCACTCCCTTCACAATAGCCTCAAAAAATATAAAAAATCTGTGTGTAAATCTAACCAAGTGAGTGAAAGACCTATATGAAAAAAAATTCAAGTCTCTGCAGAACAAAATTGAAGAGGATATCAGAAGATGGAAAGATCTACCAGGCTCATGGATTGTGAGAATCAACATAGTAAAATTGGCCATCCTACCAAGACCAATATACAGACTCAATGCAATCCCTATCAAAATAACAACACAATATTTTACAGAACTGTAAAGTTCAATTCTCAACTTTATATGGAAAACCAGAAAACCCAGCATTGTTAAATAAATCCTATACAATAAATTATCTGCCAGAGGAATCTCCATCCCTGATCTCAAGCTGTACTATAGAGCACTCGAGGACATTTTGCCCAGTGGCCTGTGTCACATTTGAAGCCATCTCCATAAGGAAGTTCTTTGGTGGTCATTATCCTCTTTGAGGTAGGCTGGGTCATTCCAGGAGTTAACCTGTCTCATTTTCAGTGAATCTTTAAAATGATAAAAATATTTTAAATGCCATATTCTGTATGTCTCTGAAGTTTTTGAACACCTTATGTAACTATTTTACCTTATTTTTCTATAGAATCATATCTATCTGTTGTACCTAAGATGTATATTCCTATGATAAAAGTAGACTAGTAATTGATATGACCATGATTTGATCAACTATCAATTAACCTGTATAACTTATTTTTTCTAAACAGCCTGCGATAGCACTTTCAAAGTATTGGAAGTAAAATTTGTATTATATTTGACTTATATGGGTACAAAACCTCATATTAGAGTAGAAATATATATAATGTGAATTTTGCCTTAAAAAGGGGCAAGCTTGGATGCAGGCAGAGTTGACAGCCAAACTCTACCAAGACAGGGTAAGTAAATCCTCAATAGTTCCTGTCTCAAAACTATGTCTGTCTGATATATTGGGCCAGAATGCTAAAGATGATGCTCCAATGTTATAAAGAGTTGTGGGGACCTTCCCTTAGTGGCTCTTGACTTAAAACATCAGGCAATTCCACCTTGTCTGTAGACTCCATTTTCTACACCTCTGCCTGGCATGTGGCGGGCTGGGGTCAGGCCAGACCACTCCACCCAGTCCTGGGAAACCGCTTGTTTATCTTAATTTTTTGGATTATATTCCCTCAGAACTTACTTCCTTTTCTTGAAGTTTGTACTACCAAAGATAGATAGCAGGACATGTGCCATTAGGTTCCTATTGCAACCCTACCTACCCCTTGCCCCCGAGATTAACTATAAAACCCTGTGAAATTTTTCAATAAATGAAAATCCAGACTTGCCTCCCATTTCTTGTGTCTTTTGTCCTTTTTCACTCCCGCACCCCCTCCAAGGTCTCTATTTGAAAACTCCATGGGGCGAGGGAGAGGGTTTATGTAACTATTCAGGTTGCAAACTGTCTGTTATCTTCCTTTTTGGAAAGCTGCTAACCTGTATTCTCAGTATACTCAAGTAATCAATATTTTTCCTTCTCAAGTCTCTGATGGGGTTGAAGACCAGATAGGTTAGTTTTACAATTAAACTTAGTTGTTTAGCAGTTAAGATATTTTTAGGCCTAGATAGATGTTTTAATTCATAATGATGAGATATGATAGATCTTGATTTACATTAAGAATTTTAGATGCACTAAGACAGGAAATATGTTTTCTTCAAGGCTGCCAAATACAAATAGAGAAAACACTAAGAATATAATATTTATATAATTCCTGATTTTGTCATGGTTCTTCTTGCTATAGGTAGTTTATTACATATATGTGTAATGATATAAATGTATATGTAATAAATAAAAAATAATAACAAAGAATGGTCTCATTTATTATTATTTAAAAATATATATAATATATACATATAAATTGTATGTGTCCTTCTAAATGTATTTGGTTTTGTTTGTACACATATGTTTTTAAGGCCTGCTTCTTTGATTGTGTTACCAATGAGGGAAATCAACCCTGGGAGGGACTAATTCTCCCTCACCCAGACGTTATTATTTGTCTATAGTTCATTGTGTAGAGATAGGATCCCATAATATTTCTCCTTTAGATGTTAGCATGTCTGTTGGATCTGCTACTGTTCAGATCTTATTTATGCAACAACATTGTTGAAGTATCATTAATGTAGATTTCTTGTCATTTTTAGGAGACAAAATCATACAGAACCATTCCTAGCCTTGTAGTTTTTACATCCTTCTGTGTCCTCTTCTGCAGTGTTCACTTGGCATTTCATACTGGAGGTATGTTGAGTAGCCCACACAAATACAGATATAGATCCAGATCCAGATGCAAATACTCATTTTTTCTGGATTTCATATATATAATTATTTCTTTTATTTTTGAAATTTTATTTAAATTATTTTTTCCTTCCAGTTTCTCCTTCTGAAACTTGACATCATATTTCCCCTTGTTATTTCATATTCATGATCTTCCTTGTATTAATTGTTGCTGGGTGCATATATATATATAAGTGTATACACATATACTTCTAATATGTACCTGCTCTGTCTGTATGTTGGTTGCATGTACGCTTTTAGGGCTTTTCTATGGCTCCTGCCTCCAAATCTTCATAGATGAGTATACAGCTTGAAGACTGATTTAAAAGACAACAAAAGCATAAAGCTTAACAGGGAAGGGTATGAAAAATCCACAGATATAGATTACATAATGCTTTATTGACTATATTTTTAACATATACATTTATTTTATTGCACATGGATAAAACAAATTACATACAACAGGGAGAACCATGGGACAATCATGAGTTATATAAATGTTAGAGTCATAGTGATTTGGCTATTTGCATTTGTCAGGATTGAAATAAACATCTTTCCTATATTGTTGGGTTTAAATTTCTAAATGAAATTCAATATCTATCATCTCTCATCTCTGTTAACTTAAATCCTTTATCTTAACCAAAAGGATCTTATACTCTAACCAATTAAAATTGTAAAAGTAAACTACCTGGTATTCAAACTCTCTTAGAGACTTGAGAAGGAATAAAACTTAAATGCCTGAGTGAACTGGTAGTGCAGTTAGCAGCTTCCAAACTGAAAAAATGACTGAGACATTTAACTTCCTAAACAGTGACCCAACACTCTCTATAATGTTGGAGCCTCATCTTCATCCTTCTAACTCAATATCTCTGCCATACTTATTCTTGAGGCAGGAACTATTGAGGACTTGCTTACTCTTTCTTTGCAGAGTTTGGCCACTGAATCTGCCTGCATCTAAGTTTGCTCACTTTTAGGAAGAATTGACTTTAAATTTCTTTAATGCCAATGAACAAAAGCGAAAGCTGCTGAGGGACACTGGATTATAGAAAAAAGTCCTGAGTTATATCAGCTTGTATATTTCAATGATATCTTACCTTCAAAATGGAAGAGAGTAAATGTGCTATATTGTGGAGGAAATTTTTTTTATTTCTTTAGATGGAACAAAAGTTATGTATTCCACCCAAAAAGTTGAAAATCAAATTTAACAGAGAGAGACCCACATGAAGATTTGGCTACACACAGGAAGAAGGAAATTGAAAATACTGTGTGTGTGTGTGTGTGTGTGTGTGTGTGTGTGTGTGTGTGTATGTATATATATATATACATACATCCTGAAAAATTGAGTCAGATATAACTATAAAGTAGTGAAGCAAGTTATGGGACAGAGGTAATTTCAAGAAATCATGACATTCAGGTCTTTGCTCTCTTTGTTTGCTGAGGTTTATAATGAGAATTCCAAGCTGAAAGTATATCAGAAATATCTGAAAAGTGTGTGGTGTGGTATGAAAAGTTCAATGAGCAGTGTTAAACTGGAGGGCAGATTGTTAAGAGATGGATTCCATTCATTCAGGACAAAACACATGCTTTTCACCAGGTAGGAAGAAAAGAGCCCAAAGGACGAAGTACTATCTATCTGAAAACAAGGACATATGCTCAACCATGTTCATAGCAATCTTATTCATAATAGCCAGAACCTGGAAACAGCTTAAATGTCCCTCATTTGAAGAGTGGATAAAGAAACTATGGTACAGTTACACTATGGGATACTACTCAGCTACTAAAAACAAGGAAATCCCAAACTTTGTGGACAAATGGATGGAATTAGAAATGATCATACTGAGTGAGTTAACCCAGAAGCAGAAAGACTCACATGGTATATACTCATTTATAATCGGGTACTAGCCCAAAAGGCATGTCCCATGAAAGTCTTCACTTACCACGAAATTGGGAGAGATGTGAGGACATCCTACTGTGACTCTAAGTAAGAGAAATATAGGAGCTGTGGAAATAGAAGGACTCAGAGAGTCCTAAAAGCCTACAAGAAGTACATCATGATGGGTGGATTGGGGGCCAAAAGGGTCTCCTCAAACTATTGCACTAACTGGGGACAATACAAGTAGTAAATATTGAACCCCTACTCTGATCTACCCAATGGACAGGACATTTCTCCACAGTTAGGTGGAGGGTGGGGACTGACTCTGACATGAACTCTGGTGCCCCATATTTGACCACCTTCCTTTGGTGGGTAGGCCTGATGGCCCTCAAAAAAAGAATAAGCAGACTACCAAGATGAGACTTGGTAGCTTATGACCATATGGTGGGGGACGAGGTACCACTCAGTCAGTTATAGAGGAGGGGAATAGTGTGAAAGTGGGAGGGAGGGAGGAACTTGAGGATACAAGTAATGGGATAACAGTTGAGTTGTAATCTGAATAACTTAATTAAATAAAAAATTAAACATTAAAAAAGAAAGTTGTAGCTTATGAAATTCTTATTCACAAGAAATAGGAACTGATCTGAGAAATACTCTTTAAAGTTTCCCTGCTTAAATGTTTCCTCAGTTTTAATCAGTGAAGGCCTCCCCTAATGGTTTGGCTAGTTGTGGACTAGGTTACAGTAAGAATTGACAACTGGGCTGGCTGATACATCTGCATTGTATAGCTTTTGCAGAAGTATAATATGTAAGAGTGGGGGCATCATAGAGGCCTACACGGAGGTTCCAGGAATTTGAAGAGGTTAGGTATGGATAGTAAGTCAGATTTCTTGTACACACTTCTTCATAGGCTGTGTTTATAAATCTGAAGATGAAGTTACAATGGGAAGATGAATATACTAGAGATACTAAGAATGAAGTTCATTCACTGAACAGATATGTGGGCACTTAGTAGAGTCAGACTAAGGGACAGATCATGGATCCTTTAGGTAACAAAGTCAGACGGAGAAAGGCTAACTAAATTTATGGAAGTATAAATGATGATTCCAAAGGCGCTAGGCAAAAGATATATTGCTACAGACTTTAACACATGTCCTGCTTTTTTTTTTTTCATGTCTGTCTTTGCTTAGTGTTTCCTCATTATGCCTCTATTCCCTGCTTTGGGAATGGAAATACTTACTCTATGTCACTGTGTGTTAGATGTATGTAACATTTTTCTTGATTTTACAGAGATTCACCAGTAAGTGATTTATTTGGGTCTTAGGAGATAATTGGAGCATGTAAATAGTGCAGGTACAGTTAATATTATGGAAATTTTTCTGAAGTTTGACTGAATGCATTCTGCTTGAGATAGACATAAGGCCAATGAGTGTCAGAGTTTTAATGCTATATCTTGGATGTAAATTGTCTTAGACAGAGTGATGGCTAATCTTGTTTGTTGACTTGACTATATATCTAGAACTAACAAAAACAGAAATGGCTGAGCACACCTGTGAGGGTACTTTTTTCTTAATTAAATCATTTGAAATGACAAAAAAAGCAGAAAGCAGAGTCCATGTCAAAGCCATTCCCCACTTCCCCCAATAGGGTATCCACATGAAAATTGAGCTGTCCAGAGGCTACATCCATGGAGAGGGGCTGGGTCCAATCCATGTATTGCCCCTGGCTGAAGCCCCTGTCTCCACAGCTATCCTTGGGCTCTGATTAGTTTGCTCTGTTGATCCTCTCACGGAGCTCCTGACCCTTCTTAGTCATCCATCTTTTCCCTCACCCTTCCTAAACAATCCCCATGTTGCACCCAGTGTTTGTTTGTGAGTTTGCTGCATGTGTTTCCAGCAGCTGCTGGGTAGGGCCACTCAGAGGTCAGCCATGCCAGGCTGCTATCTGTAAGCACAGCAGAGTATCATCAATAATATGAGAGGTTGGCTGTCTCCCCTGAGTGGGCCTCAGGTGGGGATAGGCTGTGTATTTCCTCAATCTCTATTTCATTCTGATCCCTGCACATCTTATAGGCATGGAATGTCCTGGACCAAAGTTTCCATTGGTGGGTTGGTGTTCCCCTCTTTCCACTAGAGTCATATCTAGTCCACATGGGAAGGAGATCCCCTTATTTCTGATGTGACTTTATAAGTGGGAGTTGGGGATTCCCCAACTCTGAGGAGTAGGGGAGGATATGGGGGAAACAGGGAGGGAGGTTGGGATGGAGTGATGAGGAGGGAGAGGGCTATGACCAGGATATAAAATGAATAATTAATTTCTTAAATTACAAAACAAAACAAAACATTTGAACTGGAAAGACTCAATTCTAACTTGGTAACTTGGGTCTATTTCTGTGGGAAGAGACACTTTTTTTTCTAGATCTTTTTAGGTAGAAAGAGCCACATTTAATCTTGGCCACAACTTCTGGCTGGCTATATAAATTACATAGAAAAAAAAGAAACGTGCTCTATTCACCAACTCTTACTAGCAAGTCTACTCCTTTACTGGCATTAGAGCTTTCTTCTTTGGGATTCCATTCTGTAAGTTATGTTCCTCTAGAGAACCCTAACTAGTATTTTTGGGAGAAATTTTAAAAATCTTTTGGAAGAATTGAACCTCTGAGATATGGGCCCTGAGATTTGTAGCTTATCTTCACTTCTTATCTTGTCTCTGTTTATTGATCTATAAGATATGAGCAAATAGCCACATGGCCCATCATCTGGCGCTCACAGTCACAAGTTGTTTTTCCTGCAGCATTGACCCATAGTAAAATAAAATGGATTTTTCACATGAATTTCTCCTAAACTATCTGCATCATATTAATGAATCTTGTTTCTTATTCCAGTTGAATGTTGACTGGATTTTTCTGTATACTTAAAACAATTATTATAATTTTCTCTTTCTGAAAGGTAAGCTGGTGAATTGTCTTGAATATCAAATGCTGGACCATTTTGCATATCTGAAAATATCACTAATTATTAGTTATCATTGTCTCCAAATATTACGGATTTCACTTGTTTGTGTTCAGTTTGTCCATGCTATGCTGACATGAGAAAATTGTCATGAATTTATATTTTTACTAAAATCCATATTAGGTTTGATGGTAGATTTGATTCTGGTCTCAGAAAATTAATTGTAGTAGGGATATTAACTTCTTTGGTGTTTTCTGGAAAAATGTTTTAGATGCTGTTATTGCTGGTATTGATGCTCTGTTCCAGAGCTGTTACCTCCTGGCCTGAGTCCATCTTCATCAAAGTGTGTAGTTGTTATTTCTATCTTTAAAGAATTTATTTCTTTAATAGATGTCAGACATATTGTCATTTCCTGTGGCAGATTTAATAAACCATGGTTCTAAAGACTTTTATCCAATTTCAACTTCTAATGCTTTATGTTTAATATAGTGCTTGATTTCAAACCCCTTTATACTTAAGTTTTTCCTTTTATAGTACATGCAATATTAAAATATATATTTTATCATGATCATAACAGTTACACATGCTCTGTAGAGACATTGACCTATATAGTTAGTCAATACTTTGAAGTAATCCCACTATTTTCTCATTTCATGAATGATGTTTTTTCTTATATTTACAGGAAATATGTTGAAGTATGCCAGCGGAATTTGGTACTAGAGAAGTACCAGGCCCTCTAATTCAAGTTCTCCCCACCTTTATTACACACCCTATGCACTGTGAGGAATAATAGAAAAGCTAGGCACTGTTATGGGTGCAAGTCTTAGCTTACATTCAGTCCATTAGCACCACAACACATGATTATTTTTTTCTGATCTTCTGTTTTCACTGAAAAAAAAACTTCACAGCTTCCTTTTTTGGCTTGTCAGAGTCATCTGAACCATTACTTCTTTTGGAGGGAGGGACAGGCTGTACTATAACTAAATGAAATAAAGGTTATCTGTACAGACATGTATAATATGACAGTTGTCATAATAGCAAAGATAGTAGTTATGAGACTAGCACCAAGTATATGAAGAACATATTTTGGAAAATGTGATGCCCACTTCTGTCTTAGTTAAGCTTTTATTGCTTTGAAGAGACAGTAAGACCATGGTAACTATTACAAAGGAAAACATTTAATTAGGGATAGCTTACAGTTTAAGAGGTTTAGTCTACTTTTGTTTTAGTGGGAAGCAGGGTATCACATAGGCACAAAGGCAGACATGATGCTGGAGAAGGAGCTGAGAGCTCTACAT
Source organism: Acomys minous (assembly GCF_964271855.1). NCBI lineage: Eukaryota > Metazoa > Chordata > Mammalia > Rodentia > Muridae > Acomys > Acomys minous. Next base: position 3,517,745 of record NC_140499.1, read on the forward strand.
TCAAATATGCATGAAGTAAGGAGAGAACTGTATTGAGCTTCTGAGATCTTAAAGCCCACCCCATAGTGACACACTTGCTCCAACAAAGTCACACCTATTCCAGCAAGGCCACACTTCGTAGTAGTGCCACTCTCTATGAACGAAATCTATAGAGGTCATTCCTATTCAAATTCCCATAACATCCTATTCAAAGTGGTAGCTCACAACCTAACAAAATGAACTGTGTAAGATATGGATAATATGCAAATGAAAATGAGAATTATTCTGGATTTTTCCATTCATAACTTTAGATTTTGTAATTAAGATTATGGAAAGTCAAAGAACAGATTAAAACTATTTTGGAGCAGAGCCATTGTGTACTAATTATTAGAAATACATTATAGAGTTACAGATGCATTCATGAAAATATTCATGAAATATATTGTTGCTGTAGGCATAGGGTTATTGTACAGGGGATAGAATAGACTTTCTGCCAGCAAGGGAATGGGGCATTAGGAGAGGAAGCAAAAGATTCAGCCAAAGGTAGAAGTCCAAGGAAGATCAGGAGGAAGGAGCTTGAGCCAAGCAAAGCTACAAAGTGCAAATATCTTGGGCTGTTTCTTGGGAGTAAGACAAAATAGAGGCTTTAAAACAGATTTAAACTCTTCTGAATTGTGTTGTGAAGCCTTGTATTGTAAAAAAAAAAAGTCTCAATTATTTGTGTGATAGCTGGGTTAAGAAATTAACTAAGAGAAACAAACACTGTTTAATAAAAATAATTTCAAGAATTGGTACCCAGTGTGTGGCAGAATTTACAATAATTTTGCAAGAATTTACATTGAAAATAGAACTGAAGAGCTGTTTTTTAGGTTAAAAAGGAGAGAACCTCAGTTTCTAAGGCAAGAGCTCACAGCCTCTTGATTAAACAGACCTTCCACCCCCAGCAACTAGGCCTCAAACTGTCTTCAGAAAAACAACAACTGATACATATACAACCCAGGAGAGGCAAAGCAAAATTAAAAAAAAATGGCTTTTTAAAACAAGCAAGTTTCTTAAAGCTAACCTTTCCTAGCCAAGGCAGGAAGCTAAATCCATTTGAAAACAAACTCTTGCTGTCCAGAAGACCAAACACGTCTGGACCATGCAACTTCTCAGAGTGGAGGAGAGGTCAAGATCCATTGAGGAAGGCAAGAAAAAAAGCCTCTCTCTAGAAGCAGGAGCCAGACTGAGAAGCCTTAAGAATCTGAACTGGTAAGATCTAGAAGGCAAGCTGGTTCTAAGAAAGTAAATTTCTGAGAATGGGGTTTATAGATTAAAGAAGATTATCTTCTCTGAAATGGTGGCAGACACAGTGACACAATGCTTCTGGATTCCATTTGAGTTTTTATCTGTTAGAAAGAAATAATTTTTCAGTGGCAATTTTAGTTTTGTATATCCTTTTTGAGAAAGAGCAAAATAAGACAAACTTAGGGAAAGAAATGACTCAGAACTTAGATGCAAAGTTAAAGCACATAGAGGATTGGTTGGAGGAATACTTAAATCAAAATAGCAAACCTTCAGAGAAATCCAAACTGAAACTTATAAAAAGATGTTCATAAAATAGAAGGGGAATATAATATCACCCTCAAATAGATTAAATAATGATATATTGACTTTAAAATTTGTAAATGAGACAAGTAGCACACCTGCTAAGATTCACTTTGTTTTAGAAAGGCCTGTTGGATTAAATTAGCATATAACAATGGAAGATAGGAAATTGTTGTGATGGAGATGAGAATATGCTCTTGTCTCAACAGGAAAGAAAAAGTTGTTTTCCATCCAATCATTTGAAAATATTACTTGATAATATGTTTCTCCTTTTCCTTGGGGAGCTGATGGTCAACAGCCCACTAAGACAGAAGGAGCATAAAATGAGATGCAGGGTGTGAAAGGCCATAAACACGATGGAGATCACAGACTCAGGGAACCACTTCAAGAGCTAGTTTAACTTTACTCAGGCAAAACAAAAGCTATATAACACTTGAGGAATTGCTGCAGAACTTCCGGGATAGATATTCATAAGTCGTTGGAACAAGGATCTTTTAGAATGCTTATTTTATATTTGGCAGTAGGCTCCTAACTTATGACTGGGAAAACAGTACCTAATTATAGGCACAGGGAAGAGAGAGATAGCTAGGAGCTGTCAAGGGCCATAGGTCAAATGTAGTTAGGGCCATCTATATCTAAAGGCCTCATCCAGATGGAATCAGGCAGAGAGTCAGAAGCCCTGTTGGGCAAAATAAGTTCTATATGTAATGCAGAGCTCAGAATGGCTATCCAGACATGGAAGACTAACTACAAACAGCAGGGTTCTACCAGTAGATGGGGAGACCTCTTGAAGATGCTGTCTGAAGAAAAAAGAAAAGAAATCAAGAAGACCAAACTGGACAGGTAGCATAATTTACTATCCCTCCCTACGGAGATAGCTCTCAGACTGACTGAGGCATGAATATTAAGCTATGCTTGACCAATAACTGAACTGTTTTCAATGCACAGAACATACATATATTAATATAAAAATGTATAGTAAGTTTGAAAGTTTATATATTTATGCAGAGCAAGAGGAATTGAAAACCAAAAAAGACAAGACACATAGTCCATGTAATCCAACTTCACAAATGGCATTAATGTCAACAATACCTTGTCTTACCTAATAATTTTTCTAATTATTAAATTACTTGTAGTTATTTGTTATTGTAAAAAAGGTAGCCATTTATAAATCTAAAAGGGGAAATAGGCATAAGGTTATTGTATAGCTTAAATTCTGATGTACATCTCAATGTTCTGTAAACACAGATCCCCAATTGTCTCCCTGATATACCAGTAAAGCAGTATGCAGCCAATCGATGAACAGGGGAGAGAATATATTTGGACTTCCTGCCAGCCAGGAAAGAAGGTAGGAGAGGAAGCAGAGTCTTCATCCATGGGTAGAGGTCCAAGAATGATCAGGAGGAAGGAGCTGGAGTTGAGGAAAGTTACAAAGTGCAAAGTATCCTGGGGATATTTGCTGGGAGTAAGACAAAAATAGCATAGATGGTTAAAAACAGACTTAAGTTGCTCAAGATTCTGTTGTGAAGCCTTTTGTTATAAAAGAGTCTCAATTATTTGTGTATTAGCTGAGCTAAAAAGTAAGCTAAGAGGGAGTATCCAAGATGGCAGCGAACAGTGTGGACCATGTTGAGAAGCTCCAATGAACAGTCCGGGGAATTGCACAGAGTTCTGAACAAGGAACACTGAGGTCCCCATGCCACTGCAGCAGAAGTGCTCCACGGTTCAAGGGGACCAGGGTGCAGAGGACCTGCATGCTCCTGCACATGGGAGAAGCATGGATATTCTTGGACTGCAGCGGCAGCGGCAGCGGCAGCAGCAGCAGCAGCAGTGGCAGCAGCTGCAGCAGCAGTAGCGGCAGTGGAGGCAGCTGAGGTTTGCAGCTAGGAGCCCTCCAGTGGAGGTGATTGGTGTGGTGGCCAGTGTGAGTTCCTGTGGGAGAGGGGAATCTGGGCAAGATTTGGGGCGTGCAGCGTGGTTTGGGCTCCATGATCCAAGCTCACCTTGGCTCACGGCTCTTGACTTGAGACCCAAACTAGACTCAGTGCACAGTTTGGCTTCCAACTCAGGGTACCCTTCTGCCACCGAGATGCTAGCTCAGCTCAGTATGCAGTTCTGCCGGCGACCTGAGCTCAGTTCATTTCGCAGTTCCACTGCTGAGACACTAGCTGAGGTCAACGTGCCTTCGGCCCCTTAGACCCAAGCTCAGCTCATCACGCAGTTCCACTGCTGAGATGCAAGCTGAGCTCAGCATGCAGTTTCCGTCCAGAGTCCCTAGCAGGACTTGGGTGGCAGGATGGGTTCAGAGAGTCTAGCTAAACTTTGCATGCAATTGTGGCACTGAGACTCTGACTGGACTCTCCCTGGAGTTTAGACCCAGAGTCCCTGGCTGAATTCAGTGCACAGTTTGGGTCCAGAGTCCCTGGCTGAGCTCGGTGTGCAATTCTACCACTGAGACTCTGGCTAAGCTTGGTGTGTGGTTTGGGGCCAGAGTCCCTAACTGAGCTTGGCGGGAGTTGGGCCCAGAGACTCTAGCTGAGCTTTTCGGCAGTCTCGGTACTGAGACGCTGGTTGGACCCTGTGTGCAGCTTGGGTCCAGAATTCCTGGCTGAGCTGGGTGGGAGGTTTGGGCCCTGAGACTATAACTGACTATGGCACACACTTTGCACCCACAGAACCTAGCTGAGCTACTCACACAGAGCCAAGAAACTCTGGCTGGACTCTGCATGCATTTGGGCCCAGAGTCCCTAGCTGAGCTCGGTGCATGGATTGGGCCAAGAATCCCTAACTGATCTAGGCAGATGGTTTGGGCCCTGAGAATCTAGCGGACCTTGTCATGTGGTTCGGGTCCAGTGTCCCTGGCTAGTCTTGGCAGGGGACCCAGAAGGCTGTGGACACTTTGACCTGACCCAATGCACATTAAGAATGGCTGCAGGACCCACAGACAGGGGAGCTGAAGATCACAGGCCGTGAGAGTATAAAATGACAGGGCTAGCCTCCTTCCATCCACACCAGTGAAGCATCAGAGCTTCCAGCCTAGGGAAATTGTGAGAAAACAGTTGAATCTGTCATCAGACTCCCTCCACACAACTCTGGAAGCTAACCAACAAAAACAGAGATGGCAAGATGTCTAAAGGACAGTGTAAAAGCATATACAAAAAAACCAAAACAATATGGCATCTCCCCTTCCCAGCTATCCCAAAGAAAACAACCCAAAGAACTCAAACACAATGGAAATACAAGAAAATGACCTCAAATCCTTAGTAATGAGGATGATAATGGAGGAAACAAATAAAATTCATGATCAAAAGCAGGAAGATGCAGCCAAACAGGTGAGAGACATAAAAGAAGCCCAAAGAGAGTTACTGAAAAACTTTCCGGAAAATACAATCAGATTAAAAAATCAATAAAACGGTTCAATCTCTGAAGAACAATAAAGATGCAGTGGAAGAAACTCAGAATATGCAAACAATCAGATGAAAGAAATAAAAAAATCAGTTGAAGATCTGAAGATTTGAAAATGGATTCAATGATTAACACAGAGATAAAAGAAAAATGGGAAGGTGAGACCTCAGAGAAGAAGGCAAGCAACACAGAGGTGATCTTTTCTAACAGAATCCAAGAGATGGAAGAACGAATCTCAGGTCTAGAAGATACTATCATAGATCATGAAACAACCATGAAAGAAAATGATAAATCTGTAAAAATCCTGACACAAACCATCCAAGAAATCAAGGAAACCCTGAAAAGAAGAAATCTGAGGATAATAAGCATTGAAGAAAGAGAAGATATCAGACTCCAAGGCCCAGAAATTATTCTCAACAATATCATAGAAGAAAATTTCCCCAATCTAAAGAAAGAGATGCCTATAAACATACAGGAGGCCTACAGAACACCAAATAGAATTGACCAGAAAAGAAAAACTGCCCTTCACATAATAATGAAAACACAAAACATACAGAACAAAGAAAAAATATTAAAAATTGCAAGAGACAAGGGCCAAATAACATTTAATGGCAAACCTATCAGAATTACACCCGACTTCTCAGCAGAGACCATCAAAGCTAGAAGGGCCTGGGCAGAGATCCTGCAAACCCTAAGAGACCACAGATGCCATGCCAGACTACTTTACCCAGCAAAACTATCAATAACAAGTGATGGAGAAAACCAAATAATCCTTGGCAAACAGAAATTCAAACAGCACTTATGTACAAATCCAGCTTTACAGAAGGTACTAGAAGGAAAACTCCATCCCAAATGGACAAGCTACAACCAAAATTACTCAGGAAATAGATAACTATACCTTGGCAAAACACAACTACACAAATGCTCGACTGGAACCAACATCAAAATTAAGACTCTTAACAGTGACTGGTCATTAATATCTCTCAACATCCATAGTCTCAATTCTCCAATAAAAAGACACAGACTAACTAAATGGATGAATAAACAAGATCCAACATTCTTCTGCATTCAAGAAACACATCTTACCCATAATGATAGGCATTACATAAGGATAAAAAGTTTGAAAAAAATATTCCAAGCAAATGGTCACAAGAAGCAAGCAGGTGTAGCCATTTTAATATCGAACAAAATAGACTTTCAATCAAAATTAATCAAAAGGGATGAGGAAGGACACCTCATACTGATCAAAGGTAAAGTCAACCAAGATGACATCACAGTTCTGATCATCTATGATCCTAATACAAGTGCACTCACATCTTTAAAAGGTTTGGTAATGAAGCTTAAACCGCACATCGATCACCATACAATAATAGTGGGGGACTTCAACACCCCACTGTCACTGAAGGATAGGTCATTGAAACAGAAAATAAAATGAGAAATAACATCATTAACTAATGCCATGATTCAAATGGATCTAACAGATTTCTATATAACCTTTCACCCAAACAAGAAAGAATATACCTTCTTCTTTGCACCCAATGGAACCTTCTCCAAAATTGATCACATCGTAGGTCACAAAGCAAGCCTCAACACATACAAGAGGATTGAAATAATACCTTTTATCCTATCAGATCACCATTGTCTTAGGCTGCAATTAAACAACAACAGAAATAACAAAAAGCCTACCCATACATGGAAACTAAACAACTCTCTGCTAAGTAAAACCTGATTCAGGGAAGAAATAAAGAAAGAAATCAAGGACATCCTGAAATTCAATGAAAATGAAGGAATAACATACCCAAATTTGTGGGACACATTGAAAGCAGTGCTAAGAGGAAAATTCATAGCACTAAGTGCCTTTAAAAAGAAATTGGAAGCATCACACATAAGCATCTTAACTACACAACTGGAAGCCCTATAAAAAGAAGAAGCAGAAACACCCAAGAGGAGTAGACTTCTAGAAATAATCAAACTCAGGGCTGAAATTAACAAATTAGAAACTAAGAAACAGCCTAAAGAATCAACAAAAACAAGAGCTGGTTCTTTAAGAAAATCAACAAGATAGACAAACCATTAGCCAAATTACCTAAAAGGCAGAGAGACAGTATCCAAATCAATAACATCAGAAATGAAAAAGGAGACATAACAACAAACACTGAAGAAATACAAATAATCATAAGATCCTACTTTGAAGGCATATATGCCACAAAATTTGAAAATCTAAGGGAAATGGACAATTTTCTTGATCAATTTCACTTGTCAAAATTGAGTGAAGAACAGATAAACAAACTGAATAGTCCCATTTCCCATACAGAAATAGAAGCATTGATATTCTCCCAACCAAAAAAATTCCAGGGCCAGATGGTTTCAGTGCAGAATTCTACCAGACCTTCAAGGGGGCACTAATATCAATACTCTTCAAGCTACTCCAAAAGAGAGAAATGGATGGAACATCACCAAATTCATTCTATGAGGCCATAGTCACATTGATACCTAAACCTCACAAAGACCCAATAAAAAAGACAATTTCAGACCAATTTCTCTTATGAACATTGAAGCTAACATACTCACTAAAATACTTGCAAAACAAATACGAGAACACATCAAAGAAATCATTCACCATGACGAGGGTGGCTTCATTCCAGGTTGCAGGGATGGGTTAATATATGGAAATCCATCAATGTAATCTACCATATGAACAAACTGAAAATTAAAAAAAACCACATGATCATCTCCTTAGATGCAGAGAAAGCATTTGATAAAATCTACCAACTATTCATGTTTAAAGTTTTAGAGAGATCGTGGATACAAGGTACTTTCCACAACATAATAAAGGCTATATACAGCAAGCCAATAGCCAAAATCATAGTAAATGCTGAGATACTCAAGGAAATTCCTCTAAAATCGGGAACAAGGCAAGGCTGCCCACTCTCTCCATATCTCTTCAATATAGTACTCAAAGTTTTAGCCTGAGCAATAAGACAACAAAAGGAGATCAAGGGTATCCAAATGGGAAAGGAGGAAGTCAAATTATCCCTATTTGCAGATGATATGATAGTGTACAGATGTGACCCTAAAAATTTTACAAGAGAACTCCTACAGTTAATAAACACCTTCAGCAAATTAGCTGGATACAACATTCACTCAAAAAAAGTCTGTAACCTTCCCATACACAAATGACAAGCTTGCAGAGGAAGACATTAGGAAAACCACACCCTTCACATTAGCCACAAGCAATATAAAATATTTAGGAGTTATTCTATTAAGGAAGTGAAGGACTTATTTGAAAAAAAGTCAAAATTCTGAAGAAAGAGATTGAAAATGACATGAGAAGATGGAATCTTCTTCCTTGCTCATGGATCAGGAGAATTAACACAGTAAAAATGGCATCTTACCAAAAGCAATCTACCTATTGAATGCAATCCCTATAACAATACCTACACAATTTTTAAAAGACATTGAAAGTTCAATTCTGAACTTTATATGGGAAAACAAAAAACCCTAATAGCTAAAACAATCTTGTAAAATAAAAGATCCTCTGAAGGAATCCCCATATCTTATCTCAAGCTGTAGTATAAGGCAACAGTAATTAAAACAGCATGGTACTGGCACAGCAACAGGCTGGTTGATGAGTGGAATTGAATCAAAGACCCAGATATGAATCCACACACATATGGTCATTTGATTTTTGACAAAGAAGCCAAATCCATTCACTGGAAAAAGGATAGCATCTTCAAAAATGATTCTGGTCTAACTGGATGCCTATGTGTAAAAAATGCAACTGGACCCATATTTGTCACCTTGCACAAAACTTAAATCCAAGTGGATTAAAGACCTCAACATAAAACCAGATACACTAAGTCAGTTAGAAGAAAAAGTGGGGAAGAGCCTGGAACAAATTGGCACAGAAGACAACTTCCTGAACAGAACACCAACAGCCCAGGCACTAATATCAACAATTAATAAATGGGACCTCATGAGGCTGAGAACCTTCTGTTGGGCAGGAGACACTGTCAACAGAACATAGCAACAGCCTACAGACTGGGAAAACATCTTCACCAACCCTATATCTGACAAAGGTCTAATATTCAAAATATATAAAGAACTCTAGAAATTAAACACCACCAAACCAAATAACCCAATTGAGAAATGGGTCTTGGAACTAAACAGAGAATTCTCAACAGAGGAATATCAAATGGCTGAGAAACATTTAAAGAAATGCTCAACCTCCTTAGTCTTCAGGGAAATGCAAATCAAAACAACTCTGAGATTCCATCTTACACACTTCAGAATGGGTAAGATAAAAAAGTCAAGTGACACCACATGCTTGCGACGATGTGGTGAGAGAGGAACACTCCTTCATCGCTGCTGGTAATGCAAACTAGTATAGCCACTTTGGAACTCTATCTGGTGCTATCTCAGAAAACTGGGACTACAGCTTCCTCAAGACCCAGCTATTCCACTCCTTGTAATATACCCAGAAGATGCTCCAGCACACAACAAGAAAATTTGCTCAACCATGTTCATAGCAGCCTTATTCATAATAGCCAGATCATGGAAACAGCCTAAGTGTCCCTCAGTAGAAGAATGGATAAAGAAACTGTGGGACATATACACTATGGAATACTACTCAGCTATGAAAAACAAGGAATTCCCAAAATTTTTGGACAAATGTATTGAACTAGAAATGATCATAATGAGCGAGCAGAAAGACTTAAATGGTATATACTCACTTATATCTGCATACTAGCTCCAGGCGCATATATTATGTAAGTCTTCACTAAGCAGGAAATTGAGACAGAGGGGAGGACATCCTATTGGGACTCTAGATGAGAGAATTATGGGAGAATGGCAAGTCTGAAGCATCCAGAGGATCCTAGATACCTACAAAAAGAACATTATGATAGGCAGATTTGGGCCCAGGGGTCCCGCTCAAAGTATGGCACCAGCCAAGGATAATACAGGCTGTAAATTTTAAACCCCTACCCAGATCTAGCCAAGGGACAGGACATTCTCCACAGTTGAGTGGAGAGTGGGGTCTGTCTGACTTTCACACGTACTCTGGTGCCTCATGTTGACCATGTTCCATGAATGGGGAGACCTGGTGGCACTTAGAGGAAGGATAGTAGGCTACTAAGAGGAGACTTGATACCCTATGAGCATATACAGGGGGTAGAAGTCGCCCTCATTCACTGTCATAGGGGAGGGGAATAAGAAGAAAATAGGAGGGAGAGAGGAATGGGAGGATACAAGGGAGGGGATAACCATTGAGATGTAATATGAATAAATTAATAAAATAAAATTAAAAAAGAAGTAAGCTAAGAGAATCAAACACTGTTTTATAAAAATAAGTTCAATAACTTTCCATATTATAATGTATTGTTTTGTGTTATAGTGTTTCTTATCTAACTAAATGTGTTAAAGTATGATTTTTATTGGTTCATATTGTTCCACTTTACATTAATATATTTAGTACCATTATTTATCCAATATATTCCATATTTGTTGAAACGTTACATCTCACTTTTCACTATTCTAATTTTCCCCAATATAGAATATCTAGAGGTCTTTGTTAAAATCATGTATCATCTTCATAGTCCAGTATCAAAATGTCTGAAGTGGCAAGCAAAATTCATATCTTCATAGTGCTTCTATGATGAATGTTTTTGTTCCTTTCTAAATCTGAATAAACTGTGGCACACAGATTGCAAGTAGCACTGTTTTTGAAAGCTAGCCACTTTCAGCTTGACACCAAGACAAGGTTACTTGATCCAGATCTGTACCTGTAATAATCTGCCTTCTTGTTTAGTTCTAAACAAATGCCTGTTTACCATAAGGATGGTGCCAGTGTCAGAGGAAAGAAACCGCCACCCACTTTCATGTTAGAGAACACATGGTGTTTACCATGGTATGCATGACACAAATATACCCCATTGTATGTGATGATGCCTAAGAGAGACACTCCAAGATCTCTCGGCGTGCTGTGCAGGCAGCAGGAGTTTCCTCTTTACAGCACTGTGTAATCTTGGTGAAGACCCTTGTGGAAGTTGCAAATCTCAGGAGGTTCCAAGACTTTTATCTTTTACTCCTAGAGTATTATGCACATTCCTCTCCCTTTTAGGAAATTCTGTTTGAATTCAGAAGAGATAGCCGTTTAACGCTTGCTTTTATGTATTTTTTATTATAAGACATGCTAATTTATCCCATAGAAATATTGTACACTTCAGATCGGAAGTAAAATCAGAATGGAAAAACACTTATATTATGAAATTACAAGTATTGTTGTTGAAGAGATGGTTTAGTGCGTAAGAGCATACGTTGCTCTTGCTAAGGACCTGAATTGGTTTTCTAGCACCCAAGTGGGGTGGATTACAACATCTTGTAACTGCAGCTCTAGAGAAGCCCCATTCATGGATACCTGTTCTCTATCTCTATCTCTCTCTCCCTCTCTCCCTCCCTCCCTCCTCCCCCTCTTACACACACACACACACACACACACACACACACACACACACAATCATTCACACACACACCATTATATTTTTTAAAAGTTTTCCATTTGGTTTTTTTTTAAATAATACATTTTAGAAAGCAATTCATTAATCTGTCTTACTTCACTTTTAGAACCTATTAATATGGCACCATATTCCTAACATGTCAATATTATGTTTAAAAGCTACATATTGCACTTGAAATATCTGCAGATGGCAAGCCATTTACTAAACCAGGAAAAATGTATGAATCCTGGGGGATCTCCTGACCCACTAACAGTGGGATATAGACCTACATTGAATAGTAATTGAGAGCTATTACTAGGATAATTAGAAAACGGATCTGCTGCAGAGGGGTTAGACCTTAGCTTCTGAATTTATTAAGAGACAGATTCTGATCTGTGAATGGAAAGAACTCAAAGTTCATTAATACCACAACCCCAACATCTGCCTGCTGCAGGGAAGATAATGATTTAGTGAAAATTAATCTCACCTCTTCAAGGCAGCAGGATTTTGCAGACAATTACATCATTGGCATATATTTCCAAAACCACATTGCTTACCACTTAAAAATATATGTTCCTTGACATTTCTTGAACAATAGATATTAATGAAAAAAGATATCTGGGGAAAGATTATTTTCTAATTTTTAATTATAAAGCACTGCCCCCCACCCCGTGGAATCTCTAACTTTCCTTATTCTCCTTCTTCAAGATCACTGTGATACTCTGAAAAGGCCAGGGTCCAGTATCAAGCAACAAAATAACAGGACCATTAGAGGAGAGACTGTAAAATAAAACAAACAAACAAACAAAAAACAAAGGAACCGATAATTTCTGTTTCAAGCTACTTTTTTTATTTCAGTTTATCCACTGGTCTTCACTATACTGGCAGGTGTATTAAGGCCCTCTTTTTCTTTTTGTTTCCAGATACTTTCTACCCAAACCTAAATTTTGCTTCCTTAGGCTGGGTTTTCTAAAAAGCATCCAATTGCTTGGTAGAGGCTAATCTGAGAGAAAAGAGTGAACGAGTGAGGGTAGGCTGTGGTTTCACCTTGGTGACTATGTAAGTCTTTCTCCTTTATATTCTAGTATGGACTGGCACATGCAGCCTGTTATCTTCTATTGTCCTACAAATGACAAGTGGTGACAACTACAGGATAGTGACAAAGCATGTGTCTATTTTTTATTCCAGCCATGAATATTGTCAAAGAGTCAAACAGATTCTGCAGTCATGCTTCTAGTTTCCTCGAAAATGCAAGTGCAAGGTGCTGATATTCTCTGCTGCCTTTTTGTCTTGTTTTCCCCTAGTTTTTATGTATTAAAGTTTAATTACCTTTAACATATTCCATAAAATTAGATCATAAAAATAAGATAATAAATATATGCTTTGCTTTAAAAAACTACATTTTTATCCTTTTTAATTCTCTCTCAAACTCAAACTACATATTAGCTCTGTCACACATTATCCTTCATTGATACAGTTTTAATATGTGTTTTCAATGAATATTATTTTTCTTTATTTATTTATTTTATTTTATTTTTTTTAGAGTTCACTAAAAACATTTATTTTTAAGCCATGGTTAACCTTACAATCTTAATGAAGCACTCATAGATCTTGTGACTTTGGAAATAGGGGTACTACCAAGACCCAGCCTTTCACATGACTGGAATACCGCTTGGTGTAGTGCTTGCATGGTACATGTGAGGTCCTGGGTTCAAGAAAAAAAAGACTCAGTCTTCTCATTAGAACATTTTCTGGCTTGCTTATATGACCAAAAGTCAGACACATTAGAGATAGAAACTGGTCCCTGATCTTGAGCTATAGTACCCAGGCTTTGGCTACCTCTTCAGATTTCTGATGCAGTCCAAAATGCCTAAAGAGGCATTCCTTCACCACAACCACCCCAAAGTTATAGGGCCAAATAATCATAATTAGAGCTCAGTCATGAATAAACGATTACTGGGACTAACCAGACAGCAACCATTAAGAACATTTCCAAAAAGGAAGAAAAATTTCTATTGCTGTATATATTCTCAAAGGGGGAAAAAAACCTAAACTCTTAGCAGAAGAGTTTTTGCTAAGTTGGCAAACTAACTAGGGCCAAGTCTGCAGTCTGGAGCACAGTTGTGCTACCTCACCACATTGGCTGGTACAAGAGTTGGGCCACAGAAGTAAGTCATCCCACACGTTACCAAGGACCACCTCACTGGATGCAGCTCCCAACCCTGGAGTCAGCACCCTGCCTCTAAGGTGAACCTAACACACCAGCCCTTGGTTTCCAGGTACACCCAACAGTAGTCTAGTAGTAGTAACCAAATGTACTCCCTGAAACCAGGCCAGAGACTGACATCCAAATAAAATGGACCAGCAATGGGCCTGTTGGACTGCTCCTAGCAGCTTGGCTTCCAAAGAGCAAAACCTCTCAAGCTTGAACAGAATTTCCAGCTAGGAACTCAGAGAAGATTGCAATCTATGTTGATATGCTGATGGGATTCTCCAGGATCTTCCTGCAATTCTGATATGTTCTACTCCAACAGCCTTGTGGAGACTGCAACAGAGAGAATCTTTTTATACCCTGCCCCTACCCTTCCTCTCCTCATTAGTGGTGGCAAGCCAAGCTAAAAGGGGAAGCAGGAGTAAAATCCTCTCAGAACGAGTTCCAAGTTTCATTCTCTTGAGGGAGTAGCTTTGGGAATTGGTATGTGTCTGGCATACAAGTTCCCTGAGCTACTCTCTTATGATGTGACCTGAGGGTGAAGGCCATTTTTGCTAGATGCTACCATCCTATGGGACTCAAGGAAAAAGAGGGAAGTTTGTATGTGACTGCTGGGCCTGTCTACAGGTGTTGAGAACAGCTCAAGGGTAGGGCTAACCTGACACCAAGACAAAATGAAAAGTCAGCAAACCAGCTCATATGAAGAAGGGAAAAAGGTCAATTTTCCAGATCCCAGTTCTTTCTTTCTAGTCTCTGCCCACATCCACATGCTAAACTGAAAATTACTGGAAGCTGCAAGACCTTTCCAGACCTACCACACAGCACAGTGACAGCTGTACAGAAGCCACAGCACTCTCGGGCCTTCTAAGTCTCTTGTCCTGGTAATATGCTCAGGAAAGGACACTCACTCTTTGACCCATCAGACACTACCACCGTCACCTCTACTTAGAACAGCAGCTCCAGGAAGGAGTCAGCGCCACAGACTATCAGCAAAACCCTAATAAGCTGCGTGTAGAACTAGGAGTGCACCTAGACAGGACCATGAGGAAACTAAAGAAGCTGGACTGTGGGAGCAGTAACACCTGGTAAACAGCTTCAAGGATACAGAAAGCCAAAAGCTCTGTTGTGCACTTGAGCAACACCCCCTCAGGAGCTTACTTTCTGGAAATCACTCTGTAAGGCAGAAGAAGCACCCAAGCTGACCCAAGTGGCTTGCTAGTGTCAAGGGAAAAAATGTATTTCCTTTAAAAAACACAGAAATCTTTGAGGGAATTAAGATACCATAAGAGACAGATATTCATGGGACTTAGGAAAAGAAAACTGTAAAAAGATTCGAGCTGTAACTAACACAACTAAAGGCCTTTCTCAGACTTTGGCTAACAGTGTCTTTTAGACCTTGGGGGAAAGAAGCCTGGAGGAGCCCCATCAAGATCATTACAGAGAGCCCTATGTAACCTTTCATCTGTAAATGATGAGTGAGCAGCTACACAGTGATTATGGGACAACACTAACTAAATGACAGTCACCGTCAAGCCCTGTTCTTCTGATATACAACTTACATCCATCTGAAGCTTACATTCATCCAAGAACTTGCAAATCTGTTTTCTTGAATAGAGTTCAGGACAGGATACAAAAGCTTTGTGGGCCACTGGCACCCTAGTTCATCATGGAAATGCCAGGGGATGAGGAGCTGAGTGTTGCATCTGGTTTGTATCTCTCACCACCCAGCAGCTCTCCAGGTGCCCTGTTCCTCATAGGTACACAGCAGGGAAAGTTATCTCTTAAATACTGTTTTCCTTGGTCTGCTTATTTTGCTTAAATGCAAACAACATTCTTTACAAGGGGAAAACAACTGCAGTTGCTTAACTCCGAAAAGCTCATCTAAAATAAAGTAAAACAAAGTGGGAAGACTGCTCTGAACAAGTAGGCAGAACAGAAGAGCCATTCTCAGAGGCTTGGAGAGAAGTACCTCACACATTAGTTACTCAGTCACAGTATCCAGTTAAACAACCTTCCCGACACAACTGGCCTTGGCTGCACACCCTTACCACTCCCCTTCACCTCTGCGTTTTTGTGCATTGCTGGCCCCAGATACAGGGACAAAACAAGTCCTTCTGGAAGCTTCCAACAGCTCAGTACTTCACTCCTGGAATAAACTCCTTGGCATCTGGATTCTGGTTACTTTTACTCAGAATGTCTTCAGATTCCTGACTGTCGCTGAGTGATAGTCCATTTAACTGTTGCTGTAAGTGTCCCGCACCCTGAGGCATGTCTCGTAATGGTATGAGCCAGTCCTGGTCCTCTTCATCCAGCATCTCCTGAAAGCAGCGGTCCAAGAAGTCTTGTTCCTGCAGCTCTTCCTCTACCTGTCTGTTAAAATCCTCTTCATTCTCCATCCACATGTATTTTGCAAATGGGTTTTCCTTTTCCTCATGTCCATTTAACCCTTGGTCCTCTTTGCATTTTACACTGGGTGATGTACTTGCCACACTGGATCCATTCATTATGGGGATACTTGCAGAGCCTGTGTTCAGTGTTGTCATCTGCCTCTCTTGTCTTCACCCTCCCAGGTCCCTGGTCGTGCGGACAACGCCACCCCAAGGTCTCGACCACAGCACAGCGCTGCCCCCTCAGAGTGCCGAGTATTATTTCTTAAGGTTCTCCCTGAATTAAATTATTTTTACATTTATTCGCACCACTGTAGTAATCAATAGTTCTTTTTTTTAGATTACAGGGCAAGAATTTAGATTCAACAGCTGACACAGAGGCCAAGAAGGAGTGGTGCTAACATGCTTGCTCCTCGTGGCTTGCTCAGCCTGCATTTTTATAGAACCCAGGACCATTTGCTTAGGGCTGTCCCAACCCACAATGATCTAGAAATAAAATAATGTGGATGGATCGAGGGTGGTTATGCGCTAGAAAAGGAGGAGCACATGGGGAGGGCAGGAAAAGGGTGAACAGGAGGAAATAAAAGAAGTGAAAACTAAAATCATTCTATTTTCCAAATTTGTTTTACAATGTATTGTTAGAATTTCCTACATGTAGTGACATGTAGTCACCTCGTTTCTGTATTTCATATATACCTACAGCTCAACCTTATGGAGGCATTTTCTTAATTGAGGTTCCCTTTTTAAAGAAGACTTGAGCTTGTCTGATATTAACATGAAACTATCCAACACACCCTTTTCCCCTATAGCCTAGCCATGGGGAAGTGATCAAATAGCAAGCAACAATGTGTATGCGAGAGACAGTGTCCGCTGCCTTTACTAGAGAACCCACAGGAAACCTGAGATGCCCATCAGCTACATCTGTGTAGGGGGCCTAGCTCCAGCCTATGCATGGTCCTTTCTGGGTGTTTCAGTCTCTGAAAGCCCTTCGGAGCTCAGTAATGATTCAACTTGATGTACTGGAGTGGGTTGGTATGGGGGGCTCCTCTTTTCTGAGGAGTAGGGGAATGTAAATAGGGTGATGAGGAGAGAAGGTAGGAGATATGAGCATGAGACTGACTTTACATAGGGAGGAGAGGAGGGAGAGGCCTATAATTGAGATGTAATGTGAATAAATAAGTATCCAGCACAAAACTTTTAAACCAAACACTGGAAGAATATTATGGAAGAGGGGTTGGTAGGAGACAGACTACACTAGTCAGAAAATGAGGATATCTGCTACGAGATAGTGTCTTCTATTTATGACAAGAAAACTGGGCCCTCAGATTCTCAACAATGTTATCAACTCAGTAAGACCTACATAGTAACGATATTAGTTGGCATGACAAAATAGATGGGGCAAATCTGACACTGCCCATCCTCTAGAAGAAATAGAGGCAACTACAGGATGAGTAAGGGGGGATCAACCTGTTGCCATTCTTTAACAATATCAGTTACAGATATTCTATGAAAAATTATGGGGAAATTAGACAATAAAGTACTCTATTAGTCAAAAGTCCTGCTTCTATTTAAGCTCTGCTATTCTGATCTTTGGCCTTGAGCAAGTAGGAAATGCTTTTGTTTTGTTTTGTTTTGTTTTTTTGTTTTTCGAGACAGGGTCTCTCTGTGTTAGCCTTGGCTGTCCTCGATTCACTTTGTAGACCAGGCTGGCCTCGAACTCACAGTGATCTGCCTGCCTCTGCCTCCCGAGTGTTGGGATTAAAGGCATGCACCACCACGCCTGGCTCAAGGAAATGATGTGGTACTCCTACACACACTTTTTACTAATGGATAACTTGAAATAGCAGGTCTCTAAATTTCCTTCTTTATGAGAAGTTCAGAGTCCTTTTTAATAGTAAAAATAGAAATTACTTCCCCAGTGTTTCTACACAACTCTGTGATTCTTCATATCTTGTAGCCATGACTAACAACTTTTTTAGCATTCATACCGTTTTTAGAATGATGGCTTGAGGTGTGTGTTGCTGAAGTAGCAGCTGTACTTCAAGTGAAAAATAAGATGCATTTGAACACACAGAATAGAAACATCACCTCATACAACATGACAGATTCCTGATTAGTGTGCATGTTCAATTAGTTCTAGAACTAGTTTCTAATTTTATACTTTGTAGATAAGTAAATAAAGCCTATAAAGTAACTAGTGGAACTAAACCAATACATTAGAAGAAAAAGGCTTTAGCCTGTCAAATAGTTATGAGTATGAGACTGTCTTTAGATAGTTCTGATTCAGAGTGAAGCAATATTAGTACTTAACAACTAGGTCATAAAAACTTACCACTTCATATCTGTTTTCTGAAAATATAGCTTATAGTTTAATTACATCTCATAAATATGTACAATAATTTTCTTAAAATTAATAACAATTAATATGGTCTATAGGATTTATTTCAGCTATCAAAAGAAATGCATAGTAAAGATCATCCTGGGACAGCAGTCCAAGGATAGAAGAGATGCTATAAAAGAGCTGAGATACACATTTTTTCATGTTCTAAATTTTTTACTAATGTGTATTTTGTACTTTAATTCAGTTATACTGGAGGCAGGAATAGCTGACCAGTAGATTACTCTTTAGTAGCACTTTTATGTATTTACTTAAAAAATTCTATGCATGTTTTGTGCACAGATCTCAATGTACATGTGAGGTGGGGTGGGCATGCATTTAATCATTGTTGTTTTATAAATTTGTTCCTATGGTGAAAAGTTTCTGACTGGACTTAAAGTTTTCCAGGTTCCCAATTTATTAGCCTGCTGTAAGAACCAAGGAGCCTTTTCTTCCTCCCCTTGTACCAAAGTACAGGTGGGCGAAGGCTCTAAAAACTATTTACATGGGTGATGAGAATCTGAATTCAGATCCTAAAGCTTTTATAGTAATTTCACCTAGTGATGCCTTATCTTCTCAAACTTCCTTTCTAGTGCTTTTCCCATAAAAGCAACACAGAAATATAAAGAATCTAACTACAAATTAATCTAGGTTTTCTGTGCATTATTTCCTTTTTTCATTTAATATTTTTAATTGAAAATAAAATTTTCAGTGTCCTTTCCTTATGACATAATAGGCTTGCATCTATCTTAACAGTGAGAGTGAGCATGCCTTTGAGTCTTTTGACTGCTCTTGTGACCCCTTTACTTCTACTGGTTGACTTCATCTAGCACTGATATGAGGGCATATGCCTAGCCCTCTGTTAAATTGTTAGGACATGTTCAATTGAAATCTCTGAAAGGCCTGCTTTTTTTTTTCCTGAAGGGAGATGGAAGATCAGCAGATCTGGTGAAAGATGAGGTGGGGACTGGGAGGAGTGGAGGTAGGGAAAATAATAAAAACAACACAAAAGAAAATAGATTTTCCTCTTATACAATACTTCTCAACCACAGTTTCACTTCCTTCTTGTCTTCTTGACCCACACAATATCCCATCTCCCCTAGATCCACTTTCCTCTGTTTCCTTTTCAGAAAAAAATCAGACCTCCAAGAAATAACAACCAAATAGGATAAAACAAGATACAATAAGACAAGTTGAAAGTCCCTATATCAAAGTGGGACAAGGCAACCCAACAGATGGAAGAGTCTCAAAAGCAGGCAAAATCTTCAGAGACACATTCATTCCCACTGTTAGGAGTCTCACAAAACACCAACCTAACAACCATAACATGTATGCAAGGACTTGCTGCAGACTCCTGCTGGCTGCTTCAGTCTTATGAGGCCTTATGAATCCTACCTAATTGATTCAGTGGGCCATGTTCTTCTAGTGTCCTTTATTTTCTCTAACTCCTACACTCCTTCCATTTCCTTTTATTCAGTGTCCCTCAAACTCTGAGTGGAGGGACCCATTTGAAATGTAGACAGCTCTCCTCATAATGTCTGGCTTTCTTTATAATGCATCCACTCCTGCCTAATGCCAGAGGAAGCCTCTCTGATAATGACTGGAAAAGGCAGTGATTGAAGTATAGCAAAATATCATAAAGTATCATTTAATTGATTTATTTTTGATAGTCAGGTTTAGTTCTATCGTAGGTCTCAGGGTTAGTCAGTCTCCAGTTTCTGGGTACTCAGCCAGTGTGGGGCATAGGCTCCCTTCTCAAGGTGTGGGACTCAAGTTAAACAAAAGATTAGTTTGCCACTCCCAAAAGTTCTCGGCAACCATTGCCCTAACACATCTTGCAGGTAGGGCAGGTAGAATGTTTGTGGCAGGGGTGATGTCATAGTTTCTATTTCTGTAGCTGGAAGAATACCTTTTCATGCCAAAGAGACTAGAACATATGGTGACAGCTCCATGCAGGCAACAGCTCAACCTATCTACCTTCAATGAGCTGTGTGGAAGTTTTCCTCCACACTGCTCATCCCCCCCAACCTTATGCCAGTTTTAAGAGAGTAACTTTCTATCTCAGAATCAGCACAGGTTCATTAGAGTTTTATATGGGACCTCCACAGCCAACAAGTCAACCAAATGCTGCCTAATCCAACCTCTGAAAACCTTACTTAGGTACAAAAGATGACCACTTCATACTCCATATTCTCCATTACAAAGAATCCTCTCTAGGCTCACCCTCATAGATTCCATGAAATTTCCACTGCACTAGATTTCCACACTACCTTCCAAGTTCCCTCCAATTCCATTTATATCTGGCCCTACTCTCTCTTTCCTTCCTTACCCCCACACCTGATTCTCTCAGTCCTATCCTCACTTGCCTTGAGTCTACACACAAAATCTATGCTATTTTCTCATCCCTGATTTTTTTTCTTGGATTGTCTGACATTTGTGTATAGGAGGGCTACTGTTGCTTTATTTAATCTTGCCTCTAGCCACTTTGCTAAAAATGTTTATGAACTATGGAAGTTCTGTAATAGAATATTTAGGGTCACTTATGTATATCACTATATATTCAGCAAATAACGAGGTTTTGACTTCTTCTTTTCCAATTTTTATACCACTAATTTCCTACAGTTTTCTTATGGCTCTATCTAAGACTTCAAGTACTGATAGGGAGAGACAACCTTTATTTTTCCTGATTTTAATGGATTTGCTTTGAGTTTCTCTCCATTTAATTTGATATTGACTTGCTGTAAATTGCCTTTATTATATTTATGTGTGTACTTTGTATCCATAATCTCGTCATCATTTTTACAATGAATAGATGATGTATTTTGTTAAAGGATTTTCTGCATCTAATGTGATCATCATGATTTTTTATTTAAGTGTATTTATATGGTATATTACATTTACTATTAGTTGCATGTTGAATCATTCTTGACTCTCTGACTTTAAAGTTGGAAAGAATTACTTTCTTGTTCATACTTTCTTCAATATTGTACTCTATCATGAGATAAATGAAATCTGTGCCAGTTGTGGGACATACCCACATGCTTACTTCAGACTTTGCAGTGAATTCTGGAATAGGGATTAATTTTAGCTGATAAAGGGGCCAGGATAGGGATAATGGAGACTTTTTTTCTATTTTAGTACATAGCCTCTTTGTTCCAGATTTCACTAGACTTAGAAATAATGTGATGCCTGAATTGTAATCCCTACTTCTCACAGAAGCAATCAGATTAACCATTTTTAACTTCTTAGAGCTGACATTATTCAGCATGTATTATCACATACATTGGTTCTGTTTCATAATATGATGATCTCTAGATGTGCTGGTTCATTTAATGACAACTTGATATAAGCTAGAATCATTAAATTTGAGAGAACCTCAATGTAGAAAATACCTTTATAAAATCTGGCTATAAGTTTCTTAATTAGTGACCAAATGGGGAGATCCCAGGTCATTGTGGGTGGTGAAATCCATTGGCTGATAGTCCTGGTTTATAGAAGAAAGCAGGTTAAGCATGCCACAAGGAACAAATCTGTAAGAAGCACCTTCCATGGCCTCTGCGCCAGCTCCTGCCTCCAGATGCCTGCCATGTTTGAGGTCCTGTCATTACGTCATTCAGTAAGGGACTAATATCTGGAAGCCTAAGATCCACATGGCTGTTCCTTCCCAGGTTGGTTTTGGTTATGGTATTTCATCACAGCTATAAGAAACCAAATTAAGACACTATACATTCTCATAAGATAAATTTTGTTAGTAGCTCAATTATAAAGCTAGTGATAGTAACATACCTGTCATATATCAACACTGAAATATTAATATTTTTGCTTACATGTCTTGGTCCATACGAATTCCTTAAATTTGAGATTTAGCTTTCAGAACAGCTCTGGAGGAGACTTTTATACTCTGTTTGCAAGTTGAAGAATGAGTTGGGATGCTGAGTAACTGCCCTGTGTCTTTTCCACTAAGAGAAGATCTGTAGCAAGACAAATAAAACATAAAATCTACACCGGTTCTATGAGCAGTTGGGTGACGTTAATATTTTAGCTTGTTTTGCTCAAAATCTGTCAATATATAATTATTAAAAAGGATGTGTAGGTATGAAGGAATGATTGATGTTTTTCTTATTTCATGCTTTTTATTACATTGGACCTCAATGAGACACATCTGTTTCATAAAATACTACAATAAAATTATTTCTAATATGAAATGGATAGAAACTTCATTTATTCTAATAAACACAATATGTTCCTGGCTCAGTTTCAGCAAACACATGGTCATGTTCCAGCACAGAGGAAATAAAACAATGGATAAGAAACAGTTACTGCTAGTAAAGTGAACATTTCTGTTCAAAACAATGTAGATACCAATCCATTTATAGTCTACTGTATTCACTCCTTCAAATGGTGTCAACACAATGGATATATGAAATAATTACTTAGAAGGAAGCTGCCAATATCCACTATCAGCACTGTTACTACTATGGTTAGCATGTAGTAGCAAGTAAAATATAAGGTGATTTTTATTCCTTTCACCTGACAGTGTCTAAAAGTTATGGCATAACTAAATAACAGTTTTTGTTCATCTCTTTTTCTTACCATTTAAAACACATTTCTCTTTCTTAGAGTAGGTATGAACATTTGATCAGCTTGTCTGAAAAATGTAGACAGAATTTTAAAATATCATTTCCCAGGTTATGCATTAGGTTGAAATTGCTTAGCTATCCATTGTCTTCTTCCTATATCCATGAAAACCTGAGGTTTCACAGTAAGATGACTGTTTCATGGGATGTCACCTGCTATAGCAACTCCTAGATACATGAGTGACAACAGTGAGTAGCGACTTTCTGACAACTTGTGGCTTGGAAAAGAAATATAGCAAATGTCTGATGCACTGGTAGTTCATGTAAAATGAAAATTTCAAAAGAATCCATTGTTTTCTAAAAGCTAGAGAGAATTATATTTGCTGCAATCCTGAGTTTATGTTTCTATGCCAGCTATGAAGGACATATGGAAGTCTAGTAACACAATCCCATTTGAAAAATGGAAGTGAATGTCTATTAAGAGAAACAAGAGATGAAAGAAGAAAAGATGCTGAGTTTTAAATGATTAAGCAAGATTGGGCAAATGGGCAAAGGGAAGAGGGAAGGGTAGTGGGTTGGTTAACCAAAACTAAGTATCTATAAAAAGGCCTTATAGACGTACAATGATTACTAAGGTAATTTCAAAATATACATTAAAAAAGAGTTTAAATGAAGTTACCCCACATGGGAGAACAAGGGTACTCTCAGATGACATGGGTTATTAAGCAGAAAATACAATGCAAGGTTATTGATCAAGGATGTATTAGAGGTCACCAAATCAACATACGGTATTGCGATTGACCTTAGTTGCATTGTACAGTGACATGGTAAGACTGTATTGCTGAAGATACTACAGTTTTAACTCCAGGATAGAGATAAATTAATCATAAACAGACTGGGAAATTTCTTGGTTGTCTAGATTTCATAGTGCTGGAAGGTACTATGTACTCTTTTAGGAGAAAAAGCATATCTGATTTTTCCCAGAGCTGGACCACAAATGTAGTAATAGTGAACTTCCAGAAAAGATGCACCTTTTAGTGCAGTAGTCTGGAGTGCACATCTTTGGAATACCTAACCACTTTCTGACTAAATTTGAGGCTGGTTCCACAAAAGCGATTTCATACCTATATAGTGTTCCTTGCATAAAACCTATGGCTGAGGAGCACATAGACCTTTGGGTTTAACCTGTTAGTATTTTGCTAAACAGTCATGTTGACAGGTTATTGTCTAAATATTCATATTTATAAGCACAGACTTTGGCTGCTCTTAAGCTTGTTCAGGGAATTTTTTTTTGCACAGCAATCAGTGGAGAGATATAGAACTGGTCACAGTGCTGAGACTAAGAGACAAGTGTTCAGCCCTGCATAGGACAAATACATTAACTCCACCACACTAGGCTCAGGGAACATTATGAAAAAGAAGACGGAAACAATGTAAGATCTAGAGGATGAGGAAGAGTGCTGTGAAATGATGCCTTCTGGCTATGACATAGACACTGCAGTCAGAGACTGAAAGAATATTTAGTTATCTATGAAAGACTTATATTCAATCAATCCAGAAAAACATCCCTGACTAGGAGAACCTCAAGAGTTCAAAGTCAGCCTGGTCTACAGAGTGAGTTCTAGGACATTCAGGGTTACACAGAGTAACTCTTTCTTGAAAAAAAAAAACAGGAATAACAAAAATTCATGCCTAGAAGGAACAAAGAAAATTTCAACGTCTTTGTATTTATTATCGAGTTCTTGGCAATTCATAGTTGCCACAAGAGAGGGAATCATTCTCATTTTGAAGATGTGACACTGATGGAATGGCTATGCTCCCATAGACGTCCTCAAACTACACACACATGGGGTAACACTAAGAGGATTTAGTGAGACATGTAAACAAAAATGATGCTGATAACTTTACTTTCAATTTTGTATTTATATAATCTTATTAGAATATACATGATATACTAGGATATCACTAGGGATGAGGAGAGGTTTTTGTTTTGTTTTGTTTTGTTTTGTTTTGTTTTTTCTTGTTTTGGGGGAGTTTTTGCTCAAATATTAGTTTCTCTTTAGAGGTGGAGGTAGAGTGAGGTGTTTTGAGTTATGTCACAAATCAGTAAAAATAAAAACATGCAACAACTCTAGACAATAAAATAAGGTGGACACATCCTCAACTAAAACACACAATAAATAATTTTAGATCATCAGAAGAGCACCCAGGTAGAAAGAGCCTTTCCTTTTTCTGAGTTTCTTTCATAATGTTTCTAGCTGCTTCCCTAAGGCTTTCCCACGGTAACACACTGGTGTGTGTGTTGGAGGAGGGCTTGTTTGTGTGTGCCATTGGGCAGTGAGAATGTCTTGTTCTGAGTAACTTCAGACAACTTAAATCTTGTTTTGAACCTCATGCCCATGGCAAAGCTTTTATTGTTTTAAACATTTCTTGTCACTGGGAACAAATACCTATAGGCCTGCATTTTAGACAGGTGAATTTAGTAAGAGAATTAAGCTCAAAATATAGGAGATTTATGTATATACTTGGGTTTTACTTTTTATAAGATGTATATATGTTTATATAATAATTTATTAATACTTCTTGAGCTTCTTCCTAGTGTCACATACTAAAAAGTGTGAATAAAATTGTGATAAATGATTTCATGTTGCATAAAAAATTAAACAGTGACATACTTTTCTCAAAACATGGTAACATATTGCTGTTATTTGTAAGAGCTTAAAGTTACTTATACTCATATATATTTTTTTTCACTAAAGTAGTTCAAATTTTAACAAGAGTAAACCCATTATCTAGAATTATAACAGATTAAAGGATGAGATGAAGTGACATTAAAGGAATCATGTGACTATACAATAGAAGGTGCTTAGCTGTTGTCTTAAAATATGGTCACACTACTAAGAATTCTTTGCTCATTTTATGCTTTTTTCCCTCATTATAGTAACTACTGTTGTACACTGATTATTTCAACTAGTCATTTTAAGATAGGTAACAAGATTGATAAAAATCTAAATGCAAATTCATGTACTGTTATTGTCCTTACTTTCCCAAGTGATGTCAGCACAGCTAACACAGTCACATTACTATGCAGGAGGAAGGCATTCTGAGGTACCATCCAGAGCTGATATGCTATGATTAACATGCTATGGCATTTTCAACATTGAGTGAGCTTCATTCATTTAACATGAGCATTTAATTACATTTCATTTTCTTTGTCTGTTGATGACTTGATTTTTTTAATAAAATATGATTCTATATTGTTACAGATTTTTAATTTTATTACTGTATTTGGAGCTGAAGTTATTAATAGCTGTATAATGCTATGCTGTTGAAAAGATGAGGACTTTAAACATTTGGCACAAAAATTGGACAAGTTGTTAGTTGTTTATTGTCACTTTGCCAGTTAAATTGTATTTGTCTTCTATTTCAGGAAAATTTTGTTTTTTATTTCTTAAGATGTTTTTAAATTAATGCGTAGGAAAAATTTTGATTGGGGTTTGAAATTACGACAAAAATATAAAAAATGTATTCTTCTTCATTAAATTATATATATAATTGATATGTACATTATATCACCTATATATAAACATAATTTAAGATATGTTAATAAAATATTAAATGTAACTTTCCTTGTTTCTATATTTTCAAATATCAGAAATTATCTGGATAGTCTTGTTTGAATTTTTTTTGTATGTAATTTCCTGACTGGCATCTGAGGAAGGGACCTACTAACTTTTCTGTCCTTTTAACAAGATCCATAAGGAGGTTGATGATCTCCCTAACTGGAAAAAATCTACATGCATAGATAAAGTAGAAGAAACTTGCATATTACGAACCAAGAGGCTTCAAGGTACACATGAATGACCCATAATGCATCAGTTTGTCCTCAGTGCTGCAGAAATACAAGCATGACCACTAGATGAAGAGGAGCATGCACACACGTGCCCGCGTGCACACACACACACACACATACACACACACACACACACACACACACTGAACTGTGGATTGCCCCCAGTTAAGATGGTTCAACTTGCCATTTTATAACTTTATGATGGGATGAAACCAGAATATCCAACTCAAACCATATTTCAGTTCTGCATTGTGATCTTATGTCAAGCAGGCCTCCATGGAGGATGATATTCCTTTGTAAAATACTGACCAATAGATGACACTCAGCCAAAAAGTTCATGATGGTCAATTAGTGGCCATAGTTCATTATAGTGCTATGAGGTGATGATGTTCATGGGAATAAAAGTTCATTAGGAGGTAAAGCCAGATCTGTCAAGATACATCTATAAAGCATATATTATTACATAAATTTTAAATTATTAAACATATTCTGAATAAATCTCACTAACATTTTATGTAATATTAAAATATGCAATAAATCAATGCATATTACCTGCTTGTATATGTATGTAGCTTAATAAAAGTAAACTTAGTGTTGGGGCAAATATCCCTATGTGTACACATGTAGAGAAAGTTATAAATAAAAGCTAAAATTCAGTATATATTGAAGGCAGGTTTACTAAGCCTTCAATGATACATATTCCTTTTCTTTCATCTAATATGTTCCCTGACAGAGTTTCAATGATTGACAATAATAAGTAGGCATAGTAAGTAATGATTAAAGTTGTGTCTTTGTTGATTCCTTATCAAGTTCCATATCATAATTTCCGAAATATTAATCATAATTTCCTATTTTCTGCCCACATTTAAAGAAATGGGAAATGCAGTCAGAGTCACAGTTTAGATCACACATTTCATCTATCAGAGCAAAATTCTCAATTTATGTCAGCGATCTCTGCCAAGCATTTAACAAACCACACAGCCTCTGGGGTCATTTGTTGATTATGTTTTTTAAATCAGGAAAATCTTTTATGAGTTCAGAAGATTTATCGAAAACAAAAATTGAGCGTTTCACTTACAGACACATGTAAAAGTCACCTTCAAACAAAAGCAATCACCCAGGTAAGTGAATTCTTCAGTCATTCACAAATAACACTGATGTGTAGAAAAATATACACAGATATGTATATATGTATTTGTGTATGTGTGTACATATGCGTTTGTCTTTAAACTGGTCAGAACATTCTCCACAGTAGAGTGGAGAGTTGGATATGACTTTCTCACATACTCTGGTGCTTCATATTTGACCATTTTCCCTGGAGGGGGAGACCTGGTGGCACTCAGAGGAAGGACAGCAGGTTACCAAGAAGAGACTTGATACCCTATGAGCATATACAGGGGGAGGAAATCCCCCTCAGGAACTGTCATAAGGGAGGGGAATAAGGGGAAAATGGGAGGGAGGGAAGAAAGGGAGGAGACAAGGGATGGGATAACCATTGAGATGTAACAAGAACAAATTAATAAAATAATATATATCTTGGAAAAAAAAGAAATTTAGTGAAACAGTTAACAAGATTTCAAAATGCATCTAAGAGCATGAAGTGGTGCTTCAATAGGAAAGACTACTTGCTTGGGAAACTTGAATTTGAAGCCCAGTAGTCACTGGGCTGTGTATAGCCTCATATGTGCATATGCTCAAAATCTGAATGATAGGGGCAGATGTAGGAGGATCATGAGGGCTTCTTAGTCAGGCACCTGGCCTGAAAGAGGAGTTTCTTTCTACTCAGTGAGAGAGAAAGTCATCAAACTTAGTTTTGCTTTGTCTTTTTAGTACATTTAGTACATATATGCACCATACATACAAGCACTGCATAAACAAAGCCTTACACACACACACACACACACACACACACACACACACACACACACACTATAAATTTTTGTCACATTTAAATCTGCAATACATAAAATCTGAGAGAGATTTTCAAACTGTCAGATCTTTGGAGCCACAGCAGTATCATCATGACTAACCAAGTGAGCTACCCATGAGCACTAGTTTTAACACTGCCTACTTCTCCCTGATGCAAGAAAGACAGGGACACACTCAGAAGCTCCTTTATCAGTGTGAAATTTCACTGTGAAGCAGCAATGATCAGTGCTGGAAGGCTGTCCCAGGTCAGCAGAAGAATGCCCTCTGCAGTTTGCAGGAAAAAGTTTGGAAAGAACATGCTCAAAATGCCTGAAGAACCTTTTGGATTTTTTCAATGGAAGAACAGGTTTGCAAAAGTCATTCACTTGCTGATTTATGCATGACATTTTTATAATATTATTTTAATGCACATTTACACAATCATAGGAGACAATAATGATATTATCATTAAAATAAATTCCCCTAAATGTAAAATATGGTGATATATTCCTAATGTATTTGAGATAACTATGGCAAAATAATGATTTCTTACTAAGTCTTTAACAGAAGTTTTTATAGCAGTCTTTGGCAAATTTCTAATTGTAGTCTCATCACTAGAAGTGAATATGCACTGGTTAATATTCCATTTTAGATCTATTATGTTTGTATAGAATTTAATGGTTTAACTATATTATGTATGTGATGCTTTAAATTTAATAAAATTGTATTGGTCATAAATACATAATTGTTAAAGTTTGAAGAATCAAGCTTGAATTTTATCATGTTTATAATATTTACAAAGAAAGATTATTTTCTTTCATTATAATATACCCAAAAGTCTAATTGCCAAAACAGTTTTATGTATTTTCCCACAAATGACGACATCTCACATTAATCTAATTTTTAAAACATGGTAGATGTCTCCAGCCAAATATTCCTTTTAAGGATGATGCTGAAATTTCAGAGGTACCAGAGGATTTTATAACGTAAGTATGAAAATGAATTCATAAATCTCTTTACATTTATAGAAGCAGTGCCAGAGCTAATCAAAAATACTCTGTCTTATGAAACTATCAGTGGACTCAGAAATATGATCTAATATTCTTAACACTGGAGGCAGAAGTAAAAGGGGAGATATGTGCTTTGTCTTCTGATCACAGGGGATGTGGGATTTTTAAAGTAGATTTTCCTTGAAGACTTTACTTTTTCTTCACATGACTTCTCTAAAAAGAGGATTATGCCATCAGTTTTAGTACATTCCATTATTCATGAAAAACCATTCAGTTTGATGTACAGAAAAGAAACTTACTTGCAAAGCTTCATATGGCCTGTATCTCTCCTGTGACTACTGTTACCCATAGTAATGCTTATTATATTTTGCTTGTGAACTTCACTAAAGGCATTGTTGTTATATACCAATATATATGTATATATACACACAATGTAAACTGTCTTAATGAAATGGAGATAATTGAATGAAAAAGAATGTAAATTTATTTTGATTATTAACGCAGTTAAAATCAGAAAGTGAATAAATATTTCCAATTATTTTAAGTGAACAAGATTGTGATATGTGTGATCACATTAAAATTCAATAGTATAACACTAGAAATTATAAAATAAAATCAAATTTTGGTAGTCCAATTTTTAAGTATTCTCTCCATCCTGTATTTTATCACAGAAAATAAAAAGAAACTCATTATAAATGAGATTGATCAAGTTGATATAGAAAGATAATCTGATCTTAAGTGATTGTTGAAATTTACTTTCCTTAAACTCTATATATGTTATTATGCTCTTTTAATGAAGTCAAATATTTAGAGTTCATCAATTATGATGACATCATTCACTCATTCCCTCACTCATTCATTCATTCTTCTTCTTTTCATGTATTTTTCTTGGACATTGATGTTTGCCCTGTTAATTTACTAGTACTGAAAAAGCATCAAATAAAATACCAGTCATATTTTTAATGCTTCTCAAATGAATACAAACAAAATATCTGTGTTATCATTGTTAAAATAAAACACAATGAGGTGAATAAAAGAAGAGCTGTATTAATGTTTTTGTTGTCAGTGGGCAATGGTTGGCACTGGCCCTTGAGCTAATACACAAACTGTAATGGAGTGTTCCCTTTGAGAAAACATACACTGAAGCACTTCAGCATATAAAGTAGTGAAACCAAAGTCTAGAAGAATATCAGACTCAAGAGTAAAACAAAAGATGAGGAAAATCTCAGTTTAGGAAGCACATTAAATTTGAGGGCATTGCACAGGAAGCAACTATAGTGTCCTGATAGGAAACTAAAATACCTTGTTTTCCTTTGACATACCTATACATACCAGATTGTAAAATTAAAAAAGCACTAACTTGGGTTTACACAGTATTAAACTTGCCATCAGGATTAGGTATGTTCTTTTTTGAGGAATAATGTATCATCAGCCAATAAATAATACCTACTACTGTGATAGCCATAGTGTTAGAGCATCAGAAGACAACTAATCTTGCAGGACTTCAGGGCACAGGTCCCACAAAAAAGGAACATCCTAATGTGAATCCTTATTTCTTCTAATATCTTCTTTGAGAGTGTTCACTCATTCCCAATATAGGAAAAGAGAGGCCAGGCATGTTTGTGATCAGCCAAGAAGTGAGTAGAAAAAAAAATCTTAAAACTCTAAGTGAGTTGTGTCATATGCCTTTAATCCCAGCACTCAGGGAGACAGAGTTAGCTGTGTTGCTGTGAGATCATGGTTAGCCTGGTTTACAAATCAAGTTAAGCACAGCCAAGATTACCCAAAGAAACCTTGTCTTGTGAAACCAAAACAAACAAATGAACATAAAAATCCAACCCCAAACCAAGCCAAACAAACAAACAACATAAAACCCCCAAGACTTTAATTGATTTTTTTGGTGCTAATTGTATTGTTATATGGTTATATTGTAGGAGAAGAGACACTCATAACAATAAGAAATGGAGTAAAATACAGTGAGAACAGGAAGTATTGCAAAGAGAAGTCAAGTTTTTGAATTGCTCGATTGTTGATATAATTGAAATGTTTAATGAATTTTAAGCGTTAGGAAATACAATTTATAAATGAAGTGACTAAGAACATAGTTGAGCCAGGTGGTGGTGGCACACACCTTTAATCTCAGCACTTGGGAGGCAGAGGCAGGCAGATCGCTGTGAGCTCAAGGCCAGTCTGGTCTCCAAAGCGAATCCAGGACAGCCAAGGCTACACAGAGAAACCCTGTTTTGAAAAACAAAAACAAGAACAACAACAAAAAAAGAAGAAGAAGAAGAAAAGAAAAAAAAAGAACATAGTTGAGCAAGTGTCCTTGTGATAGGAGGGAGCATCCTTTGGGTATATGCACAGAACAGAATATCTTGTTCTTGAAGATCTGCAATATTGGTTTACATAGTGGACATACAAGTTCATACTCACACCAGCAGTTGAGGAGTAATCTCCTGTTCCATGTTTTCACCAGCATAAACTGCCACTTGTTTTATTGCTTTTAGCTATCCTGACAGGAGAAAGGTGGAATCTCAGAGTTGTTTTGATTTTCATTTCCCTCATTGCTAAGGATATTAAATATTTCTTTATGAGTGGCAAAGCCATTTAAGAATCCTCTGTTAAGAATTCTATTTATATCTCTACCCCATTTTAAGATGGATCATTTCATGTCTAGTTCCTAGAATTCTTTATATATGTTGTTCATTAGACCACCATTAGACAAGGGGTTGGTGAAAATAAAAACTTTTCTTAAGCATGTTAGTGTTCATGTTCTGCTTAGGAAGATGTTTCCTGTATGAATGCATTCAAAGCTAGTCCTCAATTCTCTTCTATCAGGTTCAGTTTGTCTAGTTTTATGTTGAGGTCTTTGGCCCACTTGGACTTGAGTTTTAAATGTGGTGTTATATATGGGTCAATTTTCATTTTCTAAATTCAGATATATATTTTGACCAATACCATTTGTTGAAGATGCTTTCTCTTATATTTCTGGTTATTCATCTAAAATGAGATGACCTTAGGTGTTGAATTTATGTTTGGGCCTTCCACATGATTCCATTGATTAAGCTGTTTGCTTTTATGCCAATACTACACAGCTTTTATTATTATAACTCTATAGTAAAACTTGAAATCAGGGATGGTTTTACCTTAAAACTTCTTCTATTGTTCAGGATTGTTTTATCTATCCTGATTTTTTTTTTCCTATGAAGTTGAAAATAGTACTTTCAAGATTTGTAAATAGTTGTGTTGACATTTTGATGAGGATTGCATTAATTTTTAGATAGCCTTTAGTAGGATGGGCATTTTCACTATGTTATTCATATCAATCCTTGAGCATAGGACATCTTTCCATATTCTGATATCTTCTTCCCTTTCTTTCTTCAAAGACTTGAGGATTTTGTCATACAAGTTTTTCAATTGCTTGTTTAGTTACATCAAGATATTTTCTGTTATTTGGGTTTATTGTGAAGTGTGTTGTTTCCATGATTTTTTTCTCAGTCCATTTGACATTTGTGTATAGGAAGGATACGGTTATTTTTGCTTTGTTTTATTTTGTTTTTTATTTTTGTTTGTTTTGTTTTGTTTTTTGAGTTAATCATGTATCCAGCTACCTCACTGAATGTGCTTATGAACTGTTGGGGTTCCCTGGTAGAATTTGGAGGTTGCTTACAAATACTATCTTATCATATGTAAATAATGATACTTGAGTTCTACCTTTCAAATTTGTATCCCATTGCTCTCCCTTCATTGCCTTTTGCTCTTGCTAGAACTTCAAGCACTATGTTGAATAGATAAAGAGAATGTGGGCAGCCTTTTCTTATTCCTAATTTTAGTGGAATTACTTTGAATTTCTTTACCCATAATATGATGTTGGTTATAGATCTGCTATAAATTCCCATTATTATGCTTATGTATGTTTCTGTATCACTAATCTAAGACTTTTATCATGATGGGATGTTGGGTTTTTATTCATAATAGCCACAATCTGGAAACAACCTAAATGTCTTTCATCCAAAGAATGTGTGAAGAAAATGTGGTGTATTTACATAAAGGAACATTAAATAACTGTTAAAAAATGACATCATGAAAATTTCAGGCAAATTCTTGGAACTTAAAATCATCCTAAGTGAGTCGACCCAGACATAGAAATACAAACATGGTATGCATTCACTTATAAGTGGGCATTAGCTGCTTAATAAAATCATTTTATTTAATAAAATAATCTGGCAAGTCATAGTCCCAGGAAGGCTAAGTGTGGTGGTATGAATAGCAATGGCCCCTATAGAGGCATGTGTTTGAATGGTTGACTCATAAGCAAGTAGCAGTCAGAGGAGTGGTCTTGTTGAAGTGGGTTTGACATTGCTGGAAGTGTTTCACTGTGAGGGTGGGCTTTGAGGTCTCAGAAGCTCAAGTCATTTCTCTTCATGTTGCTTGTGTATAAAGATGTACAACTTTCAGTTCCTTCTCCAGGACCATGTCTGCCTGCATATCACTATGTTTTCTTCTGTGATAATAGAAAAAATCTCTGAGCTGTACACTAGCCTCAATTAAATATTTTCATGTGTGAGAGTTGCGGTGGTCATGGTGTCTCTCTACAAGATTGAAACCCTAACAAAAACATTAAGTAAGAAGAAGATCTCTAGGAGAAACACATGGATCTCTCTAGGGAGGGGAAATAGAAGAGATCTTGTGGGTGGTGATGACAACAAGAGGTATCAGATGGAGGAAGGATGAGGAGTAGGCGAATATAAAGGAAGAGACTATTAGAATTGTGAGAGGTGATTGATGTGGAAACCTAGTGCTTTGGAAACTCTGAAATCTATAAGGGTGATCCTTGAGAAAATTCCAAGTAATGGAAAATACATAGCCTTATCTAGTCATATTCAGAATCAAACAATTCTTCTAGTGGTAGCACTTGGGACCAACACAGCCACAAAATCTTTGCTCCCAAACCTATCCTACCTACAAGATGTACTGGGGCAGTAGTGATTCAGAGCTTGTAGGGGCAGACAACCTTGTCTAATTTGATGAAGTGGTCAATAACAACTTCATGAGGCCCAAGCCACAAGAGGAAGACCATGCCCTACATTGCCTAGGTTGCAAGATACCAGAAGATAGACAGTCTGGCACAACCAAACACTACTGGCAAAAATCAATTGATCAATGAAATGATTTCAAATGATATTCTGGTATATTCATATACTCACAAATCAGTGCCTAGTCCAATCATGATCAGGGAAACTTCCTTCAGCAACTGATGGGAGTAAATAGACTGATAGCAAAATATTAAGTGGACCTTGAGAATCCTGTATAAGAGGAGCAAGGAGGAATACTGACCACATAATCTACTAAGCAGTTCTCATGGCTGCTCACAGAGACTGAAACAGCAACCACAGGGCCTGCATAGGCTTAGTTTGGGGTCTGTGGGATTCCTAACAGTGGGAGAAGGAGGTGTCTCTGACTCTTTTGACTATTATTGGAGCCCTTTCCTCCTATTCTGTTGCCTTATCTAGCCTTGATAAGAGGGTTAGTGCCTAGTTTTCTTGTATATTCATATTCCTTGCTTGGTTGTTATTTCTGATCCTTTCTGAAGGAAAACAGAGGAACAACAGATCTAGGTATGAGAGAAAGTGGGGGGGTACTAGGAGGAGATGACTGATGGTAGGCTTTTGGTATGTATTATTGAGGGAAGAATAAAGAAAAAGATAAAAAAAATGGAAGAAAACAAAACAAATTTCATGCATACACATAAAATAAACAAAGAATCAAAAAATGAGTTAATAAATTGCCAATTTATGTACAGAACGGTATTAACACAGCCAAGGAATGTGTTATATTCATATTGCACTAGGACTCACCATAAAAACAAGACTGGCCTTGATCTGACAGAAATCCTCTGCCTCTCACTCTCAATTTCTGAAATGATAGGTATATGGCCTAAAACCCAGCCCTGGTCTGTAATTTTATGCTTCCCATTTGCTTCTTTACTTTTATTCTGCTCTACAAGTCTTGAATATTGTTAATTTTGTTTTAGTATGATGATTTATAATTATACATAAAAGAAAAATGCAACTTACTCTTTTTTCTGGTCTATATGTCTTAAAAATTATTAATTAAAGTATCATGTACATATTCACACACAAAAGAAAGAAAATACAATTTACAAAGCTGACTAGGGGAAAAAATTAAAGGAACCCTCAACATTAAAAATATGGAAAAAATAGCTGAGTAGAATGGCATATGTCTATAATTCCAGCACTCAGGGAGGCTGAGGCAGCATTACTCTATGAGTTCTAGGATAACCTGGTCTACAAAATGAGTCTAGGACATCCAAGGCTACACACAGAAACTTTGTCTCAACACACACACACACACACACACACACACACACACACACACACACACACACATATAACTTGGGAAGGAATAAAAAGTAAAATACTTTTTAATGTTTATATATATTATGTGTATACTTTGTTATACTACAATATAAGTTTATATATATATACATATATATATATAAAAATGTATACATTTGAAATTTCCAAAATTATAGAAATAATGCAGACATCCAAAAGAGCTTTCCTATTTCTTATCATAAACTAAACATAAGTATAAACAAGGAAAACTAGCACAGAAATATACCACAATTACTATTTCATTTTACTATTGTGATAGTAGCTAATACAATGTAAGCAAACATTAAAAAATTATTTTTTTTACTTTTTTATTAATTTATTCTTGTTACATAACAATGGTTATCCCATTCCTTGAATCCTCCCATATTTTTCCTTCCCTCCCATTTTCCCCTTATTTCACTCCCCTATGACTGTGACTGAGGGGTATTACTTTCCCTGTATATGTTCATAGGGTATCAATCTCTTCTTGGTAACATGCTGTCCTTCCTCTGAGTGCCACCAGGTTTTCCCCTCCAGGTGACCTGCTCAAATGTGAGGCACCAGAGTACGTGAGAAAATAATATCCCACTCTCCACTCAACTGTGTAGAATGTTTTGCCCATTTGCTAGATCTTAGTAGAGGTTTAAAGTTTACGGCCTGTATTGTCCTGGGTTGGTGCCTTAGTTTGAGCAGGACCCCTGGGCCAAAATCTGCCTATCATAATGTTCTACTTGTAGGTTTCTAGGACCCTCTGGATCCTTCTACTTTGCTATTCTCCCATGCTTCTCTCATCTAGAGTCCCAATAGGATATCCTCCCTTCTGTCCCAGTTTCCTGGTAAGGGAAGGCTTTCGTGGGACATGCCCCTTGGGCTAATATGCAGATATAAGTGAGTATGTACCATTTGAGTCTTTCTGCTTCTGGGTGAACTCACTTGTTATGATCATTTCTAGCTCAATCCATTTATCCACAAATTTTGGAAATTCCTTGTTTTTAATAGCTGAATAGTATTCCATAGTGTATATGTACCACAGTTTCTTTATCCATTCTTCTATTGATGGACACTTAGGCTGTTTCCATGATCTGGCTATTATGAATAAGGCTGCTATGAACATGGTTGAGCAAATTTTCTTGTTGTGTGCTGGAGCATCTTCTGGGAATATTCCAAGGAGTGGAATAACTGGGTCTTGAGGAAGCCCTATTCCCATTTTTCTGAGATAGCACCAGATAGATTTCCAAAGTGGCTGGAATAGTTTGCATTCCCGCCAGCAATGAAAAAGTGTTCCTCTCTCCAAACATCCTCAGTAGCATGTGGTGTGGCCTGAATTTTAGATCTTAGCCATTCTGATGGGTGTAAGATGGAATCTCAAAGTTGTTTTGATTTCCATTTCCCTGATGACTAAGGAGGTTGAACAGTTCTTCAAGTGTTTCTCAGCCATTTGATATTCCTCTGTTGAGAATTCTCTGTTTAGTTCCAAGACCCATTTCTCAATTGGGTTATTTGGTTTGGTGGTGTTTAATTTCTTGAGTTCTTTATATATTTTGGATATTAGATTTTTGTCAGAAGAAGGGTTGATGAAGATCTTTTCCAAGTCTGTAGGCTGTTGCCCTGTTCTTTTGACAGTGTCTCCTGCCTTACAGAAGCTGCTCAGCCTCATAAGGTCCAATTTATCAATTGTTGGCATTCAGGCCTAGGCTGTTGGTGTTCTGTTCAGAAAGTTGTCTCCTGTGCCAATGTGTTCCAGGCTCTTCCCAAATTTTTCTTCCATCTGACTTAGTGTCTCTGGTTTTATGTTGAGGTCTTTGATCCATTTGGATTTGAGGTTTGTGCAAGGTGTCAAATATGGGTTCACTTGCATTTTTTTACACATCGACCTCCAGTTAGACCAGCACCATTTGTTGAATATGCTATCCATTTTCCATTGAATGGATTTGGCTTCTTTGTCAAAAATCAAGTGAACATATGTGTGTGGGTTCATATCTGGGTCTTCAAATCGATTCCACTGATCAACCAGCCTGTTGCTGTGCCAGTACCATGCTGTTTTAATTACTATTGCTTTATAGTACAGTTTGAGATCAGGTATGGAGACTCCTCCAGAGCACCTTTTCTTGTACAAGATTGTTTTATCTATTCTGGGTTTTTTGTTTTTCCATATGAAGTTCAGAATTGAATTTTCAGTGTCTTTAAATTTTTTTCTATGTATTTTGATAGGGATTGCATTGAAACAGTAGATTGCTTTTTGTAGGGGGTCATTTTTACTATGTAAATTCTCCCGATCCATGAGCAAGGAAGATCATTCCATCTTCTCATGTCATCTTCAATCTCTTTCTTCAGAGTTTTGAAATTTTTTCAAACAAGTCCTTTACTTGCTTAGGTAGAGTAACTCTTAAATATTTTATACTGCTTGTGGATAATGTGAAGGGTGTGGTTTTCCTAATTTCTTCCTCTGCAAGCTTGTCATTTGTGTATAGGAAGACTACAGACTTTTTTGAGTGAATTTTGTATCCAGCCAATTTGCTGAAGATGTTTAATAGCTATAGGAGTTCTCTGGTGGAATTTTGAGGGTCACTTATGTACACTATCATATCATCTGCAAATAGGGATAATTTGACTTCCTCCTTTCCCATTTGGATACGCTTGATCTCCTTTTGTTGTCTTATTGCTCTGGCTAGAACTTCGAGTACTATATTGAAGAGATATGGAGAGAGTGGGCAGCCTTGCCTTGTTCCTGATTCTAGAGGAATTTCCTTTTGTATCTCACCGTTTACTTTGATTTTGGCTATTGGCTTGCTGTATATAGCCTTTATTATGTTGAGGAATGTGCCTTGTATCCCCGATCTCTCTAAAAGTTTAAATATGAAAGGGTGTTGGATTTTATCAAATGCTTTCTCTGCATCTAAAGAGATGGTGATGTGGGTTTTTTTTATTTTCAGTTTGTTATAAGGTAGAATACATTGATGGATTTCTGTATATTAAACCATCTCCGCATGCCTGGAATGAAGCCTATTTGGTCATGATGAATGATATCTTTGATGTGTTCTTGTATTCGTTTTGCAAGTATTTTATTTAGTATTTTTGCATCGATGTTCATAAGAGAAATTGGTCTGAAACTCTCTTTCTTTGTTGGGTCTCTGTGAGGTTTAGGTATCAATGAGACTATGGCCTCATAGAATGAATTTGGTGATGTTCCATCCATTTCTATCTTTTGGAGTAGCTTGAAGAGTATTGGTATTAGCTCGCCCTTGAAGGTCTGGTAGAATTCTGCACTGAAACCATCTGGCCCTGAGCTTTTTTTGGTTGGGAGACTATCAATGATTGCTTCTATTTCTGTAGGGGAAATGGGACTATTTAGCTTGTTTATCTGGTCTTCACTCAACTTTGGCAAGTGAAATTGATCAAGAAAATCATCCATTTCCCTTAGGTTTTCATATTTTGTGACATATATGCCTTCAAAGTAGGATCTTATGATTCTTTGTATTTCTTCATTGTCTGTTGTTATGTCTCCATTTTCATTTCTGATTTTGTTGATTTTAATACAGTCTCTCTGTCTTTCAGTTAGTTTGACTAATGGTCTGTCTATCCCGTTGATTTTCTCAAAGAACCAGCTCTTGGTTTTGCTGATTCTTTGGACTGTTTTCTTAGTTTCTAATTTGTTAATTTCAGCCCTGAGTTTATTTCTAGATGTGTACTCCTTTTGGGTGTTTCTGCTTCTTTCTTTTCTATGGCTTCCAGTTGTGTCATTAAGATGCTTATGTGCGATGCTTCCAATTTCTTTTTAAAGGCACTTAGTACTATGAATTTTCCTCTTAGCACTGCTTTCAAAGTATCCCACAAATTTGGGTGTGTTTTTCCTTCATTTTCATTGAATTTTAGAAAGTCCTTGATTTCTTTCTTTATTTCTTCCCTGACCCAGGTGTCATTTAGCAGAGAGTTGTTTAGTTTCCACATACGTGTAGGCTTTTTGTTATTTCTGTTGTTGTTGAATTGCAGCCTAAGACCATGGTGATCTGATAGGATACAAGGCATTATTTTAATCCTCTGTATCTGTTGAGGCTTGCTTTGTGACCTATTATGTGATCAATTTGGAGAAGGTTCCATGGGGTGCAGAGAAGAATATATATTCTTTCTTGTTTTAGTGAAAGGTTCCATAGAGATCTGTTAGATTCATTTGACCCATTGCATTTGTTAATGATGTCATTTTTCAGCTTAGTTTCTGTTTCAATGACTTATCCTTCAGTAAGAATGGGGTTTTGCAGTCTCCCACTATTATTGTGTGAAGATCAATGTGTGGTTTAAGCCTTTTTAGCATATCTTTTACAAATGTGGGTGTCCTTTATTGGGAGCATAGATGTTCAGAATTGTGTTGTCATCTTGGTTGACTTTACCTTTGATGAGTATGAAGTGTCTTTCCACATCCCTTTCGATTAATTTTGGTTGAAAGTCTATTTTGTTCGATAGTAAAATGGCTATGCCTGCTTGCTTCTTATGACCATTTGCTTGGAATATTTTTCCAACCTGAGATAATGCCTATCGTTATGGGTGAGATGTGTTTCTTGAATGCAGAAGAATGTTGGATCTTGTTTATGCACTAATTCAGTTAGTCTGTGTCTTTTTATTGGAAAATTGAGACCATTTATGTTCAGAGATATTAATGACCACTTACTGTTAAGATTCTTAATTTTCTTGTTGTTTCTAGTGTAGCAATTGTGTAGTTGTGTTATAGCCATGGTATAGCTATCTATTTCCTGAGTAGTTTTGGTTGTAGCTTGACCCTTTGGGATGGAGTTTTCCTTGTAGTACCTTCTGTAAAGCTGGATTTGTAGATAAGTACTGTTTGAATTTGTTGGAACTATGATATATAAATAAATAGAAAGAAAGAAAGTAGTAAGCATAAAGAGCACTTCTGTATATGAAACAAGATGCATTGTTAAACAGAAATCATTCTAATGAATAACTTGACAATGCCATGCTATTTCTGTGGTACATATATACACTAGATTATTAATAAGTGAAATAATGAAAGCATGGGATTGTCTGTAACTTAATTTTTCCAAATTTTTATAAACATAGAAAAAGGAAGGGTTCTGGTTGTATATAACACAGACATATCTAAATAAAGTGACAATAATTTATTTGTTTAAAAATTTTTATTATAATTAATTCACTTTACATCCTGAGTCTTATCTTCTTGTTCTTTATCTTCCTGTTTCCACCCTGCCCTTCTCTTCTGCCCTATTCCCCTCCCATAGACCCCTTACATTTGAACCCTTCTCAGCCAGTCTCTGCCTGTCATGACCCCTCCAGTGGAGTCTGTGTGACAAATGTTACTACAGAACCGGAGACTGTGACCCCTACTCAAGGGAGAGCCTCCTGGAACAGGTCTGATGTTCTTCCTAGGAGTAATTAATTGCTGCTCTCCTTTTTTCTTCTTATTCATTGTTTTGGAACATTCGCCTTTGTTTTTACTTTCTTATCAAAAACGTTTAAGATGTAAATGTGTTGCTAGGAGACCCTTAACTTGAAAGTACAGCCAAGGGTCATTCAGACAAGTTTACCATTAAGTTCCGTTCCACTTGTTAATAAAAATTTGGCTAAGAGTTAATCATAGTTCATATTATGACTTACAAATAAAGTGTTTAAGAAAACACCAGATAGTGATGGAAGAGCTAAGAAAAAAATTGGCCTGATTCATGATGTTTGGCACAATGAGAGAACATTGACCTTTGATAAAGAGGGCATATGCACTGATACCAATCTAATGAATTATGAATGATTGTTCAAGATTGATGACATTATTACACTGTATCCTGTATTTTAAATTGTATGACAAAAAATGTAACCACAAAAAAAAAAATTCCCATTTCAAACTGTGTATAAGAACCTGACTCGTTTGTTAACAAAATACACTCAGACTCAAACTTCCCCTGTGTGTCATTCTCTTATCTTCTCCCCAATGATGCTTTGAGAGTTCCTAACCCCAAGGACCTATACCTGACTGAGAAGGTCTGGCAGCTGGCCACAACCTTTCAGGTCTCTTCAGGGTAGCCTGCATTTCCTTCTTCTGTGTGCCCAGAAGGCTATCCTTCCAAGGGGTAGTGATCAAAACTTGGGCACCAGAGTGCATGTCAGAAGTTCAGAGGCAGTCAGCTTCCTCCCTCCCTCCCCCAAGTGGAGAATTAGTTGTCCATCGGCTCCATCTCAATGAAGTTTCTAGGATTTCTGCATACATTGTACTTGGTTGGTGCATCAGTTTGTACAGCCACATTGTGCCCTGATCCACAAGCCTTGATGTTTTCCCTGTGAAGCTACTGTACTCCCCTGTTCCTTCCATTCTCCAATTTTACCATTGTTGACCTTAGAGCCTGAGCTGTTGATGTCCTGTTCAGGATCTTGTTTCCTGTGCCAATGTGTTCAGTAATATTCCCCCATATTCTCTTCTATCAAATTAATGTATTTTGTTTCATGTTGAGTTTTTTGGTCCAAATGGACTTGAGTTTTATGCGGGGTGACAAATATGGATCTATTTGCACTTTCTACAGTAGACTCTATTTATACCAGTACCATTTGTTGTATGTGCTATTTTTTTCCATTGTTCATAGGTATGTGGACATTTCTATTTTATACCCCCTTGACCTCCTTTCATTGTTTTATTACTCTAGCTAAGTCTTCAAGTACTATATTGAAGCGATATGGAGAGAGTGGACAGCCTTGTCTTGTCCTAGATTTCAGAGGAATTTATTTAAATTCCTCCATTTAGTTTGATGTTGGCTATAGGCTTTGTGTATACTGCTGTTACTATGTATATGAATGTGTCTTGTACCCTGATCTCTCCAAGATATTTTTAACATGAATGTGTGTTGGATGTTGTCAAGTGTTTTTTCAGCATGTAACGAGGTGATTATGTGTGGTATTTTCTTTCAGTTTGTTTATATGGTGGGTTACATGGACATATTCTGTGTATTGAACCAGTCCTACATGCTTGGGATGAAGGCTACTAGGTCATTGTGGATGATATCTTTAACAAGTTCTTGAATTTGGTTTGTGAGTATATTATTGAGTATTTTTGCATCAATATTTGCAATGGAAATTGGTCCAAGTTTTTCTTTCTCTTTTGTGTTTATGTGTCATTTAGGTATTAAGGTGATTGTGGCTTAATAGGATAGGTTTGGTAGTAATCCTTCTGTTTCTTTTTAGTGGAATAGTTTGAGATGTATTGGTTATACTTATTCTTTGACGGTCTGGTAGAATTCTGCTATGAATTCATCTAGCCGTGGCCTTTTTTGGCTGGGAGACTTTTGATGATGCTTTCTATTTCCATAGAATATATAACACTATTTAATTTGTTTATCAAGAAAATTGTCCATATCATTTAGATTTTCAAATTTTTTGGTATATTGGTTTTTGAAGTAAGACTTAATGGTTCTTTTG
This sequence comes from Acomys minous, assembly GCF_964271855.1. NCBI lineage: Eukaryota > Metazoa > Chordata > Mammalia > Rodentia > Muridae > Acomys > Acomys minous. Next base: position 3,561,363 of record NC_140499.1, read on the forward strand.
ATTTCCTTGGTGTCTGTCATTATGTCTTCCTTTTCATTTTTTATTTTGTTAATTTAGATACTTTCCCTTTGCCTTTTAGTTAGGTTGGCTAAGGGTTTGTTTATCTTGTTGAGTTTGTCAAAGAACCATCTCTTGGTTGAATTGGTTATTTGAATTGATTTCTTTGTTCCTAATTTATTGATTTCAGTTCTGCATTTGATTATTTACAGCCATTTACTCCTCTTGGGTGTACTGCTTCCCTTTTTTCCTAGAACTTTCAGATGTTCAGTTAAATTGTTTGTATGAGATGTCTCCAATTTCTTTATGAAGACACTTAGTGCTATGAACTTTCATCTTAGCACTACTTTCATTGTTTTCCATAAGTTTGGGGTTGTTGTGCCTTCATTTTCAGTGAATTCTAGCAAGTCTTTTTTTTTTATTTCTTCCATGACCCAGTTGTTGTTACGCAGAGAATTATTCAGTTTCCACATGTGTGTAACCTGTTTTTTATTTCTATTGTTGTTGAAGTTCAGCTTTAAACCATGGTGGTTTGATATGTACAGAGGATTATTTCAAGTTTCTTGTCTCTGTTCAAGCTTGCTTTATGACTGACTATATGGTCACATTTGGAGAAGGTTCTATAAGGTGCTGAGAAGAAACTATATTCTTTTGTGTTTGGGCAAAAAAATCTGTAAAATATCTGCTGTGGAATTGGTTGAATTCTATTGAAATTGACCCAGATACTCTTTCCCCTCCCCTTTTTTTTGACCCAGATACTCTTAAATTCTGTATACTCTTAAATCTCTTTTTTCTGGATGTCCTATAATTTGATGGTTAGATCAAATTGCTTAATGATGTACAGCATCACTTTTTTTTTAGGCAATCAAAAAGATTCCAGTGAATACAGTTTTTCCCACTTGCTTTGAAAGTAGTTTTTCTAAGGATCTACTTCCTCTTCTACTTTTATATAATGAAAGAATGCATATAAACATTTAGTAATTTAAGAGTGTTTAAACTTTAAACATCCATTTCATTCACTTGCTTGTTATATTCCTTATGCTTTCCTTGGTAATATTTAAGAAGATATCATGTATTTTACCAAGTTTTTATGACTCTTTAAAAAAATCATAAAATCGTAAGATATGATTTGGTTATACATTTGTCAACATGCCTTTATTAGCTAATGGTCCACTGAGTAATATCTACTCAACTTTAAATGACTACATAGAACTTCTATGAGATGGAGCATTGTTCATTAAAACAGTAATTTTCTAAAAAGTAATATGTGGTAATTCCTATTTTGGTCTTGGTTTTAGTTAGAATGCACATCTGTATTTATATATTTGCTAGATAAATACAATTTATTTACTAAATTACTGGTAAGAATTTGTGGAACAAAATGTTGGTAAATGTAGCAAAAGTAATTATTTCTTACAAATGTCTTATCTTTTATGAATGCTATCTAAATAGTCAGAGGGCCCAGCGTACATCTAAACTAAGTTCTCTGATATGGCATCTGCAAACACAATGTCTTCTTTGGGATAAAGGGAATACCAAAGATACTGATATATTTCTATAAGGACAGAGCCTTATAAAGATTATAAATTACTATGGCTTTGGATAATTAGGTGTAAGGGTAATTAAATTAAGTATGTCAATAAGATAAGACAATTAACTGTGATCCTATTTATAGTTTTTATGATGAACACAGGGAGGTGGAATTGACACCAGAACCCTTGTAGTCACTGGGATAATTTAGCCCTTTAGAAGATAGATATCTTTTTTTCCATTAACAGAAAAGGAAGGAATGATGTAGTAAGAAGGTATAGATGCCAGAGAAGCTCTATCACAGGCCCTAGTCAGCCCCTCCAGGTCACTTTCCAGCCAGCAGAGCAAAGACAGGGACAATGCAGAAAAGCATCTTCATACACAAGACTGGAAAGTGATATATAGTTCTGTAACTATCCTATGTACATATCTAAAGGAGGGTGGAGCCCATAGTTAGGTGGCAGTGATTCTGCCTAATACATTCAATCTGTAAAAGGAAAAGAAAATAGAAAAATATACAGTAGGAGAAACTCATTATTCTTTCTTGTATATATAAGTAGATGAGGGAAAATGAACAGAAAAGCTGTCTTCTGTCATATCACATTCATGATAAAATTGACTTATTCACATGACCTACTGATATATGGAACACAGGAATTTCACAATACTGAAAACGAAAGAGAAGAATGTTTGTAGGTCTGCCTGAGGTTGTCGAATTCTTGTCAGTGAGGTGTATGTTTCAAACACATGTTCAAATATATGTTTTCACAAATCTTTGTGAATGAAAAGTTTTGATGAGTTTCTAAACTGAATGGTGTCTTCTTCCCTTGGTGAATCTATGTTCTTCTGCAATGTTCAAAAGCAATAGAATTAAAGTGAGTTTGATAAGAACATAAATTACTCAGTGTTTTGTCATTTATACCAAATGAGAAACAACTTGAGCCACTTTCATCCTGTTTTTACTGGGACTCCTTCAAATGAAAAAAAATCTTAATGACAGCCAGCCAGGCTAAATCTTTGCAAAATGGGTGCCTGCTTTGCATAATTCAGGTCACAGCTCTGTATCCTTTCCTTAACTCTACATGCTTTCCTACTCATCCCTTCTGCACAGTAAAAGTTGCCAGTTTTCCAGTTGCCATCTCATTTTATTTAGCATTTACAGGCCAAAGATGAGGTATAAACACACACACACACACACACACACACTAGTCACAAAATCCACACAATTCCTTGTCAGCACATGTATAAATTCTATCCTTCTCATCTGAGTACTGCCAGGGACCAAACGGCCCGTGGCCAACCCCCACCCATTTAGCATCTGCAGCAAACATCCTGCTTGGCCACTCACTAGGCACACAAGGCATCCAGCTTAGCCCTGAGAAGAGAGTGATCCGATCCTGAGATAACCACAGAGACATCCTGCTTTGCCTTAACCAGGAAAACCCCTCCCCCTGCAGATGGTCCCGGGGCTCAACCCCAGAAGATTCTGTACTTTTTCATTACCCTACTCGCTTACCCCTGCCCTCCCTAAAGCAGATTTTAAAAACCTGCCCTCACCTTCAATATACGGCTCTTGACAAGCTACTGTTTCCTTGAGCCCTGCCTCCCTCTCGCCCATTTTTTATCCACAGGTTGCGACCCTCCTCGGCCCCCCAATAACTGACCAGCCGGACTGGTCGAGTGGCACCCAGACGTGAGGCTTGAGGCACGGGTTTCTTCCCGAACGGTTTAAGGGACCGGTCCACTGGATTTTTTCATGACCAGCCGAGCTCGCCCGGCCGGCCTTGTCATTAGGTGAGTCATCCGTTCACAAATCTCAAGAATGGGCCATTCGCTGTCCAAGGAAGCAAAGTTCATAAGAGGCTTAAAGGACATACTCAGAGAGAGGGGTATTAGGGTAAAAAAGAAACATTTGATTGAGTTTTTTTTTTTTTAATTGACCAGACCTGTCCCTGGTTCATGATTGATGGACCTACTATTCATTCTAAAAAGTGGCAAAAGGTGGGGCATGAACTTAATGCAATTATCCAAAAAGATGGTAATGCAGGGGTTGCAGACAGTATTTTTTCTTATTGGGGCCTTATACCGGACATAATTAAGTCCGGTGAAAATGAAAGGGGACAGTGGCAACTCCTCTCTGTGGTTGAACTCTGCCTGCGCAAATCTCTCCCACCTTCTCATGTTCCTTCTTGTTCTTCTTTGCAGGGTTCCTCTCTTATGCTCATTGACATGCCCCTCGACTCTGTTCCTCCTGCATCCTCGAAATCTTCAGAAAATCCTTCCCCTGCGCCCGTTTCTGATTCTTCCATGCCCCCCCCGCCATCTTTACCCTTCGCTTCCTCCCGCCTATGAGGATCCTATCTCAACCATGGATTCTTTTGCGCTCTCAGCCTTTTTTTCGTTGGCCATATTCACGCTCACTCCACCCTGCCTGGGCCTCTGACTCCACTTAATGCCCAGGTGGACTCAGCCATGGGCCCCCTGCTTTCAGGGCTGGCCATTCCATCTGCCAGCGATCCCGTTGCTATGGCCAGGGAGGCTCACGCCCTCCACCACCTTAATTCCCAAAGCCTTTGCCACATGTTCTCTATCACTCGGGAACCAGCCCGGGCTATTGTTAAAGAATGCCGGGCATGTGTCACCTTTCTTCCTGAGCCACATATGGGAGTCAACCCTCGTGGCCTCATGCCTGGACAGGTCTGGCAAATGGATGTTACTCATTTCTCCTCTTTTAAGAAACTTAAATATACTCATGTGTCTATAGATACTTTTAGTGGATTTATTTGCACCTCTCCACACGCTGGAGAGGCTACTAGAGATGTTATTGATCATGTTTTTTATTGCCTTACTGTTGCCCCCAAACCCTTTACCTTAAAGACTGATAACGGCCCTGGATATACAAGCTCTGCCTTCAAGTCCTTCTGTGCCCAACTGCAGATTAAACATGTTACGGGGACACCTTACAATCCCTAAGGACAAGGAATTGTTGAAAGGGCCCACCAGATACTTAAAGCAATGCTTAATAAGTTACAGTTTTCCAAAGGAATCCTATATCCCTCTACAGCAGGGCCTCGCCTGCTTCTCAATCATGCATTGTTCATCCTAAATTTTCTACAAAAGGATGACCTTGGCCATTCGGCGGCCGATCGCCTTTGGCACTCTTCCACCTCCTCCACCTATGCCAAAGCTTTGTGGAAGGATCCACTGACCTACCAATGGCATGGACCTGACCCAGTCCTTATTTGGGGCAAAGGTCATGCCTGCATTTATGATCAGGAAGAACAAAATGCGCACTGGTTACCTGAGTGCCTAATCAAACCTTTTAACCCCCTCCCCCAGGGAACACCCCTGAGGAAAAGATGTAATTGTGCTCTTTTTCAGGACCATGATCTTCAGTGTGCTAGTCGTTTTTTTACATTGCCTCTGCCTCTTCCTGCCTGCCTCCACCGTCCCTTCATATGACCACCGGCCTTATGCCATTTATAATTTTACCTGGGAGATTGCTAACCAGGCCAGTGATGTTGTTAATTCCTCCTCGTCCCTGGGTGCTGAACCCCATTGGCCCGTCCTGCATGTCGATCTTTGTGCACTTGCCCTAGGAGCTAGTTCCTATTGGGGTGTGGAGGATATTTTTTGGCCTACAACCCAGTCCAAGGCGCCTGAACTCACTTCCTCCCATGACATTGGAGGCTTTGAATCACACTGTCGCAATGACATGGAATGGGTTATGCTTCACAAAATTTTTTCTAAAGAGGGAAAGGTCTATGGTGGAGGCATCTATGTTTGCCCAGGTTTCTCTCTCCAGCCCCATCATGATAACAACCGCGGTGGTGGGGCCCAAGATTTTTACTGTGCCTCTTGGGGGTGTGTTGGATGTGTTTCTCCCCCTCCCCGCCCTTTTTCGAGGGTATTGCTCTTCTTTCCACCTTACTCTTTACCAATGTTACCCCCACCCTCACTGCCCCAGCTCCCAACAATCGCATTACCCTCCAGTCTGTTTCCGGCATAGGTACTTGCCTCCTGGGTCCCCATATGCTCCCTCCTCTTCCCCTCAGCGGTGTTTGCACCCAGACTGTCATCCCTGACCTCTCCCTCCCCTACATTCTTGCTCCAAATAACACCCATTTTGCTTGTTCCTCTGGTTTAACCCCAATCATCTATGCCCCTACCTTCCTTTCCTCCAAAGACTGATGTGTCCTTGTTATTCTTCTTCCCCGTTTTACTGTTCATGACCCCAACTCATTTTTAAATTTTCTGGAGGGGGGAATTTCCTTTGCAGATAGACATAAAAGGGAACCCATTACAGCATTACCATTGCCACCATTTTTGGTATTGGCCCAATTGGCGCTGGCACAGACATTGCCTCATTGATAACTTCTAAGCAGGGTTTTGCAGAACTGCAGTATTTGATTGATAAAGACATCTCCCATATGAGAGATAGCATCCAAGAACTCAAGGACTCTATTGACTCCCTGGCAGAGGTGGTGCTCCAAAACCGCCGAGGTCTTGACCTCCTTTTTCTTAAGGAAGGTGGCCTCTGTGCAGCCCTTAAAGAAGAATGTTGTTTTTATGTTAGTAAAACTGGACTGGCCCAAAATAGCCTTGATAAGGTCACTAAGGCCCTAGATGAACGCCAAAAGGCTCGCGAAAAACAAGAGTCTTGGTACCAAAATTGGTTTGCTGCCTCCCCCTGGCTTACTACTCTTCTCCCCACCCTGCTCAGGCCCCTCGTTGGTGTTCTCGTTCTATTATCCTTTGGCCCATGGGCTTTCAACCATCTTACAGGGTTCGTTAAAAGTCAGGTTGAAGCTGCTACCAAGAATATCCAGGTTCACTACCACCGCCTGGAGACTGAGGACCCAAATGAGACTTCTATTACCATTCAGGAGATATCACCTACGCCTCAGTCGGTTACCTATGGGTGGCCTTTACAGTTCCCGAGGATGCAGAATGCTGGATGGCTAGCCTGGTTGTGCCCTCGGTGCCTTTGGTAAACCTGTGCAAGCCCTCCCCCATATCTTTTGGCCTGAGCCCACCTTGACCTGACCCTCGATAGTGCCTGGTAAGTCAGAGACGGAGCGATCGAATAAGTCTCGGTTATCAGACGTCGGTCGGTCCTTGGTGGGAGGACAGACCATAGGCATGGTAAGATTGAGCATCAATCCTCTAGCAGGCTCAGGCCATCGTGAGGCCCCCTTTCCTTGGGAATTTGGCTGGTCCAGAATAACTGTTGTCCTGAAACACTTGGACAATAGTGATTCTCAAACATACTGCCATCCTGTAACAATGCCTGGTGACCTCCTAAAGGTCACTCGCTGGGCTGTAAGTTCTCCCTCAGGCCAAAGTAAACAAAAAAGGGTGAGATGCCAGGGACCAAATGGCCCGTGGCCGACCCCCACCCATTCAGCATCTGCAGCAAACATCCTGCTTGGCCACTCACGAGGCACACAAGGCATCCGGCTTAGCCCTGAGAAGAAAGCAATCTGATCCTGAGATAACCACAGAGACATCCTGCTTTGCCTCAACCAGGAAAACCCCTCCCCCTGCAGATGGTCCCGGGGCTCAACCCCAGAAGATTCTGTACTTTTCCATTACCCTCCTCACTTACCCCCGCCCTCCCTAAAGCAGGTTTTAAAAAGCCTGCCCTCACCTTCAATAAACGGCTCTTGACAAGCTACTGTTTCCTTGAGCCCTGCCTCCCTCTCGCCCATTTTTTATCCACAGGTTGCGACCCTCCTCGGCCCCCCAATAACTGACCAGCTGGCCTGGTCGGAGTACTAATTTTGAAATCTAGTTGTCTTAATTTTCTCAGAAACTCTCTGTATATAAAGTTAAAGGGTGAAGACATTCCCATCCTTCCCAGTGTATTTAATATAATACAATCAAGGCTCACATTTGTCTACTCATGAACTTACTTAGGTGTTATTTTAAAGTTCTCAATAGAAGCCTTAGAAATTAGAAAATCAGTCAGCTCCTTTCTAGTGGTCACGTACTCTTTTTTCAGGATGGTGGTGGATATGTAGCATGGTAGTTACTTTGACAAAAGAGCGGTGGGCAGAGTAAGTCGAGGTTAGAGAAAACTGAGAGACAGACAGTCTTCTGTGTTCAAATGAAAGTCAAAGGTGCAGTAACACAGAGCAATAAGGCCTTTAATTTGGAGAGGCAGAACCATGTTCCCCAGGAATCACCAGCAGCAGCAGCAGCACCAGCACCACAGCAGTTGCAGCCACAGCCTCTGCCACAGCAGCCACCTCCTCCAATGACTGACACCAATGAGTAGGCCAGTGGCCAGAATGAAGCCTTGACTATTGACCTAAAAAAATTTAGGAAACCAGGGGAGACCTTCACTCAATGTACTATCTCTGAGGAGGAAATGAGGAAACTTGATAAGTATGGGAAAGGGAAAGATGTTTTCATTCATAATGATAAAGGCTTTGACTTTTTTTTGCTCAGAAACATGAACTGAAGCAGAAATGGCTGAAGTAAAGCTGGGCAATATGCCACTCCATGGAAAGCAACTGTGCTTGCACTTTCCTTGTCATAGTGCACCCTTTACAGTCCCCAATCTTCAGTAGCTGTCCAACGAACTGCTGGAAAAAGCCATTTCTGTATTTGGGCAGGTAGAGAGGGTGTGGTCCTTGTGGATGAGTGAGGAAGGCCCTCTGGGAAAAGCACTATTGAGTTCTCAGGGAAGCCAGCTGCTCAAAAAGCTCTGGACAGATGAAGTACAGTTTCTTTCTTGCTAACCACATTTCCTTGGTCTGTAACTCTGGAGCCTATGAACAAGTTAGATGAGGAGGAGGAACTGCTATAGAAGATGGTTATTTAAAAAACAGCAATTTCACAAGGAGCAAGAACAGCTACCCAGATTTGCACAGCCTGGGTCCTTTGATTATGAGCATGACAGGCACTGGGAGGCACTCATTTAGATGGAGAAGCAACAGCAGGAGCAAGTGGACTGAAACATCAAGGATGCTTATGAGAAACTGGAAATGGAGTTGGAGACAACACAGCATGAGCACCAGGTTATGTTAATGAGGCAGGATTTGTTGAGACATTAAGAAGAGCTCTGGAGAGGAGAATTAAGGAGTCGCATAACCAGGAGGTTCAGAAACAAATGCAGATAGAACTCAGGCAGGAAGAGAAGTGCAGGTGTCGTAAGGAAGAAATGGGGTGAAAAGAAGAAATGATGAGACAACAGCAGGAAGGATTCAAGGGAACCTTCCCTGATGCAAGAGAACAAGAGATATGGATGGTCCAAATAGCCATGGGAGGTGCTATAGGTGTGAACAATAGAGGTGCCATGCCCCCTCTTCTGTGCCAACTGGTACTCCAGCTCCTCCAGGACCTGCCAATGTGATGTCAGATGGAATCCTTGGATTGACCCCAATAAACAACTGAATGTTTCAGGCAAACTGCTACAGTGGAAGGAATTGGAGCAATTGGTGGAACTCCTCCTGCATTCAACCACCCAGCTCCAACAGCTGAATTTCCTCCAGATAAACACTGCCGTTATTAAATAAAGTTCCAGTGTCTTATTCCTGCAACCCTTAAAAGAAGAGCCCTTTTTGGACTAACCAGAATTCTACCCTGGAAAAGTGTTGAGGATTCTTCCCAATAGATAGGTCTTCCCTGCCTGTACTACTCTATGGAGTGTGTTTGGAGGCAGAGGGCAAGGGAGGCATGGTATTTTTAATAAATCAAAGCCTGGTTTACTGCTTTATCAAGTCTGTCTGGTGTACTCCTGAGGTATACTGATTGTTGAAATCCTGGAGAAAGATATGGAAATGGACTCAGAACTCCATTAATATTGATCCTTCCTATTTCCTTCCTTCCTTCCATCCATCCATCCTTCCTTCCTTCCTTCCTTCCTCCACTGTGTTTTAATTACTTTTTCATTTGTTTCTATCAACCCCAGGGTCACTGTCATATGTATACCACAAAATCTAAACATCCTCCAATGGCCTAGCCCAATTCCTTTATTCATTCCCAGGTGAGAATTCAGATAAATTTATACAGATGTTACATACAGTTTTGTTATATCTCACATGTTACCACTTCATGTCCAATGGAAGAGATTTTCTCCTAGAGGCTTTCATCTTAGTATATCTTTAAAAACTCTTGTGTTAACATGTCTCCATTTTTTCTTGCATGAGGACTACCCAAGAATGAGTGACCTTTTTTTCTATGATGTTGCTGTTCACAGTTTTTCTTCGTAGGCCTGGTGCAATCTTGAGAACAGGGTTGCTGTGTTGAAGGTATGACAGTAGCTCTTAGCCTTGCCAATCTTTGGTAGTCATGGTGTGCATTTTTTATTGTTGTACTATGATTTGTTCCTGATACCTTCAATTTGAATTTTTTCTTAGAAATGGAGCAGTAATGCAGCATCACCTTATTAAAATATATTCAGAGCCATAAAAATAAATTAGGATATCATATTTTCCCTGAAAATTAAATTATTAACTCAAGATAACATCCTAGAGAGTAAATAATTAAATTCCCTTAAATGAACTCTCTTCTTCAGACCTTTCTGCTTTAAATGTGGCTCAAGTAAAGGCAGTAGGGAATCTGAAGAGATGGTCCTCCAAATCAAAATGATGCTCATAACATAAGGATGCATGGGATAAAATTAAAATTTAAGGGTATTATTGCCAACACAGAAACAAATGAGAGACAAGTAACAACTATATTTTTAATGTCTCCAGTCTTGTTAGCAAAGTTATCATAAATATGAGATGTATCAATTTTTGAGTGTTTTCTTGTATTGTATACCTTACAATGAGTAGTCTCTTATGCTTGATATATGCACTTCTTACTGATGAGTGTAATGGTCTTCTGGTGATCTATATGAAAAAAAAGTCTTTTATTTTAATTAAACAGTTTTTATTTTTTACATACACATTTATATTATAGCCTGTGCCTTCCTTCCTTGACTAACACAGCTCATGTCTCAGCAATTTTAGCTGATACAAGCACAAATGCATGGTATAGAGCACAAGGACACTGCCCTGCTTCATGTGTTGATATGAAGGCAAGCCAGAGATGGGTAAAAGAGAGTCTGAAGCTTATTCAATGTAAGACAGATTAAAAATGATGGAATTCATGTGCCAGTGTTGGGTAAGGATAAGTATTCGACTCTCTGACCTAAGATAAGCTCTTCATAATTTTATTTCAGAAGGGGGCAGATGTGCTGTGACCTTTGAGTTGTTGACCTTTGATGAAGGAGTTCTGGTGTTTAGGCTATCTTTGGATTGTTTACATATGAAAGAAATAGGGAAGTTCTTACAGGGAACTACACAGAGAAATAGGAAAGTTCTTACATGTAACTACCCAGAATATTAAGGAAGCTCTTACAGGGAACTATTCAGAGGATTGTATTCTTTCCTGGGGGGTTAGGAATTTTTTATCTCATTAAGAATAAGTACCATGAAAATGCAACATGTAGGAATAGAAATTTAAGCTAATTATGTGAAAAGTGTGGTATTGATATTTGCTCTTAGATATTAGGAAATTAGATGTTGTATGTAATTTATAAGGAGAATTGTCAGAGTATTCAATTTTAATATTCAATTCAAACTAGCAAAATGGCTGTGGTGACTGGCTTTCTTGTTAAATCAGAAATGACATGTTACCTAAAACTGAACTAAAAACCTTCAGCCTGTTATCAAATAGGAAATGGTATTGAGAATTCACTTATTGTGAACTCACCATAACAATATCGCATTTAAATTAAGTTAGTCACTTAATGTTTGTCAAACTCTATATATATTAATGAACTTCCAAACGATTAGAATGACAATTTTGAAGCCATGAGCTTTTCTTAGGGTTTCAGACTTTTATTATTAATTATATTTAAGGCTCTGTGTGTGTGCGCGCGCGAGCGCACACACACACACATACACACACACACACACACACATACATACAAATAAATAAATAAATAAACCATGGGCAGAGTTGAATCTAGAAATACATTTAGCTTTAGATCCTCCTTAATGACTCTTGTTTACTTTTTTCTGCTCTCCATCCTTCTATAACATCTAATATTACTATATTTTCATTTCTGTTTTACACCTACACTCATATGACATTTGTTTGCATATAAATATTATAGGTTAAGATTTGTATATGAAAGAGAATATGAAGCCTTTTCCTTTTGTGTTCCAGTGACCTTTATGTATTGTAAGGTCTAAGTCTACCCATCTCAAGTTTAAATTAGATTAAAAAGTACAAAAATTCATTTTGAAAAATAAGAAAACATTAAAGAAGACAAAGTTATAAGCCTATATTTTAGAGGCAAACAGGTCACATGCTTGTATACCCAGAAAAAAAACTTTAAATAAAGAAAGCCATGACTAAAACTACTGTGGTTTGCTAAATGAACCAAAGATACGACTTTAAGGGAGTAAATGAGCAAATATATCCACCTTTGGAAATCACTGAGAAAAAAGTGCCATGAATTTACTGTTAAATGGAGATTTGAAATATTTATAAAAAATTGTTTTATTCCATTTCACTGGCACAATGGTTCCATCTTTCCTGGCCATGGTTATAAATAAAGCACACATTAGGATCTCAAGATACATCTCAGAGGAATCCTGTGTGTATTTCTCTGTTTCTCCACACACTTGCTAACCCTGAAGCGGCACCTTACAATGCACGTTAATGGATTTTCTGACATTCTTTATGAAGGTATCAGAGAAGGACTGGCAGTGAGCTCTGATTACTGTAATATGGGAATCTTAAGTGGAAAGCAAAATAATACAAACCTCAGGAAGTTAACAAATCTCTTAAGACCAAGAAAAACTTGATATTACAGCCCATAAAATCATAACAATGTTTTGTGATTTATTTTCCTTGTGTTATACTTTTGGAGGTCAGCTATTTCAGAGGGGACTTTTTAATGCTAAAAATTAAAAGCAGTGTTTAAAAAAAATGTTCTAATGGGCTGGAGAGATGGATAAGCAGTTAAAGGCTAGGCTCACAACCATAAATAAAAATAGTTCTTATTATATAAATATACCTTTAAGTTGATAGTATCAATTATTAAACACAAAATGACTTAGAAAATGTCACAACTGAGTAATCAAATACTGGAATAAATCTTTCAGTTTAAGTTTTGACTATAATTTTCATATGAATATGCTATTCTAATTTCAAGTTTTCCACTTTCTATTGTAGTAATGAAATTAAACCATGATCATGAAGTGGTTTAGTTACTGTCTTTCACCTTTTATAGAAGATATAGATATTATTATTATTCTAGAAACCTCAGTAGAAAACAAGTTCCTGACTCCCATTAATGAATCCAGAGAATCTTTCTCTTTCCCCACATGAGAAAGGAAAACGTTTTGAAAGTTTGTCTGCAAATTTTATGCTTTCTAGAATTTGAAAAATAATTCGAGTTATGGGGAGAACAAAGGTAAGAGTTCACAGATTTCATATTAACATTCTAACTATACTGCTCAAGAGATGGCTCAGCAGGTAACAGTATTTCCTAAACATGAGATCAAATCACCAGAACTCACTCCTCAAAATACTAGAAAATTTCCAACATTTCTGTCACCCTACCACTGGAGGGAGGATTGCTGGAGTACTCTGGTTATCAACTTAGCTCTAAGCTCCAGCATAAGGAATGAGGTGAAAAATAATATACGTTCTCTCACTCATGCACACTCACAGTGTGTGCATTCACCACATGTGTGTATGCACATACATATACACTCTCTGACACACAAATTAAAATGAGGCTAATTGTGACATGGACTAAAATCCATCAAATGTATCCCTAGAAACTTTTTTCCCACAAAAGCTATTCTTATCTTTGTGTTTCTGCTTTCTGGTACTGCTTGGTTCCTACACTTGCTTGAAGCTTATTCTATCTTCAACCATTTTTTAAATTTTATTTGATTTGATTTTGTTGTAGTTGCATGAGAGATAGAGTCTCATTATGTAGCTAAGCCTGTTTTGTAATATTCAGTGATACTCTGGTTTCATCTTTCCACAGTGAGAAGAGATATGCACAAGTCACTTAGACTTTATTAGATACAAACTATCTTTACCATTTTAAGTCTTTGCCAAAAGACAATAAATGCCAGTAAAGACTACCTTGCAAAACATTCAATCGCCATAGATGAAAAAAAACAGATATTTAAAGCAAAAACCAAATTTAAAAATATCTATCCACAGATTGAAGATGGCAGCCCTTAATAAATACTTTGTTTGATCAGCAGGGCAGCAGAGACTATTAAGGATCTCAAGGACCAAATATGAGAACTACAGAGTACCAGTACTGAGGAACCACAAATGAGGTGGCTCCACATAGTGTGGAGCTATGTTGGGTCCAGCCTCTGGTTATTTGTCAAACACCCAAAGTCCTGGGTCTCCACGGAAACAGGAAGCAAGTCTCCTAAGGCTAGCACCACACACCTGGCTAGTGGGCAGCTTCTGAAATCCTGGGTCTCAGAGAAAGCCTTGGATTGCAAAAAACAGCAGCACCTGTAAGTTCTAGCCCCCAGCAGGCACTACATTCAGGAACACAAGTAGATCTGACCTTAGGTCATGCAGAAAAGCCACAGAAAGCTCCTGGGGGTTCTAAGCATCTACTTACCATGTTCTTGAGTGCCACATGCCTGGCGGGTGGGCAGCTCTTCAATTGCCAGGGATACAGAATGAGTTGGGTCCTGCAAAAACACTAGCGTCTGTGGGTTTTAGCACCAGGCAAATACCATAGTCAGGAACACTAGTGGATCTGACCTCAGACCATCCAGCTTTTCCACAGAAAGTTCTGGGGTACAAGCAGGCAGTGAACATAGGCTCCAACTATAGACATCACAATGGGAGGAGGTCAGTGTAAGGACAAAAACAACAATGCCCAGGACCATTTAATACTGCCAGAAAGCAGCAGCTTCACCACAACAACAAGCCCTGGGGATACTATCACAGCTGACACACAAGAGAAGGATTTCAATTCTGAGGTTATGAAAATGAAAGGGGTCTTAAAGTATGAAAATAAGTCTTTCAAACTACAACAGGAATACACAAAGAAAGAGATGAAATAATTGAACAAATCACTTAAGGAAACTACAATCAAACAGGAGAAGGTAATAAATAAAAGGTTTCAAGATGAAAAAATGGAGATAGAGGCTATAAAGAAAATACAGTATGAGATAAACCTGGAAATGGGAACCCTAGAGAAGAGATATAATACAGAATATCATATATAGAAGATATGACTGAGGAAATGGATACAGCAGTCAACAAAAATGTTAGATAAAAAAATACTCTTGACATATAATATCCAAGAAATCTGGGACACTATGACAAGGCCAAACCTAAGAATAATAGGGATAGAAGATAAAGAAGCTTGCCAACAGAAAGGCCCAGAAAATATTTTCAGTAAACATGGAAGAAAATTTCTCTAATGTCCATAAATATACAAGAAGCCTAGAGAATTACAAATATAGTGTAACGGAAAAGAAAATCCTCCTGCCACATACAATCAACACACTAAATATACACAACAAAGAAAATATTAAAAGCTGCAAGAGAAAAAGGCCAAATCACATATAAAGGCAAGCCTATCATAATTACGCCTAACTTCTCAACAGAGACTATGAAAACCAGAAGGGCATGGAGAGATGTCATTCAGACACCAAGAGACCACAGATACCAACCCAGACTACCATACCCAGTAAAATTTTCAGTCATCATAGATGGATAAAACAAGGATTTCCATGATAAAACCAAGTTGAAACAGTACTTAACCACAAATCCAGCTCTACAGAAGATACTAGAAGGAAAACTACAGCACAAGGGGTGTTTCTTTACAGAAGAAAACAAAAGAAATAAATAACCCCACATCCAGAAAAACAAAAGAAACACACACACACACAACCACTACCAACAAAAATAATAGGAAACAATGGCAACTGGTAATTAATATCACTCAACATTAATGGCCTCAAGTCCCCAATGAAGACACAAATGCTAACAGAATGGTTGCAAAAACAGGACCCATCAGTCTGCTGCATACAATAAACATATCTCAGCAATAAAGATAAACATTTCCTTAGAGTAAAGGGATGGATAAAGGTATTCCAAGAAAACAAATTCAAGAAACAAGTTGGAGTAAGCATACTCGTATTTAATAAAACAGACTTTCAACCAAAACTAATCAAAAGAGATGAGGAAGGATACTTTCTATGCATCAATGGAAATATGCACCAAGATGACCTCTCATTTATGAACATCTATGCCTGAAATACAGGAGCACCCACATTTGTAAAAGAAACAATACTAAAGCTTAAATCACACATTGAACCCCACACTTTAATAATGGGAGACTTTTACATCCGAGTCTCATCAATAGATACACCACCATGGTGGAAACTAAATGGAGAAACAATGAATCTAATAGACATCAGGAATCAAATGGATCTGAAATAACAACAGAAATTTTCACTCAAACACACAAGAATTCTCCTCCTTCTCAGCACCTCATAGAACCTTCTCCAAAACTGACCAGTACTTGGTCATAAAACAAACATCAACAGATACAAAAAGATGGAAATAATCCCTTTACCTTATAAGACCATCATTTATTAAAGCTGGAAATTAATAACAGCAGAAACAACAGAAAGCCTACAAAGTCATGGAAACTGAACATCTCCCTACTCAATGATATCAGAGTATGGAACAAAATAAAAAGACAAAGTAAAAACTGAGAATTCAAAGAATCTGAGGACACAACATACCCAAACTTATTGGACACAATGAAAGCTATGTTAAGAGGAAATATCATAGCACAAAATGCCTTTATAAAGAAACTGGAGATCTCTCATACTAGCAACTTAACAACACACCTGAAAGCTCTAGAACACAAAGCAGAATCATTGAAGAGAAAAAGATGGCTGGAAATCATCAAACTTCTAGGTGAGATCAATAAATTAGAAACAAAGAGAACAATTCAAATAATCAACAAAACCAAAAGATGGCTCTTTGAGAAAAGCAACAAGTTAGACAGATCCTTAGCGAAACCAACTAAAAGGTAAAGGGAGAGTATTGAAATCAACAAAATCAGGAATGGAAATAGAAAAACAACTGACATTGGTGAAATCCAAGGACTCATTAGGTTGTACTTAAAAAACCTATATGCTGTGGTTCCAAGATGGTGGCGCCCAGCAAACACTGTATCTGATTTACTGTAGCAAGACCAGGAACTTGAATGGAGCCTTAGACTGCTAAATGTAGAGAACTTTAGATGAGTGGGGTCCCACACAGTGCAGATGACTGGTGGGCCTGGCCCCAGGTCAAGCAACAGAACACGGAGGTCCTGAATCTATTCTCCAGACATTGAATGGAAGCCACCTATAGGCTGCAGCTGGCAGATAAAGCCCGAATTCAGTGGGTGGGTTGGTGTCAGAGCCCCTGGCCTATGGAAGTCACAGGGAATCAGGGGAAGCTGCCCTTGGCAACATCCACCCGCCCCATGCAAATTTGCTGAGGACCCCACGCTGCATGGAAACACAGATAACTGGGTCCAACTAACTGAGAGAGAGTGGACATAGCCTGCAGGGTAGAACAGGCCCAAGTTGGAGCTGAATGTAGAGTACTGGGCAGCTGGGTCCGCCTAGCTCAGAGAAAGCAGCATGCAACATGCAGCTCACGGGCCGAATGGGCCCACATTGGAACAAAGCACAGGGGTCAGAGATTGAAGATCTGAGCTGTTAGTACCCAGATTGGACACTTCACACAGCCTTGGCAGATTCTCTGATGCAACTGGGTTCACCTAGCTTAGTGAGAGTAAAAGCAGTCCGCAGGGTGGGATGGATGCAAATTGGAGCTGGAATCAGGGTACTGAGCCAGGAGATCTGACCAGTTAGAACACAGCTTGGTCACTTCTCACAGCTCCAGCAGGATCTCCCACACTCTAGGGAGAGGCTGGACACACCTGAGGTGTCTATACACTGGTCTAAAAGGAGCCCATAGCTCAGTGGGTCTGAGCCAGGTAAGATCACGACTACAGGACCACAGGAAGTGCAGGCAAGTAGGAGCAACATGCCTAGTCTGAGCTTGCCAAACTCAATCTGAGACCCCATAACAGCTGGTTTGATTCACAGCACTAATGTGAAAGACCAGTCAGAAGTCTATCTCTACTGATGCAGCCCAGAGCCTAAGTTGTAGAGCAAAGACTCTAGGAGTGGGAACTAGGTCACCTGCCTGTTCCAGGGAAAAGGTCCCTAATCCTCACAGGCAAGAGTATGTGACCTATAATCATTCACCAATTATCCACTCTCAACAACCAGTAAAGGACACCAGAAGCCACATCCCATCAACAGAAACAGCAAAATGACTAAAGGAGATCATAACAACTCAAACAACAAAAATCAAAACAACTCAGCATCTCCAGATCCTAAATATCCTAAAGAAAACAACCCTGAGAACCAAAACATAATCAAAATACAAGAAAACAACCTCAAGTCCTTAGTAAGGAAGATGATAGTGGAAGAAATGAATGGAATCTGTAAACAACTGCAGGAGGATGCAACCAAGTGGGTTGAAGACATAAAAGAGACACATAAAGAGGCACTGGAAGAATTTCAGGAAAACACAAACAGACAGATGAAGGAAATCAATAAAAAACATCAAGATCTGAAGATGAAAATGGAATCTATGATAAAGGAACACACAGAAGAAAAACGTGACCAAGAGGCCTTAGAGAAGAAAGCAAGCAAAAAAGAGATGACCTTCTCTAACAGAATCCAAGAAATGGAGGAAAAAATGTTGGGACTTGAAGATACAAATTTAGAACTCAAAACAACCATCAAAGAAAATGCTAAATCAGAAAAGTTCCTGACACAGAACATCCAAGACAACATGAAAATAAGAAATCTGAGAATAATAGGCATTGAGGAAAGAGAAGACACCTGACTCCATGGCCCAGGAAATATCTTCAACAAAATAATAGAAGAAAATTTTCTTAATTTGAAGAAGGAGAAGCATATGAACATACAAGAGGCCTACAGAACACCAAATAGAATAGGCCAGAAAAGAAAATCTCCCACCACATAATAATAAAAAAGAAAATAAACAGAACAAAGAAAAAATATTGAAAGTAGAAAGAGAAAATGGCAGAGTAACATATGATGGCAAACCTATCAGAATTATACCCGACTTCACACCTGAGACCATAAAAGACAAAAGGGCCTGGAGAGAGATCCTGCAAATCCTAAGAGACCTCAGATGCCAGGTTAGACTACTATATCCAATAAAACTGTCAATAACCATTGATAGAGAAGACAAAATATTCCATGACAGAAACAAATTCAAACAGTACCTATCCACAAATCCAGCTTTACAGAAGTTACTAGAAGGAAAATTCCACCCCACAGGGATGGACAAAAATACACAGGAAATTGATAACTACACTATTTGAAAATTACAACTTAACAAACTCTCAACTATAACTAACATCAAAATGAAGGGACTTAACAGTCACTGGTCATTAATATCTCTCAACATCAATGGTCTCAATTCTCCAATAAAAAGATACAGACTAACCAAGTGAATGCATAAACAAGACCCAACATTCTTCTGCTCCCAAGAAACACATCTCACCCAAAAGGACTGATATTACCTCAGGGTAAAGGGCAGGGAAAAATATTCCAAGATAATGATCACAAGAGGCAAGCTGGTGAAGACATTCTAATATCTGATAGAATAGATTTTAAACCAAAATTAATAAAAAGGGATGAGGAAGGACACTTCATACTTATCAAGGGTAAAATCAACCAAGATGACATCACAATTCTGAACATCTATGCTCCAAATACATGGGTACCCACATTTATAAAAGAACTATTAACAAAACTTAACCACTCACCAATCCCCTCATAGTAATAGTGGGAGACTTCAAAACCCCACGTTCAATGAGGGATAGGTCATTAAAACAGAAACAAAGCAAAGAAATAAAATCACTAACCAATGTCATGAATCAAATGGAGCTAACAGATGTTTACAGAACTTTCCATCCAAACAAAAAAGAATATATTTTCTTAGCACCCCATAGAACCTATGCCAAAATTGATCACATAGTAGGTCACAAAGCAAGCCACAACAGATACAAGAAGGTTGAAATTATACCTTTTATCCTATCCTATCACCATGGTCTAAGTCTGGACTTCAACAGCAATAGAAATAACAAAAAGTCTACTCACATGTGTAAACCAAACAACTTTCTCCTTAATAACACTGGGTCAGAGAAGAAATGAAGGCCTTCCTGAAATTCAATGAAAATGAAGGAAGAAAATAACGAAATTTGTGGGATACATTGAAAGCAGTGATAAGAGGAAAATTCATAGCACTAAGTGCCTTTAAAAAGAAATTAGAAACATCTCACATAAACAACTTAACATATTTCAAAGCCCTAGAAAGAAATGAAACAGAAACACCCAAGAGGGATAGACATCTGGAAATAATCAAACTCAGGGATGAAAACAATAATATAGAAACAAAAAGAACAATTGAAAGAATCAACAAACCCAGGACCTGTTTTTTTTTTTTTTGAGAAAATAAACGAGATAGACAAACCATTAGCCAAACTAACTAAAAGGCAGAGAGACAGTATCCAAATAAACAAACTCAGACATTGAAGAAGAACAAAGAATCAAAAGATTCTACTTTAAAGGCATATATGCCAAAAAAAAATTGAAAATATAAGGGAAATAGACAATTTTTTAAATTTTATTTTATTAATTTATTCATATTACATCTAAAATCCTATCCCTTGTATGCTCCCATTCCTCCCTCCCTCCAATTTTCCCCTTGCTCCCCTTCCCTATGACTGTGACTGAGGGGGACTTCCTCCCCCTGTATATGCTCATAGGGTATCAAGTCTCTTCTTGGTAGCCTGCTTCCTTCCTCTGAGTGCCACCAGGTCTCCCTATCCAGGGGACATGGTCAAATATGGGGCACCAGAGCACATGTGAAAGTCAGACCCCACTCTCCACTCAACTGTGGAGAATGTCCTGTTCATTGGCTAGATCTGGGTAGGGGTTTGAAGTTTACAGCCTGTATTGTCCTTGGCTGGTGCCTTAGGGACCCCTGGGCTCAAATCTGCCTATCATAATTTTCTTCTTGTAGGTTTCAAGGATCCTATGTATCCTTCAACTTTGCCATTCTCCCCTGCTTCTCTTATCTAGAATCCCAATAGGATGTCCCCAACTCTGTCCCAGTTTCCTGGGTAGTGAAGACTTTCATAGGACATGCCCCTTGGGCTAGTATGCAGATATAAGTGAGTACATACCATTTGACTCTGGTTCTGGATTAACTCACTCATTATGATCATTTCTAGTTCAATCCATTTGTCCACAAATTTCAGGAATTCCTTGTTTTTAATAGCTGGGTAGTATTCCATAGTGAATATGTTCCACAGTTTCTTTATCCATTCCTTTCTTGAGGGACACTTAGGCTGTTTCCACAATCTGGCTATTATGAATAAGGCTGCTGTGAATGGTTGAGCAAATGTTCTTGTTGTGTGCTGGAGCATCTTCTGTGTATATTCCAAGGAGTAGAATAGCCAGGTCTTGCAGAAACCCTATTCCCATTTTTCTGAGATAGCACCAGATAGATTTCCAAAGTGGCTGTACTAGTTTGCATTCCCACCAGCAATGAAGGAATGTTCCTCTCTCCCCACATCCTCGCCAGCTTGTGGTGTCACTTGAATTTTTGATCTTAGCCATTGTGATGGGTATAAGATGGAATCTCAGAGTTGTTTTGATTTGCATTTCCCTGATGACTAAGGAGGTTGAGCATTTCTTTAAGTGTTTCTCAGCCATTTGATATTCCTCTGTTGACAATTCTCTGTTTATTTCCAAGCCCCATTTCTCAATTGGATTATTTGGTTAGGTGGTGTTTAATTTCTTGAGTTCTTTATATATTTTGGATATAAGACTTTTGTCAGACCTAGTGTTGGTGAAGATCTTTTCCAAGTCTGTAGGCTGTCACTTTTTTCTTTTGACAGTGTCTCCTGCCTTACAGAAGCTTCTCAGCCTCATGAGGTCCAATTTATTAATTGTTGGCATTAAGGCCTGGGCTGTTGGTGTTCTGTTCAGGAAGTTGTCTTTTGTGCCAATATGTTCCAGGCTCTTCCCCACTTTTTCTTCTAAGTGACTTAGTGTCTCTGGTTTTATGTTGAGGTCTTTGATCCACTTGGATTTAAGTTTTGTGCAGGTGACAAATATGGTTCCAGTTGCATTTTTTTTACACATAGACATCCAGTTAGACCAGCACAATATGTTGAAGATGCTATCCTTTTTTCATTGAATAGATTTGGCTTCTTTGTCAAAAATCAAATGACCATATGTGTGTGGATTCATATCTGAGTCTTCAATTTGACTTCACACATCAACCAGCCTGTTGCTGTGCCAGTACCATGCTGTTTTAATTACTGTTGCTTTATAGTACAGCTTGAGATCTGGTATTGAGATTCCTCCAGAGGATCTTTTATTGTACAAGATTGCTTTAGCTATTCTGGGTCTTTTGTTTTTCTATATGAAGTTCAGAATTGTACTTTAAATGTCTTTAAAAATTGTGTAGGTATTTTTAAGGGATTGCAGTGAATCTGTAGATTGCTTTTGGTAGGTAGCCACTTTTACTATGTTAATTCTCCAGATCCATGAGTAAGGAATAACATTCCATCTTCTCATGTCATCTTCAATCTCTTTCTTCAGAGTTTTGAATATTTTTTCAAACAAGTCCTTCACTTGCTTAATTAGAGTAACTCCTAAATATTTTATGTTGCTTGTGGCTAATGTGAAGGGTTTGATTTTCCTAATTTCTTCCTCTACAAGTTTGTCATTTGTGTATAGGAAGGCTACAGACTTTTTTGAGTTAATTTTGTATCCAGCTAATTTGCCGAAAGTGTTTATCTGCTGTAGGTGGTCTCTGGTGGAATTTTGAGGGTCACTTATGTACACTATCATATCATCTGCAAATAGGGATAATTTGACTTCCTCCTTTCCCATTTGGATACGCTTGATCTCCTTTTGTTGTCTTATTGCTCTGGCTAGAACTTCAAGTACTATATTGAAGAGATATGGAGAGAATGGGAAGCCTTGCCTTGTTCCTGATTTTAGGGGAAGTTCTTTGAGTATCTCATCATTTACTTTGAATTTGACTATTGGCTTGCTGTGTATAGCTTTTATTATGTTGAGGAAAGTGCCTTGTATCCCTGATCTCTCTAAAACTATAAACATGAATGGGTGTTGGATTTTATCAAATGCTTTCTCTGCATCTAAGGAGATGATCATGTGGTTTTTTTAATTTTCAGTTTGTTGTAATCATATGGTAGATTACATTGATAGATTTCCATATATTAAACCATCCCTGCATGCCTGGAATGAAGCCTACTTGGTCATGGTGAATAATATCTTTGATGTGGTCTTATATTTGTTTTGCATGTATTTTATTGAGTATTTTTGCATCAATGTTCATAAGAGAAATTGGTCTGAAATTCTCTTTCTTTGTTGGGTCTTTGTGAGGTTAATGTATCAATGTGACTATGGCTTCATAGAATGAATTTGGTAATGTTCTATTCATTTCTATCATTTGGAGTAGCTTGAAGACTCTCGGTATTAGGACATCTTTGAAGGTCTGGTAGAATTCTGTACTGAAACCATCTGGCCCTGGACTTTTTTTTTCGTTGGGAGACCACCAATGATTGCTTCTATTTCTATAGGGAAAATGGGACAATTTAGCTTGTTTATTTGTTCTTCACTTAATTTTTGCAAGTGAAATTGACCAAGAAAAGCATCCATTTCCCTTAGATTTTCACATTTGTGACATATACACCTTCGAAGGATGATCTTATGATTCTTTGTATTTCTTCAGTGATCCTCAGTTCCCCCTCTACCGTGGGTCCTGCAATTGTTCTTGGTCTCTGAATGCTCTTTGGGTCAGGTCAAAGTGTCCATAGCCTTCTGGGTTCCCTTGTAGCCTGGAGCTCTCCAGGGACTGAAGCAGTTCAGGTGGAGGTTGTCTGATGGCGGCTCTACTCCCTGTCTCCCTGAGAATTCCTTTGTCCTTGAACTTTGATGCTCTGCTCGTTTGTGTTTCCTAATAGCGTTTCAAGACCCAGACAGCTTGCAGAGTACAGGTTAGTGTCACAGGCCCAAATCGTCCACACACTGAGTCTAGTTCATGTCTCTGGTCCCAAATCGGTTTCAGGGCCTATTCCGTGCACTTAGTTCAGTTAGCACTGAGTCTAACCAAGGTCTTGGGCCCAAAGTGTACACTGAGCTCGCCGAGTTCTGTTAGAGTCTCAAGGCCCAAACTTCCCACCAAGTCCAGTCAGAGCCTCAGGGCTAGGACTGCCCACCAAGTCCAGCCATGGACTCCAGGCCCAAACCACACTCTGAGCTCAGCTAGGTTCTCTGGGGCCAAACCACCTGCCCAGTTCAGCTAGAGTTTCTGGGCCCAAACTGCCGGCCAAGTCCAGCCAGAGTCTCAGGGTTGGGACTGCATGAAGTTCAGCTAGAATCTCAGGGCCCAAAATGCCTGCCAAGTCCAACCAGGGACACTGGGCCTGAACCACATGGCGAGCTCAACTAGATTCTCAGGGCCAGAACCATCTGCTGAGCTCAGCTAGGGACTCTTGGCCCAAAATGCATGCAGAGTCCAGCCAGAGTTTCCAGGCTAGGACTGTGCAACAAGCTCAGCTAGGGACTTTGGACCCAAAGCGCATGCTGTGGTCAATTATAGTCTCAGGACCCGAACCACTCACCAAGCTTAGCCAGCAATTCTGGACCCAAACTGCACACCCAGTCCAACCAGAGTCTCAGGGCTGGGACTGTGCGAGAAGCTCAGCTAGAGTCTCTGAGCCCAACTGCCCACCAAGCACGCTTAGGCACTCTGGCCCCAAACTGCACGCCAAGCTCTGCAAGAGTCTCAGGGGTGGAATGGCGCACCAAGCTCAGTCAGGGACTCTGGACCCACACTGCACACTGAAATCAGCCAGGGACTCCGCACCTAAATTGTGCAGAGTCCGACCAGATTCTCAAGCCCACAACTGCATGTAAAGCTCAGCTAGTCTATGGGCCCAACCAGACCACCTAGTCCTGCTAGGGACTCTGGGACGAAACTGCGTGCTGAGTTTAGCCTGCATCTCAGCAGCAGAACTACGCACTGAGCTGAGCTAGTGTCTCAGGAGCTGAAATTCGCGCAGAGCTCAGATAGTGTCCCCATGGCAGAACTGTGTGCTGAGCTGAGTTAGCGTCTCCATGGCAGAACTGCGTGCTGAGCTGAGCTTGGGTCTCAGGGGCCAAACTAAATGCCAAGTCCAGTCTGGATCTCAGGGCATGAGCTGTGAGCCAAGTTGAACTTGGGTCATGGAGCCCAAACCGTGCAGTACGGCCCAAATCCTGCCCAGAGGCCCCTCTCCCACAGCAATTCCCACCGGCCACCATACCAATCGCCATCGCAGGAGGGCCCCGAGCTGCAAACCTCAGTCACTTCCACTGCTGCCACTGCTGCCACTGCTGCCACTGCTGCTCTAGTCCAAGAAAATCTGTGCTCCTCCTGTGTGCAGGGGCATGCAGGTCCTCTGCACCCTGGTCCCTTTCGAACCCTGGAGCACTCCTGCTGCAGTAGTGTGGGGACCTTGATGTTCCTGGTTCAGAATTCTGTGTAATTCTCTGAACTGTTTACTGGAGCTTCTAAACATGGTCCACACTGCTCGCCACCATCTTGGATCTTCCTATTTACAATTTTCTGGATCGATTCCACTTGCCAAAATTGATAAGTAAATTAAATTATCCTATTTTTCCTATAGAAATAGAAACAATCATTGATAGTCTCCCAACCAAAAAAAGCCCAGGGCCAGATGGTTTCAGTGCAGAATTCTATCAGACTTTCAAAGAGGACTTATGCTCAACAATGTTCAAAGCAACCTTATTCAAAATAGCCAGAACCTGGAAACAACCTAAGTGTCCCTCAGTAGAAGAATGGATTAAGAAACTGTGGTACATTTACACTATGGAATACTGCTCAGCTCTTAAAAACAAATTTGAAAAATGTGTTAAAAAATTGATTGAACTAGAAATAATCATAATGAGTGAACTAACCCAGAAGCAGAAAGACTCAAATGGTATGTATTCACTTATATCTGGACACTAGCCCAAGGGACATGTCCCATGAAAGTCTTCACTTACCAGGGAAGTAGGACAGAGGGGAGTACATACTATTGGGACTCTAGGTGAGAGAAGCATGGGAGAATGGGGAAATAGAAAGATCCAGAGGGTCCTATAGCCCTACAATAAGAACATTATGATGGGTGGACCTGGGCCCAGGGGTCCTGCACAAACTATGGCACCATCCAAGGCCTATATTTGCAGTAAACATCGAACTCCAACCCAGATCTAGCCAGTGGAAAGGACATCCTCCACACATGAATGGAGAGTGGGAACTGACTTTCACATGAACTCTGGTGCCCCATATTTGACCATGTGCTCTTTGTGGGGAGGTCTATTGGCACTCAGAGGAAGGATAACAGGCTACCAAGAAGAGACTTGATACCATATGAACATATAAAAGGGGAGGAAGCCCCCTTATTTACAGTCATAGGAAAGGGGAGTAGGGGGGAATTGGGAGGGAAGGAGGAATGGGAAGATACAAAGGATGGGATAACTATTGAGAAGTAATATGAATACATTAATTTAAAAAAAGAAAAGAAAAGAGCCTATACGCTACAAAATTTGAAAGCCAAAAAAATGACAATATTCTTTACAGATACCAACTACAGAAATTAAATCAATATCAGGCAAACAAATTAAAAAGTCTTATATCTCCTGAGGAAATTGAGGCAGTCATCAAAATTCTCCCAACCAAAAGAAAACCCTAGGGACTGATAGATTCAATGCAGAATTCTACTAGACCTTCAGTGAAGAACTAATACCAATTCTCTTTAAATTATTCCACAAAATAAAAACAGAAGGAATATTACCAAACCCATTCTATGAGCTCACATTCACTTTGATACCTAAGCCACAGAAAGACTCTACAAAGAAAGAAATTTCAGATCAATTTCTCTTATGGACATTAATGTGAAATAATACAATAAAAAACCCTCACAATCCAAATCCAAGAACACATCAAGAATATCATTCACCATGAACAAGTAGACTTGATACTAGGCATGCAGAAATGGTTTAATATATGTTCAATTTAATCTATCATATAAGTAAACTGAAAGGAAAAAAACAGATTATCATCTCTTTAGATGCTCAAAATCCATTTGACAAATCCAACACACATTCATTTTTAAAGTCTTGGAGAGAGCAGTGATACAAGGCAAACACCTCAAGATAATAAAGGCAGTATACAGTATACTGCAGCTGATAGCCGGCATCATACTAAACACAATTGAAACAATTCCACTGAAATCAGGTACAAGGCAAGGATGTCAACTCTCTTCAGATCTCTTCAGTATAGGATTTGAAGTCCTAGCCAGAGCAATAAGACAACTAAAGGAGATCAAGAGGATACAAATAAGAAAGAATGAAATCAAACTATCACTATTTGTGGATGACATGATAGTATATATAAGTGACCCTAAAAATTCTAGCAAAGAACTTCTTCAATTAATAAAAAAATCATCTGCTAAGTGTCTAGATACAAATTAAACTAAAAATAAAAATCAGTAGCCCTGCTGCATACAAATGACAAACAGGATTGTAAATTAGGGAAACAACACCCTTCACAATAGCCACAAATAATATGAAATATCTCAGTGTAATTATAACTACACAAGTGAAAAACATATGAAAAACCCTCAAGCATCTAAAGAAGAAGATATCAGAATATGGAAAGACATTTCACGTTTGTGGATTTATGGAATCAACATAGCAAAAATGATCCTCTTACCAAAGGCAATTTACAGATTCAGTGCAATTCCCATCAAAATTCCAAGATAATTCTTATAAATCTAGAAATAACCCCAAATAAAGTTGGTTTTAAAAAGTTCAAAACCTACAAGTCACTTAATACAGGATGATCACATTAAAATACAGAGACTGATGCAAAAACCAAGGTCGGAATATGATGTAGTCTTAGACCCTCTGCTCATAAGTAGTTGATGAGGAGCACAGTATCCTTGTGAATCTCACAATATGGGTAGTGGGACTACTTCTGACATGGACTCTCACCTCTTAATGTTAATCACTTCCCCCATGTCAAGGTAGCCTTGCCAAACCACAGAGGAAGAGGATCCATGTAGTACAGATGAGACTTGATAGGCTGAGGTCAGATGTTAGGGGAAGAGGGCTCCCTTTTCTGAGGACTAGGTGAGGGAAAGAGAGGTTATGAGTAATGGAGGGTGGGATCAAGTGGTGATGAAGGAGGGGGCTGCAATCTGGATGTAAAGAATTCAAACTTCAGAGCAAGCAGGTAACTTATATTTCTAATCCCACTACACGGGGATAGCTCTGATACTTGCTGAGACATGAATGTCTATGGATAGAGAATCTCTGTGACTTATTATTAGATGCCATTCTTCATATGACATGAATGAAGATTTGCAGATGTCCTTCTTCTGCTCATATAAAGAGCAGAGAACCAGCCTTAATTGTTTTGTGTATCCTGCACAAATCATACATTTATAATTTTAGAACTTTATAATGCTTGTGAGAAACTATATGTTTTCAGAACAAAAGAACTGGACACTGACTCTGGATGAAACCTGACAGGATTCATTTTTCTCAGTATCCTGTTTGCTCACATCCTGCATCCTTCATGTTCCATCCCCTGGTGCTTCACTTGCTTTTACTAATCAGAACAGGACAGCATCAAACAAAGCTTACAATCCTGATTGGTCCAGAATTTCAGACTGTCCCAAATAGGACTTCAGTCTGGAATTTCTCATCTCTTAGAAACTGGACCTCAAATGCTATCTTTGGCTTGTTTAACTATTTTCCTCAATTTTATTTGGGACCTTATAAAGGTATTATTTGCCCCAATTGGACAAAAAGGAACTTTAAGAGAAGGATATTCAATTTCCCCTAAGGGGTTTGGGTACGTTTTTGCTTGCTCTCTTAGGCTACAGATGCATTGGGAGTTGGTTATAAATTATGATTGATCTTATACAGAAAGAAAAGGATATTGGACACAGGGATGACTCTCTTTTCCTTTATCTTTTTTTCATAGGTATGGAGATAAGGATTAAAAAGAAAGAAGGGGATATAGAAATATCTAAGAATGATACAACAAGGTATAGATTATTGATTATTCCTCCAATTAAGGCGTTAATGTTACTTACAAATAAGGTTAGTTTTAATTCATTGTTCTAGAATTCTGCAAATTGATGCTAAAAATGTTTAGGTTTGATAATTGGTATAAAAATAAAATTCAATATTATTCTTCATGCACTATATATATATATTTCTACTCTAATATCAGCTATTGTACACATATGACTCAATTATAATAAAAGGTTTACTTCTAATACCTTGAAAGTAGCATTATAGGCTGTTTAGAATAATTAAGTATGTCTACATGTAGAAAATGCAATTAGATCCATATATGTCACCATGCACATAACTTCAGTCCAAGTGGATTATAGACCTCAAGATAAAACCAGAGACATTAAATCGGTTAGAGGAAAAAATGTGGAAGATCCTGGAACATATTGGCATAGGAGACAACTTCCTGAACAGAACACTAACAGCCCAGGCCTATGGAATACTACTCAGCTACAAAAAAACAAAGAAATCCAGAAATTTATGGACAAATTGAGGAAATTAAAATGATCATATTGAGTGAGTTAACCCAGAAACAGAAAGATTCACATGGTATATATTCACTTATAATTGGACACTAGCCCAAAATCATGTCCCCTGAATATCTTCACTTACCAGGAGACTGGGACAAATGTGAGGACATCCTACTAGAATCTAGGTAAGAGAAATATAGGAGATGGGAAAATAGAAGGATCCAAAGGATCTCAGAAACCTACAAGAAGAACATCGTAACAGGTATATCATGGCCCAAGGGTGTCTGCTCAAACTATTGCACTAACCAAGGACAATAACTGAACCCATACTCTGATCTAGCCAATGGCCAGGACATCCTCTGCAGTTAGGTGGAGAACAGTGACTAATTCTGACATGAGCTCTGGTGCCCCATATTTGACAGCCTCCCCTTGGTGGGAACCCTGGTGGCACTCAAAGAAGGAATAGGCAGACTACAAAGAAGAGGCTTGATAGCCTGTTACCATAAAATTGGGGAGGATATCCCCCTCATGCATGGACCTAAGAAAGGGTAATAGGATGGGGGTGGGAAGATAGGAGGAATGGGAGGATATGAGTAATAGGAGATCAATTGAGTTGTACTCTGAGTAAATTAATAAAAAATAAAAGCAAATATGAAAAAATAATAATTAATACAAGCTAATTGTTATTTTATCAAATCATTGTCATTGTCAATTCTTAGTCTATTTTTATCACAATAATATACATATTAGGTTTAACAGGTAGATATGATTCTATAGGTATTAAGGTAAAATAATTAGGTATTTAAAATCGTCAGAGACCTACAGAATATGGCATTTAAAGATGTTTTCATTATTTTAAAGATTCATTGACAACAAGACAGGTTAACTCCTGAAAACAGTCAGGCCTACCTTAAAGAAGATGATGAGCATCAAAGAACCTCCTTATAGCTTTGGCTTCAAATGTGGCAAACCAGCCACTGGGAAAAATGTCGTCATTTTGGCCACAGACAAAATTCTGCCTAAAACTGGGGAAGCTTAGATGC
This sequence comes from Acomys minous, assembly GCF_964271855.1. NCBI lineage: Eukaryota > Metazoa > Chordata > Mammalia > Rodentia > Muridae > Acomys > Acomys minous. The sequence goes on from NC_140499.1 coordinate 3,591,696, forward strand.
AGGCCAAATTGACAATCAAACTCTGCCAAGACAGGGTAAGCAAGCCCTCAATAGTTACTGTCATATATATTCGGCCCAAAGGCTGAAGATGATGATACACCATTATAGAGAGTTTTGGGTGACTATTCACGCAGCAAACTATCTCTGCAATTTTCTCATTTTAGAAGATGTTAACCTGTCCTTCCAGTTTACTCAGGTATTTAAATATTGTTATTTCTCAAGTCTCTGATGGGGTTAAAGACCAGAGAGTTCAGTCTTACAATTAAACTTAGTTGTTTAGGGGCTTTCATGTCTAGATAGATCTTTAAGTTGATAGACAGTAATTTTCATTCAGAATTTTAGACTCACCAAGTTAGAAAAGATGTTTTCCTCAAGGTTGCCAAATATAAACAACCAAAACACTATGAATGCAAGATTTATATAATTCTTGCTTATTTCATGGTTCTTCTTGCTGTATGTAGTTTGTTTTATTTATGCATAAAAATATAAATGTATATGTAAAAAAGAAATATAATAAAAAATTCTTTAAAAAGTCTATTCATAAATCTAGCACTATAGAAAATAGTAGAAAAAAATTTCAATGCAAGGTTAACTACAACTTCCAAAACATAATTAAATTCATACCAGCAAAATCAAAAGAAATAAAAAAGCATACACACACACACACACACACACACACACACAACTACTGCTGCTACTACTACTACTACTACTACTACTACCACTACTACCGTTAATATAAAAATAATAGGAAATAATCATCATTTGTTTTTAATGTATCTCAACATCCGTGGATTCAATTGCCTAATTAAAAGGCACAGATTGTCAGCATAGATGTTAAAAATAAAATCTATTTCTTCTGCTGCATGCAAGAACCACACCTCAGCAACAAAAATAGATATTACTTTATAATAAAATGCTGGACAAGGATTTCTAATCAAATGAACCCAAGAAGCAAGATGGAATACACATTCTAATATCTAATAAAATAGACTTTCATCCAAATTATTCAAAAGACATGCTATCCTCATCACAAGAAAAATCCACCAAGATGATGTATCAATTCTGAAGATCTATGTCCCAAAAGCAAGGACACTCTCATTTGTAAAATAAAGATTACTAAAGCTCAAATCACACATTAAACCCCACACATTAATATTGAAAGACTTCAACACTCCACTTTCACCAAAGGACAAGTCACAGAGACAGAAGAAAAACAGAAAAAATAATGAAACTAACCAATGTTATGAATCAAGTGGACCTAAGATATGTATAGAACTGAACATGTTCCTTCTTCTCAGACTCTCACTGAACTTTATGCAAAATTGTTCATATACCAAGTCACAAAGGAATCCTCAACAGCTACAAGAAAACTTACATATCCCCCTGTATCCTGTAAGACTACCACAGCTTAATGCTTGAATTCAACATAAACAGAAAAATCTATCAATTCATGGAAAACTGAATTGCTCTATACTCAATGACCACTGGGTAAAGGTAGAAATAAAGAAAATAATTGAGACTTTGTTGAACTCAATAAATATGAAGCCACAAAATACCCAAGCTAAAGGACACAATGAAAGTGGTGTTAAGAGGAATGCTCATAGAACTAGGTGCCTTCACAAAAAAAAAAAAAAATGAAGAGATCAAATATTAGCAACTTAATAGCACAGCAAAAGCTCTAGAATAAAAACAAGCAAACAAATCCAAGATGAGATAATAGATAATAAACAAACTCAGGGCTAAAATAAGTAATTCAGAAACAAAGAGAACAATATAATGAATCACAAAAACCAAGAGTTAGTTCTTTGAGAAAATTGACAAGATACATAAACCATTAGCCAAACTGACTAAAAAGCAGAGAAAGAATATCCAAATTAACAAAATCAGGAATGAAATGGGAGACATAACAACAGACCCTGAGGAAATTCAAATAATTATTAAATCTTACTTCGAAAGCCTGTATATAAAACAATTGGAAAACCTAAATGAAAAGACAATTTTCTTGAAAGACTCCAATTAGCAAAGTTAAAACAAGATCATGTAAACTATTTAAATCTTTCTATAACTCCTAAGGGAACATAAGCAGTCATTAAAAGTATCCTAACCCAATGATGCCAAGGGCCAGATGTTTGTAGGGTAGAATTCTATCAGACTTTGAAGAAGAAGAACTAACACCAATGCTCTTCAAACTATTATTCTATACAAAAGAAACAGAAATCAGAGTGGTTCAGTATTTGGCTATCTATCAATATAATCCACTCTATAAATAAACTGAAAAAATCCACATGGTCATCTCACTAGATACTGAAAAATTATTTGACAAAATCCAAAACACTTTGATGATATAAGCCTTGGATAGATCAAGGATACAAAGATCATACTTAAACACAATAAAAGCAATATACAACAAGAAAATAGACAAAATCAAGTTAAATGGAGAGAAACTTAAAGCAATTCCAGTAAAATCAGGGACAAGTAAAAGCTGCCTACTCTCCATAGCTGTTCAAAATAGTACTTGAAGGTGTAGCTAGAATAATATGACAACTAATGGAGATCAAAGGGATGCAAATTGGAAAGGAGGAAATCAAATTATTGCTATTTTCAGATAATATGATGCCATACATTAATTGCTCTAGAAATTCTACGTGGGAACTCCTAGAACTTAGTGGCTAGGTAAAAAATCAACTAAAAATGTCAGTAGCCCTTCTTTATTCAAATGATAAACAGGCTGAGAAAGAAGTTAGGAAAACTCTTCACAATAGCCACAAACCCCATAAAGTATCTTTGTATAGCTCTCACAAAACAAGAGAAAGAGTTATATGACAAGAACTTCAAGTGTCTGAAGAAAGATATTGAAGAACACATCAGAAGATGGAAAGGTCTCCTGTGCTCATGTGTTGCTAAGATTAACAGGAAAAAATGGCCATCTTACTAAAAAGCAATCTATATTTTCTATGCAATTCACATCAAAATTACAACACAAATTTTGCTGAACTTGGAAAAATAATACACGGTTTCCTTTATGAAAAAAAGATAGGAAGAAATAATCCTGTACAATAAAAGAATGTCTGGAGGTATCACCATCCTTGATTGCAAGCTGTACTACAGAAAAATAGTAATAAGAAATTGCATGGTATTTACATAAAAACAGACAGGTTTTTTAATGGAATCTAATCAAAGACCCAGAAACAAACTTACATGATATTTGATAATGAAGCCAAAACTATAAAGTGGAAAAAAGAAGGCATCTTCAGCAAATGGTGCTGCTCTACCTGGATGTCTGCATGTAGAAGAATGCAAATAGATTTTTACCTATCACTCTGCATAAAACCCAAGTGTAAGTGGATCAAAGACCTTGACATATAGCCAGATACACTAAACCTGAAAGAGATGAAAGTAAGGAATAGCTTTCAATGCTAATCACAGAATTCTCAACAGAAGAATTTCTAATGGCCTAGAAGCACTTACAGAAATGTTCAATGTACTTAGTCATCAGGGAAATGCAAATTGAAACAACTTTGAAATTGCATCTTATACTGATCAGCAAGGTTATGATAAAAATTTCAAGTGACAGCACATGCTGGCAAGGATGTATAGCAAGAGAAACAGTACTCCAGTGGTTGTGGAAGGTTAATCTTATACAACCACTTTGAATATTAATTTGGCAGTTTTTCAGAAAATTGGAACTCAAGACAGAGTTATACCACTCCTGGGCATATAACCAAAAGAGGCTCCTCTATACCACAAGTACAATTTTATATCCATGCTTTTAAGGTCTTTATTTGTAAGAGCCAGAAACTAGAAACAACCTAGATGCCCCTCAAATGAAGAATGGGAAATGGAAATGTAGCACATTTATACAATAGAATATTATTTGGCTATTAAAAGCAATGGCATCATAAAATTTGTTGGTGAATGGATAAAATGACAAAAGATTATCCTGAGTGAGATAATTCATACTCAGAAAAACAAAATATGATATGTATTCACATAAAGGGAATTTTAGCCATAAAGTACAGGATAATCCACTGATCCAAAGAAGCTAAGAAACAGGGAGGGCCGAAGGGAGGATCCTTGAATCTCACTTAGAATGGGAAACATAATAGACATTGGCATAGATGAAGCAGGGGAACTGGGTGAGAGAGTGCATGCAGAAGGGAACAAAAGGAATGGAGTTTTGGGTGGATGGAGGTAGAGACACCTGGAACGGAGGGCACATCTTAGGGAGGAGGTAGAAACCTAGGACAATGGAAACTCTCAGAAATCTATGAAGGTATCCCTAGGTAAGACTGCTAGCAAAAGGGGATATGGAACGTGAAATGGCCACCACCTGTAACCACACAGAAGCAAGATCTATATATGACTCTGTTGCTTGATCATTCCCCTAATTGGGCTGCTTTGCCTAGACACAATAGGAGAAAATGTCCTTAGTCATCCTACAACTTGATATACCAAGAAAGGTTGCTATGCATGGTAGGCTCCTTTTTTTCTGAGCATCTTCTGAAGAGGAAGAGATACTGGAAGAATGATGGGGAGGCAAGATGAGAGGGAGGGACTGTGAGGAAATGATGGAGGGGGAACTATGATCAGAATGTAAAATAAGTAAGTTAATTAATAAAAAAAAATGAAAGAAAAAAGAAAGAGAAAATGAAATACCATACCTGATGAAGCATCAAGACATTGTTTATCCTTTAAAATACATAACCCAATTTTGTCTTTTGGGTTGACCTAAGTATACCATGGAAAGAACAGGAGCAAATAAAATCCCCAAATATTGATTTTGTTAGGTTTCAAACCTTGAACAAAAGAGAACGTGGCTGCCAGGTTCTCCCTGTATTCCTCAGTTTCTACATGTTATAGGGCTCTCTTGGTTGGCATACCCCATGCCCTTCCTTAAACTTCTCCAGTCCAGAGGCTGGACTTTCTCCCAGCTGCACTTCCCTATTTAGTCCAGTCAGTTTGCTCACCTGGTTCCCTTTGGCTACTCTCATTTGGGCCTCCTGGATTCTGTGGCCATTTCTCCTCTCCCTCATTTTCCTTTCACTCTCTCCTTTTCTCACATGGCTAAGATTCATGTTCACTCTGGAATTTTTCTGATGTATCTGCCTCTGGCTATGCCTTCACACATATCTACAATAAACTTTCTTCGCCACCATACCTAGGAACAATCATGTCCTTTCCTTTTTATTTTATTGTTTTCATTTATCTGGTTACAAATCTATGGGAGTGGCATAATAGATTCCCTCCTGGAGGAATTTGTCTACTCTGGACCGAACTACTGATCTTGCTCTCCAAAGTTATGTATAGATAGTTGTTTCAATGTAATCTTGTCTAGCTCCTTTGTCTTTGTTTGCTTTGTCAATCTTTACTTATTTAGATAAATTAAGTCATACAAAATATGTGACATTCTATTCTGATGCTAAAGGCAATTCAACCAATCTTGAACTCAAATTATAAGACTCAAACTTAATAGGAACAAAGTTATGAAATTCTAGCCCTGTATAAGCTAGTAACAAACTGTTTATTTAATGACAAACCTTATTTACCCGCCTGTATATGTTTCAAGGTTAAGCCTAAAATAATGTATCCTTAATAGATTGATGGTGTTCCAACATTTCAGGTATGTGCTGAAATTGTCATTTAAAATATTTAATAAGAAAGTTTCCCATAACAGCCAAAATTGCTACCTCCTAAAAGGTATCCTTAAGGTCTCCAAAGAAGAAAGATAGAGCACAATGATTCTACTTGAATGGCAATAACACTGACCACTGGAAACAAACTGGCACATGCCTCACCTACCACCAGGGTTCTGCACAGCTGGACATTTGGAGTTGATTGCCCCATTTTGCCTGGTCAAAGTAAGGCCAATTATTTCAAATTCTTCTACAGAAAAAAATCTCAGGGACCTGACTCTGACAGTCAAAGTCATATGCTATTCTCTATGATAGCTGAAGATTAAATGCTATCCTACAGGGCAGCTGTTTACCCACTACAAGCCACAACAGAGCCTAAGGTGACCTATGGGTGTCTAAGATAACCTGTCTTAGGCAATAGGCAAGGCTCTGGTCATTTTAATTGTACAGAAGCCATTTAGATTATATCTTCAGTTGTAATTTATCTTTCATAGATCTCTGACATAGACTGTGGAACTGTAGCTTTCAAAGCAGCAAGCATACTAGTTCCTTTCTCAAGTCTTCTAAATTCTCTTCATGTGTAAAAATCAAGTCTCAGGCTTCACTTTCCTGAGCTTCTACTTGCTGGAAAGAAAGTTTTCCTTGCTACCAGACTCTGAAAGATAAACTCACAAAACAGGTTTTAAAGTGGCTTTTTATCATGTTCGTCGGCTAGGTCTTGGGAGGGGTTAGAAGTTTACTGCCTATATTCTCCTTGGCTGGTGCCTTAGTTTGAGGAGGACCCCAGGACACAGATCTGCCTGTCATAAAGTTCTTCTTGTAGGTTTCCAGGACCCTGTGGGTCCTACTGTTTCCTCATTCTTCCATGCTACTCTCACCTAAAGTCTCAGTAGGATGTCCTCTCCTCTGACCCACTTTCTTGGTAAGTAAAGTTTTTCATGGTACGTATCCCTTGGACTAGTGTTTTGAAATAAGTGAGTATATACCATTTGTCTCTTTTTGCTTCTGGGTGAACCGTTGAGTGGAGAGTGAGATCTGACTCTCACATGAACTCAGGTGCCCCTTTTCTGAGCACGTCCCATGGATGGGGAGGCCTGGCGACACTCAGGAAGGATAGCAAGTTACAAAGAAGAGACTCGATATTCTAAAAGCATATATTGGGGGAAGAGGTCTCCCTCCTTCACAGACATAAGGAAGGAGAGAAGGAGGGAAGTGGGAGGGAGGGAAGAATGGGAGGAAACAGGGAAGGGCTAACAATCGAGATGTAATATGAATAAATTAATTAAAAAAAATAAAGTGGCTTTTTACTATTCTTTTATTTAAAGGAACTTGCTTTACAAGGAATGCAGAGTTATCAACTACCTGTATATCACAGTAAATAACTGGATTAAGTATGGTTTAAATTTGTGTAAATTCTGAGGGTCTTAGAAAGTGTTCTAAGGTACACAAATACAAGTTATTGAAAGGATGATGCTTGGTGTGAGTATAGCCATAGCCAATCATTTGCTGGGGCTTCAAGGCAAGGGTGCAGATGTATTTTCTTTCTTTCTTTCTTTCTTTCTTTCTTTCTTCCTTCCTTCCTTCCTTTCTTTCTGTCTTTCTTTCTTACCTCCCACATTCCAACCACAAGTTTATGATTCAGAAACCTATTGGTAGATGTGCAGGGTGGTGAATATATGGGTTTCCTAGTAATGGGAGCTTGGGTTGCCTGGCTGTTTTGCTTGCCATTGCCTTGTGAGGACCCAGTGGGAGAGGATGCCTTGTTGTGACTTGAGGTACTTGAGTGGGTTAGTACCCTTTGGATTCCTCCCATTCTCAGAGATAAGGAGAAGGAGGAATGGAAGAGAGGGGCCATAAGGGCAGGCCTAAGATTGATGAGAAGAGGGAGGGGTCTGGATCAAGCTATAAAAAAATTTAAATAATAAATAAATGAAAATTAAAAAAGAAAACAAAACAACAGAAAAAAATCCCAGAAAATTATTGTTAAAAATCTAGCTTGCTATTGTTACCACTTGTGGAATCTTAGATGACCCACTGGTGTGGGTTTGAATCTTTTAATGCTGTCTTATAGATTTTGCTTGTGGATTTCAAGCTTAAAACTAGCTCAGCCCGAAGAGTCTGAGGGTCACAGTATAAACTCCCAAGTCTGTGCTGGATCTCTGTCTTGTGAGTTTGCTATTCAAATCAACAAAGTTGTTATAGTTAAGAAAACTTGGTGTGATCCAGCTGTTGCATTTTCACTGGTCCCCACAACAGTTATAAAACGTCTGAGTGTCTGTGGGGACAAGAATTACATAAGAGGACCATCAGAGTCAATTAACCTAGGCTAATGTGGGCTCACAGAGATGAAATCCCCAAACAAAGTGAATGCAAGGACTGAACTAAGGCCCCCTACACTTATGTACAGATCCACCTGGCTGGCATATCCCTATCCCACCCTAAAGTTCTCCAACCTGAAGCCTGAGCCTCTCCTATATTAGCCCTTCCCTGTATATATACCTACCATTTTGGTTACCTGGTATTTTTGTCTACTCTTATTTGGGAATCCTGGCTGCTCCTTTGGTACCTCTCTCTCCCTTTCTCTTTCCCTCCCCCTTACTGGCTCAGGGTCATGACCACTCTGGACATTCCCAAATGTCCATGCTTCTGCCTATGATCCTCCATATATCTACAATAAACTTTCTTCTCCACCATACTTAGCAGCACTCATGTCTTTTCCTTTTTACTTATTTTATCTGCTACTGAAAGCTGTGGTTAGTCAGGTTCCTTTCCTTTTTATCTTTATTCACTTTTTCATTCATATTTCAACCCAAGAGAAATTGTCTTCCTCTAAAATGTGTTCAGTTCACTTTTGTGAGACATGTTAATGATAATTATGAAAATGTAATATGAAAATTTAATTTCATGTCTTCGTTCATTATTTTTAAATTTGTATTTGAGTAGTGATTGAGATGAGCAAATATTTGGACAGACACAGAAGAATATGTTAAACTATCAAGCACATTAAGTTGACATCATTTCTCTCAAAGAAAAGAAAGAGCTATGCTTCTGTAGGGAACAAGGTGTGGAACCATGCTTTGAAAGTGAATTTTATGGGTTGCACTGGTATTGCAAATTTTAAAAATGTTTTTTTCACTTATTTTTAGTAAAACATTAGCAAGATTTAGGCTCCCAATTCAACTAATGTAATAGAGCTGTGCACTTTGGCATTTTTCCCATTGTGTTTGTATTTGTGAGTTAAAAGGTGACAATCTATGTAAGAAACCACATCCAAAAGGCAGCAATAGAGACAGAAGTGAAGAAACTCCAGGAAGAAAGGAGTGCTGTCTAAAGAGCAATTGAATTCATATGGTCAAGCACCTACACACTGTACAGTGTGATCAACATGTCAAATGTTTTTAATCCTAAGTTAAGCATTGAAATATACAGTCTTAGTAATAGTTGAACATGAACAAATGTCCTTCAGAGAGGAATAAAACCTTTAATATTATGTAACAGTTGTCTGAACTATACATATGTTTAAGTGAGAAGTTGTTTATAATAAAACCAACTTTTCCTACCAATAACATTATTGAAATATTTGAAAATAAAAGAAACACAAAGATTTTCAATGTAATTTTACCATATGTTATCAACTAGAAGATTTATTAATCATGATGTCTATCAAACTGTCAGTATGATGTGTCATTCTATCTCCAAAGAAGAAAGATAAAAACAAAAACAAAACAACAACCAAACCAAAAAGCAAAACAAAACAAACAAAACAAAAAGCCTCCAAACCAAATAAAAACAAAAATGCTTTTCAAATTATTATCAGGCCTTACTGAAAGTACAATCAATAATTTTGAGCAAAATGAATTATTCATTTTACTCAGTCTCTGTCTCCTTAAAGGGAGTCTTGCATCAAAAAAGATGTTGGAATGTTAATCATATTCAAACAACTATGTGCATATCTAATGAAATTAAATCAAGAATAGGTAGTTTATTAATGTCTTATCAATATTAATATTTTATGTTTAAAATTGTATTGATATATCACATATAAATTCATTTAGATTGCATTTCAGCTAAGAAATATTGAACAAAATCAAGATAGGCATGAATACATGAGACCAGAAAAAGGAAAGTGCAAATAGATTCCAGACAGTAGCTAAAAAGTTTTGCTTTTCAGTCAGGGAAGCAGGCCTTCTGGGTAGTGGGCATGTAGATGCATTTTAAGTGCCTCAAGAATAAAAGTCTATTTGATTTGTGTAAAGATTATTAGTGAGGTGATATTAAATTTTTCAATTATTTCAACTTTTCTGTTTGAATTTTATTTTCTTTGTTGTTCTTAATAGAAAGTACCAGTTTTTCTGATATTATTTTTCTCTCAGAAATATCAATACCATGCCCTATGGGCATTGTTGATTTGGCACCAGAGATGGCTCAGTGAGCAGGAGTACTTGTCACCAAGCCTGAAAACCTAATTTTGATCTACAAATATATATTGTGGAAGAATAGAACTAAGGAAATCACAGTGTTCTCTCACCTCTGCAGAAGTACCACACGAAAATAATAAATATACAATTAAATAAAAATGATTATTAGAATTTAATAGCTCTCTCTCTCTCTCTGTCTCTCTCTTTCTGTGTGTGTGTATGTATGTGTGTGTGTGTGTATGTGCCTGTGTATGAGTATATGTGTGTCTGTGAGTGTGGGTTTGTATTTGTGTGTGAGCATATGGGTGAGTTTGTGCATGTATTCATGTGCATATCTAGGAACATGTATACCATGGAGTACATGTGGAGGTCAGAGTACAGCTTAAGGAACTGGGTTCTCTCCACCTGCCCTGTTTTAAAGCAGAGTTTCTCTTGTTTCTTCTGGCCTGTACGAGTCATGGAAGCTTACCCAAGTGCTGGGTAAGAGTTTGGCTTCATCTAAAGATAGGAGTCCTGGGCTTGTAGCTATAAGCCTTTGTATCTAATTTTCTATGGTGTTTAAAATCTAATTCAGTTTGTTAGGTATGCATGGAAAGCACATTTACCCACTGACTATCTCTCCAGGCTTAAAATCAAACACTCTTTCTGTAGGTAATTCATATTAGCTGAGTAAGCATAGATTTTCATTGAAATATTCAAGTTGGTTTCATTTTAAATGAATTTTTGAGTTATTTGAGCTGAAAAATGGTATTCTGCAGTTTATGGTGTTGTGTGAGCACTGGTCAATCATTTGAAGTTGCTTTCAATTCAAGGGAGAAAGGATCATTAATTTGGAATTGTTTTCACTTGAGAAACCTCAAATGTTCAAAGTAGTGTATCAATCTTAAAATATCTGCCAAAAACTAAAACCACAATATTCTACCTTTGCTTATTATAAATGCAAAAACTGATATTGTAGCAGCAGATCAAAAACGAATTGTGCAAAGTTTGGGAACTGAATATAAAGAAATATGGGTCAAATAAGACTCAGAGGTGATGGCTCACTGGTTTTAATCTCTTTGCTTTATTGTGTTTCCTATAATATCAGGCCTGTATGCTGTTTTCTCTGTGTGTTCACTGGTTATGTTCATTAAATTATATTTTATTGCATAAATTCAAGAAGAATTTGGTCACTTTGGAAATTAATTTATTTTTTAATGTTTGTATACTGACATTTGCTTTTATTTTCAATTAACTTCTTATAATATATAAAATTTTCTTTGAGGCAGATTAGGCAAGATCTTCACTCATTTAAATATACAAGAGTTATTTCTAGTCCTTTAAAAAGATGTTGTTATATAGTATTCAGGATAATTAAGTAATGCAAGTTAATAGTTATTCAATCAAAATCATGTCATGTCAGTCACTAGTTTAGATCATCACAAAATATATAGCCTAAGTTAAACTGATAATGAATAGCTAACAACAACTGCCTATTCAGATAAAGAGTAGATAGATAGATAATGATCAAACACTATGTAAATGGATATAGATAAATAGGTAGTCTTCAAAGCCCACAGAAACCTGCAAAATATGGCATTTAAAGATGTTTTTATTATGTTGTCATTTCTGGCAATGAGACATGTCAGCTCCTGGCAACACATCATTTGATTTAAAAAACAATGATGAGCATTGAAGAATCTCCATGTGTCTTCAAATGTGGTAAGCCACGCAATGGGCAAAGAATGTCCTGTCTTCACTATAGACAAAAGGCTGTCCTATAGGGGCAAAAATTGAATGTGAGGAGATTGACTGCCAAGCTCTTCCAAGACAAGGTGAGTCCTTCATAGTTTGTGATTTACAAATGTTCTTGGAAAATATCCTGAGCCAGCCAGAAGTTTAAGATTGATACTTCAATATTATAGATGAATTTCAGTGAATGTCGAGGGAGCTAGCTCTCTGTCAATTCTTAATATCAAAGCTGATTGTCTGCCTTTCCTACATACCTAGGTATTATTTATTTCCTTCTCAAGTATGTGATGGAGTTGAAGACTGCATAGTTATAGTCTTACAATTAAACTCATTGTTCAAGATTTAAGATATACTTGGTTGAAGAAGATGTTTTTAGATTGATAATACAAATAAGGATAAAATATGTATGTACATAACTCTGAATTCATCAAAATAGTACAGATAATAGAATATTTTTCTAAATTTCCAAATATATATGGACTGTATATTGTGAATGTAAAATCTTACCTAATAGTTTTCATAATTGTTTCATAATTATTATTGCATGTTAGTTTATTGAAAGAAAGAGAGTCTTTTATAGGACTAAAAAGGAGAATCATACACAGAATTTCTTGTGTATTGTATGGATACAATACCTGTTGATTTGAAAACCAATGGCCTATAACTGAGGGAGGAAGTAGGTGGGACTTCTATTCTGGAATAGATTCAGTTGCAAGTTGTGAGGAAGATGGATGCTTGATGTCTGGGCTTAGGCAACCAGCCATTTGACATAATTTTGATTAGAATAATGGTTTAATTTAAGTTATAAGATAGAGAAAATCCTAGTTATATGGGCAACATATTTGTACAATATTTAATGAGTCTCATAACTTATCCTGGGCAATATGGGATGGGAGGAAAAAAATCACTGAAACATTATGACACCCTATAACACACCAGGAAGATTTATTTTGATGAGACAAGATTGCATAAGTGATATTTTAGTGTGAGGCTAACCTGGTCTTCAAAGAGTCCAGGATAGCTAAGACTACACAGAGAAACCCTGTCTCAGAAACAACAACAACAACAACAACAACAACAACAAAAACAAAACCTGAAAGATTTTAAGCAATTAATGTAGGAGTCATTCTGTAATCCTAAAATTGCAATTTGTACAATCAATTGATTCATTAGTACACTGTTTTTGAGGTAGCATTATGAAACAATTATCAAGTATCTTCTACTTCAATATTTTTATATATTAAAACTATAAATAGACTAAAACAGAAGCAGATACTATGGAGAAAATTTAGACCTGCTTTAAATAATCTGCTTTAAAATGAAACAAATATATAGTTTCTTTAAAAGGCCTGAATATTAAAATAATAAATTTCTCAATACTCTGAATGTCTGAAACCCAAAAAAAAAAGAATATAGTAATGTTTGCTCATGGTTTAGGTTAATAAGCTAACATTGATACATAATAATTACTGGGATAGACCCTTTGGGTTAGGTTCCATTAGCTAGGTAGTATAATTATGGTAGAAATGCCAAGATTAATATTCTATAAGATTCAGTTCCTGCAAAAGGACCACCTTCCAGCTCATAGACAACACCTCATGCCACAAATTTGTATTCCATGGCATAAAGACATGCATCTTTCTGGGGCCCTTTCACATGAATATTGTCATGTCAAAGGCCCACTTCTCAACAGTACAGCACAAGTCATTAGATTTCAACCTATGTAGTATAATGGCATGCACATGGTCAAACCATAGGAACAGTTAAGGCTACTTACATAGGAACATAATATCTGTATTGGGGTCACACCAATACCAATGTAACTTCATTCTACCTAGACTAGGTGATGTGATCAAACCAATGTAAATTTACCCATAAATCAGCCTTACATTTGGGATAATTGATGCCAAATTACTTTGAGGGTGAGCGAAAGACTTATAAGCAAATAGAACTCAATTCAAATTTATCTTGAAGCAATTAATATGTGAGTCTCAATGTCACTATCTGAAAAAAAAAGCTGAAATGTAAAGATTTAAACTAGGAGTTTTTAGAAACCATTTTAATGATGAACTTTTGACTAGGCATCTGTATAACTTAAAATGGATGAAAAGCTAAGTTAAGAATACATTTTATTGCCATAAAAGAAATCTGAAAAATTGATTTGGGTAAAACAATTTCATAGAGAAAACAAACATTGAATAACATATGGACCTATGTTGCAAAATGTAATGCGGTTTACTGAAAATTTCAATTTTCTTTAAAAACCTTAGAGTAGCAGAATGTGACCTGAAGGAGATGTACATGAGAGAAATAGTACTTATAAGTGAACTCAATCCATACTTCTGGTTAGATAAAATTACCTAAAATCAAAACATAATCTTCGTCAAATCATCATGAAATTCCTAGGGAAATAGTAACATTTTTTAAAAAATTAAATTTGCTATTTCATTCATGTATGCATCTATATTTCAAAATATAATCTTTTCAGCCTGTATTATTATTTCATGTGAAAAGGGTTTTTTTTTCAGGCATAGATTTTTCAGCCATAGAGGAAAGGGAGAAAGACTATTAATAGGATAAACAGTTGCGGACTGGTTTAGATGTAGTTCCTTTGGCCAATCCTACTCTGCATTGTCAGGATAGCATCAGTCCAGTCCAAGATCAAACACGAAACAGCAACATGAATCCATGGAGGTAGCAAGATCCAGCAGAAACTGCAAGGCTCTGCCAAATAGGCACAAGTCAACAGAAGTGGCCAGAATCAGCTAAAAGAAGCTCTCTGGAACATTTCTCTCTGTGAAGTGAAGATCACAAAACACTAATGAAGACCAGAAAAGCCTTGCATGGTGTAGGAATACAAATAGTCATCCAATTGTCTGTGGAGCTCTATTTATAATCTTCCCAAACACCATGTGCCCATAGACATGTCTGATTTCAGCAAAAAATTACATGCCTTCTCACAAGACACCCTTCAGTAAAACATCATGTGCCTCCTCACACGACTGTTTCCAGAAAAACATCACATGACAAAACCGAATTTTTAAAGAAACCAGAAACTTCCACTTCATTAGTTCATATGTTTGAAGTGAGGACATGGAAACCAGAAATTAAATTAAATTATAATTTCAAAAAATCATATCAAAGATATGAGTTCTCCTAAGGACCATGCATGGACTGGACCCAGGGCCCCTAAGCAGATGTAGCCAATGGGCAGCTCAGTCTTCATATGAGTTCCTTAGTAAGGGGAAAATGGGTTGTCTCTGACAGAGACTCTATTGCCTGTTTTTCATTATGTTCCCCCTGGCAGGGCTGCGTTGCCAGCCCACAAGGGAAGAAGATGCATTCTGTCTTGATGCAACTTGATATGCTGAGGATGGGGTGGGACTTTCCTCCTCTGAGGAATGGGGAAAGGAGAATAGGAAAAAGAGAGATGGAAGGAGGGACCAGGAGGAAAAGAAGGAAGGGGCTTAGACCAGTATGTAAAGTGAATAAATAATAAAGATATTGGTTATACATATTCATATGGAATTTAGAGTTATTAAATTGTTGTGTTAAATTTACCCCTAAAAAGTGTTTCTCAATGAAAAGTCAACAATGAAATGATTGTCATTTAAGGTTTTTCTATTCATAAATATGAAGACAAGAGTTGTTTCTGCTCCATCCCATTAGACACTGTACATTCTAACATATATATACAGATTTACTAGAATCAGTGCTTAAAAAGTAGCCAATGTTGCATGGTATGATGAAAACACAGAGCCAATAGGAGTTTTTTGTTTGTTTGTTTGTTTAATTTTTTTCCAAGATATATATTATTTTATTAATTTGTTCTTGTTACATCTCAATGGTTATCTCATCCCTTGTCTCCTCCCATTCTTCCCTCCCTCCAATTTTCCACTTATTCCCCTCCCCTATGACTGTTCCTGAGGGGGATTACCTCCCCCTGTATATGCTCATAGGGTATCAAGTCTCTTCTTGGTAACCTGCTGTCCCTCCTCTGAGTGCCACCAGGTCTCCCCCTCCAGGGAAAATGGTCAAATATAAGGCACCAGAGTACGTGAGAAAGTCATATCCAACTCTCCACTCTACTGTGGAGAATGTTCTGACCATTGGCTAGATCTGGGTAGGGGTTTAAAGTTTACTGCCTGTATTGTCCTTGGCTGGTGCCTTAGTTTGAGCGGGACCCCTGGGCCCCAATCTGCCTATCATAATGTTCTACTTGTAGGTTTCTAGGACCCTCTGGATCCTTCTAGTTTGCCATTCTCCCATGCTTGTCTCATTTAGAGTCCCAATAGAATGTCCTCTCCACTGTCCCAGTTTCCTGGTACTTGAAGGCTTTCATGGGACATGCCCCTTGGGCTAATATGTAGATATAAGTGAGTATATACCATTTGAGTCTTTCTGCTTCTGGGTTAACTCTCTCATTATCCAAAATATATAAAGAACTCAAGAAATTAAACACCACCAAACCAAATAACCCAATTGAGAAATGGGGCTTGGAACTAAACAGAGAATTCTCAACCGAGGAATACCAAATGGCTGAGAAACACTTAAAGAAATGCTCAACCTCCTTAATCATCAGGGAAATGAAAATCAAAACAACTCTGAGATTCCATCTTACACCCATCAGAATGGCTAAGATCAAAAATTCAAGCGACACCACATGCTGGCGAGGATGTGGCGAGAGAGGAACAGTCCTTCATTGCTGGGGGGAATGCAAACTAGTACAGCCACTTTGGAAATCTATCTGGTGCTATCTCAGAAAAATGGGAATAGGGCTTCCTCAAGACCCAGCTATTCCACTCCTTGGAATATACCCAGAAGATGCTCCAGCACACAGCAAGAAAATTTGCTCAACCATGTTCATAGCAGCCTTAGTCATAATAGCCAGAACATGGAAACAGCCTAATTGTCCATCAATAGAAGAATGGATAAAGAAACTGTGGTACATATACACTATGGAATATTATTCAGCTATTAAAAACAAGGAATTCCTGAAATTTGTGGATAAATGGATTGAGCTAGAAATAGGAGTTTTAAATGTAGAATATCTGAGTGAATATTTGTATTCCACTATTTTTTTTCTTTTTGAGCAAACAGATCAACATATAATTTATTTCCCAGTGAAACATAGAAAACATTAATTGAGGACATCAAAGTACATAAGGCACACATATTATCTATTCCCAAGTGAAACTTGTATTAATATGTTAATGTTAGAGAAGCAAAACTTTGCAAATTACATTTTCATGATCGAGTTACTTCTGTCTTAGTTCCTGGAAAGTTTAAAAATAATCATGTGGAAACCTACTACTCTAGAGTCCTTTTAAAATATATCTACACATACCTAAAAAGAGTTACTTGGTGCTGGAGGCATGGTTTAGCAGTTAAAAGCAGTGGCTGCTCTTCCAAAGGACCCTGAGTTCAAATTCCCAGCATGTATATGCCAAGTCATTACTGTCTTTTACTCCAGTTTCAGTGGATCTGGTACTCTCTCATACATACATAAGCAGTAAGAAAATCAATGAACATAGAATAAAGTAAGCAAATCATTTTTAAAAATTTACTTTATAACACAGCAACAATTCTCCTACTGGACTCCAGAGGTCACTAAATCAAAACTCCTGTGTGGGACTTCTGGCAACACCCAGCCAACATCAAAGAAGAGTATCAACACCAAAGAACCTCATTATGTAATTGGTTTTAATTGTAGCAAACCAAACACTGGGAAAAATTCTATGTTCTTGCCACAGACAGAATTCTGCCTAAAACTGGGCAAGCTTAGGCATAGGCAGAGTTGATGGCCAAATTGCCAAGACAGGATAAGCAAGTCCTCATAATTTCCTGCCCATCAAATATGCCTGGCACACATAATGGATAGAAGACAGAAGATAATACTCCAGCATTCTAGAGAGAGTTGGGTGACTGTTCACGCAGTATACTGTCGCAATCATTTTTTTTTTCATTTTAGAAGCTGCTAACCTACACTTCTGGTTCACTCAGATACTTAAGTTTTATTCCTTCTCAAGTCTCTGATGGGGTTGAGACCAGATATTATAGTCTTACAATCAAGTCTAGTTGGCTAGGGGATGGATCTTTTTAGATCAAGATAGATGGTTTATGTTAATAGAGATGAAATATGATAGATATTGACTTTCTTTCAGACATTTAGAGTCAACAAGGTAGGAAAGAGGTTTACTTCAAGTTTGACATATACATAGCCAAACCAGTATGAATGTAACATTCATATAACTCATGACTGTCTCATGGTTCTTCCTGCTGCATGTAGCTTATCTTATTCCTGTGCAATAATATAAATGTATATGTTAAAAAAGAAACATAATAAAATAATTTTTTAAAAAGAGCAAAAAACTCCTATGCCAAAAAATGGGTTTCTTGTATTGCTCCTCATAAGGTCTTACAAGTTTCTTCTATCAGCCCTCTCGCCAGGCTCTCCCGTTCTCTTCACCTCTTCCTCAGATCCACCTACTCCACTTCCCCTCAGATAAAAATACAGGCCTTCTGGGGACAACAACTAAATAAGGCCTAATGAGTTGCAATGACAGCTGGCCCATATTCTCACATGAAAACTGGGCAAGAAAACACAGCAGAAGGAAAAGGTTTTCAAAGGCTGACAAAAGAGTCAAAAGCCTCCCTTCATTCTACTGTTAGGAATCCTACAAGAATATCAAACCATATAACCACAACATTCATGCAGAAGATCAGGCTTATATAGAAGCCCAGATTTCTGTGAGCCCACTGGAGTCCCAGTTAGTTGATTCTGTAGGTGATGTTCAATCCTTCCTTGTCCTCCTTCACTGTACTTTCCAAGCTCTGCCTGGCATTTGACTGTGGAACTCTATTGATTTTGATTAATCTGTATTATTATTACTTTAGTATAGCCAGCTAGTAATCAATCAAGACACACTTGTTATATTTTAGTTAGCCTGGGGCAAGGCAGAAATCAATCTTTTAAACTACCTCTCATAGTGGGGAAGGTGTGTGATACTTGCCCCAATACCATGCCATTGGCTTCTAATAATGTCTATCAAGCTACCTTCCATCCATAATCTGAAATACTTGCTAATGTTCTTCATCTGGGTCGAATCTGCATCCATGCCTGCCATGTGCTTCTCTTCCATCTAACCTATCATGGCCTTCCTTTTTTCCCTTCCTTGGACCCTCTGGTCTGTCCTCTTCCACTTCCTAGGTTCTTCACTCTCTCCATAAGCCTAAGAATCTTAGCCATACCAGTCTCAGTTGTTCTGCCCAGGTGTGTTGGCCTTTTATTAATTAAAATGTGGGTCACAGAGACAGCAAACAGTAAGTAGCATCAAAATACATCAGACCATCTCCCAAAAGAATTCTGCATCTGCTCTCATAATTTGCTGGATAAAACTTTCTTTTGTCTCTTTCAGGATCGATTTGTAGCTAGGTTGGTGTCTCAATTCCTCCACTTGAGGTCCTGCCTGGTTACAGAGGAAGGACAGTTCAGGCTCATTGTCCCCCATTACTAGAAGTCTTTGCTAGTGTCATCCTTATAGATCCATAGCCTTTTCACTACACTAGATTTCTGCTTCATCTGTGATATGTCCCCCAATTTCAGAAGTCTCTTCCAGTATTCTATCCCCTCACCCTCCCCAGTTCAATTCCTCCTGGTCCCATCCTTACCCACCCTGAGTCCACCTGGAAAATATATTTTATTTTCCTTTCCCAGGGAAATCCTTGCATCTCCCCTTAAGCCTTCCTTGTTACTTAGTTTCTCTAGTTCTGTGGACTATAGCATGATTATCCTTTATTTAACAGCTAATATCAACTCATAATTGTATACATACCATGTTTGTCTTTCTGTGTCTGGGTTCCCTCACTCTGATTTTTTTTAATACCATCTATGTCCTAGAAAGCTTCATGTTGTCTTTTCAAAATAGCTGAGAAACACTTTATTTTGTAAATGTGTAAAATTTTCTTTATCCATTTTTTTTGGGTGAGGGGCATCTAGTTGTTTCCAGTTTCTGACTATTATGAATAAAGCTTCTACAAATGTGTTTGAGCAAGTGTTCTTGTGTTAGGATAGAGCATCATTTGGGTATATGCCCAGAGGTAGTATAGCTGGATCTTCAGATAGATCGATACTCAAAAAGCCACCAAATTGATTTTCAAAGTGGCTGTACAAGTGTACACTCCCACTGTTAGTGGAGGAATGTTCCCCTTGCTCCACATCCTTCTCAGTATGATCTGTCACCTATGGTTTCAATCATAGCTGTTCTGACAGGTGAAAGGTGGAATCTCAAAGTTGTTTTGACTTGTGTTTCCATGAAGGGTAAGGATGTAGAACAATTCTTTAAGTGTTTTTAGGCCACTTGAGATTTTATATTGAGAATGTTCTGTCAGATTTGCACTCCACCTTTTAATTAGATTATTTAGTTTGTTGACACCTAATTTTTCAGTTCTTTATATATTTTTCCTATTAACCTCATGTCAGGTGTGGAGTTCATGAAGATCTTTTGCCTTTCTCTGGGTTGCCATTTGATAGTGTGCTTTGTCTTACTGAAGCTGTTCACTTTCATGAGGTCTCATTTATTAACAGTCGATCTTAGTGCCTATGCTATTAGTGTTCTATTCAGGAACTTGTACAATTCTTTTGGTTATTCTTCAGAACTTGAGAGTAAGACCTTATTCCTAAAGATACAACACTTGATTCTGAAGACACTTGGGTGATAGAACATGGAGAAATCAACTTGGAACTAATGTAGAAGCTTCATAGTTTTCACAGTTCTGGAAAGTGTTTGTATGCAAGCTACTGGAAAGGAAAAGTAATCATCACTCTTACCCAGATGTGAACCTGAGAAGGAAACTAATAACTGCCCATGAAAGACATGATCTATAGTGGCACAACCATTATGGGGCCATCATTTTCTTTTTGTATTTACATTCCAAACCTACAAGAAGAAATCCACACTTAGCACCATTATCAAGTAAAGAACCTCAGGCAAGATAGGAGGAATTACTACAATTATTCTGATAAATGGAAATAGTATTAAACTGATGCTTAATGACTTATCATTGTATTAGTATATTAACACATTTCTCAATTTTCATCAAAGAAATTTCCATTTGCAGTGCACGATGATCAACATAAAATCACAACTTGCCATGTGACAAAATATGAATGTCCTAGAAATACTTACTCCTAAGTGCAACATATATACTGAAGCCTCTACTCCCAAGGCTCAGAGAGGAAGCTTAAGCTTCATATACCTAGACTCACAAGAGTGAGCAAGTGCTTACACTTGAAGAAGCATTAGTTCTTTATTGTTCTGTTAGCCTGAATTGTTATTCCATCTATTTTTAATGAAGAGTTAAAGAGAATTCTAAAGCTATGATGCTTCCACCTCTAGCATCAAATAAAAGATAATCATTTAGTGCTGTCTTGTCTGCTAATTTCTTTGCCCTATTTATTGTCTCAGAAAACACAGAATCATTATTTTCATAGTACAAACTTTTAAGATGTTAATTCAGAGTCCAGTTCCCATTTGGTGCAATACTCTATTATATTAAACAAGAAATTGGGTACGTTTTGCTTCATTTTTCTCCTTTTTAAAAATAACAATTTACTGTGCTTAAAATGATTTAAAATTTAGTTAGTTTTTAGTGGTTACTAATATGAATTACTGCTAATATGGCAAACCATTGGTGGCTAGATTCAGAATGTCTTATTCCCTTTTCTATCTTGGGGTTTTAGTAATTAGGCCACATTTTATATTGGATTCTTGCAGTGACATAAATGTTTCATCAAATGATTTATATCAATATTTCAGAATAGTTATCCAAAAGAGTGATCTCAGTAACACTGTTTATAACTTTATAATAAATGAGAAGGCCTTGAAATAAGTGTCTGGCTTGTAGCTTTACCTATGGCATCCAGCTTTAACACAGCAATATTTTAATATTATGTTTATTTATTAACTTTATGTGTGAGTATGTGTCTATGCGCATGTTCATGCTGGAGTGCAGGCATGGAGGGCATCAGGCATGGCAAATGACTTTTTACTAGCTGAACCATCTCATTGTCTCTTGATATGTCTTAAACATATTTTATTGTGTCTGTTTAATATAGGCACATGCAACCTGAATGTACATGGTTTCTTTTAATGCATGTTTTTGTAGGTATGTGTATATGTGTAAAAGTGTAGTGCATATTCATGTATATGAGTGGTGCACCTGCTTATGTATGCATGGAGCAGCCAGATGAGCATGCTTAGTGCTTTTTCACTCTCTCCTTCCCTTGAGATATGCTTTCAAAATGAACTCAGTAGTCACAATTTTCATTTGGATCCCAGTCTGCCAGTCCCAGTGATCCTCCTGTCTTCCTCTCTTTCTGTGCCAAAATTGCAGATATATATCTAGGACAACACTGAGCTTTTACATGTGTGCTGGGGTCTGAACTTCAGTGCTCATTACTGAATACAAAGTGCTATTAATTTCAGAGCCATCCTCCCAGCCACTGTAATTTTAATGTAGTTCAGTATATCAATTAAAGAACAGGAAACTAACAATACTGCTAAAACCTGGTCTGAATCCTATATGATGTAATTCATGTTATGTATACAAATAGAATTAATCTTAAATATTGTCTCAGTAGCATGATTTCAATTAAGCTATTATGAAATTTCTTATGTTCACACAAGTTTCTGTAGGCAATATATCTAGCAATTAAGATTCTGCCCTAGAGGGTACATTTTTTACAATTATTCACTATTATTTTTAAAAATGTCTATCCTTTTATTAGCATATACAGAAGTTCTTATAAATTTTACCCATATTTGATCTTGTCATTAATTTTTTTCTTAGCTTTTAAGCTAGCATTTAGCTGATTATTTCCAGTGAAGCATATTTTCCTATGATGGTGGCCTTGTGTTTTTACACATCAAGTAAATTTATTTGCCTCAGATAGGATAAAGTCCTATGGTTTGAAATTCGTACAAGAGAGGATTGATATCTGTGAGGACTGTGCAGTGACCATGTAGGCAGTGAGAAATCAGCTTATGTATGCACTTAATCCCCATATCTCTGCCCTCCACTTATCATGTGACTTTTGAGTAGAGTACCTCCATTTTATGTGCAAACTTCCTCAGGCTTTCCCAGGGTTCTCCATTTTATTCTGCTCTGACATATGAGTGAGATTAATATCCTGGCCTCAGAATAGCCCTATGATCTTTCATAGCAAGGATACATAAGTCAGTGACCCATAATAAACTAGTCATTTTATTTTAAACAGACTATAATGAGAAGTTGTGTCAGGAACATTTGTAGACTAAAACCCTAGGGATAGTTTCTGCAGAATAGCATTCTTCAGTTTCTGCTGAAGATTCTGGACAGTATATACTTTATTTTCTAACATATTTAATATAACCTTATCTAAAAGATAGTAAGGACAGATAGAACCATCATTGCTATGACCCTTTGAAATATTTTAAAGATCCCTTGACTTGTTCATTTCTTTTGCACTCATGTTTCTTATCCATTGCCTTTTCTTTTTCATGGAGTCCAGTGTAGCTTAGAGCTCACTTATAGCCAAGGCTAACTTTGATTTTATGATCGTTCCTGCTCTACAACATGTATAAAACATATTTTAACAACATATCTTTTCCCTCAAATTCAGATTTATTTCTGGTATTTTAACTAGACTAGCAAGTTCCCCACATAGATGAATCCTAATTTCAACAATGTCCAAAAATTGCTACCCATTTCTTAGCTTTCTAATAGTGAGTTGAGTGGTGAACAAACACTTAACTTTGGACTATATAGGATTTCATATTTTGTACAGAGCCCTACCTCCTAGTGGCAGAATTAGCTTACAGGTGACTGCAGTCAATAAATTCTGGACATATTGTTTTCACAGGCTAGCTATAAGGAAATCACAGAGTATACTGATTTGATCTTAACTATTATTGCAAATCAAACCTATCTTGAAGTGGGAAAAATTGATAATGATCATTTAATTAAAACTTGACAAAATGTTAGCGCATACTCTTTACCAAAGCAGAAATACTTCTTCAAAAGGTACAAAGAAAGATGTTCATCATTGCTAGTTGGATCAGTGAGGCTTCTCTAGAGGAACAGAACCAGTTGGATGAAATATATGTACATTAATTTATCTATATTACTGTATCATATATTATGTAATATGCACACAATCATATTAATATCTATATATTAATATATTATTTCTAATAATATATCTAATGATTGTTTCTAATAATCATACTATATATGTTATGCTAATATATAATTAGATAAATATACCTAATTAGATATATAGCTAATATATATATAATGATTATATCTAATTATACATTAGCATAGCATAAAACATGCTTATTAGATATAAACATTAGACATATTAGCTATAATACACTAATATATAGAGTATTGATATGTATTTGTATATACTAACATAATATATATTAATGTATTCAGTTAGCTTTGAGACAGTACCAACAACAGAATCATAATCAAAAGCTAAGATTCTGGAGGTTATTCACTCCTTGAGGTTGGTTGGCTATCTCTCACTGGTGTTGATGGGAACACGAGGCATTGGACTGATCCACTACTAGTCCACCTAGTGACAAGGTGCCTCAACAGTCCCAAACTATTTCTGGAGGCCCTAATGGCTTCTGGACAACAGTGACTTCTTAGCCAACCATTTGATCTTGAAAATGATGGTGTGTATACCAATGAAGGGATCATCACCAGGAATGGCACCAATTAGCTCAGCAGCCAGGGAAATAGGCCAAGTGAATAAAATTTCAGGTAATCTGCCACATCCATTTTATCTGGATTTCTACCAGAAGGTGCCTCCAGCAGTTAATGGATCTTTAACATCATTAAAAGCAATCACAACAATTCTAGGTGAGGCTCTAAACCAGATGATTATAATTTATAGTAACTTTGTATTAAAAACAATCCTAATACTGATATTTGTGAGGATGTGAATTAAAAGGACAATGAAATGCAACTGCACAACTATTGCATGGCCATTTCAAGCTGGCTGGTACATGTGTTGCTGTGAAAATGTAATGGTCTAGGTTTTATCAAAAGTCCAAGAGAGGAGATACCTGGATCTCATAATCCCTGTAAACATTAAATAACCAGAAAACCCTCATTCTTCCACACTCCTATATTCCCACAACTTTTAAATATGCAAATGAGAAATTCAGCCCTCATCACATCTGTCATTGTTAGAAATTTAAGACCTAGCCATAGCATGGACTAGGAGAGACTTTAGTATAAATCTGGGAGACAGGGCAGCTTTGGGAGCTGCTTAGGTGAAGTTTCTCTTGTTTAGTTTTGTAGAAAAATAAAGAGAAGAAAACCTCTGAATGTTCGGCTACCCAACTGTGTCATCCACTTCTACATACTCATCAAAGAGAAGCAAAACACACGCAGAGGAAATGACGGTGTTCATAGAGGTCTGTTTTTCACTCAAACTGTGGACAAATTGAATTTCTCAAAAAGTAAATGAAAGAACAAGTTTTGCCTGATCCCAATCATAAAACACTGCTTGGTAATAAATAAGAATTAACTTTTGATGAATCCAATAGCATGAATGAAATTTTAAGTGCTAATATTAAGTAGTAAATTCAAACAGTCTGCTATGTCATTCAACTTGCATACAAAATTTAAGTTAGTACAAACTTTTTTTGTAATGACAGACAAAATAAGTCAGTAGTTGCTGCAGATTTTAGGGCACAAAAAAGATGTAACATTAGGTTTGCACATGAGGAAACTGTTCACTTTTGATATCTTGCTTTGTGGCACTTTTTCCATATACATATTTCAGGCATCAAATTTTATATTGTATGTTTAGAATATACAGTTTATTCAGCCTAAGTTATGCCTCAATAAACCCTGTTTGTGATATCCTAAAAACTAATCATTCATTTATTTACAATATTTATCTTCA
This sequence comes from Acomys minous, assembly GCF_964271855.1. NCBI lineage: Eukaryota > Metazoa > Chordata > Mammalia > Rodentia > Muridae > Acomys > Acomys minous. The sequence continues at coordinate 3,617,447 of NC_140499.1, forward strand.
GTTTTTCTCTTTTGAAATAACAAAATTTTCTCATATTTAATTAATACATAAGACCCAAGAATGCTTAAACATTTTTCAAATATTTGATCTAGTATGGCTAATAACTCTGAATGAAAGTTGAATTGAGATAAGATATATCTTTTGAAAATGAGGAAAGGAAAACATACTGTTATTCATTCAAGTATGCAGTCAGGTAATTGCTACTTAACTAATAAGTTAAATTACCATCTTTCTCACATCTCCTTACTTTCTAGTCTCACTTTCTGGACTTTCACATGGCATCCTTACCTGAAGCAGGATGTATATTGAGGGATACTGACAAAACACTATGTAAGGTAACCTCTAGAGACTGTACTGAAATCACCCAAGGAACTGTATGTTTTAAATCTACTGGGAACCTTATATCTGTAGGTAATTATAGCTTCTATATTCACATTTAAGTTTCTTCTGATATCAGAATACAGTTTGCTAGTCTTTTTGGATATTTCCAACTAAAGTATTCTTTTTCTATGTTGGTACCCATGGACATTATTATTATATCCAAATCCTAATAAGAAAATATTTTTATTTTATAAATTAAATAACTGTGGCATATGTTATTGAATTATTTTAATTTTCATTGAATGGAAAGAAAACCTGTCTTTGGTTCTGGAGACACTGTTTCTACTGTCACACATGGGGAACACAGCTTTCTTTAATGTATAGGACTATATTGTCACCTTTGCCCCATGTACTTTGCTGTACAAATGCTTTGAGAAAGAGTAGACAGCTGTAGTTTTTGCTCAGCCAACATTCAGAAATTCTCTCTGTTCTGCTGCTGTCTAATTACCATTGAAGTGCTCAGAATATTTTGAAATTCTTTTTTTTTACTTTATTAATTTATTCTTGTTACATCTCAATGGTTATCCCATCCCTTGTATCCTCCCATTCTTCCCTCCCTCCCATTTCCCCTTTATTCCCTTCCCTATGACCGTTCCTGAGGGGGATTACCTCCCCCTGTATATTTTGAAATTCTTTTATCTTTATCTTCCCCAAATAGTTTAAACTTCATGAAATTATAAAGAGCCTGTAAGCTGTTTTAAATTTTTCCTGAAACATACTGTATGGTAAATTAGTGCTTAATAAATACTTTTTGAGGGAAAGTATGGCATAAATATTATTATTTCAATTAATATATCCCTCATAAAATCCATGATGGTTTACTCTTAGCTGCCAAGTAGATTTTTGTTGGTTTTAATTTTCATTATTATGAAATATAAATGAGCATAGTTTTATTTATTTACTTGTGTGACATGTGCTGTGATTTCCCACATAATAGTAACAAAACTGATTGAGATAGTCCATAACTGTGAAATGGATAAGTGGTTGTTTATGTCAGGATTCAAAATGAAACAACTTAGCCACTGTAGCAGGATCCTTTGAGAACAATACTGACTGCTAGGTACTAGTAGAAGTAACTCTGGAGATATTCAGTAATTCATGACATACTCTAAACAGCAACAGCATCTGAATTCATCACTTTGATTTTGTCCTTTAAAGAATAAACAATATGTGAGATAATTACCTTTCAAAATGGGTTAATTTTTTTTTTTGTAAAATGAAACATAAAAAATAAGGCAAACTAAGTATGATAACATTTGTCTGTTATGCCACTACTTTGGAGACAGGGGTATAGGATAGGGAGTTCAAGGCAAGTATCAGCCAGTCTGGGTTACACAAAACTCCCTAAAAACAATTCATACTATATAAAGCATTGGATAATAAAACAAAACAAAATGCCATTAATGTGGAGACTTGAAAGGGGAGGGATGGGAGAGTAATTTACATGTAATTTATACAATTACAAGTTCAAAGAACATATTCAATTAATAAAAATCCCACAAAAACCAACAAACAAAACAAAAGAAATTTTATATTGCACATTCAGCTGAGCCTTTTTTAAAATCTCGGGTAATTTTTAAGGTATTTGTTGAAGATCTAACATTATAAAGACCCAATTTCTTTTTTCCCAGCTGTATCACATAATCTAGTCTTCAAATATCATTCATTGTACTTTTATGCCATCTTATGAATATTCATTATGTAGAAAAAAAATCAATCCTTTCTTAGAGACTGTCTACAGAAAATTTCAATGCAAATAGTGCAATATTACAAAATTTTAAATTCTTACGTTTTATGGGTGTCACTCATTTTTTTACTCCCCCCACCACACACACAAAGAACAGCCTGATTATGGTATACTCTCCTCCTGGACTTTAAGCTCCCTTCTTCTCTATAATTCCCTTTCATGCATGTTACCTTACTTCCTATTTGCCTATTTTTGTTTATTTCTTCTCTTATAATTTTTGTTTTAAGACTCCTTGGTTCAACCTGGAATACCTGTGTCCACAGGCTTAGGACTACTTTTTAAAGCCTGGTAAATAAATTGTATTCAGCGCCAATAATGTGGAAAACTATGGCTTTTCTGTTTTGGAAAATTTTTATGAGCATAGTGACTCTACCAGATAGATAGATATTACTTTAACAACTATAGTTACTATTATTAGTACTATCATGTCTATTAGTATTATGTAAATATTATTTTGCAGAGAAACCGGCTAAATCTTAAAAAAATACATATGTTGATCAAGATTAAATGACTAGACATAGAAAAGCCTGGATAGTAGGAAGACTGAAGACTTTTTTCTTTGAAGAGTAACAGATTGGGTTTATACATATACTTGAAAGCTATTTCTACTCCACATAATATAAACATGTTCTTCATATTTTCAAGTAGTCATTTAAAGAGTTTGATATATAGCATTATATGTAGTATCCTTTTGCGTAACAAAGTTATTGGTTAACACCTCCAATAAGTCCTGCATTATCTTTACCCTAGCACATCTTGCAGGCAGATAAGTCAAGTTTTATGGGTGGGTTGCTGTCCCATTTCTTCCACTGGAAGATTTTACTGGTTACAGAAGATGGACTCTTCAGGCTCTGGATCATCAATTACTAGAATTTTTATCAAGATTAGCTCTTTTACATTCCTGAGGATTTCCATTGCACTAGGATTCTATCGCTCCTCCTGAAATGTCTCCAATTCTAATTGTCTTCCCCAGAACTTGCTCCCTCCCCACTCTCATCTGATATCTCTTGTTCCCATTCACACCTGTCCTGAGACCACTTGTAGAATGTATTCTACTTATCTTCCCAGGGAGATTCATGAAGGACCTCTTGAGCTTTACTTTGTAATTAGCCTCTCTGTGTCAGTGGATTATAGCATGTTTATCTTTTATTTAAGAGATAATATCTACATATATGTGAGTACATACTACGTTTGTCTTCCTGGTTCTAGGTTATTCACTCAGCATGTTTTTTATAGTTCCATTTACTCACCTGCAAATATCATGACCTCCCTTTTTTTTAACAGCTGAGTAATACTCTGATGTGAACATGTACCACATTTTCTTTACATCTGAGAGACATTTAGGTGATTTCCAGTTTCTGACTACTATAAATAAAGATTTTATGAAAAAAGTTGAGTAAGTGTTCTTAATGTAGGATATAACATTTTTTGATATATGCCCAAGAGTGTAATAGCTGGGTCTTGAGGTACATTGATTGCCAATTTTCTGTGAAACCACCATATAGATTTCCAAAGGGTCTATACAAGTTTGCAGCAATGAAGAGTGAGCTTCTTGCTTCATATTCTTGCTAGTATGAGCTGTCACTTGTGTTTTCAAACTTAATCCATTCTTGCAAGTGTAAGATGGAATCCCACAATTGTTTTAATATCATATTCCTGAAGGCTAAGGATGTGGAACAATTCTTTAAGCATTTCTTGGATATATGAGATTCCTCTCTTCAGAATTCTTTCTTTAGACCTGTACCCCATTTTAAATTGGATTACTGGTACTTTTTTGTCCTATTGACAGTATCTTTTGCCTTACAGATACTTTTTAGTCTCAAGAGGTTCCATTTATTGGTTGTTGATCTTAGTGTCTGTGCTATTGGTACCTGTTTAGGATGTTGTCTCCTGTGTCATTGAGTTCAAGGCTATTCCTTAATTTCTATCTGTTTTTATGTTTACGTGTTTGATCCTACTGCACTTGAGATTTGTGCAACATGATAGATATGTATCCATGATTCTACATGTAGACATCCAGTTAGGCCAGTACCATTTGTTGGAGATGCTTTCTTTTTACCAGTGTGTATTACTTGTTTCTTCATAAACAAAACAAAACAAAACAAAACAAAACAAAAACAGGTGTTGATAGGTATGTGGATTTATTTCTGGGATTTTTCTTTTATTTCATTGGTCAACTTCTTTGTTTTTATGCCAACACAGTGCAATTTTTATTACCATAACTGTGTAGCACAGCTTGAAATCAGTGATGGTGAAATTTTCAGAAGCTTGCTGTACAGAATTATTTTTAGCTATTCTGGGTTCTTTGTTGGTTTTTATTTGTTTGTTTTTTTTGTTTTGTTTAGTTTTGTTTTGCCATACAAATTTGGGTGTTGTTCTTTCAAGGTCTGTAAAGGATTGTATTGGAGTTTTATGGGAAAAACATTGAGTATATAGATTGCTTTTGGTAAAATGGCCATTCTTACTATGTTAGTCCTACCAATCCATGAGCATGGGAGATTGTTCTATTTTCTGATATCATCTTCAATTTCTTTCTTCAGAGACTTGAACTTCTTGTTCTTTCACCTGCTTTGTTAGAGTTATACTGAGATATTTCACGTTATTTGTGGCTATTGTGAAGGGTATTGCTTCCCCAGTTTCTTTCTTGCCATATGTCTTTCACTTGCTTGCATAGAGTTATTCCTGGATATTTCATATTATTTGTGGCTATTGCAGTGGGTGTTGTTTCCCTGATATCTTTTTAGCTTTATTAATATTTTTATATAGGAACACAAAAAAGTCATTGAAATGATATTCTGCTATGCTCATAGATCAGAGCCTAGCATATTCATCATTAGAGAGGCTTCATCCAGAAACTGATGGGAGCAGATGCAGAGATCTACAGCTCAAATTTTAGCCAGAGCTAGAGGGGTCAAGTATCTCACATCAAACCCAGAAATAAATACTGACATGAGAATAAACCTAAGGTGCCTGGCATAATCATATATAGCAAGGATAATTTTTCAAATGCTGTGTATTTCAAATTCAGAGGACTCACATCTTGAATGGGAGCACAAATCGGATCCATGTTGAATACATTCTATAAGGTGGTCTAGCTGTTGCTAGCCAAGGATTCCAAATCTGTGACACTCCATGGATGTAGACATTTTAAAATGAGCTTCTAGGCCAGGATATGACTAACTTGGGGCATTTTACATTTTGTCATTTGACAGGATTCCAAGTTTTATTGTACACATTTCTTTCTTTAAATAAAAACACAGTTCCTAAAACCAACTCTATTTTTTAAAGATTTATTTATTATGTATACAGTACACATTAAATCACATTATAGATGGTTGTGAGCCACCATGTGGTTGCTGGGAGTTGAACTCAGGACCTCTCGAAGAGCAATCAGTGCTCTTACATGCTGAGTCATCTCTCCAGCCCACCAAGTCTATTTTTAAAAGTAAGTATATTTTCATAAAATGTCAGTTTCCTGTATGTTTCTATTAAAATACAATATTGAGACTTTCTTGTCATTATTGTCCTTGTAAGACAATAAAAAGTTTTAATGGGTACAAATCCCTCAGCTCCTGATAAAACTACATTTCCTGAAGAATTTATTTTCCATGTACATCAGGCATCATATTTCTACTTTTATAAAATTTCCAATCATTTTAATATAAGTGCATATCTAATAAATACAGGAAGACTATTTCATTTAAATTAAAAATCTGAATAAAAAATGAAGCAATTTTCAAAATAAGGCAAGACCTTATGCCTTGAACAAATTACCAGACAAGACCTTAGCTATTTTATTCACGATAATAAATAACCCAATGCCTTCATTAACCTTTATTCTTTTTTATTAGCAGTCTTGGCACCATGACTCTGAGCCGAGACCAGCAGACTGCCCACCGAGTGACATTTCAGAGATTGGCAAAGCAATGCTCTTTATGTCAGAATACACTATCTTGAGTTTTTGTCCTTCACAGCAGGGAGAAGCTTCTCTGGGTCCCTTTGTCCTTTTGAAAAGATATTGGCGCATATGTGTATATATAGATACATGAATGTGTGAGCTTTTCCTGCTCCTATAGAAAATAATTACTAACCTTTCTTACATAGAAAGCTTGATGTTTGAATGGATTCAAAATGATCATGAAGTAGATTCAGCTTGAGATGGAACTTACAATATAAATATCTTAAACTTTCTGAAATGGTTTCTTACCTCAAGATTCATCCGTTATTTTTTTTTTAAGTTGGCATAACTTTATTAGTCCTAGGGTGTTGGCCAGATTCCTCTCCAAACTTCTGAAATTTTTTCTTGGTGCCGGAAGCCTTGGTGATGTTGAGTACATTGCAATACACAGTCTGGTTTAGGAACCTGAAATCTCCCGTGGCGACAATGTCATATCTGTACATCCCTAAAACAGAGGACATGTAAAAAACACTCTTGTGGTGCTTCTCAAAGCAATTGTACTTTCATATGTGTTGTAGATAGGCCAAGGGGATGACAAGAGTCTTCTGCATCTTCATCTTAGTAACTGACACCAGACAGGATATGGCCATGGATAGAGAATTTACCAATGAAGGGACATTTCTTGTCATGTATGTACTCTCAATGACCTCCTAGAGAGTCTTAAAACCGAGAATGGTGTTTTTGTAGTGTGGAATGGGCTGCTCCTTGGCAGATTAAATAAGGCTACTGATACTATTTTGATTTGCATTAAAACTTTAAATTATTAGTTATGAAAGTAGAGAAGATGGAAGTGTAAAAATGTAAAGAAATCACCTGTGTTGTGTCTAGTACTTAACAGTATCACAGAGGTATGCATGCAATATACCTGGTAGCAACGCATAGCTACATGAGAAAACATAAAAGTTTACATGCAAGACAAAATATATAAATTAATAATAATTCATTCACTGTATTAAGTCACCTGATTTAGGGAGTCATCAAAATATCTATACTTATTAAATTATCTAAACTGAGAGTGGAATTGTAGATCATAATAGGAATAATAAGGAACAGAGAGAACATGACAGACAATGAAATGTAGATTATAAAGAAGTAGAGTATACATGCATGGAAGATAGATGAAATAGATGGATATTTAGATGATAAAGAGGATAGACACCACATGCTGGCGAGGATGTGGGGAGAGAGGAACACTCCTTCATTGCTGGTGGGAATGCAAACTAGTACAACCACTTTGGAAATCTATCTGGTGCTATCTCAGAAAAATGGGAATAGGGCTTCCTCAAGACCCAGCTATTCCACTCCTTGGAATATACCCAGAAGATGCTCCAGCACACAGCAAGAAAATTTGCTCAACCATGTTCATAGCAGCCAGTTCATAATAGCCAGAACATGGAAACAGCCTAAGTGTCCCTCAATAGAAGAATGGATAAAGAAACTGTGGTACATATGCACTATGGAATACTATTCAGCTATTAAAAACAAGGAATTCCCGAAATTTGTGGATAAATGGATTGAGCTAGAAATGATCATAATGAGTGAGTTAATCCAGAAGCAGAAAGACTCAAATGGCATATACTCACTTATATCTGCATATTAGCCCAAGGGGCATGTCCCACGAAAGCCTTCCCTTACCAGGAAACTGAGACAAAGGAGAGGACATTCTAGTGGGACTCTAGATGAGAGAATCATGGGAGAAAGGCAAAGTAGAAGGATCGAGAGGGTCCTAGAAGCCTACAAGTAGAACATTATGATAGGCAGATTTGGGCCCAGGGGTCCCGCTCAAACTAAGGCACCAGCCAAGGACAATACAGGCGGTAAACCTTAAACTGCTACCCAGATCTAGCCAATGGACAGAACACTCTCCACAGTAAAGTGGAGAGTGGGATATGACTTTCTCACATACTCTGGTGCCTCACCTTTGACCATGTCCCCTGGAGGGGGAGACCTGGTGGCACTCAGAGGAAGGACAGCAGGTTACCAAGAAGAGACTTGATACCCTATGCGCATGTACAGTGGGAGGTAATCCCCCTCAGGAACAGTCATAGGGGAGGGGAATAAGGGGAAAATGGGAGGGAGGGAAGAATGGGAGGATACAAGGGATGGGATAACCATTGAGATGTAACAAGAATAAATTAATAAAGGAGAAAAAATGAAAAAAAAAGAGGATAGAGATTTAGATACAACAAGATAGACAAAAGGTTTATTTCAAGTTTGACAAATACAAATACCCAAATCACTATGAATGTAACATTTATATAACTCATGATTGTCTCATGGTTCTCTCTGCTGTATACTTTGTTTTATTCATGTGTAATAAAATAAATATATGTTAAAAAATAAAATAAAATCATGTGTATTAAAAGAAAAAGGATAGAGATTAATTGATAGATATTATAAGAGTGAGTATAAAAGAGTAGATACTAAATAGATATATGATAGGAAGATCTCTATCTAATGTATATATACAGAGATTCAGAGAAAATACATAGAGAATAGATGACTGATAGAAGGTATATTGGTAAATGACAGAAGAAAGATGATTGATTAAAGGGCAAATGACACATAATTGATAGATGATAGTATTTGTGTGGAGTATGTAAACAGAAATAACTCACTGACACATCTCCTATGACATACAACATTCCAGTGTGAAGTGAACCTTAGAGGCTCATATTTCTTTAGTGTATAAAAAGAATGTATTAACCAATAAAAAGGTGACTCCATGTTAGTCTCATATGTATGTCATATTGTGCTAAAATTATAATATAATAGACCATTTTTTCTAAGGTGACCTACTTAAATATTCCATTGTTTCCTTGGCTTTAGAACCCAAACCATTAGTCGGCTTCTTCTGCTAGATGTTGAGGATTTCTCAATTAAGCATCATGAAGGCATTATCTATAGCTTTTTAATGGAGCACTTTAAAAGGCAATATGAAAAAAGCACATAGTTAACATCTATTATCCTGGACTAATGCATACTATATATTTGATTTGACATATAAATAAATAATAAATAAATATGTATTAAATGTTTTAAAAGATACATAATAAATGAGCATGTATTCAACATTGTAAAAGATCTAAAATTGTAATGTATGTCTTTTCTTTTCATTCCATTAAACATACTTATTGGAGGCCTTTTCCATACCAAGATCTTTCCTAGGCATTATGAATACCACAGTGGACAGTTGTGCCATTATCCTTTTTTAGCTACACTCATGCAATGTAGAAAATTTATTTCTTCCTGTACACCTGGACCATTTTGCCAATCTGCTGGCCTTTGTAGTGTCCTCAGACAGCATAAACTTCATCATCCTTCCAAATGGGCACATGGGCATCCACCCCAGCAAGGTAGTTATCACCATGTTAAAGCTGGACAATGACCATAAGATCTTGAGAGGAAATCCAAGTCTCATCGAGTAGGAAAGGAGAAGGCAAAAAACAAGGAAGAAACAATTGAAAAGATGCAGGAGTTGAGGCCTCTCATATGCAACTCTCATTAAAGACTGTTTAAGTTAGGGGGAAAAAAGAGAATACCACAGTGCACATAGTAAAGCCTATATATCCCTACAGTTTATTTCTTCAGAGAAGACGGGCATTACACTAACAAGTCCACTGTATCAAGCAGTCATAAGGTCTATGGATAGAAAAGTAAGCCTAAAAGTGGTACATACTGACAAGAATGCCTTTTTGTGGAAAGGAAGTCTAGACCGAAAACCTGGCATTTGAGAACAGGCTTGAATGGCATAAGAAATCTGTAACTGGCCTAAAGTCTCAATAGGAAGTACTCTCCTCTGACTCACTGTCTTTGTAAGTATAATTTTTCATGGTACATATCCCATGGACTAGTGTTTTGATATAAGTGAGTATATATCTTTTGTCTCTTTTTGCTTCTGGGTGAACTCACTCATTATGATAATTTCTAGATCAATCCATTTGTCCACAAATTTTGGGAATTCCTTGTTTTTAATAGCTGAGTAGTATTCCATAGTGTAAATGTACCATAGTTTCTTAGTCCATTCTTCTACTGAGGGACACTTAGGCTGTCTCTATGTTCTGGCTATTATGGATAAAGCAGCTATGAACATGGTTGAGCATATGTCCCTGTTGTGTGGTAGGACATTTTCTGGGTGTATTTCAAGGAGTGGGATAGCTGGGTCTTGAGGAAGCCCTATTCTCATTTTTCTGAGAAAGTGCCAGATAGCTTTCTAAAGTGTTTGTACTAGTTTGCACTCCCATCAGCAATGAAGGAGTGTTCCTCTCTCTCTACATCCTCGCCAACATGTGGTGTCATATGAGTTTTTTATCTTAGCCATTCTGATGGGTATAAGATGGAATCTCAGTGTCATTTTGATTTGCATTTCTCTGATGACTAACGAGGATAAGCATTTCTCTAAGTGTTTCTCAGTCATTTGATATTCCTATGAGACTTTAGGTGAGACTAGCATGGAAGAATGTGGAAATAGTAGGAGCCACAGGGTCCTGGAAACCTACAAGAAGAACTTTATGACAGGCAGATCTGGGTCCTGGGGTCCTCTTCAAACTAAGGCACAAGCCAAGGAGAATATAGGCAGTAAACTTTGAACCCCTATCACGACCTAGCCGACGAATATGATATTCTCCACCGTTGAGTGGAGAGTGAGATTTGACTCTCACATGAGCTCTGGTGCCCCTTTTCTGACCACGTCCCCTGAATGGGGAGGCCTGGTGGCACTCAGAGGAAGGATAGCATGTTACCAAGAAGAGACTCGATATTCTAAGAGCTATATAGGGGGAGGAGGTCTCCCTCAATCACAGAAATAGGAGAGGGGAGAAGTGAGGAAGTGGGAGGAAGGGAACAATGGGAGGAAATAGGGGAAGGGCTAACAATCAAGATGTAATATGAATAAATTAATTTGAAAAAAAGAAATCTGTAACTGTCCAGTAACTTACTGAAAGGAAGTATGAACAAGGTAATTGTGAGCTCCTTTTGAAACAAAAGTAAAACTCTCATAAAAGTTCTCCAAACAGCAAAGAAAGAAGATATAAGTAACTCTAATAGAGTATTGGCTAGATGAGTAATATATTAATTATATGTGATTTTTGAAGTTGCACAGGGAAAATGACAAAATAGGAGAGCATAAACTAGCTTAAAGTTTTAATGAAGGAAAAGGGACTTGATTCCAATTCATCTTCAACCTAGATGTGTATGTTAAAGTTTCAAGGCTAAGATAAATAAGTATTTTATGTGAACACAAAATACTATATGAAACAGAGAAGATAGAGACACAAGAATAGGACACAAGAAGATGCTAACATGAATAATCCAAATATACTAGTATATATTTAGATTTTGATTTTTAAATGATCTGAGACTTAGTGATAAAGACTGACAAAAATGAAAGTAAGAAATCTTGAGAAAGTCAAATAAACACCAAACCACAAGAAACCTTGTTCATCAGCTCTACTGAAGAAATAGAGTCACTCCAGGTGGCTAGGGGACAGTGATAAGAGAAATGAGAGAGTTAGAAGATTACCCAGTAGCAGGCAACTGCATGAGTAAGCAAAGAGTAGGATGCTGTTTGTTGGCTAGGATGAAATGTCTTGGGAGAACATATGATACATGGTATCTCAAAGAAAGATTTTCTGTGAGATATTACAATATGACAGCATTTGTATAACTTAAAGCTAACTTGTATCACATTAACTGCAATAAATCAGCTGATTTCTCCAACTTGATCTTTTCTGTTCCATTATCCACCTTTGATTGAGAAGGGAAATGCTAGGGAAGGAGAGAGGAGATAATATGAGGAAGTACAACTAACACCAAATGCTTTTTCAAAAACAATCTGGAAATCTAATACTATAGAAACCTTTCAAGCTCCATACATGTGCACACATAAAAAAAGTTTTATGGAGGTACTGTGCCATAGCGGACAATACTTCAACCAGATACCACATTCTAGCAAATAAAAGATTCAGTACCAAGAATGGATCACAGTTTTGTTAATTTTGGCCAATCACATTGTAAGAACATTAAATTTAATCAGAATCAAGATATAATGAGGTTAGATATGTCTTATAAATGTGAAATTAATCACATTAAAACTGGAATAAATGTTTCCAATTTCTTTTTAAAGGCACTTTGTGCTATGATTTTCCTCTTAGCACTGCTTTCAATGTATCCCACAAATTTGGGTATGTTGTTCCTTCATTTTCACTGAATTTCAGAAACTCCTTGATTTCTTTCTTTATTTCTTCGCTGACCCAGGTGTCATTTAGCAGAGAGTTGTTTAGTTTCCACGGACGTGTAGGCTTTTTGTTATTTCTGTTGTTGTTGAATTGCAGCCTAAGCCCACGGTGATCTGATAGGATACAAGGTATTATTTCAATTCTCTTGTATCTGTTGAGGCTTGCTTTGTGACCTACAATGTGATCAATTTTGGAGAAGGTTCCATGGGGTGCAGAGAAGAAGGTATATTCTTTCTTGTTTAGGTGAAAGGTTTTATAGATATCTGTTAGGTTCATTTGACCCATGGCATTGGTTAATGATGTTATTTCTCGGCTTAGTTTCTGTTTCAATGACTTATCCTTCAGTGAGAGTGGGGTGTTGAAGTCTCCAACTATTATTGTGTGGGTATCGATGTGTGATAGGAGAAAATGGGAGGGAGGGAAGAATGGGAGGATACAAGGGATGAGATAACCATTAAGATGTAACAAGAATAAATTAATAAAATAAAATAAAATAAAAAAATAAAAACACAAGTACAGTCAAAACAAAAAACTGGAATAAATTATAAACTACCATGCTGGCAAGAATAACTTCAGTTTTAATGTGTCTGGCCTATATTTGAGTCCATATGAAAAAGGGATTTTTTTAGAGTTTTCATATTATGTTTATTTTAGGTTTATTTTGGGTTAAGGATATTAAGATTCCAAGGTATTTGTATAAGTAATGTTACCTGAAAACTTCAATCTACTGCTCTCTAAAATTTATGCCAGTTTCTGTGATTTTTTCCTCCTGACAAGCTTTGCTGCCTAAAACACTATAGTATTTACTTTTATTGTAATTATTTAATTTTAATTTTAATGTAATTATTTTATTTTAATTATTATGATGCTGGACTTAAAACATTATGATCACACCCATGCCAGGCAAATATTCTACAGGAGATATACACTCCAAAGCTTTTTTTTATTTTAAATTATAATATATGTATTTATCAACTTAATTAGAAAAAACGTTGTGAGGGAGAATTTTGACTGCATTCCCCATGGCTCTGCGCACAGCCATATCGAGTACAGAAAGTTCCCTAGTAGAGTTAGAAATCTGTAAACATTTATCAGAGTATGAACACATGGATAAATGATTAGTGGCAGATGTATTTAGTGGCCTTATTTGACATTTACTGGTTCCAATTTTTTTGTAATGGATGAAAGAGGCACAGTTTTAATAGTAAGGAGCCCAAATTCTAGGTAGGAATCTGTCTTTTAACTCATAAGATCATAAATATCAATGTTGTATCAAAAAGAAAGTTATTAAGGAATGAAATGTGTATTGTCAAAATGACACCAAGAAATATCATTACAAGTAAGAAGAAATAATCCCATCACTCTGGAGGCAGAGGCAGGCAGATTACTATCAGTTTGAGGCCAGCCTTGCCTACAAAGGGAGTCTAGAACAGGCAAGGCTACACAGAGAAACCCTGTCTCAGAAATCCAAAAAAAAAAAAAAAATGAAAGAAGGATTGTTATATGTTAATACTATAAAGAATGAAATAAATATATTGGCATAGCTGTAGAAGACATATAATTGTATAATTTAAGACTATCAATATCACTCTAGATCAAACAATAAATCTATTAGTTTTATATTAAGTGAAAATAAAAATGTAATAAAATGTGTGACCCTGACATATGTTGTAGTTGATAATTAATGTCTTAGTATATGCCTGCTTCATTTTTTCCTCAAACATGATTTCTTAAACAGGGATAGTAATGCTCAGTTTCTCAAATCAACAGGAGCAATGATCTTGCCTCTAGCACTAATTAATTGGTGGCTTTTAAATTTGAGAGGTACTATTTCATTCATGTAAATATTCTATCTCAATAACTCTAGGTTACAGATTAATTCTGAATAGCTTAGTTACAAGAACAAAAGTGGAGATATATTTTAATTAACACATTCAAGTTTTTCTACATGCTAGAGAAAAGATAGAAAGAATCTAAAAGGCATTTTATTTGGTATTAATTTTGAATTTACAACTTTGGAAAACATGTTACTACTGTGTCAAAGTTCAAAGGGGTTTTCTTCATAAAGTTATTAATTCTGCCAAAGTGAAACAGTTTTAAAATAATTGAATTTATTTTATGTGCATGTTTTTTGTTATTCTGTCATGAATATTCTCTAGGTTCCTTTATCCAACACATAAAATTCTACTATTAGGCTTATATATCTACCAAGTAATGTGTCCTAATAATAAATAACTTATCTTAATAAACATAAATGTATTTTTAACATTGATCAGTGATTACTAGGGACCAGGTATTTTGTGTCCCTTTATGCACACTGTGGCTGCATTAAGTCATTTGATTTTAGAAACAAAATCATGCAGTATTTGCTTTTAGTATTGTTTTCATTTCATAGGTAAGAAAATAGGCTCTTTACTTGATCCAGGGACCAAACAGAGGTTTGCAGACTCAATGGTACCAGTTATAAATAAACATTTTCAAGAAATAGTGTTACTACAATTATGATTGCAACATCAATTTTTACTTACTCGAGAGAGACTGTTGGACATATAATACAGCTTGTAACCTCTCCATTAATATTTATAATGTATAGTAGTTAAATTCAATTGAACACATATGGGTGTTTAAATTCAGTCTCTTTAAAGACTGAAAGTTACCTAATTACAGAAATATCATACTTTAATGCTACTGTAAGTTTATAGTAAGTCCTGAAGTTTAGCATATCAGAAAATTTGTTAAATTTATTTACAACTTATTTTTCATTATTACGTAAGCAATTTTCTGAACATTCATTAAAAACATCATATACAGTTTTCAACAAATGATGGTAATCAAACTGAATAGCAATCTGCAGTGATATGAAATCAAATTCTTATCTTTTGTTAAGCATAAAACTCAACTCCAAATGTACCAAGGGACTCAACATAAGACCTGATGCTATGAATCTGACAGTAGAGAAAATATAGCATAAAATTGAACATATTGGCACAGGAAAGATATTATGAACAAGATCAAGGCATTAAAACCACTGATAAATATGACCTGTATTTCAATCTTTGCTTCCATTGTGTTAAATTTTTGTCCATCTTACTAAATATAAGGGTACTAAAGTACCCTTAGTACTTTAATGCCAGCTTTCTATTTCTGCCGTCTTCATATTTTCTTGGTAAATTCAATTCACATTAAACAAATTTCTATCATTGTTTTCTACAATTTACATGTTTTATAAGCTTTCCATATTCTTTATTTTATTAGTCTGTGTGTATTATGTGCTTGTGTATATATGGTTAATGTACGTGAGTTCACACTTATGTGGGACACACATATGGGCTTATATACATAGGTTTGGTGATGAAAGCAGTGTCCTTCCCTATAGCTCTTGACATAGAGTCACTTACTGAAAATTGAGATTACTAGTATGACTTGCCTGCTTGTACATCAAGCTCATGTGATGTTTATCTCATCTCCTAGCACTCAAGTAAATATATGTATGTAAAATGCCCAGATTTTAAATGTGTGGTGAATATCTGAATTTAGATTCTCATGCTTGTGCAGCATACACTTTTGTGAGCATCATCGTCCACCCATATACAAGGCAAATATTGATCAAATAAATGACTTAAATTTTTATCTTATAAGATATATCATGATGTATTCATATAAATATTTTTTAGATTTACTCTGGGATCTAGTTAATTTTAAATAGTCCAGGTCTGGATCTCACCTTAGGCCTTCAATTTTAAGTTTAAATTTTGTCATTTTAAAAAACTTATTTATTACATAAAACAACTTTTAAATTTAATTATATTTTGACCATATTCTTTTCTGCTCCCAAGTCCTTCCAGATCATCTCCTACCCTCCTACCCACCCACCCTTAAGTTCTTTCTAAAAAAAAAAAAAACTGAAACAAAACCACAAGACAACAAAAATTTCCAAAACAAGAAAACAAAACCGCACCCGAAATGAAAGTAAACCAAACCAAACCAACCAACCAACCAATCAACCAACAATGGATCAGGCCCATCCAGGGCTCTGTGTTGACCTCACCCTAACATCTACCCCATGTATGACCTGCTGGAAAACATGAAGGGGCTGGACCTACAGATTCAAAGATTAAGAATCTCCTTGACACACAACAACAGGATATCGACAGCAGTCCCAGTGAAGATCCAGTAATGAGAGTGTAGGCCTCAAATCAGCCCCATGATGCATAACAAGGAACACTGGAAAGTAAACGTATGTGGACAAAGGCTATACTGCGTGATACACTACAGCTTCTGTGACAAGATTTTTTGTTTGTCTGTTTTATTTTACTGGGGGAAGGAGAGGGATTTGGGTGCATGATGTGTCAATCATAGACATTCAATAAATTAAAAAATATATAAATAAAATAAAAACAAAATAAAATCCAGGGCTGAAATCAATAAAATAGATGCAAAGAAAAAAATAAGATAGAAGAAAAAAAGTTACGTAGAATTTGTACAAAGCTAACAAACAGATATAAAAGAACCTCAAGAGAAAGCACAAGAACCAGAGATCCACTCATTCCCATAGTCATGAATCCCATAAAAACATTAAATTATAATCCATAACATATATCAGACGACTTGCTGCAGACCAGTGCAGGCTCTGTGCTTGTTGCTTTACTCTTTGTCAGTTCATTCAAGCTTTGCTCATGTTGATTTAGAGTGCCTGCTTCTCCCGCTGTCCTTCATAACCTCTAACACTCATTTTGTCTCCTCTTCCATGGTCTTCAGTGAGCTGAGGTATTGACTAGAGACATCAAAATTAAGGCTTATGGCTCTAAGTTCTCTGTGTGTAATGTCTGGTGATGATCCCATCTGATGCAGGAGAAAGTTTCTGTGATTATGACTGAACAAGACACTAACATACAATTATGGCAGAATATCATTAGGGGTGATTTTATCACTACATTTTTTTTTCAGTTTTTAGATGAGTATTATTTGTTTTTCTAGTGCCAGGTTCTTGGTTACACAAGTAGTCATGTGTGGGTTCCATTTTATGGAATGAGCCTTAGATCAGTTATTGGTTGTTTACTTTTACTACATTTCTGCCACAATTTCTCTAACATATTTTGCAGTAAGAATACACCATCTTATATAAAGGGTTTGTGGCTGGATTGGTGTTTATGTTTCTTGTTTGATAGTGTGCAGTAAAACTTCCTATATAAAAAAAATGCTAGAACACTGTAGTGAAGGCTTTATGGAGGCACCAATTTGATATCTCCGTATTCAATATAGATATTGTCTTCAGCACTGAAACCTCACTGTCAGTTTGAGAGCAACCTATCTTCTTTGTAGCAGCCTCAGTTGTTTAGGAGTTGCAGTGGGGTGCTGACAACTCAGTTAAATGTAGATGTAACCTAAATCCAGTATGGGAAGATTATTTGGGGAAGAAGAAAATTCCAGTTGAGGCTTTATCTCCCTCAGTTGTTATTGATTTCATTTATATTATTTTCACAACTTGTCTTCTTGTCAAAGAAACTTTAGAATAATAAAAACATCTTTAAATGCCATATCCTGTAGGTCTCTGAGAATTTTGAAGACCTTATTTAACTATTTTACCTTATGTATCAACAGAATCATATATATCTGTTAGACATAGGATATATATTCTTGTGATAAATTTAAACTAGTTTTTATATGACGATGATTTGTATTAATATACAAAATTCTATACCAATGAATTAAAAATAACCTTATTTGTGAGTAACAATTAAGGCCTCGAGTTGAGGAGTAGATTCAACGATCTACATTTTGTTCTATCCTCCCTCAATATTTCTGTATCCTTCTTTCTTTTTTTTAGCTCCTATCTCCTTACTTATGAAAGAAAAATAAAAAGAGAGATTTCACTGATTGCAATCTATTTTTCTCTCCTTCTAAGACCAATAATAACTTATAGTCACCTTCCAATGAAAATAAGCATTTTTAGAACAAGAGAGCAAACATTAATCTACCCAACCTTCCTTAGAGGAATTGGGATATCATTCTTTTCAGGTTTCTTTAGGCTGATTTAGGGCAAATAATGCATTTGAACCCGCCCCCCCAAAATTTGGGAAAATGATTAAGTAAGCCAGGGCCGGTTTCTAAATGTTGATAACTTGCAGGATTATACAAGTCCTGTATAGGACACTATGAAATGCTGAACCAAGTGGAATCAGATGCTTTCTATAATGCTGTCTGGGAAGCTGTCTAATTCTGATGGGTGACAGCAACTGAGGTGTCTGGGCTTGGAACCTAGAAGATGCAGGATGGAACATGCAGCATGCTTAGAGGCATGAATCCTGTCAGGTCTGATCCAAGATCAGTGTACAGTTCTTTTGTTCAGAAAATATAATTTCTCTCAAGCTTTATACAGTTCTAACTTTATAGTTATATGAGATGTGTGGGATGTACAGAGCAATTAAGGATGGTTTTCTGCTCATTGTATGAGCAAAAGTAAGACATCTACAAATCTTCTGTCATGCCATATTAAGAATGGCCTCTAATGTAAGTCACAGAGAATCTGTGACCAACATAAGGCCTTGTCTATGCATAGATATTTGTATCTCAGACAGTTCAGAGCTATTCCCATATAGTGGGATTAGCAATATAAATTACCTTCTTATAGGTTTCTAGGGCCTTCTTAATCCTTCTATTGCCCCATTCTTTCATAATTCTTTCACCTAGAGTCCCACAGGAGGAGACAAGTAAGGCCATAACAATTTAGACATAATATGAATAAATTAATAAAAGAAAAATAAGTTACTTGCTTTGAGTTCTTTACATCCAGATTGCAGCCCCCTCCATCATCAATTCCTGATCCCATCCCCTTCTTCAACCTGTTTCCCTCTATCTCTTAGTCAATAGAAAGGGGAACCCTCCTCCCTTAACAACTGACCTCAACATATCCAGTGTCCCCTGTACTAAATGCATCCTCTTCCTCTGTGGCATTGAAAGGCTACCCTACAACTCTCAGCCTGCTGTCCAGTGTTCACCTTCAAGTCTTGGTAATTATCCCTGTCCCCTGCTGGGTAGAGTCACTCAGAGAACACCTATGTTGGGTTAAGGTCCACTTATAAGTGAGTATATATCATGTGTTTCTTTTTGGGTCTGGGTTATCTCACTTAAGATGATCCTTTCTAGTTCCATCCATTTGCCTGCAAATTTCAAGATTTCCTTGTTTTGAATAGTTGAGCAGTATTACATTGTATAGATGTATCAGAGTCTCTTAATCTATTCTTTGGTTGATGGACATCTACATTGTTTATAGATTCTGGCTATTCCAAAAAAAGTTGCTATGAACATAGTTGAGCATATGTCCTTGTTGTATGATGGAGCATCTTTCAGATATATGCCCAGGAGTGTTATAGCTCTGTCTTGGGGTAGATCTATTAGAAACTTATCCATCATGACCAAGTAGGCTTCAAACCACCCATCTCCTATAATCAGGCAAGACTTACAATGGAGGGATTACAATACCTTATCAGGAATTATGTAAATGTTACATTCTTAGTATTAGGCTATTTGTTATTGGCATCGTTGAAGAAAACATCTGCCCTAAATTGGTGCATCTAAAATTCTGAGTGTCAATCAATATCTATCATTTTCTGTCATTATTAACTTAAAACATCTATCTAGAGCTAAAAACATCTTAACCCATAAACAACTAAGCTTAATTGTAAAACTAAACTATCTGGTCTTCAAAATCATCAGAGACTTGAGAAGGAATAAAATTGATTACCTGAGTACACCAGGAGAGCAGGTGAGCAGCATTTCAAATGAGAAGATGATAGAGTTTGCTACCTGAATAGTCACCCAGAACTCTCTGTAACATTGGAGCATCATCTCCAGCCTTCTGGCACAATATATCTGACAGACATATACTTGAGACACGAATTATTGAGGTCTTGCTTATCCTCTCTTGGCAGAGTTTGGCTGTCGTCTCTGCCAAACTTGACATTTTTTAGACAGAAATCTGTCTGTGATAGAAATGAGAACATTTTTCCAGTGGCTTGTTTGCCACATATGAAGCCATCTCCATAAGGAGGTTCTTTGATGCTCTTTGACATAGGCTGGGTGTCACGAGGAGTCAACCTGTCTCATTGTCGGTGAATCTTTAAAATAATAAAAACATTTTAAATGCTGTATTCTGTATATCTCTGAGGATTTTGAAGACCTTATCTAACGATTTTACCTTATCTTTCTTTAGAATCATATCTATCTCTTGCACTTAAGATATATCTTCTTGTGACAAAAATAGGCTAGTAATTTATAGGACTATGATTTTATCAACTAAAAATTAACTTGTATAACTTATTTCTCCTTTAAAGCATGCAATAACCCCTTCAAAGTACTCAAACTGATCCATGTATTATAGTTGAGTTATATGGGTATAATACCTCACATTAGTGTATGTATATATGAAACATAATCTTACATTTGAATTCTATACTATTGTATATAAAAGTAAACTTATTTTACATCTATTTCCAAAATTCTATACCAGTGAATTAAAAATAACATTGTGAGTGACAAGGTGTTAAGTTGAGGTGTAGATTCACTACTTTTTGTTCTGTCTTCCCTATATATTTCTATATTTCCCCTTCTTTCTTTTCAACCCCTATCTCTAAACCTAAGAATGGAAGACATAGGAAAATAGAGCTATCCTGGAGTCCAGGCTTGTTTTCTCTCTAAATAAGACCAATAATAGCATACAACCAATTTCAAGTGAAATAAATTCTGTATAGCCCAAAAAAGCAATAAAAAATGTTCCTGAACCCCCTTAAGGAAATAGGGCATCATTATCTTAAAGTTTCTTCTGGCTGATTTGGTATGAGTAATACCTATGTAGACGATCTAACTCCACAGTCAAATAATCAATCCTAATATTGATATGCAATTAAACATTCTTAGCAATATTACTTAGGATTCAAAGAGACAACAAAATGTACTCTTCCCTTCCCAGAGTCATAACCATGGAGAAGCTATAAATTTCTAAAAAATAGAGAAAATTCTTCCTTAATTTTCTGTCTCTCCTCTAATAGATACATCCATAATACTTTTCTCAACAATGTTATTTATATGGTACCCTCCTACTATGGACAAGCTAGTTCACTGAAAATGATATAGATTTATTCAGGAGACTCAAAGGCTGAGGAATAATGTCTGGATTCACTGTCCTTTTCTTCATTCTGCTGGCATATTTGTATTTGCTCATGGGCTGCTCTAATAAGTTGGAAATCTGAAAGAACTAATTTCTCATTGGCTTGTCTTCTTTTTCAGTGTGTGCATACATGGGGCAAATTGTATTCTGTTTTGTTTGAAAACTCTCAGTGGTTATGACTGAAGGTAGTCATCCTTCATTTCTATTGTGGATGTATTTTCCAATTTGCACCATAATCACTGGTTTTACCTCAGCACTTGAAAAGTTCCAAGTACAAGTCTGTCTTATCCCCTGTAAAATCACCCATTGTGTTCTAGCCTTCAGCAACTAACTATGGCAGATGTAAAATTCAACTTATTGTTTTCTTTTCTACACTGTCCTGTTCAAAAATAGATGGAAATAAAACAGAGGATGACAGTTCACCATGTCTATATAGCATTAACTCAGAATCATATTACATCCCAAAATCTCAGAAGGAAAAGAAAGGCTATATAAAATGAAATATATTTGTAATTTTCAGAAATGGTATTGAACAAATTTTATAGACTTTAAAAGTTCTACATAAAGTTGGAGTACAATACATTCATATTTTTCTCTAGTGTCAAAAATGCATGCTAAAGTGGTTATTTAGACAAATAATAATCATAAGCCACATATATATTGACATTGAAAATGGTGGGCTGTCAGCTGCCCCAAGCATTTGATAACCTTGATATTCCATGTATACCTGTAGTGCACAGCTATGCACACCGTCATAACAGCATTCTACCATCGCAGACTCCCTAAAACTTTCCTGAGAATATTGACAACATGTTCACTTATAAGAATTTTTCTCTTCATCCCCACCAAGGGGTTTCTTGATCTTCTCCATGCTGGCTATAACTTACTATAATCATCTTATATATAGTGATAAAATTATATGTGGCTGACTTTCATTCATAAAATATCCCTAAGGTGACAGTTCCTTGAGGGTAAGGAAGCCTAAATGTTTTATTCATGTTTGCATCTCTATTAAATATCATAGTACTGATTTCATGATTCTTCCTAGCTTATCAAAAATGGATAG